>NW_027514499.1:0-600000 GCF_048772815.1 Callospermophilus lateralis | reverse complement strand
TTTGGAGCCCGACCCCACAGTATGTAGATCGTAGCCAACTTTTTCTTCTATGAAATGCAGTGTCTCTGATTTTATATCTAGATCCTTGATCCATTTTGAGTTAAAATTTGTGCATGGCGAGAGAAGGGAATTCAGTTTCATTTTGTTGCATATGGATTTCCAATTTTCCCAGCACCATTTGTTGAAGATGCTACCCTTCCTCCATTGCATGCTTTTAGCCCCTTTATCAAATATAAGAAAGTTGTAATTTTGTGGATTGGTTTCTGTGTCCTCTCTTCTGTACCACTGGTCCACCTGCTTTTTTCGGTACCAGTACCATGCTGTTTTTGTTACTATTGCTTTGTAGTACAGTTTGAACTCTGGTATCACTATACCTCCAGATTCACACTTCCTGCTTAGAGTTGCTTTTGCTATTCTGGGTCTTTTGTTTTTCCATATGAATTTCATGATTGATTTATCTATTTCTACAAGAAATGCCGTTGGGATTTTGATTGGCATTGCATTAAACCTGTAGAGAACTTTGTGTAATATTGCCATTTTTATGTTGTTAGATCTGCCTATTCATGAACAGGGCACATGTTTCCATCTTCTGAGATCTTCTTCTATCTCTCTCTTTAGAGTTCTGTAATTTTCATTATATAAATCTTTCACCTCTTTTGTTAGGTTGATTCCCAAGTATCTTATTTTATTTGAGGATATTGTGAATAGAGTGGTTTTGCTCATTTCCATTTCAGAAGTTTTGTTGCTGTTATACAGGAATGCCTTTGATTTATGCGTGTTAATTATATATCCTGCCACATTTCTGAATTCATTTATTAACTCTAGCCATTTCTTTGTAGACCTTTTTGTGTCTGTTAAATATATTATCATGTCATCTGCAAATAGTGATACTTTAAATTCTTCTTTTCCTATTTTTATGCCTTTAATTTCTTTGGTCTGTTTAATTGCTCTGGCTAGTATTTCAAAACTAAATTGAATAGAAGTGGTGATAAAGGGCATCCCTGTCTTGTTCCAGATTTTAGAAGGAATGCCTTCAGTTTTTCTCCATTTAGGATGATGCTAGCCTGAGGTTTAGCATATATAGCTTTTACAATTTTGAGGTAAGTTCCTGTTATCCCTAGTATTTATAGTGTTTTGAACATAAAGGGATGCAGAACTTTGTCAAGTGCTTTTTCTGCATCTATCGATATGATCATATGGTTCTTGCCTTTAATTCTATTGATGTGGTGAATGGCATTTATTGATTTTCGTATATTGAACCATCCTTGCATCACGGGGATGAATCCTTCTTGATGATGTTGCACAATTATTTTGATATGCTTTTGTATTTGATTCGTCAGGATTTTATTGAGAATTTTTGGATCCAAGTTCATTAGAGATATTGGTCTGTAGTATTCTTTCTTTGAAGTGTCTTTGTCTGGTTTCGGGATCAGGGTGATGTTGGCCTCATAGAATGAATTTGGAAGAGCTCCTTCTTTTTCTATTTCTTGAAAACGCTTGAAAAAATATTGGTTTTAATTCTTCTTTGAAGGTTTTGTAGAAATCCGCTGTATACCCATCCAGTCCAGGGCTTTTTTTTGGTTGGTAGTCTTTTGATTGCCTCTTCTATTTCTTCCTTTGTTATTGGCCTGTTTAAATTGTTTGTGTCTTCCTGACTCAATCTGGGCAGATCGTATGACTTAAGAAATTTATCAATATCTTCACAATATTCTATTTTGTTGGAATATAGTGTTTCAAAATACTTTCTAATTATCTTCTGTATTTCTGTAGTGTCTGTTGTGATATTGCCTTTTTCATCCCATATGTTAGTAATTTGAATTCTCTTTCTTCTTCTTTTCCTTAGCATGGCTAAGGGCCTGTCGATCTTATTTATTTTTTCAAAGAACCAACTTTTAGTTTTATCAATTTTTTCAACTTTATTTGTTTCAATTTCATTGATTTCTGCTCTAAATTTAATTATTTCTTGTCTTCTACTACATTTGCTGTTGTTTTGCTCTTCCTTTTCTAGGTTTTTGAGGTGTAGTTTAAGTTCATTTATTTGTTGTATTTTTCTTTTTTTGAGGAAAGAACTCCAAGAAATGAATTTCCCTCTTAAAACTGCTGTCATTGTGTCCCATAGATTCCGGTATGTTGTGTCTGTATTGTCATTTGTCTCTAAGAATTTTTTTATCTCCTTCTTTATGTCTTCTGTAACCCATTGATCATTCAGTAGCATGTTGTTCATTTTCCATGTGATGTAGGATTTTTCCTTCTTTCTTTTCTCATTAATTTCCAGTTTCATTCATTATGATCATATATGGTGCACGGTATAATCTCCATGCCTTTATATTTACTAAGAATTTCCCTATGGCATAATATATGGTGTATCTCTGAGTAGTATCCATGTGCTGCTGAGAAGAACATGTATCCACTTGATGATGGTTGATATATTCTATATATGTCGGTTAAGTCTAGGTTATTGATTGTGCTGTTGAGTTCTATAGTTTCTTTATTCAGTTTTTGTCTAGAGGATCTCTCTAATGCCGAGAGTGGTATGTTGAAGTCACCCATAATTATTGTGTTGTAGTCTATTTGACTCTTGAACTTGAGGGAGTTTGTTTTATGAACGTTGCACCTCCATTGCTTGGTGCATACAAATTGATAATTGTTTTTTTCTTGTTGGTGGATGATTCCTTTTAACAGAATATAGTGTCATTCTTTATCCCATTTGATTAACTTAGGTTTGAAGTTGATTTTATTCCATATGAGTATGGTAAATCCTTCTTGCTTCCGAGGGCCGTGTGAGTGTTATGATTTTTCCCAACCTTTTACCTTCAGCCTGTGTATGTCTTTTCCTATCATATGAGTCTTCTGAACGCAGAATATTGTTGGATTTGTTTTTTTGATCCAGGTCACTAGCACATGTCTCTTGATTGGTGAAATTAGGCCATTAACATTTAAGGTTACAATTGAAATATGATTTGTACTTCCAGTCATGTTTATTTATTTATTATATTTTAGTTTGGATAGTTTTTACTTTTTTGGTTACTTTCCTCCCGCTTTACTGAGATACTTCCCACTGTTAGTTTTGGGCACTATTTTTTAACTCTTCTTCTTGTAGTATTTTGCACAAAATGCTTTGCAGTGCTGGTTTTCTGGCTGAGAATTGTTTTAGCTTTTGTTTATCGTGAAAGACTTTAATTTCATTGTCAAATCTGAAGCTTAACTTTGCTTTATATGGTATTCTTGGTTGGAATTCTTTTTTTTTTCAGCATTTGAATTACATTGTTCCAGGATCTTCTCACTTTCAACGAATGTGATGAAAAATCAGTTGTTAACCTAATTGGTTTACCCCTGAATGTAATCTGCCTCCTTTCTCTTGTAGCTTTTAATATTCTCTCCTTGTTCTGTATGTTGGCTATCTTCATAATTATATGTCTTGGAGTTGGTCTATTTTGGTTTTGAATGTTTGGGGTCCTGTAGGCTTCCAGGAATTGGCAATCCAATCCATCATTCATCTCTGGGAAGTTTTATAGAATTATTACATTTAATATGTTGTCCATTCCTTTGGTTTGAATCTCTATGCCTTCTTCTATCCTGATGACTCTTAAATTTGTTTTTTGTTTTTTTATGACATCCCATATCTTTTGAATAAATTCCTGGTGGGATTTAAGCATCTTTTCTGTGTTTACTCAATTCTTTTCAAGTTGATAAACTTTGTCTTCATTATCTGATGTTCTGACTTCTACTTGATCTAGTCTATTTGTAATATTCTCGTTTGAGTTTTTAATTTGGTTTATATTTTCCTGCATTTCTAGGATTACTGTTTAATATCTTTTTTAAGATCTCTATCTCCTGGTAATGCTCATTCTTTGCCATTTGAATTTGTTTGTTTAATTCATTTTCAAAATATACTTTTATTGCTTGGACTTGCTGCCTCATGTCTTCTCTAATATTCCTTTCCATCTGAGTTCGGTATGCCTTGAGTTCTTTCCCTATCCCTGTTTCTGATGCTTCAAGTTCCTCCTGTAGAATTAAGTTGTCCTGCATTGTTTGTACTCCTTTTTTGCCCTTGTTTTTTCATGATGTTCACGTTACTTTCCAGCTCTATTTGATTGCTGTGTTTCTGCTTTATTCTTTAGATTTGTTTTGGTGTTGTATATCTCTGTTGTCTCTCCTTTGTGTTGGTAAACTATGCCTGCTAAAGTGGATTCCGCTTGGAAGTAATTCCGAAGGCCGAGCTCCAGTGATGTCACCTCTCTGCTTTGGCGGGCCCCAGTCTCCTTGCCGAGGTGTCCGAATTGGGGGGTGGGACTTGACTGTCTCTGGTTTGTTTCAGCTCTGGGTCACTGGCAGGCGGGTGGTCTCCAGCCGCCCAATTGCGCGGTTGGTCGCCAGTGGGCAGGCGGTCTCCAGCCGCCCAGTCACGCGGGCAGCAGGTGGGCTGTCGCCGTTGGGTTGGCAATCTCTAGCCACGCAGTCTCACGCTCGGTTGCCGGCGGGCGGGCATTCCTCAGCCCCCCAGTCACTCAGGCAGTGGGTGGAATGTCACGTGCAGGCCTGCGGTCTCCAGCCGCCCAGTCACAAGGGCCTGCCTTCTAGTCCTTTGGTTTCTCCTGCTTGTCCTGGTTTCTTTTTCTAGACCAGATTTCCCCTGAGTGATGCCTCTCGGCAGTTCAAACTGTACTCTGTGCCTGCCGTTTGTTGGGTGTGGAGGGTGTCTTTTGGGAACCCAGACACTCTATTGTTTTGATTTTTTCCGCTTGCCCCTCCCCCAGCACTGGCTATACACGTTTCGTTATGGCCACTGATGGTAGGGGGAGTCGAAAGTCAGGTGTCTCTAGTTTTTCTTGCGTCTTTATGCAGGCTTGCTCTGATTAACCCTCCCCCGGAAAGCCTAGGAGACATTTTATGCGAAATCCCCGCTGTATGAGAGATGAGCTGAGTAACACACATCTGTTTTATTGTTGCAGTCTATTGGAGAGGGGCGGTGGTTACTTCAGATCTCAAAGATGGTGGCCGCTGTTTTCCTTGGTGGAGTTTCTTTTGTGGGGGATAGAACTATACCACTTTCTTCCCTGTCTGAATTCCCAAACTCAGCCCGGGGATCAGTGGGAGCTCAGCCGGCAGGATTCCACAGAATCCGCAGCAACATTTCTCCCTGCTTCAGGTCACTTCTCGGTGGTGCCCCGCCATCTGAAACAGCAGGCCTGGCTTCATGATTCAATCAGCCCGGATCTCTGATTGCACAGTTGGCTATTGGGAACCCCGGCAGTCTATTGTTTTGATTTTTTTTTTTTCCGCTTGCCCCTCTCTCAGCGCTGGCTAGACAGGTTTTTTTCACCACTGATGGGAGGGGGAGTTGAAAGTCAGGTGCCTCTAGTTTTCCCCTGTCTTTATGCAGGCTCGCTCTGATAATCTCTCCCCCAGAAAGCCTAGGAGAGATTTGATGCAAATTCCCCAAAGTATGGGAAATGAGCTGAGTAACAGCACCGGTTTTATTGTTGCAATCTGTAGGGGAGTGGCTGTCGTTACTTCAGCTCACCAAGATGGTGGCCGTTGGTTTCCTTCGTGGAGTTTCTATTGTGGGGGTTAGAACTGTACCACTTCCTTCCCCATCTGAAACCCTGAACTCAGCCCAGGGCTCAGTGGGGACTCTACTGGCAGAATTCCACAGAATCTGCATCAACGTTTCTCCGTGATTATTGATCGCATCTCGGTGGTGCCCTGCTGTCTGTAGCCACTGGACGGGTCGCGCGGATCAGTCAGACAGGATCTCCGGTCGCAGAGTTGGCTCATGTTTGGGACTCATTTACCGGACCTCAGTGCTAGAAATCCTTCTTCTAGGTTTCAGTGCACCCCCATTTTGCTGTAAGTTCCTAACAAGATAGTTTTTTGTCGTTCTTAGTCGTTAGTCACCTGCGCAGTGGTGCGGTACAATGGGTATGATGCTCTCTATTCACGGCCCTCTTGCAATGTCAAAATATTATGATTTGTATGCACCATTCACTGAAGTTAGTTTTCAGTATTAGGAAACAAATATGTATTTCAGGTGGATGAATATTTCTGAGAATAATCTTGTGAAAAGTTCATTATAAATCCTCATACATGAATATAAATGATTTTAGGAAGTGTATAATAAGACACATATATTTCATATTTTGAAAAATCTGGAGAGTATATATATATATATATATATATATATATATATATATATATATACACACACACACACAAACACACACACAGAGACATTAAAAAGTAGCAATATATATGCCAATCGAAGTTCATCATTAAATATATAACATCCACTTATCCAAAAATATACATTTTACTGAAAATGGATTTATGCATAATGTTGGTCAACTAGGAAGCTCACCCATAGGTTAAATTTTCGATTCCAACAGAGGTTAGGAGGAGTGATCTCTTCTCACAATTTTTATCTGCCATGTCAGCCACCTCAGAAGAATGTACATGTGATACCAGGTAGGATTCTATTTGTGCACATAAAAATACATGTGCTTAATAGGCTACAGAAAAGGGAGAGAGGAATTCACATATTTGTTAATTTTAAAAACACATGGAGAACTATGTCAATAAACATTAAATATATATTTTAACTCCTACACAATATAATCCAAAAGGGATGTCCAACTACATATCATGCCTTCTCTGAATTGCTGGTATTTGTATTCTGTTTGGGTTACTATTCTCCATCATATAAGGATTAGTAGTCAGAGTCTAGTAGGGTATGGGTTAGTGTCAGAGATTCAGTATTTCGAATGGAAAATAGGAAAGTAAACCCAATGTCTTTGCAAATATGTGCTACACAAAAATCTTCCCACTCACATTAAGAACAATCCCTTGATATTACCCTCGCTGGAAGAAATACACAATTAGAGGATAAGAGTTAGAAAATCTGTGAATACATACCCGGAATGGAATATGCTCAGGAGTTCACAACCTTGGAGGTGGTAGATGACTTTCCAAAAATAAAAGACAAGGTAAACACTCCACAAACATGGAGCTCTGCAGGCCTAAAGACTTCTTGAGATACTGCCTCTGAGTTGGGAAACTTGAAATGTATGTTGTTGTCGGTAGCTTTAGCATCCTATGCAGTGAGAGCATCAAAACTGGGTCAACATCTATGTGACCTGGAGGACATGGTATCTTATTTTCCAATGAAAATGAGGCAGCAGTTCTGAATTCTCACTTTGTAGGTAAACTGTGGCAACTGGGGGATAAGTGTCTCTTCGTGTGGACTGTGAAGCCATTTGGTCATACTCTACTTTTCGTGGTGATTCTTGCTGCTGCACTGAGAGTTTGGTATTTGCTTCATGAAATACAAGGAGTTCAACTGGGACACACTGCTGGAGGGAGTTCTGTCACGTGTGGTGGGACAGAGTCTGCAGGAGAATGCACCAACCAGGCTTATGTCCAACATAGCTTGCCCCCTTGACCATATCAACCTGATTCTGAACATTGCCCAGAAACCTATCCATATAACAAGATGCCTTTTCATATAAGGGTCTGCTGGCTGCATCATGTCAGTCACAAGCCATTTGAAAGCCAACGGCCGATCCACATGAAACCACCAGAGATGTTTTATCTCACACCTACCCACCTTTGCTTTAGGCCCACTACTCAGCAGGTTCCAACTTACTGGCATCTCTGTTCTACACAATTTTTTTTGTGAAACCCAGTCAATCAAGGCACTTTCTGGTACACTCATGATCACCAACAGGATCTCCAATGGTTTTCCAGTGCCACCTGGTCATGGGAATTTCAAAAATTTCATGGTATTTATCGAGCCCATTTTTCAAGGATGAAGTTGTAGGCACTGAGGGTTTCATTTAATTCAGTAACCATTAAATGGTGAGGAAGCCCATTTCAATGAACGCTCTGGATAACTCTCACAGGCAAGGCTTCCCAAAGTGTTGCCAAATGGTCACATGAAGCCAGGCCCATTGAGGTCTACAATGTAAAATCCTTGCCTGTTTTGCCTCTCAACTATGGCTGCTAATTCTTTCAGAAAAAAATTATGTGATAACCTGGCTGAGATTCCCTGTGCTCTGTGGAAAGCCTTCCTGGGCACAGATCTCAGATTCCAAGGGTGACTCTCATGCATGGCCTTCTAAAATCCCAACAAAACTCATGGCAATACTTCTCTGAGATCAGTTCCAGAACTCAGTCTCTAAGGGGAATCACACCAGAGTTCAAGACCAGGTGGAGCCAGTCATATTTTTCAACAACCACACTAATAACCACAATTAAAACCAGAACACTTCCACATGGCCATCATCTTCTTCCATATAGACACTCATTTTAACCTCTGGATGGAGGTTTCCATGAGGGTCACAGCCCAAGACAGTGTCCAAAATAAGCTTCCTTGCCCCTCATTTGCTTAAAGTTGGGGTGGCCTGAACACCTTTCTGTGAACCATGACTGATCAAATAGGCCTGCCGTTAATACTGCTCTGCTTCTCCAATTTGAGGACTACTGACTGTGGGGTTTAGAATCTTCATGTGAATTGGAATCATTGGAATCACCTATGGGCTAGCCTCTGAAGGGCTTTGAAGAACTCATTTGACCCAAAGGCACCCTATTCTCACTTGATAGAGGTCAGGAACCTTACAGAGGTAGGGAGAGACTTCATCCACAAGGACTGCTCTTTTGGCCATTTTGGTTTTGGATGAACACGTGGGATGTATAAGGTGCTGAGTATCTAAACACAGCCTCACACAGGGCCAAGAGGCTGTTTCAGAAACATCCATTTCCAATGAAATTAAGCAAAGAGCCACAGGTGATGCCCATTCATTTCCATTTGAAAACTGTTTTCTTCAGGCTTCACAAATGAGTGTCCTGAGGTAAAAACCTTCCTGAAATTCAGGGCAGCAGAACAATAGGTAAGCAAAAGCCCGAAAGAAGGGTTTCTCCACTGAGACTTTCCTGGTCCCACTGATATCTGAGTTTTCTTAGATGCTCGCCATTCCCTTCAGCTATCCAGTACATCACCATATCACAGAGCTTGGAGGTGGTACATATCTTGGACACAAAACCATGAGGCTATTCTGGAGAGTTTCCAGAATTCAGGAAGAAAACAGAAACTTAGTAAGAGAGCAGATGTTGCCCTTCAATAAGACAAGCTGCAGTCCATTTGTAAATTGGGCAGGATGAATGTTTGGAAGCTTTCTACTAGACAGGACACATCCATTGATGCATTCTCTTTTCTAATGTCTACAACCACGGACAGAGTGGGATGCACAGACATAGAAGCACTCGCCTTGTCAAACGACTTACTGGAAACAGTCCACACCAATCCAAACAAAGAGCCTTTCCTTCCTATTCTCAGAACATGAGACAAAACCACAAACCCACACACACACACTCAAAGGCACCTCCTTTGCTCAAGTAAGTCTGTGACTATCCAGAGTGTCCTCGGAATGGTGGGCCATTGTATGTTCCCCCAAAATGGCCTGTCCTGTATCAGATCTAGTCTCCTTGGCCAACACTTTGAAGTTGTTAGGAGCCATGGGTGAGCCACTACCTGATTTCCCAGGAAAAGCTCCTCTTCAGAGCTTTCCTGTCATTTGGCCATTGTCACATCAGTAGGTACTAAGAAAGACTGACTCTGTTCTTGATAAATCAAAACAAGTGAGACCACTGGGACTGGGACTGTGACTGGCTCTTGGTGCCTGTCTTCCAGGATCAAACGTCCAGAGAGTTCCATCACCAAGGCAGTGAGGTGAGGTCATCTCCTTCAGGAACTGAATGAGGTCACTGACTTTGCAACCACTTTGTCCTAAAAGTTACTTCTAAAACTCCCATGAGATGGAGGCTGCCCCTACTTCCTGTCACACTTTCACAGTTAGAATGGTATACCAACCATAGGTACCTGGGAACAGCTCTCCACACAGGCCTGGTTTGGTCCATCTTCTCTACATTAAGAAGGTAGAGGCTGATTGAGACACATCCCTTCATCCTGACCAGATAGTTTGCCATGGAAGATGTCTTTTGCTCTCTCAGGTCCTTCATAGCTTCCTTCATCATCTCAGGTAATCATTTCTGCATATACCTTTGATGTTCTCAGAAGGTGGAAGATCCCCTACATTCCTGTATTGTAAGACCAACTCTGTCCCTCCTCTTCTGTAAAGTTAGATTGAGGGAAAAGTGTATGTTTAGGGTTAATAACATGTTTGATTTGCGTTAGGAATCTTTCTGCCGGATGAATAATGTTATTGGGAGCCTGTGATATTTACAAAAATATATAGGTAAAATATAAGTATAAAAACAGAAATCTAGGTAAGATTGGAAGCCAGAAGGGAACTGGGCCCTTGAGTGGGATACTTAGGTTTGAATTATGTTCTGCACATGTGTCTCAGATAAATTGATATACAATGGCATAGGACCTTATACCTTGGATAATTGATTGTCGAAGAGAACATCGAGTCAAAAAACTATAGTCAGTAGCATTAGGAAGATGGTCAGTAGGTTTAGAAAGAAGAGTGAGTATAGGATTTGGACCAAAAGTTCTTTAGCAATAGGGTTTCGGGTAGAGAGTGAATGTAAATGTCAGCATATGTGAAGTATCAGTCACAATGATGAACTGGGGGAAATATGTATGAAAGCAGGTATCAATAAAGATATTACGAAATCAGGCAAAGTATGAAGTGAGTGATAGGATTAGACATTTTCAACATGTTTGAGGTTGAATATATAATCTTAGGAAGAAACAAATATGTAGTCACCAATTGGATTTACATTTGAGAGCATTAGGCAACCTCGACATGGTTCTTTTTAGTAATCCACGCTCCCTTGGCATTTAGGCTTTGATACAATCATGAGTGTGACCTTCGCTTTTTGTGTCCAGAATATTCCTGTGATGAAATCTATATATAGATAAGGTGACATGAGTATTTATTCCACCATTTCTGGGAGCAATATTTTGAAGACGTATAAATTAGTATTGAAGGGACAAAGAGGAGTACACTGTATCTATGAATATAGAGATAATGCATTAATAGACAATACTGTGAATAAAAAACATAACTGGTTCCAACTTTAAATAATGGATTGAATTGAATCGTGAACATATAGAGGAAATCTTATATTGATATACAATTTTTCATTCCAACCAGTTATACATCTAATGTTAATATTAATGTTATGGTTCATCATGAAGAGTGTGTGAGTTTAGCTTCGAAATTGATTATGGAAATTGAAAATAATGTATTTGGAAAGAAGTCTCATGAAAAGACTAGTCAAGTAACATGGAGGAATACATGTGTTCTGAAGCAAGAAGTGTTTGAAAGTGAAACAAATTCCTATATATTTGTGAACTTGTGGATGAAATACATATCCTATGATGTTCAAAAACTGAAGAAATAGTAATGTACCAGTGTTGGATTAAAATGAAGGTCAATATGGACATCATGTCCCATTGGAATCTACTGGCATTGATGTTAAACTGGGTCAGTTACTGTAGAAATATTAGGATTTGTAAACACCATTGATTGAAATTAGTTTTCAGTACTGGGAAACAAAAATGTATTTCAGGTGGATGAATATTTCTGAGAATTATCTTCTGAAAAGTTGATTATAAATCCATATACATGAACATGAATGAATTTACAGAGTGTGTATAAGACACATATATTTCATATTTTGAGAAATCTGGATATATATATATATATATATATATATATATATATATATATTTTTTAAATAAACACAAATATACATTAAAAAGTATCAATAAATACATGCTAATCATAATTCATCATGTAATATACATCATCCACAGATGCAAAAATATTTATTATACTGAACATGGATTTATGTATAATATTGTTCTACTGGGAAGCTCACACATAGTTTGAATTTTCAGTTCCCACAGGGTTTAGGAGGACTGATCTCTTCTCACAATTTGTATCTGCCAATTCAGCCAACTCATGAAAATGTACGTGTGATACCAGGTAGGATTCTCTATGTGCATATAAAAATACATGTGCTGAGTAGGCTACAGAGAAAGGGAGACATATTAACATATTTGTGAACTTTAAAAACACATGGAGGACTATTTCAATTAAAAATTGAGTAGATTTATAACACCTACCCTTAATCATGCAAAAGGGAAGTCCAACTGTACACCATGTCTCCACTGAACTGCTTGTATTTTCCTTCTGTTTGGGTATTATTCTCCATCATATTAGGATTAGTAGTCAGAGTATAGTAGGGTATGAGTTACTGTCAGGGATTCAGTATTTCAAATGGAAAATTGGAAAATGGATCAATGTGTATGCAAATTAGTGTTACACAAAAATTTTCCCACTCTCATTTAGAACAATAACTTTACATTATTTTCACCCCAATTAAGACACAATTAGAGGAAAAGAGTTAGAAAATCTTTGAATTCATACCTGAAATGAAAACTGCTCCGGATTTCACAACCTTGGAGATGGTAGAGGAGTTTCCAAAAGTAAGGGACTATGTAAATACTCCACAAACATGAAGATTTGCCAGCCTAAAGACTCTGCAGAAACTGCCTCTAAGATGGACAGTTGAAATATATGTTGTTTTCAGGAGCTTTAGCTTTTTTTCTAGTAAGACCATCAAAGCTGTTTATGCATCTCTGTGACCTTGAGCACATGGTTTATAATTTTCCAATGAACATGAAGCAGCAGTGCTGAATTCTCTCTTTGTAGGTAAACTATGGCCACTGGGGTCTATGTGTCTCCCCATGAGGACTGTGAAGCCATTTCATCATCCTCCACTTTTTATAATGTCTCCTGCTGCACTCAGAGTTTTGTATTTGTTTCATGAAATACAAGGAGTTAAACTTGACCACAGTGCTGGAGGGAGTTCTGTCACATGTGGTGGGTCAGGGTCTGCAGGAGAATGCACCAACAGGGCTTGTATACCACATAGGTTGCCTCCGTGACCATAGCAACCTGATTCTGAACATTGCCCTTAAACCTCTCCATATAACATGATGCGTTTACATACAATGTTCTGCTGGCTGCACCATGTCAGTCACAAGCCATTTGGAAGACAATGGCAGATCCACATGACCCCACCACAGATGTTTTATCACACACTTAATCACCTCTGCTCTAGGCCCACTATTCTGCAGTCTCCAAATTACTGGCATCTCTGTTCTACACCATATTCATGAAAACCAGTTAATCAAGGCACTGTCTGGTACACTCATGATCAGCAACAGGACATCCAAAGGTTCTTCAGTGCCACCTGGTCATTGGAATTTTAAAAATTTCATGGTATTTATCTAGCCAATTTTCAAGGATAAAGTTGGAGGCACTGTTTATTTCAATTCATTCAGGAATTATTCAATGTTGAGGAAGATCATTTCAATGAAAGCTCTGGAGAACTCTCACAGGCAAGGCTTCCCAGAGCATGGCCAAAAGGTCACATGAAGCCACGCCCATTGAGGTCTACAATTGAGGTCCATGTGTGTTTTGACTATCAAATATGGCTGCCAAGTCTTTCAGAATTAAATCATGTGATATCCTGTCTGAGATTCCCAGTGCTCTGTGGAAAGCCACCGTGGGCATAGATCTCAGTTTCCAAGGGCGACTCTCATGTGTGGCCTCTTAAAATCCCCACACAATTTATGGCAATTCTTCCTTGATGTGTGTTCCAGAACTCAGTCTCTAAGGGGAATGACACCAGAGTTCAAGCCCAGGTGGATCCAGTCATCTCTTCCAACTGCCACAAGAATGACCACAATTAAAACCAAAATACACCCACATGGCCCTCATCTTCTTAAATATAGACATTCATCATAACCTCTGGCTGGAGGTTACCATGCGGAATGCATCCCAAGAGAGTGTCCAAAATAATGTTGCTTGTCCCTCATTTGCCTAAAGTCAGGGTGACATGGACACCCTTCCTGTGAACCAGGAGTGATCAAATAGGCCTGCCATTAATACTGCTCTCCTTCTCCAATTTCAGGCCTACTGACTCTCAGGTATAGATTCTTTATGTGATTTGGAGTCTTGAGAAAACACAAGCACCTCTGCAGGGCTTTAAAGAACTCATTTGACCTAAAGGATTCCTATTCACACTTGATGGAGGTAAAGAACCTAACAGAGGAATGCAAGAGACTCATCCACAATGACTAATTTTTTTGCCATTTTGGTTTTGATTGCACACATGGAATCTATCTTTAGATCTATCATGTGCTGAGAATCTAAGCCACAACCTCACAGAGGCCCAAGAGGCTGATTCGGACACATCCCTTTCCAAAGCAATTAAGCAAAGAGCAACATGTTATGCCCATTTATTTCCATTTGAAAACAGTTTTCTTCAGGCTTCACAAAGGATTGGCCTGAGGCAAAGACCTTCTTGACATTCAGGGCAACATAACCATAAGTATGCAAATAAACCAAAGCAGGGTCTCTCCACTGAGAGTTTACTGGTCACACATTTATTTGAGTTTTCTAAGATGTTCCCATTCCCTACAGCTATCAAGTACATGGCCATGTCACAGAGCTTGGAGGTGGTACATATCTTGGACTCAAAACCATGGGCCTATTCTTGAGATTTGCCGGAATTCAGGAAGAAAACAGGAACTTAGAAAGTTAGTAGGTGTTTCCCATGTATAAGGCGAGCCACAGTCCATTACTAAATCGGGCAGGAAGAATGCTGGGAAGCATTCTACTAGACAGGACACATCCCTGATGCATTGTCTTTTCTAATGTCTACAACCACGGACAGAGTGGGAAACACAGACACAGAAGCACTCGCCTTGTCAAACGACTTACTAGAAACAGTCCACTCCAATCCAAACAAACCGCCTTTCCTACCTATTCTCAAAACATTAGACAAAACCACAAACTCACACCCACACCCACAAAGGCACCTCCTTAACTCAAGTAGGTCTGTGAATATCCAGAGTGTCCTCTGACTGGTGGACCATACTATATTCCCCTGAAATGGCCTGACCTGTGTCAGATCTGGTCTCCTTGGCTAACTCTGTGAAGGTGTCAGGAGCCAGAGGTGAGCCACTACCTGCTTTCTCAGAAACGGCTCCTCTTCAGAGCTTTCCTGGCATTTGGCCATCCTCACATCAGTAGTTACCAAGAAAGACTGACTCTGTCTTTGGTAAATCCAAACAAGTGTGACCACTGGGACTGGGACTGAGACTGGCTATGGGTGACTGGCTTCATGAATCCCAAGTTCAGAGATTTTAATCACCAAGGAAGTGAGGTGAGGTCACTTCCTTCAGGAACTGAATGAGGTTACTGCCTTGGCAATCACTTTGTCCTACCAGTGGCTTCCAAGTGTCACATGAGAAGGAGGCTGCCCCTACTTCCTGTTACACTTTCACAAGTTAGAATGGTATATCAATAATAGGCGCCCTGGAACAGCTACCCACACAGGCTGGGTTTGGTCCATTTTCTCTACATTAAGAAGAGAGAGGCTGATTCAGACAGAACCCTTCATCCTGACCAGGTTGTTTGCCATTGAAGATGACTTTTGCTCTCTCAGGTCCTTTATAGCTGCCTTCATGTTCTTCAGGGATCATTTATGCATGTACCTTTGAGGTTTTCATCAGGTGAAATATCTCATACATTCCTGTGTTTTAAGACCAACTCTATCCCTGCTCTTCCATAAAGTTAGATTGATGGAACAGTGAATGGTTAAGGTTAACAACATGTTTGATTTGGGTTAGAAATCATTCTGCTGGATGAATGATGGTATTTGGAACCTAAAATATTTAAAAGAATATAGAGGTGAAATATAATTATAAAAACAGAAATCTACGTAAGATTCGAAGCCCAGAATGGCATTGGGACCTTGACTGGGAAAATTAGCATTGAATTACTTTCTGCACAGATGTCTAAAATAAATCTATAATCAATGGCATAGGATATTCTACCTTGGATGATTGAATGTACAAGAGAACATCCAGTCAAACAGGGATAGTCGGTAGGATTAGGAAGATAGTCGGTAGGTATAGGAAGAAGAGTGAGTATAGTATTTGGAACAAAAGTTCTTTAGCAATAGGGTTTTGGTTAGAGAGTGAATATGTTTGTCAGCACATGTGAAGAGTCAATCACAATGATGAACTTGGGAAATATGTAGGAAAGCAGATATCAATAGAGACATTACAAAATCAGGCAAACTATAAAGTGATAGGATTAGCCATTTTCAAAGGGTTCAGGTTGAATATATAATCTTAGAAAGAAACACATATGTAGTCAGGAATAGGATTGACATTTGAGAGAATTAGGCAATGTGGACATGGATGTTTTTAGTAATCCATGCTCACTTTCCATTTAGGCTTTGGTATAATAATAAGTGTGACCTTTGCATTTGGTGTCCAGAATATTACTGTAATAAAATGTATATGTAGATCAGGTGAAATGAGTATTTCTTCCACCATTTCCGGGAGCAATATTGTGAAGACGAATAAATTAGTATTGGGGGTACAAAGAGGTGTACGCTGTGTCTATGAATATAGAGATAATGCATAAATAGATCATATTGGGAAAAAATATAACTGGTTCCACTTAAATAATGGATTGAATTGATATCTGAAAATATATAGGAAATCTTATATTGATATACAATCATTCATTCCAAAGAGTTATATATCTAATGGTAATCTTAGAGTTATGGTTTATAATGAAGGGTGTGTGAGTTTTGTTTCAAAAGTGATTACGGAAATAGAAAATAATGTGTTTGGAAAGAAGTCTCATGAGAAGAAAAGTCAAGAAACATGGAGGAATACATGTGTTCTGAAGCAGAAAGTGATTGAAAGTGAAACAAATGCCTATAAACTTCCTAACCTGTGGAATAAATATATATCCTATTATGTGCATAAACTGAAGAAATAGTAATGTAACAGTGTTGAATAAAAATGAACTTAAAAATACACATCATATTCCATAGGAATCTACTTGCATTGATGTAAAACTAGGTCAGTTACTGTAGAAGTGAAAATTGGAAAATAAATCCAATCTGGAATGGGAAATTCTCAGGAGTTCACAAACTTGGATGTGGTGGAGGAGTTTCACAAAGTAAGGGACATTGTAAACACAACCCAAACATGGAGCTCTGCTGGCCTAAAGACTTCTTGAGAAACTGGCTTTGAGGTTGGGCACTTAAATTTATATTGTTGTCCGGAGCTATAGCTTCTTTGTAGTGAGACCATCAAAGCTGGGTGTGCATCTATGTGACCTGGAGGACATGGTATCTTATTTAATAATGAACATATGGCAGCAGTACCGAATTCCCTGTTTGTAGGTAATCTGTGGCCACTGGGGGCAAAGTGTCTCCCCATGTGGACTGTGAAGCCATTTGTTCATCCTCCATTTTCGTGGTGTTTCTTGCTGCTGCACTGGGAGTTTGGTATTTGCTTAATGAAATACAAGGAGTTCAACGGGGACAAGTGCTGGTGGCTACCCCTACTTCATGTGACACTTTTACAAGTTAGAATGGTATATCAACCATAGGCACCCAGGAACAGCTCTCCACACAGGCCTTGTTTGGTCCTTCATATCTGCCTACATCTTCTCCAGGGGTCATATCTGCATGGACCTTTGAGGTTCTCAGCAGGTGGAAGATCCCCTATATTCCTGTATTGTAAGACCAACTCTGTCCCGCTCTTCTGTAAAGTTAGATTGAGGGAACAGTGTATGGTTAGCATTAATAACTTGTTCAATTTGGGTTAGGAATTATTCTGAGGGATGAATAATGATATTGGGAATCTGCTATATTTATAAGAACATAGAGGTGAAATATATGTATGAAAACAGAAATCTAGGTAAGATTTGAAGCCAAGAAGGGAATTGGGCCCTTGATTGGGATACTTAGCATTGAATTACCTTCAGCAGAGTTTTCTTGGATAAATCAATATACAGTGGCATAAGACTTTGTATCTTGGATGATTGAATTTAGAAGGGAACGTCAACTCCAAAAGGGATAGTCGGTAAGATTAGGAAGATAATCGGTAGTTTTCGGAAGAAGTGTGAGTATAGAATTTGGAAAAAAAAAATCTTTAGCAACAGGGTTTCGATTAGAGTGTGAATTCCAATGTCAGCACATGTGAAGAGTCAGTCACAAAGATGAACTAGGGAAAAAATGTAGGAAAGCAAATATCAAGGAAGAAAATAGGAAATTAGGCAAAGTACAAAGTGAGTGTTAGGATTAGACATTTTCAACAGGATTGAGTTTGAGTATATAATCTTAGGAAGAAACAAATATGTAGTCACCAAAGAATGACATTTGAGAGTATTAGGCAACCTGGACATGGATGTTATTAGTAATCCGTGTTCACTTTCCATTTAGGCTTTGTAAAATCATAAGTGTGACCTTTGCAGTTTTGTCCAGAATATTACTGTGATAAAATGTATATGCAGATCAGGTGACATGAGTATTTCTTCAACCATTTCCGGGAGTAATATTGAGAAGACGTATAAATTAGTATTGGGGTTACAAAGAGGTGTACGCTGTGTCTGTGAATATAGAGATAATGCATGAGTAGACCATACTGTGAATAAATAATATAACTGGTTCCACTTTAAATAATTCATTTAATTGATATCTGAAAATATACAGGAAATTTAATATTGATATACAATCATTCATTCCAACCAGTTATACATCTAATGGTAATATTAGGTTATGGTTTATCATGAAGGGTGTGTGAGATTTTCTTCAAAAGGATTATGGAAATCGAAAATAATGTGTTTGGAAAGAAGTCTCAAAAAATTCCAGTCAAGAAACCTGGATGAATACATGTGTTCTAAAGCAGGAAGGGATTTAAAGTGAACCAAATGCCTCTAAATTTGTGAACTTGTGGATGAAATATATATGCTATGATGGGCTAAACGTGAAGAAATAGTAATGTAGCAGTGTTGAATAGAAATGAAGTTCAAAATAGACATCTTGTCCCATAGTAATCTACTTGCATTGATGTTAAACTGGGTCAGTTAATGTAGAAATGTTAGGATTTGTATGAACCATTAACTGAAGTCAGGTGTCAGTAATGGGAAACAAATATGTATTCCAGGTGGAGGAATATTTCTGAGAATAATCTTCTGAAAAGTTGTTTAGAAATCCACATACATGAACATGAATGAATTTAGGGAGTGTATATAATACACATATATTTCATATTTTAAAAAACTTGGAGAGTCACACACACACACACACACACACACACACACACGCACAGACATTAAAAAGTAGCAATATATATGCCAATCGCATTTCATCATGAAATATATATAATCCACATATCGAAAAATATTCATTTTGCTTAACATGGATTCATGTATAATGTTGTTCTACTAGGAAGCTGACATAGGTTGAATTTTCAGTTCCAACAGCGTTTAGGAGGAATGATCTCTTCTCACAATTTTTATCTTCCAAGTCAGTATCCTCAAAAGAAATTATGTGTGATACCAGGTAGGATTCTATATGTGCGTATAAAAATACATGTGCTGAATAGGCTACAGAGAAAAGGAGACAGGAAGTCACATATTTGTTACCTTTAAAAATACATGTAGAACTATTTCAATTAAAAATTGACTATTTTTATAATACCTACCATTTATCATGCAAAAGGCAAGACCTAGTATACACCATGCCTCCTCTGAACTGCTTGTATTTCTATACTCTTTGGGTTATTTTTCTTCACCATATTAGGATTAATCATCAAAGTCTAGTAGGGTATGGGTTAGTGTCAGGGATTCAGTATTTTGAATGGAAAATAGGAAAATGAATCCAATGTGTACGCAAACATATGCTACGCAAAAATCTTCCAACTCTCATCAAGAACAATGCCTTGTCATTACCTTCGACCCTAGTAAAACACAATTAGAGGAGAAGAGTTAGAAAATCTGTGAATTCATATGTGGAATAAAATATGCTCAGTAGTTCAAGAAATTGGAGGTGTTAAAGGAGTTTCCAAAAGTAAGGGAAAGGTTAAACAGTCCACACACATGGAGCTCTGCTGGCCTAAAGACTTCTTGAGAAAGTCTCTCTGAGGTTGGGCACTTGAAATATATTTTGTTGTAAGGAGCTTTAGCTTCCTTTGTAGTGAGACCTTCAAAGATGGGTCTGCATCTATGTGACCTGGAGGACATGGTTTCTTATTTTCCAATGAACATGAGACCACAGTGCTGAATTCTCTCTTCCTAAGTAAACTGTGGACACTGGAACCTAACTGTCTCCCCGTTTTAACTGTCAAGCCATTTGGTCATCCTCCACTTTTCCTGGGTTTCTTGCTGCTGCACTGGGAGTTTGGTATTTGCATCACGAAATACAAGGAGTTCAACTGGGACACAGTGCT
This sequence comes from Callospermophilus lateralis, assembly GCF_048772815.1. Lineage (NCBI taxonomy): Eukaryota > Metazoa > Chordata > Mammalia > Rodentia > Sciuridae > Callospermophilus > Callospermophilus lateralis. The sequence goes on along the minus strand of NW_027514499.1, from coordinate 579,698 downwards.
GGAGAGAGTTCTGTCACGTGTGTATGGTCAGGGTCTGCAGGAGAATGCACCATCCAATCTTCTGTCTCTCATAGTTTGCCCCCGTGTCCATAGCAACCTGATTCTGAACATTTACCTGAAACCAAACCATATAACAATTTGCCTTTACATATAAGGGTCTGCTGGCTGCACCTTGTGAGTCAAAAGCCATTCTATATAAATGCCACATTTTTAATCCATTCATCTATTGAAGGGAATCTAGGTTGGTTCCACAGTCTTGCCATTGTGAATTGTGCTGCTATGAACATCGATTTATCAGTATCTCTGTAGCATGCTCTTTTTAGGTGTTTAGGGAATAGACCGAGAAGGGGAATAGGTCAAATGGTGGTTCCATTCCCAGCTTTCCAAGAAATCTCCATACTGCTTTCCAAATTGGCTGCACTAATTTGCAGTCCCACCAGCAATGTACAGGTGTGCCCTTTTCCCCACATCGTCGACAGCACATGTTGTCGTTTGACTTCATAATGGCTGCCAATCTTACTGCAGTGAGATGGTATCTTAGGGTGGGTTTGTTTTGCTTTTCTCTGACTGCTAGAGATGGTGAGCATTTTTTCATGTACTTATTGATTGATTGTATGTCCTCCTCTGAGAAGTGTCTGTTCAGGTCATTGGCCCATTTGTTGATTGGGTTATTCATTTTCTTATTGTTTAATTTTTTTGAGTTCTTTGTATACTCTTGATATTAGGGCTCTATCTGAAGTGTGAGGAGTAAAGATTTGTTCCAAGGATGTAGGCTCCCTATTTACCTCTCTTATTTTTTCTTTTGCTGAGAAAAATCTATTTAGTTTGCGTAAGTCCCATTTGTTGATTCTAGTGATTAACTCTTGTGCTATGGGTGTCCTATTGAGAAATTTGGAGCCCGACCCCACAGTATGTAGATTGTGGCAAAAGTTTTCTTCTACCAGATGCAGTGTCTCTGATTTGATATCAACCTCCTAGATCTATTTTGAGTTAACTCTTGTGCATGGCGAGAGGAGGGGATTCAGTTTCATTTTGTTACATATGGAATTCCAGTTTTCCCAGCACCATTTGTTGAAGATGCTATCCTTCCTCCACTGCATGCTTTTAGCCCCTTTATCAAATATAAGATAGTTGTAGTTTTGTGGATTGGTTTCTGTGTCCTCTATTCTGTACCACTGGTCCACCCACCTGTTTTGGCACCAGTACCATGCTATTTTTGTTACTATTGATCTGTAGTATAGTTTGAGGTCTGGTATCGGTATACTGCCTGATTCACACTTCCTGCTTAGAGCTGTTTTTGCTATTCTGGGTCTTTTATTTTTCCATATGAATTTCATAATTGTTTTATCTATTTCTACAAGAAATGACCTTGGGATTTTAATTGGCATTGCATTAAACCTATAGAGAACTTTTGGTAATATTGTCGTTTTGATGATGTTAGTTATGCTTATCCATGAACAGGGTATATTTTTCCATCTTCTAAGATTTTCTTCTATTTCTCTCTTTAGGGTTCTGTAGTTTTCATTGTATAAGTCTTTCACCTCTTTTGTTAGGTTGACTCCCAAGTATTTTATTTATTTTTTTGAGGATATTGTGAATGGAGTGATTGTCCTCATTTCCATTTCAGAGGATTTGTCGCTGATATACAAAAATGCCTTTGATTTATGCGTGGTGATTTAATATCCTGCCACTTTGCTGAATTCATTTATTACCTCTAATAGTTTCTTTGTAGACCCTTTTGGGTCTGCTAGGTATAGAATCATGTCTTTTGCAAATAGCGATAATTTGAGTTCTTCTCTTCCTATTTTTATGCCTTTAATTTCTTTAGCCTTTCTAATTGCTCTGGCCAGTGTTTCGAGAACTATGTTGAACAGAAGGGGTGAGAGAGGGCATCATTGTTTTCCTCCAGATTTTAGGGGGAATGCCTTCAATTGTTCTCCATTCAGAATGATGCTTGCCTGAGGCTTAGCATAGATTGCTTTTACAATATTGAGGTATGATCCTGTTATCCCTAGTTTTTCTAGAGTTTTGAACGTAAAGTGATGCTGTACCTTGTCGAATGCTTTTTCCGCATCTCTCGAGATGATCATATGGTTCTTATTTTTAAGTCTATTGATGTGATGAATAACATTTATTGATTTCTGTATATTGTACCAGCCTTGCATCCCAGGAATGAATCCTACTTGATCATGGTGCACATTTTTTTTTTATATATATATGATTTTGTGTCTGATTCGCCAGAATTTTTTTGAGGATTTTTGCATTTTTCCTGAAATAGCTTGAAAAGTATTGGTTTTTGTTTTTCTTTAAAGGTTTTTTAAAACTATGCTCTATACCCATCCGGTCCTGGGCTTTTCTTAGTTGGTAGTATTTTGATGGTTTCTTCTATTTCCTCATTTGATATTAGACTATTTAGGTTGTCTATATCCTCCTGACTCAATCTGGGCACATCATATGACTTAAGAAATTTATCAATGCCTTCACTATATTCTATTTTATTGGAGTATATTAATTCAAAATAATTTCTGATTTTCTTCTGTATTTCTGAAGTGTCTCTTGTTATATTTCCTTTTTCATTTCATATGGTAGTAATTTGAGTTCTCTCTCTTCTTCTCTTTGTTAGCATGGCTAAGGGTCTATCGATTTTATTTATTTTTTCAAAAAAACAATGTATTGTTTTGTCAATTTTTTCAATTGTTTCTTTTGTTTCGATTTCATTAATTTCTGCTCTGACTTTAATTATTTCTTGCCTTCTACTTCTTTTGCTGTTGTTTGCTCTTGTTTTTCTAAGATTTTGAGATGACGTATGAGATCATTTATTTGTTGGTTTTTTCTTTTTCTAAGGAATGAACTCCAAGCAATGAATTTTCCTCTTAGAATTGCTTTCAATGTGTCTCATAGATTCCGATATATTGTGTCTGTGTTTTCATTTACCTCTAAGAATTTTTTAATTTCCTCTTTGATGTCTTCAATAACCCATTGATCATTCAGAAACCTATTGTTCATTCTCCAAGTGATGAATGATTTTTCCTTCCTTCTTATATCATTGATTTTTAGTTTCATTCCATTATGATCAGATAAAATGCATGGTATTATCTCTACTCCTTTTTATTGTCTAAGAGTTGCCCTGTGACATAATATATGATGTATTTTTGAGAAGGATCCATGTTCTGCTAAGAAAAAAGTATAACTTCTTGATGATGGGTTGTACATTCTATATATGTCAATTAAGTCTAGGTTATTAATTGTGTTATTGAGTTCTATAGTTTTCTTATTCAACTTTTGTTTGGAAGATCTGTCCAGTGGTGAGAGAGGTGTGTTCATGTCTCTCATGATTACTGTATTGTGGTCTATTAGACTCTTGAAATTGAGAAGAGTTTGTTTGATGAACAAAGCTGCACCATTGTTTGGGGCATATATATTTATGATTGTTACGTCTTGTTGGCGTATGGTTTTCTTGAGTAGTATGTAGTGTCCTTCTTTATTCCTTTTGATTAACTTTGGCTTGAAATCTATTTTATTTGATATGAGTATGGACACTCCTGCTTGTTTCCAAAGTTCATAAGAGTGATATGATTTTTCCAAGTATCACCTTGAGTCTATGTATGTCTTTTCCTGTAAAATGTGTCTCCTGTAGGCAGCATTTTGTTGGTTCTTGTTTTGTGATCCATTCTACTAGCCTGTGTCTCTTAATTGGTGAGTTTAAGCCATTAAGATTTTTGGTTATTATTTAGATATGGGTTGTTCTTCCAGCCATATTTGTTTATTTATGTTACTAAACATAGTTTGTTTTCCTCTTTGATTATTTTCCCCCCTTTAATGTCCTACCTTCCACTGTTGGTTTTCATTGATATTTTCCATTTCCACTTCCTGTAATGTTTTGCCGAGGATGTTTTGAAGAGATGGTTTTCTAGCTGCAAATTCTTTTCACTTTTGTTTATTGTGGAAGGTTTTAATTTCATCTTCCATCTGAAGCTTAATTTCACTGGATACATGATTATTGGTTGGATCCCATTTTCTTTCAGTGTTTGAAATATGTTATTAAAGGATCTTCTAGCTTTCAGAGTCTGTGTTGAAAGATCAGCTGTTATCCTGGTTGGTTTACCACTAACTATAATCTGCTTCCTTTCTCTTGTAGCTTTTAAAATTCTCTCCTTATTCTGTATGTTGGGTATCTTCATTATCATGTGTCTAGGTGTGGATCTCTTATGATATTGCATGTTCGGCGTCCTGTAGACTTTTAGGATTTGCGATTTTGTCTCATTCTTCAAGTCTAGGAAATTTTCTCCTATTATTTCATTGAATAGATTGCTCACTCCTTTGGTTTGGACCTCTATACTTTCCTGTATCCCAATGACTCTTATGTTTGGTCTCTTTATGTTATCCCATATTTCTTGCACTTTTGCTCATGGTTTCTTAACAGTCTTGCTGAGCTGTATATGTTCTTTTTGAGTTGAAATACTTTGTCTTCATTGTCTGATGTTCTATCTTCTAAGTATTCTGCTCTAATGGTAGTATTCTCAATTGAGTTTTTAAGATGGTTCATTACTTCCTGCATTTCCAAGATTTCAGTTTGTTTGTTTTTTATAACCTCTATCTCACTGTATAGTTGATCTTTGCTACTTGGATTTTTTTATGTAATTCATTGTCGAAGTGATCTTTCATTGTCTGATTTTTGCTGTCTAATGTCTTCCTTGAGATTCCAGATCACATGAAGCATGTATATCCTGAATTCTTTATCTGACATTCCATATGCTGCATCTATTACCTCTTCTAAAGTTGAGTTGACCTGCATTGCTTGTGGTCCTTTCTTTTCTTGTCTTTTCATACAGCTTGCGTTTCTTTCTGCTTGGTGAAACTGTTGTGTTTTTGAAATTTTCCCCCTATATATTTATATTGCTCTTGTATAGTGGAAAAGTCTCCATTGCAGGTGTGGTTGGCGGCTGTGCTGCTCCTCCAATTGGGGTGATCTGTCTACCATTCTGACCGGCCCCTGGGCCTGTTCTGCCGGTCGGTCGTACGTCTGCCTACCTTGCAGGCATGGGTGTGCTCTGCCCCTACTCCAATTGGGGTGACGTGACTACCATGCCGGTGGGTCGCTGGGCCTGTTCCAGGCACAGGCGGCAGCTCTGCTCTGCACCTCTGGCTTGATGACTAAGTGAGAGAGACTCGGATGTTTGTGACTCACTTTCTTTACCAGGAGACCAACTATTTCTCTCGCCGCTGGTATAGATGAAGTTATCTCCTCCACCGCTTTGTGATCACATCAGATCTCTGCCATGTTGGTATCCCATGTGAATGGCAGCATTTCTTTCCCTTTGCCGGGTGACCAAAGCAACGAGTGAGTCCTGACCGGCTCTCACAAGCCCCACCTCAATCCTTCTGCCACTGTCTATGAAGGCTCAGTTGGCATTTACCTTTACAGTATTCAGCAGGACCCAGACCAAGAAACAGTTTCTGCAGGTTCTTTAGCCCTGGGCCAGAGCAGTTCCGGGACCCGGAATTCAGCCGCTCCGGGCTCGGTGTATGTTCTGATAGGAGCAGGATCCAAGAAGCAATTTTCGTGGGTTCTTCAGCACTGACCCTGAGTAATTTGTCTGCAAGATGAAGGCGAATGGCAGCCTGAAATTACCTATTCTGTATCTGAATGAGCTGTGATGAGTCGAAAACAGGGATGGTGACGTCAGCTCTCCAAGATGGTGACCGCTATCTTCCTCTGTGGTCTCACCGGTGTGGAAAACCGAATTGGACCACTTCCTTCCCCCGTTTCAAACCCACAACTCAACACTGAGCACAGTGATTGCACAGCTGGCAGGAGCCCGCATAATCCACAGGGCTATATCTTTGCGTTGCTCTCTCGTCGTTTCCCAGCGCCAATTGCAGACACTAGCTGTGGGGTGATTTGCTGAATAAGCAGCGTGACCCTCCGTGAGGACAAATCGCTGGCGTTTGAGCCCCCGTTGCTGGTCCTTGTGCAATGGAAATCCTTCCTGTAGGTTTTGGAGCATAAGAATTTTCCTGGAAATTTCTAACAAGATAGATTTTTGCCGTTCTAACTTGTCCTTCTCCTGCAATGTGAGGCGGTACACGGGGGTAATGAACTCCCATCACCGCCATAATATGATCCCCTGAAGTTAGTTTTCAGTACTAGGAAACAAACATGTATTTCAGGTGGATGAATATTTCTGAGAATAATCTTCTCAAACGTTGATTATAAATCCAAATACATGAATATGAATGAATTTAGTTAGTGTATAATAAGACACATATATTTTATATTTTGAATAATCAGCAGAGTGAATATATATATATATAATACACACACACACACACACACACACACACACACATACACACCTAAATACAGACATTACAAAGTAGCATTATGTATGCCAATCGAAATTCACCATGAAATATATATCATCCACAGATCCCAAAATATTGATTTTACTAAATATGGATTTATGTTGTTCAACTAGGAAGCTCACCTATAGGTTGAATTTTCAGTTCCAACAGCATTTAGAAGAAGTGTTTTCTTCTAACAATTTGTATTTGCAAAGTCAGTTACCTCACAAATATGTACGTGTGATACCATGTAGTATTCTATATGTGCATATGAAAATGCATGTGCTGAATAGGCTACAGAGAAAGGGAGACAGGAATTCACATATTTGTTAACTTTAAAAACACATAGAGGACTATTTTAACTACAAATTGACAAGATTTATAACACCAACCCTTTATCATGCAAAAGGAAAGTACAACTATACACCATGCCTCTTCTGAACTGGTTGTATTTCTATTCTGTGTGGGTTATTTTACTCCATCATATTAGGATTAGTAGTCAGAGTCTAGTAGGTTATGGGTTAGTTTCAGGGATTCAGTATTTCGAATTGAAAATAGAAAAATAAATTCAATATTTATGCAAATATGTGCTACAAAAAAATCTTCCCACTCTCATGCAGAACAATGCCTTGACATCACCTTCGCTTAAAGTAAGACACAATTAGAGGAGATGAGTTACAAAAATCTGTGAATACGTATCTGGAATGGAATATGCTCAGGAGTTCATATCCTTGGAGGTGGTATAGGAGTTTACAAAAGTAAGGGACAGGGTAAACACTGCACAAACATGGAGCTCTGCTGGCCTAAAGACTTTTGAGAAACTGCCTCTGAGTTTGGGCACTTGAAATATATGTTGTTGTCAGGAGATTTAGCTTCCGTCTAGTTAGACCATCATAACTGGGTCTGCATCTATGTGACCTGGAGGACATTGTTTCTTATTTCCCAATGAACATGAGGCAGCAGTGCTGAATTTTCTCTTTGTAGGTAAACTGTAGCCACTGCGCGCTAAGTGTCTCCTCGTGTTTACTGTAAAGCCGTTTTTTCATCCTCCAATTTTTGTGGTGTTTCTTGCTGCTTCACTGGAAGTTTGGTATTTGTTTCTTGGAATACAAGGAGTTCCACTGGGACAAAGTGCTGGAGGGAATTCTGTCACATGTGGTGGGTCAGGGTCTGCAGGAGAATGCACCAAGCAAGCTTCTTTCCCACAGAGCTTGCCCCATTGACCATAACAACCTGATTCTGAACATTGCCCTGAAACCTCTCCATATAACAAGATGCTTTTACATACAAGGGTCTGCTGGATGCACAATGTCAGTCACAAGCCATTTGGAAGCCAATGGCAGATAAACATGGCCTCACCACAGATGTTATATCAGACACCTCCCCACCACTGCTCTAGGCCAACTACTCAGCAGGCTCCAACTTACTGGCATCTCTGTTCTACACCATTTTCATGAAACCAAGTCAATCAAGGCACTGTCTGGTATACTCATGATCAGCAACAGGAATCCAAAGGTTCTCCAGTGCCACCTGGTCAAGGGAATTTCAAAAATTTGGTGGTATTTATCTAGCTATTTTTTAAGGATGAAGTTGGAGGCACTGTGGGTTTCCAATCATTCAGGAACCATTAAATGGCGAGGAAACTCATTTGAACAAAAGAAATGGAGAACTATCACAGGCAAAGCTTCCCAAAGTGTGGCCAAAAGGTCAGATGAAGCCAGGCTCATTGAGGTCTACAATGTGAGCTCCATGTGTGTTTTGACTCTCAACTATGGCTGCCAAGTCTTTAATAATAAAATCTTGTGATATCCTGGCTGAGATTACTTGTGCTCTGTGGAAAGCCACCCTGGGCCTAGATCTCAGTTTCCAAGGGTGAATCTCATGTGTGGCCTCCTAAAATCCCAACACAGTTCATGGCAATACTTCTCTGAAAACAGTTCCACAACTCAGTCTCTAAGGGAAATCACACCAGAGTTCAAGCCCAGGAGGAACCAGATATCTCTTCCAACCGCCACACAAATGACCACAATTAAAAACAAAAGACTCCCACATGGCACTCATCTTCTTCCATATAGACACTAATAATAACCTCTGGCTGGAGGTTTCCATGAGGGGCACAGACCAACACAGTGTTCAAAATAAGCACCCTCGCACCTCATTTGTCACAAGTCAGGGTTTCCTGGGCACCCTTCCTTTGAACACGGAATAATCATAGAGCCCTGCCTTTAATACTGCTCCACAATTCCAATTTGAGGCTTACTGACTGTGGGATTTAGATTCTTTATGTGAACTGGAGTCATGCGTAATCACAAGCACCAATGGGCTAGACTCTGCAGGGCTTTGAAGTACTCATTTGATGCAAAGGATCCCTATTCTCACTTCATGGAGATCAGGAACCTTACAGAGGAAGGCGAGAGGCGTAGTCCACAATGAATGCTTTTTGGACATTTTGGATTTGGGTGCACAAATGGGATGTTTCTTTAGGTCCATTAGGTGCTAAGTATCTAAGCCACAGCCTCACACAGGGCCAAGTGGCCAATTCAGACACATCCCTTTCCAAACAATTAAGCAAAGAGCCCCAGGTGATGCCCATTCATTTCCATTTGAAAACTGTTTTCTTCAGGCTTCACAAAGGCGTGGCCTAATCAAAGACCTTCCTGTTATTCAGTGCAACACAAGAATAGGTATGCAAAAGGCCCAAAGCAGGGTTTCTCCACAGAGACTTTACTGGTCACATTGATATCTGAGTTTTCTGAGATGCTCCAATTCCCTTCAGCTATCCTGTACATGGCCATGTCCCAGAGCTTGGAGGTGGTACATATCTTGGACACATAACCATGAGCCTATTATGGTTAGTGGCCAGAATTCAGGCAGAAAACAGGAACTTAGGAAGACAGTAGGTGTTGCCCATCCAGAAGGCAAGCCAAGTCCATCTATAAATTGTGAAGGATGAATGCTGGGAAGCTTTCTACTAGACAGAAAACATCCATTGATGCATGCTCTTTCTAATGTCTTCATCCACGAACACATTGGGATACCCAGACATAGAAACACACTCTTTGTCAAACGACTTTCTAGAAACCATCCACTCCAAAATGAACAAACTACCTTTTCTACCTATTCTCAGAAAATGAGAAAAGACCACAAACTCACACCCAACCCACAAAGGCACCTCCTTCCCCCAAGTAGGTCTGTGACTATCCGGAGTGTCCTCTGACTGGTGGGCCATACTATGTTCCCAGAAATGGCCTGTCCTGTCTCAGATCTGGACTCCTTGGACAACTCTGTGAGGTTATTAGAAGCCAGCGGTGAGCCATTACATGGAGATGACTTTTTCTCTCTCACGTCCTTCATAGCTGCCTACATCTTCTCCAGGGATCATTTCTGTATGGACCTTTGAGGATCTTAGCAGGTGGAAGATCTGCTACATTCCTGTATTGAAAGACCAACTCTGTCCCTAATCTTCTGTAAAGTTAGATTGAGGGAACAGTGTATGGTTAGGATTAATAACATGTTCGATATGAGTTAGGAATCATTCTGCAGGAATGTTTGGGAACCTGCAATATTTACAAGAAAATATACGTGAAATATTAGTATGAAAACAGAAATGTAGGTAAGATTTGAAGCCCAGAAGGGCATTGGGCCCTTGATTGAGATACGTAGATTTGAATTATTTTCTGCAGAGATGTCTCAGATAAATCGATGTACAATGGCATAGGACCTTGTACGTTGGATGATGGAATGTTTAAGAGAACTTCTAGTCAAAAAAGGATAGTTGGAATTATTAGAAAGATATTCAGTTTCAGAAAGAAGAGTGAGTATAGGTTTTGGACAAAAAGTTCTCTAGCAATAGGGTTTCGGATAGAGAGTGAATTTAAATGTGAGCACATGTGAAGAGTCAGTCACAATGATGAACTGGGGAAAATATGTCGGAAGGCCGATATCAATAGAGACATTAAGAAATCAGGAAAAGTATAAAGTGAGTGATAGGATTAGATATTTTCAACAGGGTTGAGTTTGAATATATAATCTTAGGAAGAAAAAAATATGTTGTCACAAATAGGATTGACATTTGAGAACATTAGGCAACATGGATGTTTTTAGTAATCCATGCTCACTTTCAATTTAGGCTTTGGTACAATCATAAGTTTGACCTTTGCATTTTGTGTCTCGAATATTACTATGATAAAATGTATATGTAGATCGGGTGACATAAGTATTTCTTATACCATTTCTGGGAGCAATATTTTGAAGATGTATAAATTATTATTGGCGGTACAAAGATTTGTACCCTGTGTCTATGAATATAGAATTAATGCATGAATTGACAATACTGTGAATAAATAATATAACTGTTTCCACTTTAAATAATTGATTGAATTGATATGTGAAAATATACACAAAAACTTATATTGATATACAATCATTCATTCCAACCAGTTACACATCTAATTGTATAATTACGTTATGTTTTATTATAAAGACTGTGTGAGATTTGCTTCAAACGTGATTATGGAAATCGAAAATAATGTGTTTGGAAAGAAGTCTCATTAAAAGACCAGTCAAGAAACCTGGAGGAATACATGTGTTCTGAAGCAGGAAGTGATTGAAAGTGAAACAAATGCCTATAAATTTGTGAATTTGTGGATGAAATATATATCCTATGATGTGCATAAACTGAAGAAATATTAACGAACCAGTGTTGAATAAAAATGAACATCAAAATACACACTATGTCCCATAGGAATCTAATTGCATTGATGTTAAACTGGGTCAATTACTGTAGAAATATTAGGATTTGTATGCACCATTCACTGAAGTTAGTTTTAAGTACTAGGAAACAAATATGTAGTTCAGGTGAATGAATATTTCTGAGAATAATCTTGTGAAATTTTTATTATAAATCCACATACATGAACATGAATGAATTTCGGTAGTGTATATAAGACACATATATTTCATATTTTGAAAAATCTTGAGAGTGTATATATATATATATATATATATATATATATATATATATATATATATATACCCAAAACACACACAGAGATATTAAAAAGTACCAATATATAAGCCAATCAATATTCATCATGAAATATATAACATACACAGATGCAAAATTATTTATTGTACTGAGCATGGATTTATGTACAATGTTGTTCTCCTAGGAAGCTCACATATAGGTTGAATTTTTAGTTCCAACAGCGTTTAGGAGGAGTGATCTTTTCTCACAATTTGTATCTCCAAGTCAGCCAGGTCACAAAAATGTACGTGTGATACCAGGTAGGATTCTATATGTGCATATAAAAATACATGTGCTGAATAGGCTACAGAGAAAGGGAGACAGGAATTCACGTATTTGTTAACTACAGAAACCCATGGTGAACTATTTTAATTAAAAATTGACTAGATTTATAACACCTACACTTTATCATGCAAAAGGCAAATCCAACTATACACCATGCCTCCTCTGAACTGTTTGTATTTCAATTCTGTTTGCATTATTTCTCTCCACCATATTAGGATTAGTGGTCAGAGTCTAGTAGGGTATGGGTTAGTGTCAGGGATTCAGTATTTTGAATGTAAAATAGGAAAATGAATCAAATGTGTATGCAAATATGTGCTACACAAAATCTTCCTACTCTCATTCACAACAATACCTTGACACTATCTTTGCCCCAAGTAAGACAAAATAAAAGAAGAAGAGTTAGAAAATCTGTGAATACATATCAGGAATGGAACATGATTACGAGTTCACAATCTTGGAGGTGGTAGAGGAGTTTCCAAAAGTAAGGGACAGGGTAAATATTGCACAAATATGGAGATGTGCCAGCCTAAAGACTTCTGGAGAACCTGCCTCTGAGGTTGGCCACTTGAAGTATATGTTGTTGTCAGGACCTATGCCTTTCTTTCTAGTGAGACCACCAAAGCTGGGTCTCCATCTATGTGACCTGCAGAACATGGTTTCTTATTTTCCAAAGAAAGTGAGGCAGCAAGGCTGAATTCTCTCTTTGTAAGTAAACTCTTGCCACTGAAGGCTAAGTGTGGCCCCGTGTGGACTGTGAAGCCATTTGGTCATCCTCCACTTTTCATGGTGTTCTTGCTGCTGCACTGGGAGTTTGGTATTGGCTTCAGGAAATACAAGAAATTCAACTGGGTCACAGTGCTGGAGGGAGATCTGTCACGTGTTGTGCGTCAGGGTCTGCAGGAGAATGCACCAACCAGGCTTCTATCCCACATAGCTTGCCCCCTTGACCATAGCAACCTGATTCTGAACATTGACCTGAAACCTCTCCATTCAACAAGATGCCTTTACATACAAGGGTCTGCTGGCTGCACCATGTCAGTTACAAGCCTTTTGGCAGATCCACATAATCCCAACAGAGAAGTTTTATCACAGACCTGCAAAACACTCTTCTAGGCCCACTACTCAACAGACTTTAACTAATTTGCATCACTGTTCTACGCCATTTTCATGAAACCCAGTCAATCAAGGCACTGTCTGGTACACTCATGATCAGCAACAGGAAATCCAAAGTGTATCCAGTGTCACCTGGTGATGGGAATTTCAAATTTTTATGATGTTTATCTAGCCATTTTTCAAGGATGAGGTTGGAGGCACTGTGGGATTTAATTCATTCTGGAAACATCAAATGGTGAGAAAGCCCATTTCAATGAAACATCTGGAGAATTCTCACAGGCAAGACTTCCCAAAGAGTGGCCAAAAGATCAAATGAAGCCAGGCCCATTGAGGTCTACAATGTGAGGTCCATGTGTGTTTTTACTCTCAACTATGGCTGTCAAGTCTTAAAGAATAAAATCATGTGATATTCTGGCTCAGATTCCCAGTGCTCTGTGGGAAGCCCCCTGGACCTAGATCTCAGTTTCCAAAGACCACTACCATGTGTGGCCTCCAAAAATCCCAACACAATTCATGGCAATACATCTCTGCAGTAATTTCCAAACTCAGTCTCTAAGAAGACTCACACCAGAGTTCAAGCCAAGGTGGACCCAGTCATCTCTTCCATCAGCCAAACAAATGACCACAATTAAAACCAAAATACTCTCACATGGCTCTCAACTACTTCCACCTAGACACTCATCATTACCTCTGGCTGGAAGTTTCCATGAGGGGCGCAGCTGAAGACAGTATCCAAAATATGCTCCCTACCCTCATTTGTCTAAAGTCAGGGTGGCTTGACAACCTATCTGTGAACAAGAGGTGATCAAATAGGCCTGCCATTAATACTGCGCTGCTTCTCCAATTTGAGCCTAATGTCTGTGGGGTTTAGATTCTTTATGTGAATTGGAGTCATGAGAAAATCCAAGCACCTATGGGCTTGCCTCTGCAGGGCTTTGAAAAACTTTTTGAACCAAAGGATACCTATTCTCACTTGATTGAAATCAGAAACCTTACAGAGGAAGGCGAGAGACTTCATCCACAAGACTGCTCTTTTTCCATTTTGGTTTTGGAGGCACACATGAGATCTTTCCTTAGATTCATCAGGTGGTGAGAATCTAAGTCACAGCCTCACACAGGGCCAAGAGGCTGATTCAGACACATCCCTTTCCATGGCAATTAAGCAAAGAGCCACAGGTGATGCTCATTATTTTCCATTAGAAAACTGTTTTCTTCAGGCTTCACAAAGGGGTGGACTGAGGCAAAGACCTTCCAGACATTCAGGGCAACGGAACAATAGGTAAACAAAAGGCCCAAATCAGCGTTTCTCCACTGACACTTTACTGGTCACACTGATATCTGAGTTTGCTGAGTTCCTCTCCATTCCCTTCATCTATCCAGTACAAGGCCATGTTACAGAGTTTGGAGGTGGTACATATCTTTTACACAAAACCATGAGCCTATTCTTGAGAGTGGCCAGAATTCAGGAAGAAAACAGGAACTTAGGAAGATAGCAGGTATTGCCCATTCATAAGGAAAGTCATAGTCCATTCATAAATTTGGCAGGATGAATGCTGAGAAGCTTTCTACTAGACAGAACACATCCATTGATGCATTCTCTTTTCTAATGTCTATAACCACAGACACAGTGGGATACACAAACCCACAACCACACCCACAAAGGCAACTCTTTCCTCCAAGTTGGTCTGTGACTATCCAGAGTGTCCTCTGACTGGTGGGCCATACTATGTTCCCCAAAATTGCTTGTTCTGTCTCAAATCTGCTTTCCTTTGCCAACTCTTGAAGTAGTCAGGAGTCAGCGGTGAGCCAATACCTGCTTTATCAGGAAAGAACCATCTTCAGAGCTTCCCTGGCATTTGGCCATCCTCACATCAGTAGGTAAGTGCCGTAGCCCGGCTGGCTGGGCAAAATAACCGGGGTGGTGACGAACAACTTGTGTAGACTGATGCAGCAGGACTGGAAGCCGTTTATTGTTGAATAAGAGCGGTATTTATACATTTTACACAGCCTATCTAATTAGCATGAAATAGATACAGCAGTCAAACAATAAGGAATCTCCACACTTAATGGCTCGCTTTTGTTACTTCACAAACCACTCCCTCTGGCATTTTGCCAGGCGCCATCCAGACTTCTTTACAGGCTCTAACATTTCTCTGGCAAAATAACAGGTGCCAATCTGACTTGTTTACAGACGTTAACATTTCCCCCTTTTGTTTAATTTAAATAAGGACCATAGTGTTTTTTACAGAAACACCATAAATAACCTGCTAGAAACAGAAAGGGAGGATACAAAATGTTACAATACCAATCCAATTGATGGCTCCATGCAAGAAGCCCTTGGAAAACTTATACCAGCAATGACACCATTAGCAAAGATACCGAGTTACAAGTTGTTGTAGATTACAGTCTGTTGTCTCAGTCCAGATAAAGCAGTGTCTCAATAGATTAACTCAGAGTTCAGGTAAATCACAGTCCAGGTAAGTTCTCCAGGCAGCTAGCTTAAGTTGTAGTAGCAGAAACAGCGATAGCTCCGAAGTCTCCTCGGGTTCTCAGCCAAAGTTTCCTCCAGTTCTCAGCAACATTGTAAATTCTTCCACCTTTGTTTTCACCGGCACTTGGACGAAGGCAGGAACTCCGGATGGCTAAAGAAAATCCTGTAGCATTTCACTAAGAAAACAACGTTCTGAACAATTTTAGTACATTATCTCAAGGTTTTTTACATTTAAAATAAGCCTTAATAGTACTCATTACTCATCAGCCTGCAGGTGTGGGAGACACATTGTAGTTACTGGCCTTGGAAATGATCAAACTTCAGGGATGCCAGTGGCATCTTCTGCCAGCTGTAGCATCCTGGGCAGCCCCAGATGGCCCCAAGGAGAGTCCTGGGCTCAAACTTCTTCCGGGCACAGGGAGCAAAAGCCTGCGAGACTGTGCCTCCAGGTCAGGTCTAGATTTGGGCTCACAGTGGTGATCCGCTCCCCCGGGCAGGGGGGCGGGGAAGAGCCCTCAACTGCCTCTTGGAAAATTCTTACTGCGCCATGATCGGCTTGGGCAGGTGGCAGCCGCCTTGTCATTTCACGCACCCTCCAGTATCGAAAAGTATTCAGTAATAGCCTTTTGCTGCAACTTTTTTCCTGATAATCCTTCTTCTTCTGAACTTTCTTTTTCTTTCTGACTAGAGATTCTGAGCTTTTATCAACACATGCCCTAACTATTCTTGGTTCCACTGGGGTGCCTTTTTCTCTTATCAATTTACTTCTCACCCCTTCCATATTTTCATCACAAAGACAATACAACATTTCAAGACAAAACAAGACACAAACATACTGCATCAATCTTCTCCATTTTCTCGAAATGGTCATTTTTCCTATCGCCCTATCTGCCTAGGGACGAGCAGATTGCTCCCGTCCTATCTATGGACAGAAAGCTTTTTTCGACCCTTACCCGTGAGTGTCCCAGGGCTCCCCGTAACGGGCCACCATCTGCCGCAGTCCCGCTGCAGCAGAATAACCTGGGGGGTGACGAATAACTTGTGTATGTTGATGCAGCAGGAATGAGAGCCGTTTATTGTAAGATCTGAGCGATATTTATACATTTTACACAGCCTATCTCATTAGCATAAAATAGATACAGCAGTCAACCAATAAGGAATCTTCACACTTAATGGCTCGCTTTTGTTACTTCACAAACCACTCCCTCTGGCATTTTGCCAGGCGCCATCCAGACTTGTTTACAGACTCTAACATTTCTCCAGCAAAATAACAGGTGCCAATCTGACTTGTTTACAGACCTTAACAGGTAAGAAGGAAGACTGACTCTGTCTTTGGTAAATTCAAACAAGTGAGACCACTGGGACTGGGATTGGTAATGGCTCTGGGTGCCTGGCTTCCTGGATCCCAAGTTCAGAGACTTTCATCACCAAGGAAGTGAGGTGTGGTCACTTCTTTCAGGAACTGAATGAGGTCACTGCCTTGGCTACCACTTTGTCCTAACAGTTGCTTCCAAGGGTTCCATGAGATGGAGGCTGCCCCTACTTCCTGTGACAATTTCATATGTTAGAATGGTATATCAACCATACGCACCTGGGAAGAGTTTTCCACACAGGCCTGGTTTGGTCTACTCTACATTAAGAAGAGTGAGGCTGATTCAGACACATTCCTTCATCCTTCCAGGTTGTTTGCCATGGAGATGTCTTTTGCTCTCTCAGGTCCTTCATAGCTGCCTACATCTTCTCCAGAGATCATTTCTGCACGTACCTTTGATGTTCTCAGCTGGTGGAAGATCCCATACATTCTTGTATTGTAAGACCAACACTGTCGCTGCTCTTCAGCAAAGTTAGATTGAGGGAACAGTGTATGATTAGTGTTATTAACATGTTCGATATGGGTTAGGAACCATTCTGCTGCATGAATAATGGTATTGGGAACCTGTGATATTTACAAGAATATAGAGGTGAAATATATGTACGAAAACAGAAATCTAAGTAAGATTTGAAGCCCAGAAGGTCATTTGTCCCTTGATTGGGATACTTAGCGTTGAATTACATTCTGCACAGATGTTTCAGATAAATCGATATACAATGGCATAGGACCTTTCACCTTGGATGATTGAATGTAGAAGAAAACATCCAGTCAAAAAGTGATAGTCGGTAGGATTAGGAAGATATTCGGTAAATTTAGGAAGAAGAATGAGTGTAGGATTTGGAACAAAAGTTCTTTAGAAGTAGGGTATCGCTAAGAGAGTGAATGTAAATATCAGCACATGTGACGAGGAAGTCACAATGATTAACTGGGGAAAATATGTAGGAAAGCAGATATCAATAGAGACATTACAAAATCAGGCAAAGTATAAAGTGAGTGACAGGATTAGACATTTTCAACATGGTTGAGTTTGAATATATAATCTTTGGAAGAAACAAATATGTAGTCACCAATAGGATTTTCATTTGAGAGCATTAGGCAACCTGGACATGGATGTTTTTAGAAACATCCATGTTCACTTTCCATTTAGGTTTTGTACAATCATAAGTGTGACCTTTGCTTTTTGTGTCCAGAATATTACTGTGATAAAATGTATATGTAGATCAGGTGACATGAGTATTTCTTCCACCATTTCTGGGAGCTATATTTTGAGGACGTATAAATTAGTATTGGGGGTACAAAGAGGTGTACCTGTGTCTATGAATATAGAGATAATTCGTGAATAGACTGTACTGTGAATAAATAATATAACTGGTTCCACTTTAAATAATGGATTGAATTGATATCTGAAACTAAGTAAGAAATCTTATATTGATATAGAACCATTCATTCCAACCAGTTACACATCTAATGGTAATATTAGTGTTATGGTTTATTGTGATGGGTTTGTGAGTTTTGCTTCAAATGTGATAATGGAAATCGAAAATAATGTGTTTGGAAAGAAGTCTCATGAAAAGAGCAGTCAAGAAACATGGAGGAATACATGTGTTCTCAAGCAGGAAGTGATTGAAAGTGAAACAAATGCCTATAAATTTGCGAAATTTTGATGAGACATATATGCTATGATGTGCATAAACTGAAGAAATAGTAATGTACCAGTGTGGAATAAAAATGAACGTCAAAATGCACATCATGTCTACTTGCATTGATGTTCAACTGGGTCAGTTACTGTAGAAATATTAGGATTTTGGGGGGGATTAATAATACAATTTATTTTAGCACTAGCATGCCACAGAATGTAGAGGAAAGATCAATGGATTTTTAGTTATAGCACTAATAATCTAACATTTAGTGACTGTTTTGGATAGTCTAAAATTACATAAGGCTATGTAACATAATTTTTTTAATTTAACATTCATCAAAGCTTGGAATTTTCGTAATATTTCTTCTTTTTTCTTTTTTATTTTTTCAGTTGTTGATTGACCTTCATTTTGTTTATTTGTATGTGGTGCTGAGAATAGAACCATGTGCCTTACACATGCTAGAAAAGCATGTTACCACTGAGCCACAAACCCAGCCCCTCCACTTTTATCTTAACATCATACACTCATGTCCCTCTTCTTTACTCACTTTCTTCCCCATTTTCCCCCTTCTCTCCCTTCCTTTTTCGTTTCCCCTCCATATCTATTTTTCTCTCATGTCATTACAAACAGTAGTATGCTATGAAATTTAAGTTTAAGACTTTTTTTTATAGTCATTCTTTTTCTTGAGAAAATCTAAAAATTATAATCACCTGATAGATATATTACAATACATTTATTACACATATGTATCTATATTCATGCATATGCATTACATATATTATATATATACATATATTTTTAAAAGTACTTTGATTTTCCTGTTAGAAATAATATAGACCAAGTCTTTCTTAATTCTCAATTCTTCCATAATTAACATCTTACAGTGAAAATCAAATAAACATATTTAAGTAAAAAGGTATCATTCTTATTTATCAATACTGATAATTTAAGGTTTTATATCACATTAAGCTGTAATATGGCATATTAACTCTTATGAATTAGAGAAATTTTATTTGAACAACCTATTATTTAAGGACCATATGCACTGACATTTTAAATGGCGTTCTTGTGATTTCTATTTCTATCAATTGTGTATTAATTGCCAAATACTTATTTTAGTACTTTTCATGTTCATAATTGATATAAAGTCAATTGTTTAATTCTTCTTGTAAGTAGTTACTTATTACAGTAGGGACATTATTAATAATACTACATCTTTATAAGAAAAATGGTACAAATTTATTTTCATGCAAAATTAAGAATAATTGCATGCTCTAAATGTTTGATTGTTGATACATATAATAAAGAGCTTTTGATGAGTCTCTTCCCCAGTAAAACATAAAATGCAAAGATAATGTCCAAATAAAGATAAGAAAAATACACATTATCAGCTAGAAACTATTAAATAAAAGATGAAAAGAACAATCCAACACATTGTACGAACTTGTCAGATGAGGTAGTATTCTGGAAGAATAGCCTAAGACTAGACCTTGTCCATGTCAAAATATTCACGAAAAAAATGAAGTATGAAAAGTGTAGAAAATGCTATGAATTTTTCATGAAGATAGGTGAATTATCCTTTCATCTCAATTTAGGTGCATTTTCTGGTAAAATAAATTTGTGATATTTACAACTACACAAAACAAAGTTTCTGCATAGCAAAATGAATACATCTGAACCCATTTTTAGCTGATTTCTTCCCACTAAATTTTAAACTTTTATTTATTTATTTATTTTTATTGGTTGTTCAAAACATTACAAAGCTCAAGATATATCATCTTTCATACATTTGACTCAATTGGGTTATGAACTCCCATTTTTTCCCCAAATACGAATTGTAGAATCACATCGGTTACACATTCACACTTTTACATAATGGCATATTAGTGACTGTTGTATTCTGCTACCTTTCCTATCCCCTACTATCCACCCTCTCCTCCCCTCCCATCTTCCCTCTCTACCTCATCTGCTATTGTTCAATTCTCTTCATTGTTTCCCCCCCACTTCCCCTCACAACATTTTATATGCGATTTTGTGTAACATTGAGGGTCTCCTACAATTTTCATAAGCTTTCCCTTCTCTCTCCCTTTCTCTCCCCCCATTCGTCTTTGTTTAATGTTAATATTTTCCTCATGCTCTTCCTCCCTGTTCTGCTCTTATTTGCTCTCTTTGTATCAGAGAAGACATTTGGCATTTGTTTTTTAAGGACTGGTTAGCTTCGCTTAACATAATATGCTCTAATGCCATCCATTTCCCTGCAAATTCTATGATTTTGTCATTTTTGTGCTGTGTAATACTCCATTGTGTATAGATGCCACATTTTTTTTATCCATTAATCTATTGAAGGGCATCTAAGTTGGTTCCACAGTCTAGCTATTGTGAATTGTGCCTCTATGATCATTGATGTGGCAGTATCCCTATAGTACGCTCTTTTAAGATCCTCAGGGAACAGTCCAAGAAGGGTGATAGCTGGGTCAAATGGTGGATCCATTTCCAGCTTTCCCAGGAATATCCATACTTCTTTCAAAATTGGCCTCACCAATTTGCAGTCCCACCAGCAGTGTACAAGTGTACACTTTTCCCCACATCCTCACCAACACTTATTGTTGTTTGACTTCATAATGGCTGCTCATCTTACTGGAGTAAGATGGTATCTTAAGGTGGTTTTGATTTGCATTTCTCAGACTGCTAGAGATGGTGAGCATTTTTTCATGTACTTGTTGATTGATTGTATGTCCTCCTCTGTGAAGTGTCTGATTAGGTCCTCGGCCCATTTGTTGATTGGGTTATTTGTTATCTTATTGTTTAATATTTTGAGTTCTTTGTATATTCTGCATATTAGGGCTCTAACTGAAGTGTGAGGGGTAAAAATTTGTTCCCAGGATGTAGGCTCTCTATTTACCTCTCTTATTGTTTCTCTTCTTGAGAAAAAAACTTTTTAGTTTAAGTAAGTCTCATTTGTTTTTTTCTTGTTATTAACTCTTGGGCTATTGATGTCTTATTAAAGAATTTGGAGCCTGACCCCACAGTATATAGATCGTAGCCAACTTTTTCTTCTATGAGACGCAGTGTCTCTGATTTGATATCTAGCTCCTTGATCTATTTTGATTTAACTTTTGTGCATGGTGAGAGAACGGGATTCAGTTTCATTTTGTTGCATATGGATTTCTAATTTTCCCTGCACCATTTGTTGAAGATGCTATCCTTCATCCATTGCATGTTTATAGCCACTTTATCAAATATAAGAAAGTTGTAATTTTGTGGATTGGTTTCTCTGTCCTCCATTCTATACCATTGGTCCACCTGCCTGTTTTCGTACCAGTACCACACTGTTTTTGTTATTATTGCTTAGTAGTAAAGTTTGAACTCTGGTATCGCTATACCTCCCGATTCACACTTCCTGCTTAGAATTTCTTTTGCTATTCTGTGTCTTTTGTTTTTCTATATGAATTTCATGATTGCTTTATCATTTCTACAAGAAATGCCATTGGGATTTTGATTGGCATTGCGTTAAACCTGTATAGAACTTTGGGTAATTTCGCCATTTTGATGAATTTAGTTCTGCCTATCCATGAACAGGGTACATTTTTCCATCTTCTAAGATCTTTTTCTATCTCTCTCTTTAGGGTTCTGTGGTTTTCACCTCTTTTGTTAGGTTGATTTCCAAGTATCTTATTTTCTTTGAGGATATTGTGAATGGAGTGGTTTTCCTCATTTCCATTTCAGAAGTTTTGTTTCTGATATACAGGAATGCCTTTGATTTATGCGTGTTGGTTTTATATCCTTCATTTATTAACTCTAGCAGTTTCTTTGTAGACCCTTTTGGGTCTGTTAAATATATTACCATGTCATCCACAAATAGCGATAATTCAAGTTCTTCTTTTCCTATTTTTATGCCTTTAATTTCTTTTGTCTGTCTAATTTCTCTGGCTAGTATTTCAAGAACTAAATTGAATAGAAGTGGTGATAGAGGGCATCCCTTTCTTGTTCCAGATTTCAGAGGGAATGCCTTCAGTTTTCTCCATTTAGGATGATCCTAGCCTGAGGTTTAGCATATATAGCTTTTACAATGTTGAGGTAAGTTCCTGTTATTTCTAGTTTTTCTAGTGTTTTGAACATAAAGTGATGCTGAACTGTGTCAAATGTTTTTATTACATCTATCGAGATGATCATATGGTTCTTGTCCTTAAGTCTATTGATGTGGTGAATAGCATTTATTGATTTCCGTATATTGAACCAGCCTTGCATTCCAGGGAAGAATCCTACTTGATCATGGTGCACAACTATTTTGATATGCTTTTGGATTCAATTCACACGGATTTCATTGAGAATTTTTGCATCCAAGTTCATTAGAGATATTGGTTGTAGTTTTCTTTTTTGAAGTGTCTTTGTCTGGTTTTGGGATCAGGGTGATTTTGGACTCTGAGAATGAATTTGGAAGAGCTCCTTATTTTTCTATTTCTTGATATAGCTTGAAAAGTATTGGTATTAATTCTTCTTTGAAGGTTTTTTTGAACTCTGCTCTATACCCATCAGGTCCAGGGCTTTTTTTGGTTGGTAGTATTTTGATGGCTTCTTCTATTTCTTTCTTTGTTTTTGGTCTGTTTAAATTGTGTGTGTCTTCCTGACTGAATCTGGGTAGATCGTATGACTTAAGAAATTTATCGATATTTTAACTATCTTCTATTTTATTAGAATATAGGGTTTCAAAATACTTTCTAATTATCTTCTGTATTTGTGTACTGTCTGTTGTGATATTGTCTTTTTCATTCCGTATGTTAGTAATTTCAGTTGTCTCTCTTCTTCTCATCCTTAGCATGGCTAAGGGCCTGTAAATCTTATTTATTTTTTCAAAGAACCAACTTTTAGTTTTATCAATTTTTTCAATGTTTTTTTTTGTTTCAATTTCGTTGATTTCTGCTCTAATTTTAATTATTTCTTGTCTTCTACTACATTTGCTGTTGTTTTGCTCTTCCTTTTCTAGGTTTTTGATGTGTACTGTGAGTTTATTTATTTGTTGTTTTATTCTTTTTTTGAGGAAAGAACTCCAAGAAATGAATTTCCCTCTTAAAACTGCCTTCTTTGTGTCCCATAGATTCCAGAATGATGTGTCTGTATTGTCATTTGATTCTAAAAATATTTCTATCTCCTCCTTTATGTCTTCTGTAACCCATTGATCATTCAGTAGAATATTGTTCATTTTCCATGTGATGTAGGATTTTTCCTTCCTTCTTTTATCATTGATTTCCAGTTTCATTCCATTATGATCAGATATGGTGCATGGTATTTTCTCCACGCCTTTATATTTACTAAGAGTTGCCCAATGGCATAATATATGGTCTAACTTGGAGTAGGATCCATGTGCTGCTGAGAATAAAGTGTATCCACTTGATGATGGTTGATGTGTTCTATATATGTCGGTTACGTCAAGGTTATTGATTGTGCTGTTGAATTCTATAGTTTCTTTATTCAGTTTTTTATAGAGGATCTGTCTAATGGCGAGAGTGGTGTGTTGAAGTCACCCATAATTATTGTGTTGTAGTCTATTTGACTCTTGAACTTGAGGCGAGTTTGTTTTATGAGCGTTGCAGCTCAATTGTTTGGTGCATACCAATTGATAATTGTTATGTCTTGTTGGTGGATGGTTCCTTTTAACAATATATAGTGTCCTACTTTATCCCTTTTGATTAACGTAGGTTTGAAGTTGATTTTATATGATATGAGTATGGCCACTCCTGCTTGCTTCCGAGGGCCATATGAGTGGTATGATTTTTCCTAACCTTTCACTTTCAGCCTGTGTATGTCTTTACCTTTCATATGAGTCTCCCGAAGGCAGCATATTGTTGGATTTATTTTTTTGATCCAGGTTACTAGCCTATGTCTCTTGATTGGTGAGTTTAGATTTTTAACATTTAAGGTTACAATTGAAATATGATTTGTACTTCCAGTCATGTTTATTTATTTATTTATTTTAATTTGGGTAGTTTTTACTTTTTGGTTTTTTTCTTACCCCTTTACTGAGATACCTCCCGCTGTTAGTTTTGGGCACTATTTTTCAATTCCTCTTCTTGTAGTATTTTGCTCAAAATGCTTTGCAGTGCTGGTGTTCTGTATGCGAATTCTTTTAGCTTTTATATATCAGGAAGGACTTAATTTCATTGTCAAATCTGAAGCTTAATTTTGTTGGATACAGTATTCTTGGTTGGAATCCATTATTTTTCAGTGTTTGAAATACATTGTTCAAAGATCTTCTCGCTTTCAAAGTCTGTGATTAAAAATCAATTGTTAACCTTATTGGTTTACCCCTGAATGTTATCTGCCTACTTTCTTTCGTAGCTTTTAATATTCTCTCCTTGTTCTGTATGTTGGCTATCTTCATAATTATATGTCTTGGAGTTTGTCTATTATGGTTTTGAATGTTTGAGGTCCTGTAGGCTTCCAGGATATGGCAATCCATTCCATCTTTCATCTCTGGGAAGTTTTCTAGAATTATTTCATTTAATATGTTGTTCATTCATTTGGTTTGAATTTCTATGCCTTCTTCTATCCCGATGACTCCCAATTTTGTTTTTTTTATGACATCCCATATCTCTTGAATAGTTGCTCATGGGATTTAAGCATGTTTTCTGTGTTGACTATATTCTTTTCAAGTTGACAAACTTTGTCTTCATTATCTGATGTTCTGACTTCTACTTGATCTAGTCTATTTGTAATATTCTTGTTTGAGTTTTTAATTTGGTTTATAGTTTCCTGCATTTCTAGAATTACTGTATAATTTTTTAAAAGATCTCTATCTCCTTGTAAAGCTTGTTCTTTGCCATGTGAATTTGTTTGTTTAATTCATTTTCAAAATATACTTTTATTGCTTAGACTTGCTGCCTCATGTCTTCTCTCTTATTCCTTTCCATCTGAGTTAGGTATGACTTAAGTTTTTTCCCTATCCCTGTTTCTGATGCTTCTAGGTTCTCCTGTAGTATTAAGTTGTCCTTCATTGTTTGTACACCTTGTTTTCCCTTGTTTTTTCATGATGTTCACGTCATTTTCCAGCTCTATTTGATTGCTGTGTTTCTGCTCTCTTCTATAGATTTGTTATGGGTTTATATATCTCTGTTTTCTCTCCTTTGTGTTGGTAGACTATGCCTGCTTAAGTGGATTCCGCTGTTAAGGAATTCTGACGGCCGAGCTCCAGTGATGTCACCTCTCTGCTGTGGTGGGCCCCAGGCTCCTTGCCGGAGTGTCCGAATTGGGTGGGTGGACTGGATTGTCTCTGGTTGGTTTCAGCTCCCGGTCGCTGGCAGGCCGGCATTCTCCAGCCACCCAGTAGCGCGGGCAGCTTGTGGTCTTTCTTCGGCTGGTGGGTGATCTCTAGCCACACAGTTGCGCGTCGGTCGCCGGCAGGCGCGCGTTCTCCAGCCGTCAAGACATAGCGTCAGCAGGTGGGCTGGCGCCAGCAGGAAGGTGGTCTCCAGTTGCCCAGTCACACGGGCAGTGGGCCGGCGTTCTCCAGCCAACCAGTCAGGAGGGCCTGGCCTCTAGTCCCCTGGTTTATCCTGCTAGTCCTGATTTCTCCTGCTAGACCAGATTTCTCCTGAGTGATGCTTCTCGGCAGCTCAAACTGTTCTCTGGGTCTGCCGTTTGTTGGGTGGGGAGGGTGTCTATTGGGAACCCTGGAACTCTATTGTTTTAATTTTTTTCGCTTGCCCATCGCCCCGCACTGGCTAGACAAGTTTCATTTTTTCCGCTGATGGGAAGGGGAGATGAAGGTCAGGTGCCTCTAGTTTTCCCCCAGTCTTTATGCAGACTTGCTCTGATTATCCCTCCCCCAAAAGCCTAGGAGATATTTTATGTGAATTCCCCTCTGTATGTGAGATGAGCTGAGAAACACACACCTGTTTTATTCTTGCAATCTGTCAGGGAGTGGTGGTGGTTACTTCAGCTCTCCAAGATGGTGGCTGTTGGTTTCCTTTGTGGAGTTTCCGCTTTGGGGCATAGAAATGTACTGCTAACTTCCCCGTCTGAAATCCCAAATTCAGCTGGGGGCTCAGTGGATGCTCAGCCAGCATGATTCCACAGAATCTGCAGCAACGTTTCTCCCTGCTTGCTGGTCGCTTCTCGGTGGTGCCTCACCATTTGTAGACACAGGGCAGGTCACGCGGATCAATCAGAATGGATCTCCAGTTGCACAAGTGGCTTGTGTTTGAGACTCAATTACCTGACCTCGGTGGTGGAAATCATTCTTCTAGGTTTCGGTAAATACCCATTTTCCTGTAAGATCCTAACAAGATAGTTTTTCATCCCTCTAACTCGTTATTCACTTGCGCAGTGGCAGGGTACACTGGGTGTGATACACTGTCTTCACAGCCATCTTGCAATGCCGAAATATTAGGATTTCGATGCACCATTTACTGAAAACTGTTTCAGTACTAGGAAAAAATATGTATTTCAGGTGGATGAATATTTCTGAGAATAATTTTTTAAAAAGTGGATTATAAATCCACATACATGAATATGAATGAATTTAGGGAATGTAAAATAAGACACAAATATTTCATATTTTGAAAAATCTGGAGAGTATATATATATATATATATATATATATATATATATATATATATATATACACACACACACAGAGACATTAAAAACTAGCAATATATATGCCAATCGAAATTCATCATGAAATACATATCATCCACAGACCCAAAAATATTCATATACTGAACATAGATTTATGTATAATGTTGTTCAACTAGGAGGCTTACCCATAGGTTAAATTTTCAGTTCCAACAGCATTTAGGAGGAGTGATCTCTTCTCACAATTTGTATTTGCCAAGTCAGTCACCTCACAAAAATGTACGTGTGATACCAGGTACAATTCTATATGTGCATATAAAATTACATGTGCTGAATAGGCTACAGAGAAAAGGAGACAGGAATTCACATATTTGTTAACTTTCAAAACACACGGAGAACTATTTCAACAAAAAAATGACTAGATTTATAACTCCTACCCTATGTAATGCAAAAGGCAATTCCAACTATACACCATGCCTCCTCTGAACTGCTTGTATTTCTATTCTGTTTTGGTTATTATTCTCTATCATATTACGATTAGTAGTCAGAATCTAGTATGGTAGGGGTTAGAGTCAGGGATTCAGTATTTCGAATGGAAAATTGGAAAATGTATCCAATGTGTATGCAAATATGTGCCACACAAAATCTTCCCACTCCTCCAGAACAATGGCTTGACATTATCTTCGCCCCAAGTAAGACATAATTAGAGGAGAAGAATTAGAAAATCAGTGAATACTTATCTGGAATGGAATATGCTAAGGAGTTCACTACCTTGAAGGTGGTACAGGAGTTTCCAAAAGTAAGGGACAGGGTGAACACTCCATAAACATGGAGCTCTGCTGGCCTAAAGACTTCTTGAGAAATTGCCTCTGAGGTTGGGCAGTTGAAACATATGTTGTTATCAGGAGCTTTAGCTTCCTTTGTACTGAGATCATCAAAGCTGGGTCTGCACCTATGTGACCTGTAAAAAATAGTTTCTTATTTTCCAAATTAACATGAGACACCAGTCCTGAATTTGATCTTTGTAGGTAAACTGTGGCCACTGGGTTCTAAGTGTCTCCCTGTGTGGACTGTGAAGCCATTTGTTCATCCTCCAATTTTCATGGTGTTTCTTGCTGCTACAATGGGAGTTTGGTATTTGCTTCATGAAATACACGGAGTTCAACTGGGACACAGTGCAGGAGGGAGTTCTGTCACATGTGGTATTTCAATTTCTGCAGGAGAATGCACCAACCATGCTTCTATATCACATAGCTTGCCCCATTGACCATAGCAAATCGATTCTGAACATTGCCCTGAAACCTCTCCATATAACAACATGCCTTTACTTAGAAGGGACTGCTGGCTGCATCATGTCAGTCACACGCCATTTGGAAGCCAATGGCAGATCCACATGGGCCCACTACAGATGTTTTATCACACACCTGCCTACCAATGCTCTAGGCCCACTAATCATCAGGCTCCAACTTATTGGCATCTCTGTTTTACACAATTTTTATTAAAACCAGTCAATCAAGGCACTGTCTGTTATACTCATGATCAGCAACAGGACATCCAAAGGTTCTCCTGTGCCAGCTGGTCATGGAAATTTCAAAAATTTCATGGTATTTTTCTAGCCATATTTCAACAATGACGTTGGAGGCACTGTGAGTTTCAGTTCATTCCAGAACCATTAATCTTGACGAAGCTCATTTCAATGAAAGCTCTGGAGAAATCTCACAGGTAATGCTTCCCAAAGAATGGCCAAAAGGTCAAATGAAGCCAGGCCCATTGAGTTCTACAATGTGAGGTCCATGTGTCTTTTGACTCTCAACTATGGCTGCCAAGTCTTTCAGAAGAAAATTATGTGATATCTTGGCTGTGATTCCCAGTGCTCTGTTGAAAGCCACCCTGGGCCTTGATCTCAGTTTCCAAGGGCGACTCTCATGCATGGCCTCCTAAAATCCCAACACAATTAATGGCAATACTTTTCTGAGGTCAGTTCCAGAACTCAGTCTCTAAGGGGAAAAACACCAGAGTTCATGTCAAGGTGGACTCAGTCATCTCTTCCAACCACCACACTAACAACCACAATTAAAACCAAAACACTCCCACATGGCCCTCATGTTCTTTTATATAGATACTCATCATAACCTATCACTGGAATTTTCCACGAGGGGGGAAGCTCAAGACAGTCTCCTAAATAATCTCTCTTGCCCCTAATTTGCCTAAATTCAGGGTGGCCTGGACACCACTCCTGTGAACCAGGAGTGTTCATATAGGCCTGCTGTTAATACTTCTCTGTTTCTCCAATTTGAGGCGTATTGACTGTGCAGTTTGGATTCTTTATGTGAATTGTAGTCACGGGAAAATTCAAGCAATTATGGGCAAGTCTCTTTAGGGCTTTGAAGAAATGATTTGGCCCAAAGGATCCCTATTCTAACTTGATGGAGGTCAGGAACCTCACAGAGAATGGGGAGAGACTTCATCCACAATAACTGCACTTTTGGCCATTTTTGTTTTGGATGCACACATGTGATGTTTCTTTAGATTCTTCAGGGGTTGAGAATCTAAGCCACGGCCTCACACAGGGCCAAGAGGCTGATTCAGACACTTCCATTTCCAAAGGAATTAAGCAAAGATCCACAGGTGATGTCCATTCATTTCCATTTGAACCTGTTTTCTTCAGGCTTCACAAACGAATGTCTTGAGGCAAAGACCTTCCTGACATTCAGGGCAACAGAACAATAGGTAAGCAAAAGGCCCAAAGCAGGGTTTCTCCACTTAGACTATCATGGTCACACTTATATCTGAGTTTTTTGAGATGCTCGACATTCCCTTCAGCTATCCAGTACATGGCCATGTCACAGGGCTTGGAACTGCTACATATCTTGGACACAAAACCATGAGCCTATTCTGGAGAGTAGCCAGAATTCATGAAGAATGCAGGAATTTTGGAAGATACCACATGTTGCTCATCGATAAGGCAAGCTGAAATCCATTCATAAATTCAGCAGGATGAATGCTGGGAAGCTTTCTACTAGACAGGACACAACAATTGATGCATTCTGTTTTCTAATGTCTAAAACCATGGACACAGTGGGATACACAGACATAGGAACTCTTGCTTGCCAAACGACTTACTATAAACAGTTCACTCCAAATCAAACAAACCGCCTTTTCTACCTATTCTCAGAACATGAGACAAAACCACAAACCCACACCGACAACCACAGAGGCACCACCTTCTACAAAGTATGTCTGTGACTATCCAGAGTGTCTTCTGACTGGTGGGCCAACTTATGATCCCCGGAAATCACCAACTCTGTGAACTTGTCAGGAGCCAGCGGTGAGCCACTATCTGCTTTCTCTGAAAAGGCCCCTCTTCTGAGTTTTCCTGGCAGTTGGCCATCCTCATATCTGTAGGTACCATGAAAGACTGACTCTGTCCTTGGTAAATCCAAACAAGTGAGCCCACTGGGACTGGGACTGGGACAGGCTCTTGGTACCTTGCTTCCTGGATCCCAAGTACCGAGAGTTCCATGACCAAGGAAGTGAGGTGAGGTCACTTCCTTCAGGAACTGAATGAGGTCACTGCTTTGGCAACCACTTTGTCCTAACAGTTGCTTCCAAGGGTCCCATGAGATCAAGGCTTCTCCTACTTCCTGTGACACTTTCACAAGTTAGAATGGTATATAAACCATAGGCACCCAGGAACAGCTCTCCAAACAGGACTGTTTGTGTCCATCTTCTCTACATTATGAACAGAGAGGCTGATGCAGACACAACCCTTCATGCTGACCAGGTTGTTTGCAATGGAAGATGACGTTTGCTCTCTGAGGTCCTTCATGGCTGCCTACATGTTCTCCAGGGATCACTTCTTCATGGACCTTTGAGTTTTACAACAGGTGGAAGATTTTCTACATTCCTGTATTGTAAGACCAACTTGGTCCCTCCTCTTCTGTAAAGTTAGATTGAGGGAACAGTGTATGGTTAGGGTTAATAACAGGTTTGATTTGGGTTAGGAATTATTCTAATTGATGAATAATGGTATTGGGAACCTGTGATATTTATAAGAATATATAGGTGAAATATAAGTATGAAAACAAAAATCTAGGTAAGATTTGAAGCCCAGAAGGGCATTGCGCTACTGATTGGGATACTTAGCTTTGATATACGTTCTGCACAGGTGTTTCAGATAAAACGATAATCAATGGCATAGGACCTTGTACCTTGGATGATTGAATGTAGAAGTGAACATCCACTAGAACAGGGATAGTCGGTAGGATTAGGAAGATATTCGATAAGTTTCAGAAGAAGACTGAGTACAGAATTTGGACCAAAAGTTCTTTAGCAATAGTGTATCGGGTAGAGAGTGAATGTAAATGTCAGCACACGTGAAGGGTCAGTCACAATGGTGAACTGGGGAAAATATTTAGGTAAGCAGACATCAATAGAGACATTAGGAAATCAGGCAAAGTATAAATTGAGTGATAGGATTAGACATTTGCAACAGGGTTGAGGTTCAAAATATAGTCTTAAGAAGAAACAAATATGTAGTCACCAATAGGATTGACATTTGAGAGCATTAGGCACACTGGACATGAATGTTTTCAGTAATCTATGCTCACTTTTCATTTAGGCTTTGATACAATCATAAGTGTGACCTCTTCTTTTTGTGTCCAGAATATTACTGTGATAAAATGTATATGTAGATTAGGTAACATGAGTATTTCTTCCACCATTTCTGGGAGCAACATTTTGAAGATGAAAAAATTAGTATTGGGGTTACAAATAGATTTACTCTGTGTCTATGAACATAGAGATAATTTATGAATAGACGATACTGTGATTAAATATTATAACTTGTTCCAACTTTAAATATTCGATTGAATTGATATCTGAAAATAAACAGAAAATCATATATTTATATGCAATCATTCATTCCAACCAGAAATACATCTAATGGTAATATTAGGGTTATGGTTTATCATGAAGAGTGTGTCAGTTTTTCTTCAAAATGATTATGGAAATCGAAAAAAAAAAGCGTTTGGAAAGAAGTCTCATGAAAAAACAATCAAGTAACCTGGAGGAATACATGTGTTCTGAATCAGGAAATGATTGAAAGTGAATCAAAATCCTATAAATTATTGAAGTTGTTGATGAAATATATATCCTATGATGTGTATAAACTGAAGAAATAGTAATGTACCAGTGTTGAATAAAATGAACTTCAACATAGACATCATATCCAAGAGGAATCTAGTTGCATTGATGTTATACTGGGTCAGTTACTGTAGAAATATTAGGATTGTATGCACCACTCACTGAAGTTAGTTTTCAGTACTAGAAAACAAATATGTAATTCAGGTGGATGAATATTTCTGAGAATAATATTGTGAAAAGTTGATTATAAATCCACATACATGAACATGAATGAATTTAGGTAGTATATGTAAGACACATATATTTCATATTTTGAAATATTTGCAGAGTGTATATATATATATATATATATATATATATATATATATATATACCCCCCCCACACACACACACAACACACACACCCAGACAATAAAATGTAGCAATATATATGCCAATCGAAATTCATCATGAAGTATATATCATCCACAGATGCAAAAATATTTAATTTACTGAACATGGATTTATGTATAATGTTGTTCTACTAGGAGGCTCACCCATAGGTTGAATTTTCTGTTCCAACAGCGTTTAGGAGGAGTGATCTCTTATCACAATTTGTATCTTCCAAGTCAGCCACCTCACAAGAATGTACATCTGATACCAGGTAGTATTCTATATGTGCATATAAAAATACATGTGCTGAATCGGCTACAGAGAAAGGGAGACAGGAATTCACATATTTGTTAACTTTAAAAACACATGGAGAACTATTTCAATTAAAAATTAACTAGATTTATAACACCTACCCTATATCATGCAAAAGGCAAGTGCAACTATACCCCATGCCTCCTCTGAACTGCTTGTATTTCTATTCTGTTTGGGTTATTTTTCTCCATCATATTAGGATTTGTCATCAGAGTCTAGGAGGGTATGGGTTAGTGTCAGATGGCCTGGCTGGCAGGACACATCAACTTGGGTGTCGATCCTAGTTGGGGAGGAATGAAGGGACAAGAGACACGAGAGATGACAGCAAGACAGGAGTTCTGATCATGCTGCAAACTTTTATTATTCTCAGAGGGTATTTATATGCTGTGGATGGGAAAGCTCTCTTATCGGCAGTTGCTGGATGTCTTCACAGGGTGAGATAACCTCAGGATGTTTCAGGTAGACAGATGGTAGCCGGATGTCAAAAGGAGATAGATGGCTGTGGGATGTCTCCCAGGCAGGTTGTGTCCCAGGGGGCTGTTTCTTGTGTCAGTCTATTTTTTGAAGGAGAACTTCCTTCTAGCCCCTGACATCTCCCCTTTTGTTATATAAAATATTCGACCATACCTTACAGGCCATGGATTTAGGGGGTGATAGTGGCTCTGTTTCTCTAGGATGCCTTAGAATATCTCCTGATTTGAGCGAGCATCTTTCCTAGGAGATTTCGTGTTGGCTTTGGCATGTTTTTGGAGGAGACGTCTTTGAGGGGATAGCATGCCAACCGCCATGCACCAGAGCTTGTCATTCAGAGGTCTTGTGTTTGGGGATCCGTGGATCCATCCTTCTGCAGTCCTTCCTGGACCCTCCGTTATTATGGCCTAACTTGCTCATTCCAAGGGTGTGTCCTCCCCCAAGCGGAGGGGCCCATGGAGAACGAACCCTTATTGCAAGGGTAGAAGATGGTTGCTCAGAGCTGTTACTTATAGTTTTCTATAAGAAAGAGAGATCTGTGGGGATGTAAACTTAATAAGCCTGTGAGAAGGGTTGAACATTCTTTTAAATGTTGGCAGTGCTGTCTTCCATCTCCAGACCATGATAGTGGACCTGTATGGGCTTAGAAACCAAAATATTAATCTGTTCTTTAATAAATTGTACCAGCCTCTTTATAATGCAGCGGCCTATGGACACCATTAAAAGTAAACCCAACAAAGGGACTAATAGGGGAAGAAGGTAGGGTAGAAATCCATTATGCCCAATCCAGAGGGGATTTTCAAATAGTTCCCTTTGTCTCTTTTCTGGATCCTCTTGAAGCTGCTTAATTTTAATGCATACTATGCCTGATTTATTTGCATAAAAGCAGCATCGTTTCCCTAAGGCTAAGCAAATACCTCCCTGGTTAGCTGTCAGCAAATCTAAGCCTCGTCTGTTTTGAAGGAACACTTCTGCCAGGGAATTTATTTGGTCCTGCAAATCTTTAATGGTTCCTGATAAAGTTTGTACATAATTTATAAGTTGTTGAGACAGGCGATGGTAAGAGTGAATAGCCGTGCCTAAGCCACTGTACCTGTGCCCACAGCAGCTGTTATTCCAAGGCTGGCAATGAGTGGTAAAGCCTGTATTGCCCACCTATGTCTTTTGACTAAAGTGTCTAGGCTAGAAATTGGTAGAGGTTCATCTCCTGGGACAATAGTTATATCAGGGAGTAATAAAGCAAGAACACAACCAATGGTCCAATTCGCTGGAAGCGTGGGAAGGCCGAGTTTCCTCCACACATAAAAACTGTGCCATTGGAGGGACAAAGAGATGGGGTGGGTGAGGAATAATTTTATACTGTTGAGCAATTTCCAAAGGAAGTAAGTCGAACATCAATATCATAGGTATTATTCTGCATCGCGCCTAAAAGAAATAATGTAAAAGTGCCTATAGGCTGTACTTTAAAGGGAAATCCGGGTTGGCATGTATTATCATTGTCCATGATAGAATTAATAGGAACTGCCATAGGCATGATTGCCCCTGTTGTCATGCAGAGCCAGCAATCACCAGCAAGGGTGGGGTTCGAATTATTAAGCTAGGAGAATGTAGTTTGCAAAATATCTAATGTATTGGTATCTAAACCTGGGAACTGGGATTTAGGCTACATTAAGGGATGATATGTGAGCTCAGGGATTTGGGGTTTCAAAAGTTTGATTATCTGAGGATGCTTGACAGAATAAGTGGGTCCTCCACCATCAGAGACCCCTGTAGGGGCCTTAATGGGCCAGTAGGAAGGTTTTCCGACAGTGCCTTGGCACCCAGCTGACTGTAGCTTGGTGTATTTGCCATCTCCTCCATGGTCAAAGAGAATGGGGGTATAATGAATAGTGGTCCCCCTGCTGCATGAGTTTTAGTTAGGGAGGCTTCAAAAAATTGTTCTCCCTGTTTATTAACACAAAGTTAAGCCGACGCATTACAAAAGACATGCATCGCCTGGGTATGCGTACAAGTTGCAGAACAATTTTGGAGAGCTTTACTTGTACTAGGGGGAATAATCTTTGGCTTGTTAACACATACCCATTTAGGCTGATGAACTCCTCCGAGATTATGGTCAACCTTGGCACAAAGGTAAGTCACCTTAGTCATGCAGTCAGCAGTCTGGGTCCAACTAGTGGGAGCCTCAGTCCAAAATCCTCCTTTGCATTCACGGGGGGGGGGCAAAAAGGTACCCCATGATGTTGGAAATTAGAGGTCCAAGGCCTCTGTGTTCAAACCTGTTCAGCAGAAGTGCCTTAAGCAGGATCCTCGCACAGATTGTTGGCTGTATCTGAAATGGAGGAAAATTTGTCCTCAGGGGGAGGGCCTCCATCCCTGGGTTGAGGTAAGTAATTTACCTGTTTAACCAGGCATTCTGGTAACCATCTTGGGGATGCTTGCTCTTGGTCCAAAACACAAGCTGAGCCTCATCCCCTGATGAGGATAGGATGTGGGCGTTTTCATTTATTTGTAATGGGATTGCACCACATAACAGGTGTGCGAACAGAATTGGATGAAGGATGCCAGTGTCTGTCTGTGGCCAAATGGCCTTCACTGTCTAGGGTAAGAAAAATAAGGGCAAATAATGCATGGTTAAGGCGATCCCTGGGAGTGGTAAATACAAGGGCAGAAGCCTTAAGACGGGATAGCCAAGTCTTTAAGGTAAGCTGGGAAAGTTCCACATGCCTTGGCCCTGAGTGTTGTATGGAATTTCAGTAGTATGACAAAATTGCAAGGTAGCACAAAACTGTTTAAACTTGGCACTGGTATATGCAGGACATTTATCTGTTTTAATATGTATTGGTTTACACATTATGAAAAAGGCTGAAACAAGATGAGAAAGGACATCTTTGGTAGCCTCTCAAGAATGTGGTGATTCAAAAATAAAGCCGCTGAAGGTATCTATAGAAACGTATATATATTTGGTTTTTCAAAATTCAGTAAAATGAATAACATCCATTTGCTAAATCTGATTGGGCAGTAATCCTCAGGGGTTAACTCCCAAGTGTTGAATGGGGAGGGAGACAGTGCAAGCAGGGCATGCTTTTACTATTTCTCATGCATGTTGCCTGGTAATTTTCCAAAGTAATCGATGGCTCTGGGAATTTAGATGGTGAAGATTGTGTAACTCCATGGCCTTTTGAATGGAGCCAACAAAAATTGGAAAGATGGAACGTGTTGCTGCATCAGCTTGGGCATTACCTTGTGTTAGAGGGCTCAGAAAGTCAGAGTGTGTCATGATGTGTCCTAAGGAAAATGGATGTTTTCTGGCCTGAATTAGCTGCTGAAGCTGGTGAAACAGAAAGGGGGAATTGGAAGAAGCCTTAATGGTGGGTGAAATCTCCAGAAGGGGCACAGAATGAGCAATGTAGGCACTGTCTGTATAAATATTAACAAGATTATCAAAAAACTTTATAAAAAATTGTGTTATGGCGAACAATTCCACAAACTGAGCTGACTGATAGACAGTATCAAAGGTGGTAGGCTTGTTATTGACAACAAAGACTGCACGGCCATTACTGGAACCGTCTGTAAAAAAGGTAAGGGCTTGAGGAATGGGAGCCTTTGAGTAATTTTGGGAAAAATAAATGGATGTAACTGGACAAAATTTAAAAGGGGGTCATCGGGGATGTGGTTATGAATTGTTCCCAAAAAGCCTGATAGGGCAATATCCCATTCATCCATGTCTGTAGTAAAAATTGTAGTAAGGGTTTGGTCCTTAGTATATGGAATTAAAATATTATCAGGGTCTTTGCCAAAATGTTGTCGAGAAAGCAAACGACCTTTAAAAATAAGAGAAGCTACCTGAGCAAGATAAACAGTAATAACCTTGGAGGATGTGGTGGGTACAAGGACCAAAAGCAAGGGGCAGCCTTTATTTTTAAAATGTGGATCTCGCTGCCAAAATATTCCTGTGGGTGTATGAGGAGTGTGGAAAATAACCAGAACCAGAGGAAGGTTATAAGAAATTTGTGTAACAAACTTTTGGGCAATGGCTTCTGTGGCTTGGTTTAATGCATGTCATGCCTCGGGAGTAAGCTTTTGAGGGGAGGAAGGGTGGGAATCACCTATCAAAATATCATTAAGGGGCAAAAGTACACAGGTGGGTAATTTTAAATATGTTCCTAGCAATTGAATATCCCCCAGTAATATTTGAAAATCATTAAGTGTGTGAATATGGTCCACACATAGTTGTATTTTAGGAATTTGGATCTGATTATCTTGAAGTTTAAGGCCCAAATAGGTATAAGGGTCCTGTTTTTGAAACTTATCTGGAGCTATCTGTAGTCCCAAGGTAGTGAGGTTTTGTAAAAGTCCAAGTAACAATTATTAAGGTCATGGGTATTAGGTGCAGCAATTAACAAATCATCCATATAATGTAAAATATAATTTTGTGGTCATCGCTCTCTCACAGGGTCTACTGCTTGAGCAACGTATTTTTGGCAAAGACTAGGGCTGTTGGCCATACCTTGGGGAAGAACCTTCCATTGAAATCTCTGCATAGGGCCCAGAAAATTAATGCGAGGGAGACTAAAGGCAAAATAGGGTCTATCCTCAGGATGTAAAGGAATGGTAAAAAAGCAATCTTTTAAGTCAATAACCATTTTACAATAGGTTTTTGGAATCGCCACTGGTGTGGGAATGCCTGGCTGTAGTGCTCCCATCGGGCACATAACTTTATTAATGGCACACAAATATTGTAAAAGGCGCCACTTGCCTGATTTTTTCTTGATAATTAAAATAGGAGTAATCCATGGTGAGGTTGAGGGCTTTACATGGCCGGCTGCCAGCTGTTCCAGCACTAACGTGGAGGCAGCCTCCAATTTTTCTTGGGTAAGGGGCCACTGATCCACCAACACAGGAGTCTGAGTCTCCCAAATAATTTTATCTGCATGGGGTACAGGAGGGTCAGGGACCGACACTAAAAATCTGAATACACAAGTCTACATGTATTTGTTTTTTTTTATGGGTTGTATAGGCTCCACCAGTCCTTGTTTCAGAATCCCCAGGCCTGTACCAGGAACAAAATTCATAGGAAGCATTTGATGAGTCACCATGGAATTGGGACTGGCGAGAATAACTTCCAATGACTCAAAATATCTCCACCCTATACGTTAACAGGGAGGTCAGAATCAACGAAAGGAGTGACAGTTGACTTATTACCATCTTTATCAGTGCAGCTAATAGACCTTGAGCTGACCAGAGGATTTTTTTATTTTCCTATCCCTTTAAGGTCAGTCAAGGATGGAGTGAGGGGCCAACCTGATGGCTAGTATTTTTGAGAAATAATTGTGGCATCAGCTCCAATATCTAGAACTCCTTGGAATTCCTTTCCTTCAGTAAGTAAGGTAAGGGTGGGTCTATTGTGAGAAATGGGTTGAACCCAATACATATCAGAGAAGCCTAAGAAGGCAGCCCCCCGAGGTAGGTTTGGGTGGTGGAAATGCCTCCTGAATCCAAGGGAAGGAGAATTAATTGTGCAAGTCTTGTTCCTGCTGGGATGGCGGCAACTCCATTAATAGCAGTGGCCAGTATTTTTATTTCTTCAGTGAAATCATTATCATTAATGCCAGCGAAGACCTTAACACCTTGTATGGTAGTGGAGGCTCTTCCAAGAATAAGGGCACATGTATGAGATGGAGGGGGACCCATAATTCCAGTGGGTATTATCTGGGGCCCTTGCATTGAGTCTAATATTGTAACTGTGGTGGCACAGAGGTCCAATTTTGCACTGCCTGGGGTGGCTAGTTGGAGGGAGGCAATTGTGGAGAAGGATTTTGTGGTAGGTTGGGAGTTTGGGAGGGAACAAACCTTATTGCTCCTGTGTTTGTCCTGGGGGATGTTGTGGCCAGGGGCTGGCCCCGCAGGGAGTTTCCCGAGAAGCAGGAAGAAATAGGCTGTCTGAGAGCATTTGTCTTAGATCTACACTCACTGTCCCAGTGATGACCTTTACCACTTCTATGGAAAAGGGTAGCTGGGGGCGGTTAAGCCCCAGTTTGAGGAGACGCTATTCCTAGGCTTTGTTTGCCTGTCAGACACCCACATGCAAAATGGCCAGGTTGTTTACAAGTAAAGCAAGTACGTGAGCCAGGATTGTGAAACGCCTTGGTAAAGGCGGCCCCTAAAGCGAGACCCATGGCATGGGCTGCACCCACGCCTGCACAGAGTCTAATAAATTCAGAAATTTTCCCTTTATCCTTATGTGGTTGAAGAACATCCTGACATGCTGGGTTGGCATTTTCAAAGGCAAGATGTTTTACATAGGTGCTTTCACCTTCGCTTGGTTCATGCAAGCATTCCGCAGCTAGGTTAAGCCGGGGAACAAACTACCTATAAGGCTCATGGGGCACTTGTCAAATTTTTGCCAGGGAATTGGTAGCCGAGGCCTTTTGAGGGAGGTGTCACCAAGCAGGAAAACCAGCCATCTGAGTCTGCGCCAAGAGTCCAGGAGGGAAGCGTGCCTGTTATTTTTAGTGTCAAAAGGTACATTGCCCACTAGCTAAACTTAAGTCCCAGATTCAGAGGAGGCCTTAGTTAAAATTATTTGAGCAGTTTCCCGACATTGTCTTCGAAATCTGCATTCCATAACAGGAAGTCTCCGGCACTGAAGGTAGCTTGGTCTAAAAATTTCCAATCATTGGGAGTAAGCCATTGTGCGCTGTGGATTTCTAATAAAGCCAACGTGTAGGGCACAGTGGGGCCATTGTGAGCACAAGCCTTATTAAGTTTTTCAAGAAAACATAGGCTTAATTTTTTGTAGACTCTGGGTTCCTTCCTGCCCAGGGGTGAACTCCTCATCCTCTGAGTCCTGATCTCCTTGATCCATTTCCCCCGCTTCCTCCTCTTGTTCCTCATCGAAGTCTTTGACCGCAGCCTGGGCAGGCTTATCTATCTGACTGGTGGTGACTGGGAAGGTGAGAACAGGCCGATGGAGTGGCTTAGACTTTGTATTAGACCGCTGTGGGCCAGCTTGCATTGACTCCATAGCTAAGGCTAATGAAGAGAGCTCAGAGTCAAGGGAATTTAAATATTTTAAAAGTTGCATCTCTTCCCGTCTATGTTGGAAGGATGCTGGCAAGGGAGCGAGGTTAGGTAGGGGAAGTAGGGAAAAAATATCTGGGGGGGCACTTGGCCCCTGAAGGGCCAGAGTACAAAAGGCAGGAGGGATATAGGAGGGAGGTGGATGTGTAAATCCTGTAGGCTGTGGCAGGGTCCTGAGAGGTTGCGGGTCTTCTGAATGGTAGAGAGCTGCTTCCTTCTCCAAGATAGCGTCCTTCCCAGGGGTCAATGTGTCTCTGGGATTTAAAACTGGATAAAGGTGGTTTTTAATCATTGGAGCCTTATTAATTAGGGTCGTATTTTTAGGGGGACCAGGAAGGTTCTCAGGGTCCTGGAAAGACTGAGAAGGGTCTATGTCTATACTAATGATGGGCATGCAGAGGAGGGACGAGAGGTCTTTTGCATAATCTCTTCCCCAATCCTGACAAGTTGTAAGGTACCATTGTCAAAGCGAAAACTTTTAAGAATTTCATTAATTAAGTTCCAGTAAGAAAAGGTGGGAACTGGCATTTTTTCTGGGCCAAAGGATTCATAATAATCTTTTAAACAGTCTCCTACTCTAAACCATTTTTGCCATCAATGGTCCCTTCAAGAGGAAACCATGGACACAATGCTCCTATGTGTGAAAAGAAAAATTTTAAGTCCTTTTTCTTAACATGTGCCCCCCATGTCTTGAAGAACTCCTTGAAGCCTGAAATAAACAAATCATGTGACGATACTGCTTGTCACATGGTGGGTCACTCACCGTTCATCATTCCCACCCTCCTCCTGGATATGTCTTCGGGTGGTGTCTGCTAAGATGATCGCGGGCTCCTCTTGACCAAGTCTTCCAGGAGGAAGGGGTTCCCCCTCAGTCAATGGCTTGAGCCCCAGTCGGTGGGCGCCAGATGTCCCGGCCGGCAGGACACATCAACATGGGCAGCGAACCTAGATGGGGAGGAATGAAGGGACAAGAGACATTAGAGATGAGAGCAACACAGGAGTTCTGATCAAGCTGCAAAATTTTATTGTTCACACATGGGTATTAAAATGCTGGATTTGGGAAAACTCTCTTATCGGCAGTTCCTGGATGTCTTCACAAGGTGAGATAACTTCAGGATGTTTCTGGAAGAAAGATGGCCACAGGATGTCTCAGGGACACATATGGCTACAGGATGTCTTCCAGACAGGATGTCTCCTGGTGGCTGTTTCTTGTAAGTGTCAGGCTGTTCTTTGAAAAAGAATTCCTTCTACCCTTGACAGTCAGGGATTCAGTATTTCGAATGGAAAATTGGAAAATGAATCCAATGTGTAGGCAAATATGTGCTACCCAAAAATCTTCCAACTCTCATTCAGAACAATGCCTTGACATTTCCTTCACCCCAAGTAAGACACAATTAGAGGAGAAGAGTTAGAAAATCTGTGAATACATATCGGTAATGGAAAATGCTCAGGATTTCACAACCTTCGAGGTTGTAGAAAAGTTTCAAAAAGTAAGGGACAGGGTAAAAACTCCAAAAACATGGAGCTCTGCTGGCCTAAAGACTTTTTGAAAAACTGCCTCTGAGGTTGGGCACCTGAAATATATGTTGATGACAGGAGCTTTAGCTTCCTTTGTAGTGAGACCATCAAAGCTGGGTCTGCATCTATATGACCTGGAGGACATGGTTTCTTTTTTTCCTATGAACATGAGGCAGCAGGGCTGAATTCTCTCTTTATAGGTAAACTGTTGCCAGTGGGGGCTAAGTGTCTTCTAGTGTGGACTGTGAAGCCATTTGGTCATCCTCCAATTTTCGTGGTGTTTCTTGCAGCTGCACTGGGAGTTTGGTATTTGCTTCACAAAATACGAGAAGTTCAACTGGGACACAGTGATGGAGGGAGTTCTGTCACGTGTGGTGGGTAAGGGTCTGCAGGAGAATGCACCAACCTGGCTTATATCCCACATAGCTTGCCCCCTTGACCATAGCAATCTGATTCTAAACATTGCCCTGCAACCTCTCCATATAACAAGATGCCTTTACATACAAGGGTATGGGGGCTGCACCATATCAGTCACAAGGCATTTGGAAGCCAATGGCATATCCACATCACCACAGATGTTTTAGCACACACCTGCACACCACTGCTCTAGGCCGACTACTCATCAGGCTCCAAGTTACTGGCATCTCTGTTCTATACCATTTTCATGAAACCCAGTCAATCAAGGCACTGTCTGGTACACTCATGATCAGCAATAGGACACCCAAAGGTTCTCCAGTGCCACCAGGTGATGGGAATTTCCAAACTTTAATGATATTTATCTAGGCATTTTTCATGGATGAAGTTGAAGGCACTGTGGGTTTCAATTCATTCAGGAACCATAAAATGGAGAAGAAGCTCATTTCAATGAAAGCTCTGGAGAATTCTAACAGGCAAGGCTTCCCAAAGACAGGCTAAAAGGTCACATTAAGCCATGCATTTGAGGTCTACAATGTGAGGTCCATGTGTGTTTTGACTTGCAACGATGGCTGCCAAGTCTTTAAGAATAAAATCATGTGATGTCCTTCCTGAAATTTCCAGTGCTCTTCCGAAAGCCTCCCTGGGCCTAGATCTCAGTTTCCAAGTGCGACTCTCATGCGTGGCCTCCTAAAATCCCAACACAATACATGGCAATCCTTCTTTGAGGTCAGTTCCAGAACTCAGTCTCTAAGGGGAATCACATAAGTGTTCAAGCCCAGGTGGACATAGTCATCTCTTCCAACGGCCACAAAAATGACCACAATTAAAACCAAAACACTCCCACATGACACACCTGATGCAAAGACCTTCCTGACTTTCAGGGCAATAGAAGAATAGGTTAGCAAAATGTCCAAAGCAGGGTTTTTCCACTGAGGCATTCCTGGTCACACTGATATCTGAGCTTTCTGAGTTGCTCGCCATTCCCTTCAGCTATCCAGTACATGGCCATGTCACAGAGATTTGAGGAGGTACATATCATGGACACAAAACCATGAGCCTATTCTGGAGAGTGCACACAATTCAGGAAGAAAAGAGGAATTTAAGAAGTTAGCAGGTGTTCCCCATTGATAAGTCAAGCCGCAGTCCATTCATGAATTGGGCAGGATGAAAGCTGAGAAGCTTTCTACTAGACAGGACTCACCCATTGATGCATTTTCTTTTCTAATGTCTACAACCAGGGACACAGTGGTATAAACAGACATAGAAACACTCGCCTTGTCAAATGACTTACTAGAAACAGTTCCCTCCAAACCAAACAAACCGCCATTCCTACCTATTCTCAGAATATTAGACAAAACCACAAACCCACACCCACTCCCACAAAGACACATCCTTCCCCCAAGTAGGTCTGTGACTATCCGGAGTGTCCTCTGACTGGTGGGCCATACTATGTTCCAATGAAATGGCCTGTCCTGTCTCAGATCTGGTCTCCTTGGCCAACTCTGTGAAGTTGTCAGGAGCCAGCAGTGAGCCACTACCTACTTTCTCAGGAAAAGCCCCTCTTCAGAGCTTTCCTGGTTTTGGCTGTCCTCACATCAGTAGGCCAAGAATGACTGACTCTGTCCTTGGTAAATCCATACAAGTGAGACCACTGGGATTGGGACTGCCTCTTGGTGCCTGGCTTCTTGGATACCAAGTTCAGAGAGTTCCATCAACAAAGAAGTGAGGTGAGGTCACTTCCTTAAGGAACTGAATCAGATCACTGCCTTGGTAACCACTTTGTCCGAACAGTTGCTTCCAAGACGACCATGAGATGGAGGCTGCCCCTACTTTCTGTGACACTTTCACAAGGTAGAATGGTATATCAACCATAGGCACCTAGGAACAGCTCTCCACACCAACCTGGTTTGGTCCATCTTCTCTGCAATAAGAAGAGAGAGGCTGATTCATAAACAACCTTTCATCCTGACCAGGTTGTTTGCCATGGATGCTGACTTTTGCTCTCTCAGGTCCTTCATAGTTGTTTACATCTTCTCCAGGGATCATTTCTGCATGGATGTTGAGGTTCTCAGGAGGTGGAAGATCCCCTATATTCCTGTATTGTAAGACCAACTCTGTCCCTGCTCTTCT
This sequence comes from Callospermophilus lateralis, assembly GCF_048772815.1. Lineage (NCBI taxonomy): Eukaryota > Metazoa > Chordata > Mammalia > Rodentia > Sciuridae > Callospermophilus > Callospermophilus lateralis. Next base: position 535,407 of record NW_027514499.1, on the reverse strand, counting down.
GTAAAGTTAGATTGAGGGAACAGTGTATGGTTAGGGTTAATAATATGTTCAATTTGAATTAGGAATCATTCTGCTGGATGAATAATGGTACTGGGAACCTGCGACATTTATAAGTATATATAGGTGAAATATATGTATGAAAACAGAAATCTAAATAAGATTTGAAAGCGCAGAATGGGGATGGGCCCTTGATTGTGATACTTAGCGTTGAATTATGTTCTGCACAGATGTCTGAGAAAGATCGATATACAATGGCATTAGACTCTGTACCTTGTATTATTGAATGTATAAGAGAACATCCAGTCAAAAAGGGATAATGGGTAGGATTAGGAAGATAGTCAGTAGGTTTAAGAGAAGAGTGAGTATAGGATTTGGAAAAAAATTCCTTAGCAATAGGGTTTGGATTAGAGTGTGAATGTAAATGTCAGCACAATTGAAGAGTCAGTCACAATGATGAACTGTGGAAAGTATGTAGGAAAGCTGATATAAATAGAGATATTATGAAACCAGGAAAAGTATAAAGTGAGAGATAGGATTAGATATTTTCAACAGGGTTGAGTTTGAATATATAAACTTAGCAAGAAACAAATATGTTGTCACAAATAGGATTGACTTTTGAGAGCATTAGCCAAACTTGACATGGATGGTTTTAGTAATCCATGTTCACTTTACATTTAGGCTTTGGTGCAAACATAAGTGTGACCTTTTCTTTTTCTGTCCAGAATATTACTGTGATAAAATGTATATGTAGATCAGATATCATGAGTATTTCTTCCACCATTACTGGGAGCAAAATTTTGAAGACGTATAAATTAGTATTGGGTTTACAAAAGAGGTGTACCCTGTGTCTATGAATATACAGACAATGCATGAATAGACAATAGTGTGAATAAATAATATAACTGGTTCCACTTTAAATAATGGATTTATTTGATATCTGAAAATATATAAGAAATCTTATATTGATATACAATCATTCATTCCAACCAGTTATACATCTAATAGTAATATTAGGGTTATAGTTTATCATGAAGGGTGTGTGAGTTTTGCTTCAAATATGATTATGGAAATCGAAAATAATATGTTTGGAATGAAGTCTCATAAACAAACCAGTCAAGAAACATGGAGGATTACATGTGTTCTAAAGCAGAAAATGATTGAAAGTGAAACAAATGCCTATAATTTTGCTAGCGTATGGATGAAATATATATCCTATAATGTGCATAAACTGAAGAAATTGTAACATACCAGTGGTGAATAAGAATGAACATCAAAATACACATCATGTCCCATAGGGAATATACTTGCATTGATGAGAAACTGGATCAATTATTGTAGAAATATTAGGATTTGTATCCACCATTCACTGAAGTTAGTTTTCATTCTAGGAAAAAATATGTATTTCAGGTGGATGAATATTTCCGTGAATAATCTTGTGAAATGTTAACTCTAAATCCACATACATGAATATGAATGAATTTAGGGAGTTTATAATAAGACACATATATTTTATATTTAAAAAAATTTAGAGTGTATATAATATATATATATATATATATATATATATATATATATATACACACACACACACACACACACCACACACACACAGACATTAAAAATTAGCAATACATATGCCAATCGAAATTCACCATGAAATATATATCATCCACAGATCCAAAAATATTCATTTTACTGAACATGGATTTATGTATAATGTTGTTCAACTAGGAAGCTCACCCATAGTTTGAAATTTCAGTTTCAACAGCGTTTAGGCGGAGTGATCTATTCTCACAATTTCTATCTGCCAAGTCAGCCACCTCACAAGAATGTACCTGTGGTACCAGGTAGAATTCTATATGTGCATATAAAAATACATGTGCTGAATAGGCTACAGAGAAAGGGTTTCAGGAATTCACATATTTGTTAACTTTAAGTACACATGGAACTATTTCAATTAAAAATTAACTAGATTTATAACACCTACACTTTATCATGCAAAAGCCAAGTCTAACTATACACCATGCCTCCTCTGAAATGTTTGTATTTCTATTCTGTTGGGTTATTTTACTCCATCATATTAGGATTAGTAGTAAGAGTCTATTAGGGTATGGGTTAGTGTCAGTTATTAAGTATTTCAAATGGAAAATAGGAAAATGAATCCAATGTGTATGCAAATATGTGCTACAAAAATTTCCACTTTCATCCAGAACAATGCCTTGACAATATCTTCGCCCCTAGTAAGACACAATTAGAGAGGAAGAGTTAGAAAATCTGTGAATACATACCTGGAATGGAAAATGTTCAGGAGGTGGTAGAGGAGTTTTCCAAATGTAAGGGACAGTGTAAACACTCCACAAACATGGAGCTATGCTGGCATTAAGACTTCTTGAGAAACTGCCTCTGAGGTTGGGCACTTGAAGTATATGTTGTTGTCAGGGCTTTAGCTCCCTGTGTACGGAGACCATCAAAGCTGGGTCTGCATCTATGTGGACCTGGAGGATATGGTTTCTTATTTTCTAATGAACATGAGGAAGCAGTGATGAATTCTCTCTTTGTAGATAAACTGTGGCCACTGGGGGCTAAGTGTCTCCCTGTGTGGACTTTGAAGCCATTTGGTCATCCTCCAATTTTCGTGGTGTTTCTTGCAGCTGCACTGGGTGTTTTGTATTTGCTTCACAACATACAAGGATTTCAAATGGGTCACAGTGCTGGTGGGAGTCCTGTAAGGTGTGGTGGGTCAGGGTCTTCAGGAGAATGCACCAACCAGGCTTCTATCCCACATTGATTGCTCCCTTGACCATAGCAACCTGATTCTGAACATTGCCCTGAAACCTGTCCATATAACCAGATGCCTTTTTCATATAATTTTCTGCTGGCTGCACCAAATCAGTCTCAAGCCATTTGGAAAGCCAATGACACACCCACATGGCCACACCACAAATATATTATCAGACAACTGCACACCACTGCTCTAGGCTCACTACTCAGCAGGCTCCAACTTACTGGCATCTCTGTTCTACACCATTGTCAAGAAATCCAGTCAATCAAGGCACTGTTCTTGTACACTCATGAGCAGCAATAGGACATCCAATGGTTCTCCAGTGCCACCTGGTCATTGGGAATTTCAAAAATTTCATGGTATTTATCTATCCATTGTTCAAGAATGAAGTTGGAGGCACTTTGGGGTTTCCATTCATCCAAGAACCATGAAATGGTGAGGAAGCTCATTTCAATGAAAGCTCTGGAGATCTCTCACAGGCAAGGCTTCCCAAAGAGTGGTCAAAATGTCACATGCAGACAGGGCCCATTGAGGTCTAAAATGTGAGGTCCATGTGTGTTTTGACTCTTAACTATAGCTGCCAAGTCTTTCAGAATAAAATCATGTGATATCCTGGCTGAGATTCTCAGTGCTCTGTGGAAAGCCACCCAGGGCCCAATCTCAGGTTGTTTCAAGGGTGACTCTCATGCGTGTCCTCCTACAATCCCAACACAATTAATGGCAATACTTCTCTGAGGTCAGTTCCAGAACTCAGTCTCGAAGGAGAATCACACCAGAGTTCAAGCCCATGTGGACCCAGTCATCTTTTCCAACCGCCACACAAATGACCACAATTGAAACCAAAACTTTCCCACATGACCCTCATCTTCTTTCATATAGACACTCATCATAAACTCTTGCTGGAGGTTTCCATTAGGAGCGCAGCCCAAGACAATGTCCAAAATATGCACCCTTGCCCGTCATTTGCCTAAAGTGAGCGTGGCTTTGACACCCTTCCTGTAAACCAGGAGTGATCAAATAGGCCTGCCTTTAATACTGCTCTGCTTCTCCAATTTGAGGCCTACTGACTGTCAGGTATAGATTCTTTATGTGATTTGGCATCATGGGAGAACCCAAGCACTTGTGCAGGAGTTCAAAGAACTCATTTGACCCAGAGGATCCTATTCTCACTTGATGGAGGTCAGGAACCTAACAGAGGAAGGCAGGAAACTTCATGCACAATGACTGATATTTTTACCATTTTTGTTTTCAATACACACATGGGAAATTTCTTTATATCCATCAGGTGCTGAGAATCTAATCCATAGCCTGACCCAGAGCCAAGCGGCTGATTCAGACACATCCCTTTCGAAAGCAATTAAGCAAAGCACCACAGGTGATGCCCATTCATTTGCATTTAAAAACTGTTTACTTCAGGCTTCAAAAATGAGTGGCCTGAGGTAAGGACTTTCCTGACATTCAGGGCAACAGAAAAATAGGTAAGCAGAAGGCCCAAAACAGTGTTTCTCCACTGAGACTTTCCTGGTCACACTGATATCTGAGTTTCCTGAGATGCTCGCCATTCCATTCAGCTATCCAGTACATGGCCATGTCACAGAGCTTGGAGGTGTTACATATCTTGGACACAAAACCATGAGCCTATTCTGGGTAGTGGCCAAAATTTAGGAAGAAAACAGGAACTTAGGACGATAGTAGGGGTGGCCCATCCATAAGGCAACCTGCAGTCCAGTCATAATTGGGTAGGATGAATGCTGGAAAACTTTCTTCTAGACAGGACATATCCATTGATGCATTCTCTTTTCTCATGTCTACAACCACGGACACAGTGAGATACACAGATATAGAAACACTCACCTTTTCAAACGACTTTTTAGAAACAGTCCACTCCAAACCAAACAAACCGCCTTTCCTACCTATTCTCAGAACATGAGACAAAACCACAAACTCACACCCACACCCACAAAGGCACTTCCTTCCTCCAATATGTCTGTGATTATCCGGAGTGTCCTCTGTCTGTGGACCATATTGTTACCCCGAACTGGCCTGCCCTGTCTCAGATCTGGTCTCTGTGGCCAAATCTGTGAAGTTGTCAGGAACCAGCGATGACCAACTACATGCTTTCTTAGGAAAGGACCCTCTTCAGAGCTGTCCTGGCATTTGGCCATTCTCACATTAGTAGGTACCAAAAAAAGACTCTCTGCCCTTGGTAAAACCAAACATGTGATCCCACTGGGACTGTGACTGGGACTGGCTCTGGATGCCTGGCTTCCTTGATCCCAAGTTCAGAGAGTTCCATCACCAAGTAAGTTAGGTGAAGTCACTTTCTTCATGAAATGAATGAGGTCACTGCCTTGGCAACCACTTTGTCCTAGCAGTTGCTGCCAAGCGTCCCATGAGATGGAGGCTGTTCCTACTTTCTGTGACACTGTCACAAGTTAGAATGGAATATCAACCATATGCACCGGGGAACTTCTCTCCATACAGGCATGCTTTGGTCCATCTTCTCTACATTAAGAAGAGAGAGGCTGATTCAGACACATCCTTTCATCCTGTCCAGGTTCTTTACCATGTCAGAAGACTTTTGCTCTCTTTGGTACTACATAGCTGCCTACAACTTCTCCAAGGATCATTTCTGCATTGACCTTTGAGGTTCTCAGCAGGTGGAAGATCCCCTACATTCCTGTATTGTAAGACCAACTCTGTCCCTGCTCCTCTGTAAAGTTAGATTGAGGGAACAGCGTATGGTTAGGGTTAATAACAGGTTCGATTTCGGTTAGGAATCATTCTGCGGGATGAATAATGTTATTGGGAACCTGCGATATTTAAAAGAATATAAAGGTGAAATATAAGTTTGAAAACCCAAATCTATGTAAGTTTTGAAGCCCAGAAGTGTATTGGGCCCTTGGGTAGGATACTTAGCTTTGAATTATGTTCTGCACAGATGTCTCTGATTAATCGCTATACAATGGCATAGGACCTTTACCTTGGATGATTGAATGTTGAAGAGAACATGCAGTCAAAAAGGGATAATCGGTAGGATTAGGAAGATAGTCAGAAGGTTTAGAAAGAAGAGTGAGTATAGGATTTGGACCAAAAGTTTTTTAGCAATAGGGTTTCGGGTAGAGAGTGAATGTAAATTTCAGCACATGTGAAGAGTCATTCACAATGATGAACTGGGGAAATATGTATGAAAGTAAATATCAATTGAGACAAAAGGAAATCAGGCAAAGTATAATGTGAGTTATAGGATTAGACATTTTCAACAGGGTTTAGGTTGAATATATAATCTTAGCAAGAAACAAATATGTAGTCACAAATTGGATTGACATTTGAGAGCATTAGGCAACCTGGACATGGATGTTATTACTAATCCATGCTCACTTTCCATTTAGGCTTTGGTACAATCATAAGTGTGACCTTTGCATTTTGTGTCCATAATATTACTGTGATAAAATATATATGTAGATCAGGTGACATGAGTATATCTTCCACCATTTCTGGGAGCAATATTTTGAAGACGTATAAATTAGTATTGGGGGTACAAAGAGGTGTACCCTGTTTCTATGAATATACAGATAATGCATGAATAGAACATACTCTGAATAAAACATATACTCATTCCACTATAAATAATGAATTGAATTGATATCTGAAAATATACAGGAAATCAAATATTGATATACAGACATTCATTACAACCAGTTATACATCAATGATAATATTAGTATTAGGATTTTCATGAAGAGTGTGTGAGTTTCGCTTCAAAATTGATTTTGGAAATCGAAAATAATGTGTTTGGAAAGAAGTCTCATGAAAATACCAGTAAAGCAACATGGAGGAATACATGTGTTCAGAAGCAGGAAGTGATTGAAAGTGAAACAAATTCCTATATATTTTTGAAATTTTGGATGAAATATATATACTATGATGTGCATAAACTGAAGAAATAATAATGTCCCATTGTTGAATAAATATGAATGTCAAAATATATATCATGTCCCATAGGAATCTGCTTGCGTTGATGTTAAACTGGGTCAGATACTGTAGAAATATTAGGATTTGTATACACCATTCACTGAAGTTAGTTGTCAGTAATTGGAAACAAATATGAATTTCAGGTGGATGAATATTTTAGAAAATAATCTTGTGAAAAGTTGATTATAAATCCACATAAATGAATATGAATGAATTTAGGGAGTGTATAATAAGTCACATATATTACATATTTTGAAAAATCTGGAGAGTATATATATATATATATATATATATATATATATATATATATATATATATATACAGAGAGAGAGAGAGACATTAAAAACTAGCAATATATATGCCAATCAAAATTCATCATGAAATATATATCATACACAGATCCAAAAATATTCATTATACTGAACATGGATTTATGTATAATGTTGTTCAACTAGAAAGTTCACCCATAGTTTGAAATTTCAGTTCCAACAGCATTTACGAGGAGTGATCTCTTCTCACAATTTGTATCTGCCAAGTCAAACACCTCACAAGAATGTACGTGTGGTACCAGGTAGAAATCTATATGTGCATATAAAAATAATGTGCTTAATAGGCTACAGAGAAAGGGAGAAAGGAATTCACATATTTGTTAACTTTAAAAACTCATGGAGAACTATTTCAAAAAAAAAATTGCAAGATTTATAGCTCCTACCCTATATTATGCGAAAGGCAAGTCCTAGTATACACCTTGCCTCCTCTGAACTGCTTGTACTTCTTTTCTGTTTTTTGTTATTTTTCTCCATCATATTAGGATTAGTAGTCAGAGTCTAGTTGGGAATTGGTTAGGGTCAGAGATTCAGTATTTTGAAGGGAAATTGAAAAATGTATCCAAAGCCTATGCAAATATGTGCTACCCAAAATCTTCCCACTCTCATCCAGAACAATGCCTTGACATTATCTTTTACCAAAGTAGGACACAGTTAGAGGAGAAGAGTTAGAAAATCTGTGAATACATATCTGGAATGGAATATGCTCAGGAGTTCACAACCTTGGAGGTGGTAGCAGAGTTCAAAAAAGTAAGGCAAAAGGTAAACACTCCTCAAACATGGATCTCTGCTGGCCGAAAGAATTCTTGAGAAACTGCCTCTGAGGTTGGTCACTTGAAATATATGTTGTTTTCAGGAGATTTAGTTCTTTTGTAGAGAGACCATCAAAGCTGGTTCTGCATATATGTGACCTGTAAGACATGGTTTCTTATTTTTCATTGAACATGTGGCAGCAGTGCTGAATTCTTTTTTTGTAGCTAAACTGTGGACACTGGGGCTAAGTTTCTCCCTGTGTTAACTGGGAAGACATTTGTTCATCCTCCACTTTTAGTGTTGTTTCTTGCTGCTGCATTGGGAGTTTGGTATTTGCTTCACGAAATAAAGGAGTTCAATTGGGACACATTGCTGGAGGGAGTTTAGTCACGTGTGGTGGGTGAGGGTTTGCAGGAGAATGCAATAACCAGGCTTCTATCCCACATAGCTTGCCCCCTTGATCATAGCAACCTGATTCTGAACATTTCCCAGAAACCTCTCCATATAACAAGATGCCTTTACCTATTGGGTCTGTTGGCTGTAACCATATCAGTCACAAGCCATTTGGAAGCCAATGGCAGATCCACATGGCCCCACCACAGATGTTTTGTCACACATCTGTCCACCACTGCTCTAGGCCCACTAATCAGCAGGCGACAACTAACTGGCATCTCTGTTCTTCACCATTTTCATGAAACCCTGCCAATCAAGGCACTGTCTGGAATACTATGATCAGCATCAGGACATCCAAAGATTTTCCAGTGCCACCTCATCATGGAAATTTCAAAAATTTCATGGTATTTATCTAGCCATTATTCAAGGAAGAAGTTGTAGTCACTGTGGGTTTCAATTCATTCAGGAACCATTAAATGTTAAGGAAGCTCATTTCAATAAAAGCTCTGGAGAACAATCACAGGCAAGGCATCCCAAATAGTGGCCAAAAGGTCACATGAAGCCAGGACCATTGAGGTCTACAATGTGAGGTCCATGTGTGTTTTGACTCTCAACTATGGCTGCCAAGTTTTTCAGAATAAAATCATGTGATATCCTGGCTGAGATTCTCAGTGTTCTGTGGAAAGCCACCCTTGGCCTAGATCTCAGTTTCAAAGGGCGACTCTCATGCGTGGCCTCCTAACATCCCCACACAATCCATGGCAATACTTCTCTGAGGTCAGTTCTTCAACTCAGTCTCTAAGGAGTATTACACCAGAGTACAAGCCGAGGTGGACCCAGTCATCCCTTCCAACTGCCACACAAATGACCAAAATTAAAACCAAAACATTCCCACATGGCCCTCATCTTCTTCCACATAGACCCTCATTATAACCTCTGGCTGGAGATTTCCATGAGGGGTACAAAGCAAGAGAGTGTCCAAAATAAGCTCCCTTGGCCCTCATTTGCCTAAAGTCAGGGTGGCCTGGACACCATACCTGTGAACCAGGAGTGATCAAATAGGCCTGCCATTACAACTGCTCTGCTTCTCCTATTTGAGGCCTACTGACTGTGGGGTTTAGATTCTTTATGTGAAGTGGAATCATGAGAAAACCCACGCACCTCTGCATGGCTTTGAAAAACTCATTTGACCCAAAGGATCCCTATACTCACTTGATGATTGTCTGCAACCTAATAGAGGAAGGAGAGAGACATCATCCACAATGACTGAATTTTGACATTTTGGTTTTGGATGCACACATGGGATCTTTCTTTATATCCATCAGGTGCTGAGAATCTAAGCCACAGCCTCACACAGGGCCAAGAGGCTGATTCAGACACATCCCTTTCAAAGCAATTAAGCAAAGGGCCACAGGTGATGCCCAATCATTTCCATATGAAAACTGTTTTTTTCATGCTTCACAAATGGGTGGCCTGAGGCAAAGACCTTCCTGTCATTCAGTGAAACAGAAAAATAGGTAAGCAAAAGGCAAAAAACATGGTTTCTCCACTGAGACTTACCTGGTCACACTGATATGTGAGTTTTCTAAGATGCTCGCCATTACCTTCAGCTATTCAGTCTATGGCCATGTGACAGAGCTTGGGGTGGTACCTATCTTGGACACAAAACCATGAGACTATTCTGCAGATTGGTCAGAATTCAGGAAGAAATCTGAAACTTAGGAAGATATTAGGCGTTGCCCATCGATAAGGCAACCTGCAGTGCAGTCATAAATTGGGCAGGATGAATGCTGGGAAGCTTTCTACTAGACAGGACACATTCATTGATGCATTCTCTTTTCTAATGTCTACAACCACGGACACAGTGTTATACACAGACATAGAAACACTTGCCGTGTCAAACGACTATCTAGAAACAGTCCACTGCAAAGAAGACATACCAGCTTTTCTACCTATTCTAAGAAAATGAGACAAAACCACAAACTCACACCCACAAACACAAAGGCACCTCCTTCCCCAAGTAAGTCTGTGAATATCCAGAGTGTCCTCTGACTGGCGGGCCCTACTATGTTGCCCCGAAATGGCCTGTACTGTGTCAGATCTGGTCTCCTTGGCCAACTCTGTGAAGTTGTTAGGAGCCAGCGGTGAGCCACTACCTAGTTACTAAGGAAAGGCCCGTCTTCAGAGCTCTCCTGGCATTTGGCCATCCTCACATCAGTAGGTACCAAAAAAGACAGAATCTGTCATTAGTAAAACTAAACAAGTGAGCCCACTGGGACTGGGACTGGGACTGGCTCTGGATGCCTGGCTTCCTGGATCCCAAGTTCAGAGAGTTCCATCACCAAAGAAGTAAGGTAGGTCACTTCCTTCAGGAACTGAATAGGTCAATGCCTTGGCAAACACTTTGTCCTAATAGTTGCTTCCAAGGGTCCCATGAGATGGAGGCTGCCCCTACTTCCTGTGACACTGTCACAAGTTAGAATGGCATATCAACCATAGGCACACGGGAACAGCTCTCCACACAGACCTTGTTTGGTCCGTCTTCTCTACATTAAGAAGAAAGTGGCTGATTCAGACACACCCCTTCATCCTGACAAGGTTGTTTGCCATGGAAGATGACTTTTGCTCTCTCAGGTCCTTCATAGCTGCCTACCTCTTTTCCAGGGATCATGTCTGCATGGACCTTTGAGGTTCTCAGCAGGTGAAAGATCCCCTACATTCCTGTATTGTAAGACCAACTCTGTCCCTGCTCTTCTGTAAAGTTAGATTGAGGGAACAGTGTATTTTTAGGGTCAATAACATGTTGGATTTAGTTTAGGAATCATCCTGCAGAATGAATAATGGTATTTGAAACTGCGATATTTACCAGAATATATATGTGAAATATAAGTGTGAAACCAGAAATCTAGGTAACATTTGAAGCCCAGAAGGGCATTGGACCCTTGATTGTGATACTTAGCATTGAATTGCATTCTGCACAGAGGTCTCAGATAGATCAATATACAATGGCATAAGACCTTGTACCTTGCTTGATTGAATGTAGAAGAGAACAACCAGTCAAAAAAGGATAGTTGGTCGGATTAGGAAGATAGTCGGTAGGTTTACAAAAAGAATGAGTATAGGATTAGGAACAAAAGTTTATTAGCAATAGGTTATCGATTAGAGTGTGAATGTAAATGTCAGCACATGTGAAGAGTCAGTCACAATGATGAACTGGGGAAAATATGTAGGAAACAGATAGAAATAGAGCCATAATGAAATCAGGCAATGTATAAAGTGAGGGATAGGATTAGACATTTTCAGTAGGGTTGAGTTTGAATATATAATCTTAAGAAGAAACAAATATGTAGTCACCAATAGGATTGACATTTGACAGCATTAGGCAACATGGACATGGATGTTTTTAGTAATCCATGTTTACTTTCCTTTTAGGCTTTGGTACAAACATAAGTGTGACCTTTGCATTTTGTGTTCCGAATATTTCTGTGATTAAATGTATAAGTAGATCAGGTGACATGAGTATTTCTTCCACCATTTCAGGGAGCAATATTTTGAAGACGTATAAATTAGTATTGGGGTTATAAAGAAGTGTACACTGCGTCTATGAATATAGAGATAATGCATGAATAGACCATACTGTGAATAAATAATATAACTCTTTTCACTTTAAATAATGGATTGAATTTTTATCTGAAAATATATAAGAAATCCTATATTGGTATGCAATCATTAATTCCAACCAGTTATACATCTAATGGTAATATCAGAGTTATAATTTATCATAAAGTTTATGTGAGTTTTGCTTCAAAAGTGATTATGGAAATTGAAAGTCATGTGTCTTGAAAGAAGTCTCATGAAAAGACCTGTCAAGAAACATGCAAGAATACATGTGTCCTGAAGCAGGAAGTGATTGAAAGTGAAGCAAATTCCTATAAATTTGCGAACTTGTGGGGAAATCTTAAGAGCCCCTCCCAGGTCTCCCTTGAGCACGATATCCAGACCAAGGGAATTAGGAGTGGCACGGGACTCGTGGTGCAGACCTCCAGGCCACCGCTCCCACCAGTGCTGAAAACTGAAGTCTCTTGCTCCAGCTTCTGGGGGCATGGCTTCCGGAGTGCAAGCAAATTCGCTGGGGGTTCTCAGGCCTAAGCTCTACAAACTTAGGGTCTGAGGGAGACAAACAGGGAGATTGTGCCCAGGCGTTCATGAAAACAGGGCTCCTAGGAGCAGCAGACCTGGCATGTAGCCAGTATTGTGGTGAGTGTCACAGGTGAGTGTGGCCTGGCTTGAGGAAACACAAAAGAAGGCCCTAGGCACTCAGGATTGGACACCCACCCAGTGTGGGAGGAATAGCTGCTGCACAGTGATTGGTTCCCACCTATTGAAAGGAGAAGCTTGGCCCAGTGGGCACAGCTCTGCCTAATGGAAAAAAAGTTTATTGCAATCTATGACTGCATTTATTATTATTATTATTATTATTATTATTATTATTATTATTATTATATTAGTTTGTTTTTTTGTTTTTGTTTTTTTTGTTTTCTTTTATTTTCATTTTTTTGTTGCTGTTCTTTAACTTTTTTAAAATGTTTTTAATTTTTTTAATTTTTTCTTTTGTTATTATTATTTTTTAAAATTTTAATTTTATATTATCATAATCATTTTTTTAAAAAAATCATTTTCTTTCTTTATTTTCTATTTTTTCTATTGTCTTTTCATTTCTTTTCAATTTTCTTATTTCCCATTCCTTGCATTCTACCTGCCTACTCTCATTCTCTTTAGTGACTTTTTCCCTTCCCTTCTAAAATCTTTCCTCCCAAGCATCAAATAAATTTATAAGAGTAAACAGTAACTAAGCAGTCAAACAGAACAAGAAGTAACATGAGCAGCATAAACAAGAAAGGAAGAAAAGGAGTACAAACCAAGAAGGACACCCTAAATATTCAGGAGGACCTAGAGTCATCAGAAAAATGGTCATATAAAGAACTCAAGGAATACCTTAGACAGATGGAATGGAAACTTAAAGAGGATACGAGACAGAAAATTCAAACAGTAAAAGAAAACATTGAAAATGAATTACATAAACAGATAAAAGAAAAAGTTAAGCATCTTTATCAGAGGATAGAGATTATAAAAAAATCAAACAATAATTCTAGAAATGAAGGAAATGATAAACCAAATTAAGAACTCCATTGAGAGTATCACTAACAGAGTGGAGCAAGTAAAAGCCAAAAGGTCAGATAATGAAGACAAAATATATCATCTTGAAACGAGTCCAGCCAACTCAGAAAGGCTGGCAAAAAAATCACAAGAAAAACATCCAAGAGATTTGGGATAACATAAAAAAAAAACACACTTACGAGTCATCAGGATAGAGGAAGGTACAGAGACTCAAACCAAGGGAATGAGAAAACTGCTGAATGAAATAATTACAGAAAACTTTCCAGAAATAAAAATGGAAATGGATATACAAATTGTAGATGCATACAGGACAAGAGCACACAAAATCACAGTAGACCAATGCCAAGACACATTGTTATGAAGATATCCAATATACAGAACAAAGAGAAAATAATAAATCTACAAGAGAATGGAGGCAGAATACATTCAGTGGTAAACAAATAAGGTTAACAATGGATGTTTCATCACAGACGCTGAAAGCGAGAAGATCCTGGAAAAATGTATATCAAACACTGAAAGACAATGGATGCCAACCAAGAATTATGTATCCAGCATAATTAACCATCAGGTCCAACAACGAAATAAGAATCTTTCATGATAAACAAAAGCTAAAAGAATTTGAAGCCAGAAAACAAGCATTGCAAAGCGTCTTGAGCAAAACACTACACAAGAAAGAAATGAAAAACAACAACCAAAACCATCAGTGGGAAGTACCTTGGTAATGACAGAGGCAGGGTGAAAGCTTGTCATGGAGAAACAAACTAAATTAAAAAAAATATAAATAATCAAACATGGCTGGCATACAAACCATACATCAATAGTAACTCTGAATGTAAATGGCTTAAAGTCTCCAATAAAGCGACATAGGCTGGTAACTTGGATTAAATAAACAAATCCAACAATATGTTGCCTCCAGGAGACACATCTGAAATGCAAACACACACAGGCTGAAGGTGAAAGGTTGGGAGAAAATACACCATGCACACTTATCCTCATAAACAAGCTGTGGTGGACATCCTCATATCGAATAAAATCGACTTCAAGACTAAGTTAATCAAAAGGGATAAGGAAGGACATTATATACTGTTAAAAGAAACCATTCACTAACAAGACATAACAATTATCAATATTTATGCACTAAATAATGGTGCTACATTGTTCATGAAACAAATTCTCCTCAAGCTCCAGAATGAAATAGACCACAACACAATAATTATGGGTGACTTCAACACACATCTATCATCATTGGACAGATCCTCCAAACAAAAGTTGAATAAAGAAAGTATAGAACTCAATATCACAATCAACAACCTACATGTAACTAACATATATAGAATATATCAACCATCATCAAGTGGATATACTTTTTTTCTCAGCAGCACATGGATCCTTCTCAAAAATAGACAATATATGATGCCATAGGGCAACCCTCAGTAAATATAAAGGTGTGGAGATAATACCATGCATTTTATCTGATCATAATGGAATGAAACTGGAAATCAATGATAAAAGAAGGAAGGAAAAATCCTACATCACATGGAAAATGAAGAATATGTTACTAAATGATCAGTGGGTTACAGAAGATATAAAGGAGGAAATCAAAAAATTCTTAGGGATACATGAAAATACAGATGCAACATATCGGAATCTATGGGACACAATGAAAGCAGTTTTAAGAGGGAAATTCATTGCCTGGAGGTCATTCCTGAAAAAAAGTAAAACTGAACAAATAAATGAGCTCACACTTTAACTCAAAGCCCTAGAAAAGGAAGAGAAAAACAACAGAAAATGTAGCAGAAGGCAAGAAATAATTAAAATCAGAGCAGAAATCAACGAAATTGAAACAAAAGAAACTATTGAAAAAATTAACAAAACTAAAAGGTGGTTCTTCGAAAAAATATATATGTTCGACAGACCCTTAGCCATGCTAATGAAGAGAAGAAGAGAGAGAACTCAAATTACTAACATATGGGATGAAAAAGGCTATATTACAACAGATGCTTCCGAAATACAGAAGACAATTAGAAATTATTTGGAAAACCTATATTCCAATAAAATAGAATATAGTGAAGACATCAACAAATTTCTTAAGTCATATGATTTGCCCAGACTGAGTCAGGAGGATACACACAATTTAAACAGACCAATGTCAATGGATGAAACAGAAGAAGCAATCAAAAGACTACCAACCAAGAAAAGCCCAGGAACGGATGGCTATACAGCGGAGTTTTACAAAACATTTAAAGAAGATTTAATACCAATACTTTTCAAGTTATTTCAGGATAGAGAAAAAGAGGGAGCTCTGCCAAATTCATTCTATGAGGCCAACATCACGCTGATTCCGAAATCAGAAAAAGACACCTCAAAGAAAGAAAACTCCCTACCAATATATCTGATGAACCTACATGCAAAAATCCTCAATAAAATTCTGGCGAATCGAATACAAAGGCACATAAAATAATTAGAAATTATTTTGAAAATCATTATTCCAATAAAATAGAAAATAGTGAAGACATCGATAAATTTCTTAAGTCATATGATTTGCCCAAACTGAGTCAGGAGGATACACACAATTTAAACCGACCAATATCAATGGATGAAATAGAAGAAGCAATCAGAAGACTACCAACCAAGAAAAGCCCAGGAACGGATGGCTATACAGCGGAGTTTTACAAAACCTTTGAAGAAAAATTTATACCAATACTTTTCAAGTTATTTCAGGAAATAGAAAAAGAGGGAGCTCTGCCAAATTCATTTTATGAGGCCAACATCACCCTAATTCCAAAACCAGAAAAAGACAACTCAAAGAAAGAGAACTACAGGCCAATATATCTGATTAACCTAGATGCAAAAATCCTCAATAAATATCTGCCTAATCGAATACAAAGGCACATCAAAAAAATTTTTCACCAGGATCAAGTAAGATTCATCCCTGGGATGCAACGATGGTTCAATATACGAAAATCAATAAATGTTATTCATCACATCAATAGACTTAAAGATAAGAACCATATGATCATCTCGATAGACGCAGAAAGCATTTGACCAAGTACAGCATCTCTTTATGTTCAAAACATTAGAAAAATAGGGATAACAGGAACTAACCTCGACATTGTAAAAGCTATCTATGCTAAGTCTCAGGCTAGCATCATTATGAATGGAGAAAAATTGAAGGCATTCCCTCTAAAATCTGGAACAAGACAGGGATGCCCTCTGTCATCAGTTCTATTCAATATAGTTCTCGAAACACTGGCCAGAGCAATTAGACAGACGAAAGAAATCAAAGGCATAAAAATAGGAAAATAAGAACGTAAATTATCACTATTTCCTGGTGACATGATTCTATACATAGAAAACCCAAAGGGGTCTACAAAAAAAACTACTAGAACTAATAAATGAATTCAGCAAAGTGGCAGGATATACAATCAAAACGCATAAATCAAAGGCATTTCTGTATATCAGCGACAAAACTTCTGAAACAGAAATGAGGAAAAACACTCCATTCACAATATTGTCAAAAAAATTAAATACTTGAAAATCAACCTAACAAAAAAGGTGAAAGACTTATACAATGAAAACTACAGAACCCTAAAAAGGGAAGTAGAAGAAGATCTTAGAAGATGGAAAAATATACCCTGTTCCTGGATAGGCAGAACTAACATCATCAAAATGGCAAAATTACCAAAAGTTTTCTATAGGTTTAATGCAATGCCAATCAAAATCCCAAAGGCATTTCTTGTAGAAAAAGATAAAGCAATCATGGAATTCATATGGAAAAATATAAGACCCAGAATAGCAAAAGCAATTCTAGCAGGAAGTGTGAATCAGGCGATATAGCGATACCAGACTTAAAACTATACTACAGAGCAATAGTAACAAAAACAGCATGGCACTGGTACCAAAACAGGCAGGTTGACCAATGGGTACAGAATAGAGGACACAAAGACTAATTCACAAAGCTACAACTATGCTATATTTGATAAAGGAGCTAAAAGCATGCAATAGAGGAAATATAGCATCTTCAACAAATGGTTTTGTATAAAATGGAAATCCATATGCAACAAAATGAAACCGAATCCCCTCCTCTTGCCATGCACAAAAGTTAACTCAAAGTGGATCAAGGAGCTAGATATCAAATAAGAGACTCTGCATCTGATAGAAGAAAAAGTTGGCTCTGATCTACATAATGTGGTGTCGGGCTCCAAATTCCTTAACAGGACACCGATAGCAGAAGAGTTAATAACAACAATCATCAAATGGGACTTACTTAAACTGAAAAGTTTTTTTTTTTCTCAGCAGGATAAAAAATGAGAGAGGTAAATAGGGAGCCTAAATCATGGGAAAAAATTTTTACTCCTCACACTTCAGATAGAGCCCTAATATCCACAGTATACCAAGAACTCAAAAAATTAGATAATAAGATAATAAATAACCCAATCAAAAAATGGGCCATGGACCTGAACCAACACTTCTCAGAGGAGGACATACAATCAATCAGTAAGTAGATGAAAAAATGCTCACCATCTCTAGCAGTCAGAGAAATGCAAATTAAAACCACCCTAAGATACCATCCTACTCTAGTAAGATTGGCAGCCATTATGAGGTCAAACAACAACAAGTGCTGGCGAGGATGTGGAGAATAGGGTACTCTTATACATTGCTGGTGGGACTGCAAACTGTTGTGGCAAATTTGAAAAGCAGTATGGAGATTCCTGGGAAAGCTGGGAATGGAATCACCAATTGACCCAGCTATTGCCCTTCTCAGACTATTCCCTGAAGACCTTAAAAGAGCATATTACAGGGATACTGCCACATCGATGTTCATAGCAGCACAATTCAAAATTGCTAGACTGTGGAACCAACCCAGATGCCCTTCAGTAGATGAATGGATTAAAAAAATGTGGTATTTATACACCATTGAGTATTATGCATCATTAAAAAATGACAAAATCATTGAATTTGCAGGGAAATGGATGGCACTAGAGCAGATTATGCTTAGTGAAGCTAGCCAAACCCTAAAAAACAAATAAAAATGTCTTCTTTGATATAATGAGAGCAACTAACAACAGAGCAGGGAGGAAGAGAAGGAAGAAAAGATCAACATTAAACAGAGACATGAGGTGGGGGGCGGAAAGAGAGAGATAAAGGAAATTGCATGGTAATGGAGGGAGACCCTCATTGTTACACAAAATTACATATAAGAGGTTGTGAGGGGAATGGGAAAATAAACAAAGATATAAATGTATTACAGTAGATGGGGTAGAGAGGGAAGATGGGAGGGGAGCAGGGATAGTAGAGGATAGAAAATGTAGCAGAATACAACAGTTACTAATAGGGCATTATAAAAATGCGGATGTGTAACAGATATGATTCTGCAATCCATACTTGGGATAAAAATGGGAGTTCATAACCCACTTGAATCTAATGTATGAAATATAATATGTCAAGAGCTTTGTAATGTTTTGAACACCAAACTAAAAAAATAAAATAATAATCTGAAATAAAATAATAATAATAAAAAACACATGGAGAAATATTTCACTGTCATCCAGAACAATGCCTTGACATTACCCTCGCCCCAAGTAATTCATCATTAGAGGAGAAGAGTTCGAAAATCTGGGAATACATAGCTGGAATTTAATATGCTCAAAAGTTCACAACCTTGGAGGTGGTAGAGTAGTTTACTAAAGTAAGGGACAGGGTAAACACTCCACAAATATGGAGCTCTGCTGGACTAAAGACTTCTTCAGAAACTGCCTCTGAGGTTGGGCACTTGAAATATATGTTGTTGTCAGGAGGTTTAGATTCCTTTGTAATGAGAGCATCAAAGCTGGGTCTGCATCTATGTGACCTGGAGGACATGGTTTCTTATGTTCCAATGAACATGAGTCAGCAGTGCTGAATTCAATCTTTGTAGGTAAACTGTGGTCACTGGGTGCTAAGTGTCTCCCCGTGTGGACTGTGAAGCCATTTGGTCATCCTCCACATTTTGTGGTGTTTATTGCTGCTGCACTGGTAGTTTGGTATTTTCTTCACAAAATACAAGGAGTCCAACTGGGACAAAGTGTTGGAGGGAGTTTCTCAAGTGTGGTGGGTCAGGGTCCGCAGGAGAATGCACCCACCAAGGTTCTATTCCAAATAGCTTGCCTCTTGACCATAGCAACGTGATTCTGAACATTGCCCTGAAACCTCTCCAAATACAAATACGCCTTTACATATAAGGGTCTGCTTGCTGCACCATGTCAGTCACAAGCAATTTGGAAGCCAAAGGAAGATCCACATGGCCCCACCACAGATGATTTATCACACACCTGCCGACTGCAGCTCTATGCCCACTACTCAGCAGGCTCCAAATTACTGGCATCTCTGCTCTACACCATTTTCTTGAAACCCAGTCCATCAGGCACTGTCTAGTATACTCATAGTCAGCAACAGGATATCCAAAGTTTCTCCAGTGCCACCTGGTCATGGAAATTTAAAAAAATTTCACCGTATTTATCTAGCCATTTTTCAAGGATGAAGTTGAAGGCACTGTGGGTTTCACTTCATTCAGGAACCATTAAATGGTGAGGATGCTCATTTCAATGAAAGCTCTGGAGAACTCTCATAAGCAAGGCTTCCCAAAGAGTGGCCAATGATCACATGAAGCTAGGCGCATTGAGGTCTACAATGTGAGGTCCATGTGTGTTTTGACTCTCAACAATGGCTGCAAGCCTTTCAGAATAAAATTATGTGATACCCTGGCTGAGATTCCCAGTGCTCTGTGCAAAGCCAACCTGGGCCTAGATCTCAGTTTCCAAGGGCAAATCTCATGCGTGGCCTCCTAAAATCCCAACACAATTCATGGCAATTCTTCTCTGAGGTCAGTACCACAACTCAGTATCTAAGGGGAATCACACCAGAGTTCCAGCCCAGGTGGACCCAGTCGTCACTTCCAACCGCCAACCAAATGACCACAATTAAAACCAAAACACTCCCACATGACCCACATCTTCTTCCATATAGACACTCATCATAACTTCTGGCTGGAGGTTTCCATAAGGGGCTCTGCCCAAGCCAGTGTCAAAAATAAGCTCCCTTGCCCCTTAATTTGACTAAACTCAGGGTGGCCTGTACACCCTTCCTGTGAACCAGATGTGATCAAATAGGCCTGCCATTAATACTGCTCCGCTTCTCCAATTTGAGGACTACTGACTGTGGGTTTTAGATTCTTTATGTGAACTGGAGTCATGATAAAACCCAAGCACCTATGGGATAGAATCTGCAGGGCGTTGAGGAACTCATTTGACACAAAGGATCCCTATTCTCACTTGATGGAGGTCACAAACCTTACAGAGGAAGACGAGAGACTTCATCCACAATGACTGCTCTTTTTGCCACTTTGGTTTTGGATGTACACATGGAATCTTTCTTTAGATCCATCAGGTGATGAGAAACTAAGCAACAGCCTCACACAGGGCCAATGGTCTGAATGAGACACATCTTTTTCAAAGCAATTAAACAAAGAGCCACAGGTGATCCATTCATTTCCATTTGAAAACTGTTTTCTTCAGGCTTCACAAAGGGGTGGCCAAAGGCAAAGACCTTCCTGACATTCAGGGCAACAGAACAATAGGTAACCAAAAGGCCCAAAGCAGGGTTTCTCCACTGAGACTTTAATGGTCACAGTGATTTCTGAGTTTTCTGCGATTCTCGCCATTCCCTTCAGCTATCCAGTACATGGCCATGTCACAGAGCTTGGAGGTGGTATATATCTTGCACAAAAACCATGAGCCTATTCTGGAGAGTGGCCAGAATTCAGGAAGAAAAGTGGAACTTAGGAAGATAGCAGGTGTAGCCATTTGATAAGGCAAGCCGCAGTCCATTCATAAATTGTGCAGGATGAATTCTGGGAAGCTTTCTACTAAACAGGACACATCCATTGATCCAATATCTTTTCTAATGTCTACAACCATGGATAACAGTGGGATACACAGACATAGAAACACTCGCCTTGCCAAACGACTTACTAGAAACAGTTCACTCCAAACCAAACAAACTGCCTTCCTTGCCTATTCTAAGAACATGAGACAAAACCACAAACCTACAACCAAACCTACAAAGGCACCTCCTTCCGCCAAGTAGGTCTTTGACTATCTGGAGTGTCCTCTGACTTTTGGGCCATACTATGTTCCCCCGAAATGGCCATTCCTGTCTCAGATTTGGACTCCATGGCCAACTCTATGAAATTGTCAGGAGCCAGCTGTGAGCCACTACCTGCTTTCTCAGGAAAGGCCCCTCTTCAGAGATTTCCTGCCGTTTGGCCATCCTCACATTAGTAGGTACCAAGAGAGACTGACTCTGTCCTTGGTAAATCCAAACAAATGAGACCACTCGGACTGGAACTGGCCCTGGCTTTTGTGCCTGAATTCCTGGATCCCAAGATCAGAGAGTTCCATCACCAAGAAAGTGAGGTGAGGTCACTTCTTTCAGGAACTGAAAAATCTGTGGAAAGCAACCCTGGGCCTAGATCTCAGTTCCAAGGGTGACTCTTATGCGTGGCCTCCTAAAATCCCAACAAAATTCAATGCAATACTTCTCTAAGGTCAGTTCCACAACTCAGTCTCTAAGGGGAATCACACCAGAGTTCAAGCCCAGGTGGACCCAGTCATTTCTTCCAACCGCCACACAAATGACCAAAATTAAAATGAAAACACTCCCACATGGCCCTCATCTTCTTACATATTGTCATTCATCGTAATGTCTGGCTGAAGATTTTCATGAGGGGCGAAGCCCAAGAAAGTGTCCAAAATAAGCTCACTTGGCCCTCATTTTCCTAAAGTCAGGGTGGCCTGGACACCCTTCCTGTGAACCAGGAGTGATCAAATAAGCCTGTCATTAATAATGCTCTGTTTCTCCAATGTGAGGCCTACTGATTTTCAGGTATAGATTCTTTGTGATTTGGAGTCATGCGAAACCCCAAGCACCTCTGCAGGGCTTTGAGGAACTCATTTGACCCAAAGAATCCATTTTCTCACTTGACGGAGGTCAGGAACCTAACAGAGGAAGGCAAGAGACTTCATCCACAATGACTGATCTTTTTGGCATTATGGTTTTTGATGCACACATGGGATTATTCTTTAGATCCATCAGGTGCTGAGAATGTAAGTCACAGCCACATACAAGGCCAAGAGGCTAATTCAGCCACATCCCTTTCCAAAGCAATTAAACAAAGAGCCACAGGTGATGCCCATTCATTTCCATTTGAAAATTGTTTTCTTCAGGCTTCACAAAAGGGTGGCCTGAGACAAAGTCTTTCCTGACATTCAGTGCAACAGAACAATAGGTAAGCAAAAGACCCAAAGCAGGGTTTTTCCACTGAGACGTTCCTGTTCACACTGATATCTGAGTTCTCTGAAAGGCTGGCCATTCTCTTCAGCTATCCAGTACATGGCCATGTCACAGAGCTTGGAGTGGTACATATCTTGGACACAAAACCATGAGCCTATTCTGGAGAGTGGCCAGAATTCAGGAAGAAAACAGGAACTTAGGAAGATAGAAGGTATTGCCTCTCGATAAGACAAGCTGTAGTCCATTCATAAATTGGGCAGGATGAATTATGGGAAGATTTATACTAGACTGGAGGCATTCATTAATGCATTCTCTTTTCTAATGTCTACAACAACGGACACAGTGGGATACACAGACATAGAAACACTCGCCTGGTCAAACGACTTACTAAAAACAATCCACTCCAAACCAAACAAACCAACTTTCCTACCTGTTCTCAGGACATGGCCTGACCTCTCTCAGATCTGGTTTCCTTGGCCAACTCTGTGAAGTTGTCAAGAAAAAGGGGTGAGCCACTCCCTGCTTCTTCTGGAAAGGTCCCTCTTCAGATCTCTCCTGGCATTTGGCCATCCTCACATCAGTAGGTACCAAGAAAGACTGACTCTGTCCTTGGTAAATCCAAACAAGTGAGCCCACTGGAACTGGGGCTGCCTCGGGGTGCCTGGATTCTTGGATACAAAAGTTCAGAGAGTTCCATCACCAAGGAAATGAGGTATGTCACTTTCTTTGGAACTGAATGAGGTCACTGCCTTGGCGACCACTTTATCCTAACAGTTGCTTCCAAGTGTCCCATGAGATGGAGGCTGCCCCTACTTCCTGTGACACTTTCACAAGGTAGAATGGTATGTCAACCATAGGCACCCAGCAGCAGCTCTCGACAGAGGCCTGGTTTGGCACATCTTCTCTACAATAAAAAGAGAGAGGCTGATTCAGACACATCCCTTCATCCTGACCAGGTTGTTTGCCATGGAAGATGACTTTTGCTCTCTCAGGTCCTTCATAGCTGCCTACATCTTCTCCAGGTATCATTTTGAATGGACCTTTGAGGTTCTCAGCAGGTGGAATGTCCCCTACTTTCCTGTATTGTAAGAACGACTCTCTCCCCGCTCTTCTGTAAAATGAGATTGAGGGAACAGTGTATGTTTAGGGTTAATAACAGGTTCGATTTGGGTTAGCAATCATTCTGTGCGATAAATAATGGTATTGGGAACCTGCGATATTTACAAGAATATCGAGGTGAAATATAAGTATGAAAACAGAAATCTAGGTATGATTTGAAACCCAGAAGGGCATTGGGCCCTTAATTGGGATACTTAGTTTTTAATTATATTCTGCAAAGATGTCTCAGACAATTTGATATACAATGGCATAGAACCTTGTACCTTGGATGTTTGAATGTAGAAGAGAACATCCAATCCAAAGGGATAGTCGGTAGGATTAGGAAGATAGTCGGTAGGTTTAGGAAGAAGAATGAGTGTAGGATTGGGACTAAAAATTCTTTAGCTATAGGGTTTCGGTTAGAGAGTGAATGTAAATGTCAGCACATATGAAGAGTCAGTCACTATGATGAAATTGGGAAAATATGTAGAAAAGCAGATATCAATAGAGACATAATGAAATCAGGCAAAGTATTAAGTGAGTGATAGGAGTAGACATTTTCACCAGGATTGAGTTTGAATATATAAACTTAGGAAGAAACAAATATCTAGTAACTAAAAGGATTGACATTTGAGAGCATTAGGCAACCTGGACATGGATGTTTTTAGTAATCCATGATCTCTTTTCATTTAGTCTTTGGTACAATCATAAGTGTGACCTTTACATTTTTTGTCCAGAATATTACTGTGATAAAATGTATATGTAGATCAGGTGACATGAGTATTTCTACCACCATTTCTGGGAGCAATATATTGAAGACATAAAATTATTATTGGGGATACAAAGCGGTGTACCCTGTGTCCATGAATATAGAGATTAAGCATGAATACACCATACTGTGAATAAATAATATAACTGGTTCCAACTTTAAATAATGGATTGAATTGATATCTGAAAATATACAATAAATCTTATATTGATATACATTCATTCATTCCAACCAGTTATATATCTAATGGTAATATTAGTGTTTTGGTTTATCATGAAGAGTGTGTGAAGTTTGCTTCAAAAGTGATTATGGAAATCGAAAATAATGTGTTCAGAAAGAATTCTCATGCAAAGACCAGTCAAGAAATATGGAGGAATACATGTGTTCTGAAGCAGGAAGAGATTGAAAGTGAAACAAATGCCTATAAATTTGCTAAATTGATTATGAAATATATATCCTATGATGTGCATAAACTGATGAAATTGTAATGTACCAGTTTTGAATAAAAATTAACGTAAAAATACACATCATGTCCCATTGGAATCTACTTGCATTGATGTTAAACTTGGTAAGTTACTGTAGAAATATTAGGATTCGCGTGCCTCATTCACCGAAGTTAGTTTTCTTTTTTTTAAAATTTTTTTATGGTTGTTCTAAACATTACATATTTCTTGATATATCATATTTCACACTTTGATTCAAGTGGGTTATGAACTCCCATTTTTACCCCGTATACAGATTGCAGAATCACATCAGTTACACATCAATTGATTTACACATTGCCATACTAGTGTCTATTGTATTCTGCTGCCTTTCCTATCCTCTACTATTCCTCCTCCTCTCCCCTCTCTTCCCCTCTTCTTTTTCTACCCCCTCTACTGTAATAAATTTCTCCCTTTTTGTATTATTTTTCCCTTTCCCCTCACATCCTCTTTTATGTAATTTTATATAACCCTGTGGGTCTCCTTCCATTTCCATGCAATTTCTCTTCTCTATCCCTTTCTCTTCAACCTCTCATCCCTATTTAATACTAATCTTCTTCTCATGCTCTTCATCCCTACTCTGTTCGTAGTTACTCTCCTTTTATCAAAGAAGGCATTTGGCATTTGTTTTTTAGGGATTGGCTTGCTTCACTTAGCATAATCTGCTCTAATGCCATCTATTTTCCTGCAAATTCTATGATTTTGTCATTTTTTAAAGCAGAGTAATACTCCATTGTGTATAAATGCCACATTTTTTATCCATTCTTCTATTGAACGGCATCTAGGTTGGTTCCACAGTCTTGCTATTGTGAATTGTGCTGCTATGAACATCAATGTAGCAGTGTCCCTGTAGCATGATCTTTTAAGGTCTTTAGGGAATAGACCCAGAAGAGGAATAGCTGGGTCAAATGGTAGTTCCATTCCCAGCTTTCCAAGAAATCTCCATAATGCTTTACAAATTGGCTGCACCAATTAGCAGTGCCTCCAATAATGTACAAGTGTACCTGTTTCTCCACATCCTCAGCAGCACTTGTTGTTGTTTGACTTCATAATGGCTGCCAATCTTACTGGAATGAGATGGTATCTTAGGGTGGTTTTGATTTGCATTTCTCTGACTGCTGGGGATGGTGAGCATTTTTTCATGTACTTGTTTATTGATTGTATGTCCTTCTCTGAGAAGTGTCTGTTCTGGTTCTTGGCCCATTTGTTTATTGGGTTATTTGTTATCTTATTGTCTATTTTTTTCAGTTCTTTGTATACTCTGAATATTAGGGCTCTATATGAAGTGTGAGGAGTAAAGATTTGTTCCCAGGATATAGGCTCCCTATTTACCTCTCTTATTGTTCCTTTTGCTGAGAAAAACCTTTTTAGTTTGAGTAAGTCCCATTTGTTGATTGTAGTTATTAACTCTTGTGCTATGGGTGTCCTATTGAGGAATTTGGAGCCCGACCCCACAGTATGTAGATCGTAGCCAACTTTTTCTTCTATCAGACGCCATGTCTCTGATTTGATATCAAGCTCCTTGATCCATTTTGAGTTATCTTTTGTGCATGGCGAGAGAAAGGGATTCAGTTTCATTTTGTTACATATGGATTCCAAGTTTTCCCAGCACCATTTTTTGCAGATGCTATATTCCTTCATTGCATGCTTTTAGCCCCTCCATCAAATATAAGATAGTTGTAGTTTCCTGACTTGGTTTCTGTGTCCTCTATTCTGAACAATTGGTCCACCCTCCTGTTTTGGTACCAGTACCATGCTATTTTTGTTACTATTGCTCTGTAGTATAGTTTGAAGTCTGGTATCACTAGGCCGCCTGATTCACACTTCCTGCTTAGTATTGTTTTTTTTATTCTGTGTCTTTTATTTTTCCATATGAATTCCATGATTGCTTTCTCTATTTCTAGAAGAAATGCCGTTTGGATTTTGATTGGCATTGCATTAAACCTATTGAGAACTTTTGGTAATATCACCATTTTGATGATGTTAGTTCTGCCTATCCATGAACAGGATATATTTTTACATCTTCTAAGATCGTCTTCTATTTCTCTCTTTAGGGTTCTGTGGTTTTCATTGTATAAGACTTTCACATCTTTTGTTAGGTTGATTCCTAATTATTATTATTATTTTTTTAGGATATTGTGTATGGAGTGGTTGTCCTCATTTCCATTTCAGAAGATTTGTCGCTGATATGCAGGAATGCCTTTGATTTATGCATGTTGATTTTATATCCTGCCACTTTTCTGAATTCATTTATTAGCTCCATTAGTTTCTTTGTAGACCCTTTTGGGACTGCTTGATATAGAATCATGTGATCTGCAAAAGTGATAATTTAAGTACTTCTTTTCCAATTTTTATGCCTTTTATTTCTTTCGTCTGTCTAATTGCTCTGGCCAGTGTTTCGAGAACTATGTTGAACAGAAGTGGTGAGAGAGGGCATCCCTGTCTTGTTCCAGATTTTAGAGAGAATGCCTTCAATTTTTCTCCATTCAGAATGATGCTAGCCTGAGGCTTAGCATAGATTGCTTTTACAATATTGAGGTATGTTCCTCTTATCACTAGTTTTTCTAGAGTGTTGAACATAACAGAATGCTGTACTTTATTGAATGCTTTTTTTACATCTATCGAGATGATCATATGGTTCTTATTTTTAAGTCTATTGATGTGGTGAATAACATTTATTGATTTCCGTATATTGAACCAGCCTTGCATCACATGGATGAATTCTACTTGATCAGGATTCACAATTTTTTTGATTTTTTTTGTATCCAATTCGCCAGAATTTTATTGAGGATTTTTTCAATTGGTCTGTAGTTTTCTTTCTTTGAAGTGTCTTTGTCTGCTGTAATAATCAGGGTGATGTTGGCCTCGTAGAATGAATTTGGAAGATCTCCCTCTTTTTCACTTTCTTGAAATACCTTGAAAAATATTGGTATTCGTTCCTCTTTAAAGGTTTTGTTAAACTCTGCTGTATACCTATACGATCCTGGGCTTTTCTAAGTTGGTAGTGTTTTGATGGTTTCTTCTATTTCCTCAATTGATATTGGTCTGTTTATGTTGCTATATCCTCCTGACTCAATATGGGCAGATCATATGACTTAAGAAATTTATCGATGCCTTCACTGTCTTCTATTTGATTGGAGTATAAGGATTCAAAATAATTTCTGATTATCTTCTGTATTTCTGAAATATCTGTTGTGATATTTCCTTTTTAATCCCTTATTCTAGTAATTTGAGTTCTCTGTCTTCTTCTCTTTGTTATCATTTCTAAGGGTCTGTCAATTTTATTTATTTTTTCAAAGAACCAACTTCTACTTTTGTCAAGTTTTTTCAATTGTTTCTTTTGTTTCAATTTCATTAATTTCAGCATTGATCTTAATTATTTCTTGCCTTCTACTTCATTTGCTGTGCTTTCGTCTTCTTTTTCTAGGATTTTGAGATGAAGTATGAGATCATTTATTTGTTGGTTGTTTCTTTTTTTAAGGAATGAACTCCAAGCAATGAATTTTCCTCTTAGAACTGCTTTCAATGTGTCCCATAGATTCCGGTATGTTGTGTCTGCATTTTCATTTATTTCTAAGAATTTTTAAATTTCCTCCTTGATGTCTTCTATAACCCATTGATCACTCAGTAAACTATTGTTCATTCTCCAAGTGATGCATGATTTTTCCTTCCTTCTTTTATCATTGATTTTTAGTTTCATTCCATTATGATCAGATAATATGCATGGTATTAACTGTACTCCTTTATATTGTCTAAGAGTTGCCCTGTGACATAATATATGATCTATTTTTTACAAGGATACATGTGCTGCTGAGAAAAAAGGTAACTGCTTGATGTTGGGTGTTATATTCTACATATCTCAAATAAGTCTAGGTTATTAATTGTGTTATTGAGTTCTATAGTTTTTTTATTCAACTTTTGTTTGGAAGATCTGTCCAGTGGTGAGAGAGGTGTGTTCATGGCTCCCATGATTATTGTATTGTGGTCTATTAGACTATTGAAATTGAGAAGAGTTTCTTTGATGAACATAGCTGCACCATTGTACGGGGCATATATATTAACGATTGCTGTGTCTTGTTTGTGTATGGTTCCCTTGAGCAGTATTTAGTGTCTCTCTTTATCCCTTTTGATTAACTTTGGCTTAAAATCTATTTTATTTGATATGAGTATGGACTCTCCTGCTTGTTTCCGAAGTCCATATGAGTGATATGATTTTTCCCAAACTTTCACCGTCAGTCTATGTATGCATTTTCCTATCAAATGCGTCCCCTGTAGGCAGTGTATTGTTGGGTCTTGTTTTTTGTTCAATTCTACTAGCCTGTGTGTCTTCATTGGTGAGTTTAAGCCATTAACATTTAGGGTTATTATTGAGATATGGGTTGTTCTTCCAGCGATATTTGTTTATTTATGTTCCTAAACATGGTTTGTTTTCCTCTTTGATTATCCCCAGCCTTTACTGTACTCCCTCCCGCTGTTGGTTTTCATTGATATTTTCCATTTCCTCTTCCTGTAATATTTTGCCGAGGATGTTTTGAAGAGATGGTTTTCTAGCTGCAAATTCTTTTCACTTTTGTTTATCGTGGAAGGTTTTAATTTCATCTTCCATCCTGAAGCTTACTTTCGCTGGATACACAATTCTTGGTTGGAACCCATTTTTTTTCAGTGTTTGAAATATGTTATTCCTGGATCTTCTAGCTTTCAGAGTCTGTTTTGAAAGATCAGCTGTTATCCTGACTGGTTTACCCCTAAATGTAATCTGCTTCCTTTCTCTTGTAGCTTTTAAAATTCTCTCCTTTTTCTGTTTGTTGGGCATCTTCATTATAATGTGTCTAGTTGTGGCTCTCTTATGATTTTGCACATTCGGCGTTCTGTAGGCTTCCAGGACTTGGGATTCATTTTTATTTATCAAGTCTGGGAAGTTATCTCATATTATTTCATTGAATAGGTAGCTCATTCCTTTTGTTTGGACCTCTATACCTTCCTGTATCCCAATGTCTCTTAAGTTTGGCCTCTTTATGTTATCCCATATTTCTTGGATGTTCTGCTCGTGGTTTCTTAACAGTCTTGCTGAGCTGTCTATGTTCTTTTCAAGTTGAAATACTTTGTCTTCATTGTCTGATGTTCTATGTTCTAAGTGTTCTACTCTGCTGGTAGTATTCTCAATTGAGTTTTTAAGTTGGTTTATTGCTTCCTGCAATTCTAGGATTTCTGTTTGTTTGTTTTTACAACCTCTATCTCCCTATATAGTTGATCTTTTGCTTCTTGGATTTGTTTATGTAATTCATTGTCGAAGTGATCTTTAATTGTCTGATTTTGTTGTCTAATGTCTTCCTTGAGACTCCAGATCATCTAAAGCCTGAGTATCCTGAATTCTTTATCTGACATTCCATCTGATGCAGCTATTACCTCTTCTAAAATTGTGTTTACCTGCATTGCTTGTGGTCCTTTCTTTCCTTGTCTTTTCATACTGCTCGCGTTTCTCTCTGCTTGTTGAAACTGTTGGGTTTTTGAAATTTTTCCCCTATATACTTATATTGCTCTTGTATAGTTGAAAAGTCTCCCTTGAAGTAGCGGGGGGCGGCTGTTCTGCTCCTCCAATTCAGGTGATCTATCTACCACGCTGACGGGCTGCTGGGCCTGTTGTGCTGGTTGGTCGCAGGTCTGTCTACAATGTGGGCGCGGGCAGTGGCTCTGCTCTGCCCCTCCTCCATTTGGTGTGACGTGTCTACAACGCCCACGGACCCCTCGGCCTGTTCTGCTGATCCATTGCAGGTCTTCCTACCTTGCAGGTGCATGCGGCAGCTCTACTCTGCCCTTACTCAAATTGGGATGATGTGTCTACCATGCCGGCAGGACGCTGAGCCTCTTTGCTGGTCGGTCGCAGGTCTGTCTATTTTGTGGGCACGGGCAGTGGATCTGCTCTGCCCCTACTCCAAATGGGGTTATGTGTCTGCCATGCCCGCAGGCCACTTGGCCTGTTTCGCTGTTCGGTTGCCTACGTTGTGGGCGAGGTTGGTCACTCTGCTCTGCCCCTACTCCAATTGGGGTGATGTGACTACCTCGCCGGCGGGTTGCTGGGCCTGTTCTGGGCATGGGTGGTGGCTCTGCTCTGCCCCTATTCCTATTGGGGTGACCTAACAACCATGCTGGTGGGCCGATGGGCTTGTAATGGGCACGGGAGAAGGCTCTGCTCTGCCACTACTCCAATAGGGGTGCCGTGTCTACCACACTGACGGGTCGTTGGGCCTGTTCTGGGCATAGGCTGTGGCTCTGCTCTGCCCCTACTCCAATTGGGGTGACGTGACTACCAAGCCTGCTGGTCGATGGGCCTGTTCCGGGCACGGGCGGCGGGTCTGCTCTGTCCCTACTCCAATTGGGATGACGTGACTACCACGCCTGCGGGTCGCTGGGCCAGTGCCGGGCGTGAGCGGTGTCTCTGCTCTGTCCCTCTAGCTTGAAGACAAAGTGAGAGAGACTCGGGTGTTTGTGACTCACTTTTTTTACCAGGAGACCAACTGTTTCTCTCACCGCTGATATCGATGAAGTTATCTCCTCCACCACTTTGTGATGACTTCAGATCTCTAACATGTTGGTATCCCATGCGAATGGCAGCATTTCGTTCCCTTTGCCAGATGAACAAAGCAATGGGTGAGTCCTGACCGGCCCTCACAAGCCCCGTCTCAATCCTGTTGCCAATGCCTATGAAGGCTCGGTAGGTATTTACCTCCACAGTATTCAGCAAGACCTAGACCGAGAAGCAGTTTCCGCAGGTTCTTTAGCCCTGGGCCTGATCAGTTCCAGGAGCCAGAATTCGGCCGCTCTGGGCTTGGTGTATGTTCTGATAGGAGCAGGCCTGAGTAATTTGTCTCCGAGACACAGGCGAATGACAGCCTGAGATTACCTGTTCTATAGCTGAATGAGCTGCTATCAGTTGAAAACAGGAATGGTGACGTCAGCTCTCCAAGATGGTGGCCCCTGGCTTCCTCTGTGGTCTGACTGGTGTGGAAAACCGAATTGGACTGTGTATTTCCCTGGTCTCAAACCCAGAATTCAGCAATGAGCACAGTGATTGTACAGATGGCAGGAGCCCACAGAATCTGCACCACTGAATATTTGTGTTGCTATCTCATTGCTTCCCAGCACGCGCCACAGACTCTACCCGCAGGGTGATTTGCTGAATAAGCAGCATGATGCTCCATGCAGACAAATCACTCACGTTTGAGCCCCGTAGCTGATCCTCGTGAGATGGAAATACTTCCACTAGGTTTAGGACCACGCAAATTTTGCTGGAAATTCGTCATTCTCCTGCACAGTGATGCTGTACATGGGGTTGATGCACTCCTTTCGCTGTCATCATATGATCCCCTGAAGTTAGTTTTCAGTACTAGGAAACAAATATGTATTTCAGGTGGATGAATATTTCTGAGAATAAACTTGTGAAAAGTTGATTATACATCCACATACATAAATATGAATGAATTTAGGGAGTGTATAATCAGACAAATACATTTCATATTTTGAAAAATCTGGAGAGTGAATACATATATATACATATACACACACACACACACAGACATTAAAACGTAGCATTATGTATGCCAATTGAAATTCACCATGAAAAATATATCATCCAGAGATCCAAAAATATTCATTTTCCTTTCATTTTCCTGAACATCAATTTATGTTGTACAACTAGAAAACTGACCCATATGTTGAATTTTCAGTTCCAACAGCGTTTAGTAGGAGTGATCTTTTCTTACAATTTGTATCTGCCAAGTCAGCCACCTCACAAAATGTACGTGTGATACCAGGTATAATTCAATATGTGCATAAAAAATACATGTGCTGAATAGGCTACAGAGAAAGGGAGACAGTTATTCACATATTTGTTAACTTTTAAAACACATGGAGAACTATTTCAATTAAAATTTGCTTGATCTATAACACCTACCATTTATCATACGAAAGGCAAATCCAACTATACACCATGCCTCCTGTGAACCTCTTGTATTTCTATTTTGTCTGGGTTATTTTTCTGCATCATATTAAGATTATAAGTAAAAGTCTAGAAGGGAATTTGTTAGTGTCAGGGATTCAGTATTTCGAATGGAAAATTGGAAAATGTATCCAATGTGTATGCAAATATGTGCTACATAAAAATCTTCCCACTCTCATTCAGAACAATGCCTTGGCATTACCTTCGCCCCATGTAAGACACAATTAGAGGAGAAGAGTTAGAAAATCTGTGAATACATATCTGGAATAGAAAATGCTCAGGAGTTCACAAATTTGGAGGTGGTAGAGGAGTTTCCAAAAGTAAGGGACAGGGTAAACACTCCACAAACATGAAGCTCTGCCGGCCCAACATCTGGAGAAACTACCTCTGAGGTTGGGCACTTGAAATATATTTTGTTGTCAGGAGCATTCGCTTCCTTTGTAGTGAGACCATCAAAGCTGGGTCTGCATCTATGTGACATGGATGACATGGTTTCTTATTTTCCAATGAACATGAGGCAGCAGTGCTGAATTTTCTCTGTGTAGGTAAACTGTGGCCACTGAGGGCAAGTGTCTCCCATGTGGCCTGTGAAGCCATTTGTTCATCCTCCACTCTTCATGGTGTTTCTTGCTGTTGCACTAGGAGTGTGGTATTTGCTTCATGAAATAAAAAGCATTCACCTGGGACACAGTGCTGTAGGGAATTCTGTCAGTTGTGGTGGGTCGGGTTCTGTTGGAGAATGCACCAACCAGGCTTCTATCCCACATAGCTTGCTCCATTGACCATAGCAACCTGATTCTGAACATTGCCCTAAAACCTCTCCATATAACAAGATGCTTTTACATATAAGGGTCTACTGGCTGCAAAATGTCAGTCACAAGATATTTGGACACCAATGGCAGATAAACATGGCAACACCAGAGATTTTTTTATCACACACCTGCCCACCACGGCTCTAGGAACACTACTCAGCAGGCTCCAACTTACTGGCATCTCTGTTATACACCATTTTCATGTAAACCAGTCAATAAAGGCATTGTCTTGTATTCTCATGATCAGCTAGAGGACATCCAAAGGTTCTCCTGTGACACCTAGTCTTGGGAATTTCAAAAATTTCATGGTTTTTATCTGGCCAATATTCAAGGATGAAGTTGGAGGCACTGTGGGTTTCAATTCATTCATTAACCATTAAATGTTGAGTAAGCTGATTTCAATGAAAGCTCTGGAGAACTCTCAGAGGCAAGGCTTCCCAAAGGGTGGCCAAAAGGTCACATGAAGCCAGGCCCATTGAGGTCTACAATGTGAGGTCCATGAGCCTTTGACTCTCAACTATGGCTGCCAAGTCTTTCAGAATAAAATCATGTGATATCCTGGCTGAGATTCCCTTTGCTCTGTGGAAAGCCACCTTGGGCCTAGATCTCACTTTCCAAGGGCGACTCTCATGCATGGCCTTCTAAAATCCCAACACAATTCATGGCAATTCTTCTCTGAGGTCAATTCCAGATCTCAGTCTCTATGTTGAATCACACAAGAGTTCAAGCCCAGGTGGAGCCAGTCTTCTCTTCCTACCGCCATACAAATGTTCACAGCTAAAACCAAAACACCCCAACATGGCCCTCATCTTCTTCCATGTAGACACTCATCATAACCTCCGGCTGGAGGTTTCCATGAGGTACACAGCCCATGTCCGTGTCCAAAATAAGCTCCCTTGCCCCTCGTTTGCCTAAAATCAGGGTGGCCTGGACTCCCTTCCTGTGAAACAGAAGTGAAAAAATAGGCCTGCCCTTAATACTGCTCTGCTTCTCCAACTTGAGGCCTACTGAGTGTGGCATTTAGATTCTTTATGTGAATTCATTTTTTTTGTTGTTGTTGTACTTTAACTTTTTAAAATGTTTTCATTTTTAAAATATTTTTATTTTATTATTATTATTATTATTTTAAATTTTAATATTCATTTTTTAAATGATCATTATTTTTAAATTTTTTTCTTTCTTTCTTTCTTTTCTATTTTTTTTCTTTTGTCTTATCGTTTCTTTTCAATTTTATTATTTCCCCTTCCTCGAATTCTACCTGCCTACTCTCATTCTCTTTAGTGACTTTTTCCCTTCCCTTCTAAAATCTTTCCTCCCAAGCATCAAATAAATTTATAAGAGTAAACAGTAACTAAGCAGTCAAACAGAACAAGAAGTAACATGAGCAGCATAAACAAGAAAGGAAGAAAAGGAGTACAAACCACGAAGGACACCCTAAATATTCAGGAGGACCTATAGTCATCAGAAAAATGGTCATATAAAGAACTCAAGGAATACCTTAGACAGATGGAATGGAAACTTAAAGAGGATACGAGACAGCAAATCCAAACAGTGAAAGAACACATTGAAAATGAATTACATAAACAGATAAAAGAAGAAGTTATGAATCTTTATCAGGAGATAGAGATTATAAAAAAAATCAAACAATAATTCTAGAAATGAAGAAAACGATAAACCAAATTAAAAAGTCAATTGAGAGTATCACTAACACTGTGGAGCAAGTAGAAGACAGAATGTTCGATAATGAAGACAAAATATATCATCTTGAAATGAATCTAGCCAACACAGAAAGGCTGGTAAAAAATCATGAGTAAAACATCCAAGAGATATGGGATAACATAAAAAAACAAATTTATGAGTCATCTGGATAGGTACACAGATTCAAACCAATGAAATGAGTAATCTATTGAATGAAATAATTACAGAAATATTTCCAGAAATACAAAGTAAACGGATATACAAATTGGACATGCTTACAGGACACCGAGCACACAAAATCACAGTAGATCAACACCAAGACACATCGTTATGAAGATATCCAATATACAAAACAAAGAGAAAATATTAAAAGCTCTAAGAGAATGGAGGCAGATTACATTAAGGGGTAAACCAATAAGGTTGAGAAGGGATTTTTCATCACAGTCGCTGAAAGCGAGAAGATCCTTGAACAACGTATTTCAAACACTGAAAGACAATGAATGCTAATCAAAAATTCTGTATCCAGCAAAATTAAGCTTCAGGTATGACAATGAAATAAAAATATTTCATGATAAACAAAAGCTAAAAGAATTTGTAGCCAGAAAAGCAGCATTGCAAAGCATCTTGAGCAAAACAATACACGAAGAAGAAATGAAAATCAACAACCAAAACCATCAGTGGGAAGTGCCTCAGTAATGACAGAGGGTGGGGGAAAAGCTAATCATGGAGAAACAAACTAAATTAAAAAAAAAGATGAATCATCAATTATGGGTGGCAGTACAAACCATATATTAATAGTGACTCTAAATGTTAATGGCTTAAACTCTCCAATAACGCGACATAGGCTGGTAACTTGGATTAAAAACGAATCCAACAATATGTTGCCTCCAGGAGACACATCTGAATGGAAAAGACATACAGGCTGAAGGTGCAGTTTTGGAAAAAATATACCATGCAATGGTCCTCGTAAGCAAGCAGGGGTGGCCATCCTCATATCGAATAAAATCGACTTCAAGACTAATTTAATCAAAAGTAATAAGAAAGGACATTATATAATGTTAAAAGGAATCATTCACCAACAAAACATAAAAATTATCAATATTTATGCACCAAATAATGGTGCTGCAACATTCAAAAAACAAATTCTCCTCAAGTTCCAGAATGAAATAGAACACAACACAATAATTATGGGAGACTTCAACACACCTCTCTCACCATTGGACAGATCCTCCAAACAAAAGTTGAATAAAGAAAGTATAGAACTCAATATCACAATCAATAACCTACATGTAACTGACATATATAGAATATATCAACCATCATCAAGTGGATATACTTTTTTCTCAGCAGCACGTGGATCCTTCTCAAAAATAGACCATATATTATGCCATAGGGCAACCCTCAGTAAATATAAAGGTGTGGAGATAATACCATGCATTTTATCTGATCATAATGGAATGAAACTGGAAATCAATGATAAAAGAAGGAAGGAAAAATCCTACATCACATGGAAAATGAACAATATGTTACTGAATGATCAGTGGGTTACAGAAGATATAAAGGAGGAAATCAAAAAATTCTTAGAGATACATGAAAATACAGACACAACATATCGGAATCTATGGGACACAATGAAAGCAGTTTTAAGAGGGAAATTCATTGCCTGGAGGTCATTCCTGAAAAAAAGTAAAACTGAACAAATAAATGAGCTCACACTTTAACTCAAAGCCCTAGAAAAGGAAGAGCAAAACAACAGAAAATGTAGCAGAAGGCAAGAAATAATTAAAATCAGAGCAGAAATCAACGAAATTGAAACAAAAGAAACTATTGAAAAAATTAACAAAACTAAAAGGTGGTTCTTCGAAAAAATATATATGTTCGACAGACCCTTAGCCATGCTAATGAAGAGAAGAAGAGAGAGAACACAAATTACTAACATATGGGATGAAAAAGGCTATATTACAACAGATGCTTCCGAAGTACAGAAGACAATTAGAAATTATTTGGAAAACCTATATTCCAAAAAAATAGAATATAGTGAAGACATCAACAAATTTCTTAAGTCATATGATTTGCCCAGACTGAGTCAGGAGGATACACACAATTTAAACAGACCAATGTCAATGGATGAAACAGAAGAAGCAATCAAAAGACTACCAAGCAAGAAAAGCCCAGGAACGGATGGCTATACAGCGGAGTTTTTCAAAACATTTAAAGAAGATTTAATACCAATACTTTTCAAGTTATTTCAGGATAGAGAAAAAGAGGGAGCTCTGCCAAATTCATTCTATGAGGCCAACATCACGCTGATTCCGAAATCAGAAAAAGACATGTCAAAGAAAGAAAACTACAGACCAATATATCTGATGAACCTACATGCAAAAATCCTCAATAAAATTCTGGCGAATCGAATACAAAGGCACATCAAAAAAATTATGCAACATGATCAAGTAGGATTCATCCCTGGGATGCAACGATGGTTCAATATACGGAAATCAATAAATGTTATTCACCACATCAATAGACTTAAAGATAAGAACCATATGATCATCTCGTTAGAAGCAAAAAAAGCACTTGACAAAGTACAGCATCCCTTTATGTTCAAAACATTAGAAAAACTAGGGATAACAGGAAATTACCTCGACATTGTAAAAGCTATCTATGCAAAGCCTCAGCTAGCATCATTATGAATGCAGAAAAATTGAAGGCATTTCCTCTAAAATCTGGAACAAGACAGGGATACCCTCTCTCACCACTTCTATTCCATATAGTTCTCAAAACACTGGCCAGAGCAATTAGACAGACTAAAGAAATAAAAGGCATAAAAATAGGAAAATAACAACGTAAATTATCACTATTTTCGGGTGACATTATTCTAAACATAGAAGACACAAAAGGGTCTGCAAAAACTACTAGAACTAAAAAATGAATGATCTGCGACCCACCGGCAGGTCACGCCCAGAAACCTGCGGAGGGGCACTGTTGCCCCACGCACCTGCAAGGTAGGCGGTACCGTGACCACTGACAAAACAGGCCCAGTGGCCCGTCTGACACATCACCCCGGTTGGAGGAGGGGCAGGGCCGCCACCAGCGCCTGTTAGGTAGACAGACCTGCAAATGACAGACAGAACAGGCCTAGCGGCCAGCGGAGGGGCAGAGCCACTGCTCACGCCTGCAAGATAGGCGGACCTGTGACCAGGCAGACCGAAAGTACAGGCACATCGACTTGCCGGCGTGGTAGGCACATTGCCCCAATTGGAGGAGGGGCAGAACCACCGCCAAAGCCTGCGAGGGAAACTTTGCAACTATACAAGAGCAATATAAATATATAGGGGGAAAAATCAATAACACAACAGTTTCACCAAGCAGAAAGAAACGCGATCAGTATGAAAAGAAAAGGAAAGAAAGGACCACAAGCAATGCAGGTCAACTCAACTTTAGAATAGGTGATATCTGCAGCAGATGGAATGTCAGATAAAGAATTCAGGATATACATGCTTCAGATAATCTGGAGTCTCAAGGAAGACATTAGACAGCAAAATCAGACAATGAAAGACCACTTCAACCACTTCGAAAATGAATTACATAAACAAATCCAAGAAGCAAAAGATCAATTATACAGGGAGACCGAGGTTATAAAAAACAAACAAACAGAAATACTGGAAATGCAGGAAACAATAAACCAACTTAAAAACTCAATTGAGAATACTACCAGCAGAGTAGAACACTTAGAAGATAGAACATCAGACAATGAAGACAAAGTATTTCAACTGGAGAAGAACATAGACAGCTCAGCAAAGCTGTTAAGAAACCATGAGCAGAACATTCAAGAATATGGGATAACATAAAGAGACCAAACTTAAGAGTCATTGGGATACAGGAAGGTATAGAGGTCCAAACAAAAGGAATGAGCAATCTATTCAATGAAATAATACGAGAAAACTTCCCAGACTTGAAGAATGAGACAGAATCCCAAATCCTAGAAGCCTACAGGATGCCGAATGTGCAAAATCATAAGAGATCCACACCTAGACACATTATAATGAAGATGCCCAACATACAGAATAAGGAGAGAATTTCAAAAGCTACAAGAGAAAGGAAGCAGATTACAT
Organism: Callospermophilus lateralis; assembly: GCF_048772815.1. Classification (NCBI taxonomy): domain Eukaryota; kingdom Metazoa; phylum Chordata; class Mammalia; order Rodentia; family Sciuridae; genus Callospermophilus; species Callospermophilus lateralis. Next base: position 495,703 of record NW_027514499.1, on the reverse strand, counting down.
TTAGGGGTAAACCAATCAGGATAACAGCTGATCTTTCAACACAGACTCTGAAACCTAGAAGATCCTGGAATAACATTTCAAACACTGAAAGAAAATGGGTTCCAACCAAGAAATGTGTATCCAGCAAAATTAAGCTTCAGTATGGAAGATGAAATTAAAACCTTCCACGATAAACAAAAGTGAAAAGAATTTGCAGCTAGAAAACCATCTCTTCAAAACATCCTCGGCAAAATATTACAGGAAGAGGAAATGGAAAATATCAATGAAAACCAACAGCGGGAGGGAGTACAGTAAAGGCTGGGGATAATCAAAGAGGAAAACAAACCATGTTTAGGAACATAAATAAACAAATATCGCTGGAAGAACAACCCATATCTCAATAATAACCCTAAATGTTAATGGCTTAAACTCACCAATTAAGAGACACAGGCTAGTAGAATGGATCACAAAACAAGACCCAACAATATGCTGCCTTCAGGAGACGCATTTGATAGGAAAAGACATACATAGACTGAAGGTGAAAGGTTGGGAAAAATCATATCACTCATATGGACTTCGGAAACAAGCAGGAGTGTCCATACTCATATCATATAAAATAGATTTCAAGCCAAAGTTAATCAAAAGGGATGAAGAGGGACACTACATACAGCTCAAGGGAACCATACACCAACAAAACATCACAATCATAAATATATATGCCCTAAACAATGGTGCAGCTATGTTCATCAAACAAACTCTTCTCAAGTTCAAGAGTCTAATAGACCACCATACAATAATTATGGGAGACTTCAACACACCTCTCTCACCACTGGATAGATCTTCCAAAGAAAAGTTGAATAAGGAAACTATAGAACTCAATAACATAATTAATTACCTGGACTTAATTGACATATATAGAATATACCACCCAAGATCAAGCAGTTACACTTTTTTCTCAGCAGCACATGGATCCTTCTCAAAAATAGATTTTATATTATGTCACAGGGCAACTCTTAGACAATATAAAGGAGTAGAGATAATACCATGCATCTTATCTGAACATAATGGAATGAAATTGAAAATCAACGATAAAAGAAGTAAGGAAAAATCATGCATCACTTGGAGAATGAAAAATAGGTTACTGAATGATCAATGGGTTATAGAAGACATCAAGGAGGAAATTGAAAAATTCTTAGAGATAAATGAAAACACAGACACAACATGTCGGAATCTATGGGACACATTGAAAGCAGTTCTAAAAGGAAAATTTATTGCTTGGAGTTCAATCCTTAAAAAAAGGAAAAAAACAACAAATAAATGATCTAATACTTCAACTCAAAGTCCTAGAAAAAGAAGAGCAAAACAACGGCAAAAAAGTAGAAGACAAGAAATAATTAAAATCAGAGCTGAAATTAATGAAATCGAAACAAAAGAAACAATTGAAAAAATTGACAAAACTAAAAGTTGGTTGTTTGAAAAAATAAATAAAATTGACAGACCCTCATCCACGCTAACGAAGAGAAGAAGAGAGAGAACTCAAATTACTAGCATACGGGATTAAAAAGGCAATATCACAACAGACACTTCAGAAATACAGAAGATTATCAGAAATTATTTTGAATCCTTATACTCCAATAAAATAGAAGATAGTGAAGGCATCGATAAATTTCTTAAGTCATATGATTTGCCCAGATTGAGTCAGGAGGATATTGACAACCTAAACAGACCAATATCAATTGAGGAAATAGAAGAAACCATCAAAAGACTACCAACTAAGAAAAGCCCAGGACCGGATGGGTATACAGCAGAGTTTTACAAAACCTTTAAAGAGGAACTAATACCAATACTTTTCAAGCTATTTCAGGAAAATGAAAAAGAGGGAGAACTTCCAAATTCATTCTAAGAGGCCAAAATCGCCCTGATTCCTAAACCAGACAAAGACACTCCAAAGAAAGAAAACTACAGACCAATATCTCTAATGAACCTAGATGCAAAAATCCTCAATAAACTTCTGGCGAACCGGATACAAAAACATATCAAAAAATTGTGCACCATCATCAGGTAGGATTTATCCATGGGATGCAAGGTTGGTTCAGTATACGGAAATCAATTAATGTTATTCACCACATCAATAGACTTAAAAATCAGAACCATATGATCATCTCGATAGATGCGGAAAAAGCATTCGACAAAGTACAGCATCCCTTTATGTTCAAAACTCTAGAAAAACTAGGGATAACAGGAACATACCTCAATATTGTAAAAGCAATCTATGCTAAGCCTCAGGCTAGCATCATTCTGAATGGAGAAAAACTGAAGGCATTCCCTCTAAAATCTGGAACAAGACAGGGATGCCCTCTCTCACCACTTCTGTTCAACATAGTTCTCGAATCACTGGCCAGAGCAATTAGACGAAAGAAATTAAAGTCATAAAAATAGGAAAAGAAGAACTCAAATTATCACTATTTGCAGATGACATGATTCTATACCTAGCAGAGCCAAAAGGGTCTACAAAGAAACTATTAGAGCTAATAAATGAATTCAGCAAAGTGGCAGGATATAAAATCAACACGCATAAATCAAAGGCATTCCTGTATATCAGCGACAAATCCTCTGAAATGGAAATGAGGACAAGCACCCCATTCACAATATCCTCAGAAAAAATAAAATACATGGGAATCAACCTAACAAAAGAGGTGTAAGACTTATACATTCAAAACTACAGAACCCTAAACAGAGAATTTAGAAGATCTTAGAAGATGGAAAAATATACCCTGTTCATGGATAGGTAGAACTAACATCATCAAAATGGCCATATTACCAAAAGTTCTCAATAGGTTTAATGCAATGCCAATCAAAATCCCAATGGCATTTCTTGTAGAAATAGAGAAAGCAATCATGAAATTCATATGGAAAAATAAAAGGCCCAGAATAGCAAAAACATTGCTAAGCAGGAAGTGTGAATCAGGCGGTATAGCTATACCAGACTTCAAACTATACTACAGAGCAATAGTAACAAAAACAGCATGGTACTGGTACCAAAACAGGCGGGTGGACCAATGGTACAGAATAGAGGACACAGAAACCAATCCACAAAACTACAACTATCTTATATTCGATAAAGGGGCTAAAAGCCTGCAATGGAAGAAGGCTAGTATCTTCAACAAATGGTGTTGCGAAAACTGGAAATCCATATGCAACAAATTGAAACTGAATCCCTTTCTCTCGCCATGCACAAAAGTTAACTCAAAGTGGATCAAGGAACTTGATATCAAATCAGAGACATGGCGTCTGATAGAAGAAAAAGTTGGCTATGATCTACATACTGTGGGGTCGGGCTCCAAATTCCTCAATAGGACACCCATAGCACAAGAGTTAATAACTAGAATCAACAAATGGGACTTACTCAAACTAAAAAGATTTTCTCTGCAAAAGAAACAATAAGAGAGGTAAATATTGAGCCTGCGTCCTGGGAACAAATCTTTACTCCTCACACTTCAGACAAAGCCCTAATATTCAGAATATACAAAGAACTAAAAAAATTAGACAATGAGATAACAAATAACCCAATCAACAAATGGGCCAAGGACCTGAACAGAAATTTCTCAGAGGAGGACATACAATCAATCAACAAGTATATGAAAAAATGCTCACCATCTCTAGCAGTCAGAGAAATGCAAATCAAAACCACCCTAAGATACCATCTCACTCCAGTAAGATTGGAAGCCATTAGGAAGTCAAACAACAACAAGTGCTGGCGAGGATGTCGGGAAAAGGGTACTCTTGTACATTACTGGTGGGACTGCAAATTGGTGCGCCCAATTTGGAAAGCAGTATGGAGATTTCTTGGAAAGCTTGGAATGGAACCACCATTTGATCCAGCTATTTCCCTACTCGGTCTATTCCCTAAAGACCTAAAAAGAGCACACTATAGGGACACTGCTACATCCATGTTCATAGCAGCACAATTCACAATAGCAAGACTGTGGAACCAACCTAGATGCCCTTCAATAGAAGAATGGATAAAAAAAATGTGGCATTTATACACAATGGAGTATTACTCTGCATTAAGAAATGACAAAATCATAGAATTTGGAGGGAAATGGATGGCATAAGAGCAGGTTATGCTAAGTGAAGCTACCCAATCCCTTAAAAACAAATGCCAAATGTCTTCTTTGATATAAGGAGAGTAACTAAGAACAGAGTAGGGACGAAGAGAATGAGAAGAAGATTAACATTAAACAGGGATGAGAGGTGGGAGGGAAAGGGAGAGAGAAGGGAAATTGCATGTAAATGGAAGGAGACCCTCAGGGGTATAGAAAATTACATACAAGAGGAAGTGAGGGGAAAGGAGGAAAAATATAAGGGGGAGAAATGAATTACAGTAGAGGGGGTAGAGAGAGAAGAGGGGAGGGGAGGGGGAGGGGGGATAGTAGAGGATAGGAAAGGCAGAAGAATACAACAGTCACCAGAATGGCAATATGTAAATCAATGGTTGTGCAATTGATGTGATTCTGCAATCTGTATATGGGGTAAAAATGGGAGCTCATATCCCATTTGAATCAAAGTGTGAAATATGATATATCAAGAACTATGTAATGTTTTGAACAACCTACAATAAAATTAATTAAAAAAAAAAACAAAATAAAACAACAACAACAAAAAAAACAGCATGGTACTGGTACCAAAACAGGCGGGTGGACCAATGGTACAGAATGGGGGACACAGAGACTAATCCAAAAAGCTACAACTATCTTATATTTGAAAAAGGAGCTAAAAGCATGCAATGGAGGAAATATAGTATCTTCAACAAATGGTGTTGGGAAAAATGGAAATCCATATGCAACAAAATGATACTGAATTCCTTTCTGTCGCCATGCACAAAAGTTAACTCATAGTGGATCAAGGTGCTAGATATCAAATCAGAGACTCTGTGTCTGATAGAAGAAAAAGTTGGCTCTGATCTACATATTATGGGGTTGGGCTCCAAATTCCTTTATAGGGCACCCATAGCACAAGAGTTAATAACAAGAATCAACAAATGGGACTACTTAAACTGAAAAGTTTTTTCTCAGCAAGAGAAAGAATAAGAGAGGTAAATAAGGAGCATACATTATGGGAACAAATTTTTACTCCTCACATTTCAGATAGAGCCCTAATATCCAGAATATACAAAGAACTCAAAAAAATAGACAATAAGATAACAAATAACCCAATTAAAAAAATGGGTCAAGGACTTGAACAGACACTTCTCAGAGGAGGACATACAATCAATCAACAAGTACATAAAAAATGCTCACCATTTCTAGCAGTCAGAGAAATTCAAATCGAAATCACCCTAAGATACCATCTCACTCCAGTAAATTGGCAGCCATTATGAAGTCAAACAACAAGTGCTGGCAAGGATGTGGGGTAAAAGATACTCTTGTACATTGCTGGTGGGACTGTAAACTGGTGTGGCTAATTTGAAAAGCAGTATGGAGATTCCTGGGAAAGCTGTGAATGGAACCACAATTTGACTCAGCTATTGCCCTTCTCGGACTATTCCCTGAAGACCTTAAAAGAGAGTAATACAGGGATAGTACCACATCGATTTTCATAGCAGTACAATTCACAACTGAAACACTGTGGATCCAACCCAGATGCCCTTCAATAGATGAATGGATAAAAAACATGTGGCATTTATACACTATGAAGTATTACGCAGCACTAACAAATGACAAAATCATAAAATTTGCAGAAAAATGGATGGCACTGGAGAAGATTATGCTTAGTGAAAATAGCCAATCCCTAAAAAATAAATTCCAAATGTCTTCTTTGATATAATGAGAGCAACTAAGAACAGAGCAGGGAGCAATAGCAGGAAGAAAAGATTAACTTTAAACAGAGACATGAGGTGGGAGGGTAAGTAAGAGAAAAGGGAAATTGCATGGTAATGGAGGGAGACCCTCATTGTTACACAAAATTACATATCGTTGTGAGTGGAATGGGAAAATAAACATGGAGTGAAATGAATTACAGTAGATGGGGGAAAAAGAGAAGATAGGAAGGGAGGGGAGGGGAGATAGTAGAGTATAGGAAAGGTAGCAGAATACAACAGTAACTAATAGGGCATTATGTAAAAATGTGGATGTGTAACCGATGTGATTCTGTAATCTCTATTTGGGCTAAAAATGGGAGTTCATAAGCCACTTGAATCTAATGTAAGAAATATTATATGTCAAGAGATTTGTAATGTTTTGAGCAACCAATAAAAGAAAAAAAATTAGCAATATATATGCCAATCGAAATTCATAATGAAATATATATAATCCACAGATCGAAAAATATTCATTTTACTGAACATGGATAAATGTATAATGATATTCAACTAGGAAGCTCACCCATAGGTTGAATTTTCAGTTCCAACAGCATTTAGGAGGAGTGATCCTTTAGCACAATTTGCATCTGCCAATTCAGTTACCTCACAAGTATGTACGTGTGGTACCAGGTAGAATTCTATATGTGCATATAAAAATACATGTGCTGAATAGGCTACAGAGAAAGGGAGACAGGAATTCACATATTTTTTACTTTTAAAAACACGTGTAGAACTATTTCAACAAAAAAAAAATTGACTAGATTTATAACTCCTACACTATATAATGCAAAAACCAATTGTAACAATACACCATGCCTCCTCGGAACTGCTTGTATTTCTATTCTGTTTGGGTTATTTTTCACCATCATATTAGAATTATAAGTCAGAGTATAGTAGGGTATGTGTTAGTTTCAGGGCTTCAGTATTTCAAATAGAAAATTGAAAAATGAATCGAATGTGTATGTAAATATGTGTTACAAAAAAATCTTTCCACTCACATTCAGAACAATGCCTTGATATTAGCTTGGCCCCAAGTAAGACACAATTAGAGTAGAAAAGTGTGAAAATCTGTGAATACATATCTGGAATGGAATATGCTCGGGAGTTCACAACCTTGGAGGTGGTAGAGGAGTTTCCAAAAGTAAAGAACAGGGTAAACACTCCACAAACATGGAGCTCTGCTGGCCTAAGACTTCTTGGGAAACTGCCTCTGAGGTTGGGCTCTTGAAATATATGTTGTTGTCATGAGCTTTAACTTCCTTTGTAGTGAGACCATCAAAGATGGGTCTGCATCTATGTGACCTGGAAGACATGGTTTCTTATATTCCAACGACCATGAGGCAGCAGTGCTGAATTCTCTCTTTGTAGGTAAACTGTGGCCACTGGAGGCTAAGTGTCTCCTCGTGTGGACTCTGAAGACATTTGGTCATCCTCCACTTTTAGTGGTGTTTCTTGCTGCTGCCCTGGGAATTTGATATTTGCTTCACCAAATACAAGGAGTTCTACTAGAATACAGTGCTGGAGGGAGTTCTGTCACGTGTGGTGGGTCAGGGTCTGCAGGAGAATGCACCAACCATGCTTCTATCCAACATAGCTTGCCCCAATAACCATAGTTAACTGATTCTGAACATTGCCCTGAAACCTCTCCATATAAAAAATGCCTTTACATATAAGTGTCTGATTTCTGCACTATGTCAGTCATAATCCATTTGGAAGCCAATGGCCGATCCACATGGCCCCACCATGGTGTTTTATCACACACCTGCCCACCACTGCTCTAGGCCCACTACTCAGCAGGATACTAATTACTGGCATCTCTGTTCTACACCATTTACATAAAACCCAGTAAAACAAGGCATTCTCTGGTATACACATGATCAACCACAGGACTTCCAAAGTTTCTCCAGTGCCACCTGGTCATGGGAATTTCAAAAATTTCATGGTATTTATCTAGCCATTTTTCAAAGATTAAGTTGGAGGCACTGTGGGTTTCAAATCATTCAGGAACCATTAAGTGTTGAGAAAGCTCATTTCAATGAAAGCTTTGGAGAACACTCACAGGCAAGGCTTCTCAAAGAGTTGCCAAAAGGTCACATGAAGCCAGGCAAATTGAGGTCTACAATGTGAGGTCCATGTGTGTTTTGACTCTCAACTATACCTGCCAATCTTTCAGAATAAAATCATGTGATATCCTGCCTGAGATTCCCATTGTTTTGTGGAAAGACACCCTGGGCCTAGATCTCAGTTTTCACGGGTGAGTCTCATGCATGGCCTTCTAAAATCTAAACACGATTCATGGCAATACTTCTCTGAGTTCAGTTCTAGAACTCAGTCTCTAAGGGGAATCACACCAGAGTTCAAGCTCAGGTGGACCCAGTCATTCTTTCCAACCACCACAAAAATGACCACAATTAAAATCAAAACACTCCCACAGGGCCCTCATCTTCTTCCATAAAGACACTCATCATAACCTCTGGCTGGAGATTTCTATGAGGGGCACAGCCTAAGAAAATGTCCAAAATAAGCTCACTTGCCCCTCATTTGCCTAAAATCATGGTGGCCTGGACACTCCTCCTGTGAACCAGGAGTGATCAAATATTCCTGCTGTTAAAGTGTTCCGCTTCTCCAATTTGAGGCCTACTGGCTGTGAGGTATGGATTCTTTAAGTGATTTGGAGTCATGAGAAAACGCAAGCAAATATGGGCTAGCCTCTGCATGGATTTGAAGAACTCATTTAATCCAAAGGATCCCTATTCTCACTTGATGGATGTCAGGAACCTAAAACAAGAAGGCAAAAAAATTCATCCACAATGACTTCTCTTTTGGCCATTTCGGTTTGGGAAGCACATGGGAATTTTATTCAGATCCATTGGGTGCTGAGAATCTAAGTCACAGCCTCACACAAGGACCAGAGACTGATTCAGACACATCCCATTCCAAAGCAATTAAGCAAAGAGCCACAGGTGAAGCCCATTCATTTCCATATCAAAACAGTTTTCTTCAGGCTTCACAAAGGGTTGGCATGAGGCAAAGACCTTCCTGACATTCAGGGTAATTGAATCAGAAGTAAGCAAATGGTCCAAGAAGGGTTTCTTCACTGAGACTTTACTGGTCACACTGATATCTGAGTTTTCTGAGATGCTCTCATTCTCTTCAGCTATCCAGTACATGGCCATGTCACAGAGCCTTGTGGTGTTACATATCTGGGACACAAAACCATGAGCGTATTCTGTAGAGTGGCCAGAATTCACGAAGAAAAGAGTAACTTAAGAAGACAGTAGGTGTTGCCCATCCATAAGGCAAAGTGAAGTCCATTAATCAATTGGGCAGTATTAATGTGGGGAAGCTTTCTACTAGAGAAAACAAGTCCATTGATGCATTCTCTTTTCTAATGTCTACAACCACAGATACAGTGGGATACACAGACATAGAAACCCTCACAATGTCAAAGGACTTACTAGAAACAGTCCACTCCACACCAAAAAAAAAACGCCTTTCCTACCTATTCTCAGAACATGAGAAAAAAACCACAAACTCACACCCACAACGGCAAAGCCACCTCCTTCCCCCAAGTAGGTCTGTGACTATCCAGAGTGTCTTCTGACTGGTGGGCCATATTATGTTCCCCCGAAATGGCCTGTCCTGTCTCAGATCTGGTCTCCTTGGCCAACTCTGTGAAGTTGTCAGGAGACAGCGGTGAGCCACTACCTGCTTTCTCAGGGAAGGTACCTCTTCAGAGATCTGCTGGCATTTGGCCATCCTCACATCAGTAGGTACCAAGAAAGACTGACTCTGTTCTTGGGAAAAGCAAACAAGTTAGCCCAATGGGACTAGGACTGGGTCTGGCTCTGGGTGCCTGGCTTCGTGGATCCCAAGTTCAGAGAATTCCATCACCAAGGAAGTGAGAAGAGGTCACTTCCTTCAGGAACTGAATGAGGTCACTGCCTTGAAAACCACTTTGTCCTAACAGTTGCTTCCAAGGTTCCCATGAGATGAAGGCTGTCCCAACATCCTGTGACACATTCAGAAGTTAGAATGGAATATCAACCTTAGGCACCCGGGAACAGCTCTCCACACAGGCCTGGTTTCTTCCAACTTCTCTACAATAAGAAGAGAGAGGCTGATTTAGACCCATCAATTCATCCTGACCAGGTTGTTTGCCATGGAAGATTTCTATTGCTCTCTCAGGTCCTACATAGCTGCATAAATCTTCTCCAAGGATCATTTCTCCATGGATCTTTGAGGTTCTCAGAAGGTGGAAGATCACCTACATTCTTATATTGTAAGACCAACTCTGCCCTGCTTTTCTGTAAGTTATATTGAGGGAACAGTGTATGTTTAGGGTTAATAACATGTTTGATTTGGGTTACGAATCATTTTGCGAGATGAATAATGGTATTGGCAACCTTCGATATTTACAAGAGTATATAGGTGAAATATAAGTATGAAAGCAGAAAATTAGGAAAGATTTGAAGCCCAGAAGGGAATTGGACCCTTAAGTGGTATTCTTAGCTTTGAGTTATGTGCTGCACAGTTGTCTCAGATAAATCAATATACAATGGCATAGGACCTTGTACCTTGGATGATTGAATGTTGAAGAGAACATCCAGTCAAAAAGCGATATTCAGTACGATGAGGAAGGTACTCGTTAGGTTTAGAATGAAGAGTGAGTATAGGATTTGGACAAAAAGTTTTTTAGCAATAGGGTTTCGGTTAGAGAGTGAGTGTAAATGTCAGCACATGTGAAGAGTCAGTCATAATGATGAACTGGGAAAAATATGAGGGAAAGCAGATATCAATAAAGACATTAGGAAATCAAGCAAAGTACAAAGTGAGTGATAGGATTAGACATTTTCAACAGGCTTGAGGTTGAACATATAATCTTAGGAAGAAACAAATATGTAGTCACCAATAGGATTGACATTTGAGAGCATTAGGCAACCTGGACATGTATGTTTTTAGTAATCCATGCTCACTTTCCATTTAGGCTTTGGTACAATTGAAAGTGTGACCTTTGCTTTTTGTGTCCAGAATATTTCTGTGATAAAATGTATATGTATATCACGTGACATGAGTATTTCTTCCACCATTTCCAGGAGCAATATTTTGAGAACATATAAATTTGTATTGGGGTACAAATAGGTATACACTCTGTCTATGAATATAGCAATAACGCATGAATAGACCATACTGGGAATAAATAATATAACTGGATCCACTTTAAATAATGGATTGAATGGATATCTGAAAATATATAAGAAATGTTATAATGATACACAATCAATCATTCCAACCAGTTATATATCTAATGGTCATCTTAGGGTTATGTTTTATCATGAAGGGTGTGTGAGTTTTGCTTAAAAATTGATCATGGAAATCGAAAATAATATATTTGAAAAAAAGTCTCATGAAAAGACCAGTCAAGAAACATAGGGAAATACATGTGTTCTGGAGCAAGAAGTGATTGAAAGTGAAACAAATGCCTATAAATTTGCTAAGTAGTGGATGAAATATATATCCTATGATGTGTATAAACTGAAGAAATAGTAATGTACCAGTGTTGAATAATAATTAATGTCAAAATACACATCATGTCCCATAGGAATCTACTTGCATTGATGTTAAACTAGGTCAGTTAATGTAGAAATACTAGGATTTGTTTGCACCTTTCACTGAAGTTAGTTTTCAGTACTAGAGAACAAATATGTATTTCAGGTGGATGAATATTTCTGAGAATAATCTTGTGAAAAGTTGAATATTAATCCACATACATGAACATGAATGAATTTAGGGAGTGTATATAAGACACATATATTTCATACTTTGAAAAATCTAGAGATTTATATATTGTGTGTTTGTGTGTGTGTGTGTATATATATATACACACACACACACAAACACACACAAAGACATTCAAAAGTAGAATTATATTTGCCAATCGAATTTCACCATGAAATATATATCATCCACAGATCCAAAAATATTCATTTTACTGAACATGGATTTATGTATAATGTTATTAAACTAGGAAGCTCACCATTAGCTTGAATTTTCAGTTCCAACAGCGTTTAAGTGGAGTGATCTCTTCTCACAATTTGTATCTGCAATGTCAGGCACCTCACAAAAATGTACGTGTGATATCAGGTAGGATTCTATATGTGCATATAAAAATTAATGTGCTGAATAAGTTACAGCGAAAGGGAGATAGGAATTCACATATTTGTTAACTTTAATACACATATAAAACAATTTCAATTAAAAAATGACTAGATTTATAACACCTACCATTTATCTTGCAAAAGGCAAGTCCAATATACACCATGCCTCCTCTGAACTGCTTATATTTCAATTCCGTTTGGGTTATTTTTCTCCATCATATTAGTATTTGTAGTTAGCGTCTAGAAGGGTATGGGTTATTGTCAGGAATTCAGTATTTCAATTGGAAAATTGGAAAGTGAATCCAATGTGTATGCAATTATGTGCTGCACAATATTCTTCCCACTCTCATCCAGAACAATGGCTTGACATTACCTTCGCCCCAAGTAAGACACAATTAGAGAAGAAGAGTTAGAAATTCTGTGAATACATATCTGGAATGGAAAATGCTCAGGAGTTCACAACCTTGGAGGTGGTAGAGGATTTTCCAAAAGTAAGGGACAGGGTTGATCACCCAACATGATCTTTCATTAAAATTGTGAGCCATCTTGCCACAAAGCCATGAAAAGATAATTTTTGCTTTAGTATAAATTACTGCAAATTCTGAACCTGCTTAGAATGCCTGACCATGTTTTGAACTCACCCATGCCTGGCTCTCTGACCAGATAACAGACCATTCTGAAACTTTAATGACACCTCATAAATATTCGCCTTCCCTGGCCAGACAACGACCCTCTCAGAGGCTCTAATGGTCCTCATAATTTCTGATGCTGGGGCCAGAAAAAAAAATGTAAACTACAATTAGTGTGATGCTTGTCAAAGTTCTGTTTTCTGTAACCCTCTTTTTGTGTAACTTTCTGGGCTATAAAGCTGGGCTGTAGGAAAGGTGGGGTTGCTGTCTTGTTCCCGCCAGTTTGAGAGGGAGAGGCAGCCCGGCTGCTTGAAATATTAAGCTTGCCTTAATTTGATTTTAATTGGAGTTAGTGGTCTTTTCTTGTGTCCTGGACTAACATTTTGGAGTTCCCCAGCAACATGACCCGACCAGATCACAAAGCCAGAGTGCTGGAAATTCTGAAGCTGGCCTATCCTCCAGGACTCCGGGCTGGAGAGCCAAGTTCCAAAACCTTGGAATGAGCCTTCAGTCCGTGGATCACTGCAGTGAACCATCGCACTAAAACTATTATCAAGCACCTGGTGGAGGAGGCCTTCATAGGTAAGAGGCGCCTTTATAACATCTGATATCCGGTTAAGGGAGTACTCTTCTGATGACAGAGAGGTGGCCTGGGAAGGCTCACATATACTCCTGTATGGGACAGTAATAGGAATCCTTCTTTCCTCTGTTCTGTTCTGTAGGGAATACCTCTGAAAGTGTAGAGAGGTGCCGACTGGCATGCAGGAGCTCCTACCCCAGAGCTTTAGCAAGACGCTGCATTGCTCCTCTGGTTTTCTGTTTATTTGCTGAGTTTCTGTTTTTTTGTGTGTGTGTTTTGTTCTGTGTTCTAAATGTTTTTTATTTGTTTGTTTTTGTGCGTTTTGTTGTGTGATTTCTGTGGTAAAAACTTAAGGATATTGGACTTGAAAATGGGTAATAAATCATGTAAGCCTGACACCCCTTTGGACTGTGTTTTAAAGAAATGTGATGCACTATACCCGCCTTTGTTAAGCAGGATGAGAGAAGCCCCTAGCTGGCTGTCTGGAGCACACCCACGGCAGAGGGCAATGCCTGCTGGGGACCTAATAACTGAGTATCTCCCAGGTTAACAAGTGAAACTCCTTTAAAACCCCTTGTGCCTCCAGATCAAGAGAGTCACAACTTTGGACAAAGTCCCCTGTTTTTCTCCTTTGTTAGCAAAGCAGTAAACCTCCCTTTTACTTTTTCTCAAACCCTGTCCTTATATTAAATTGGTATTAATTGGCTTCAAGGTCCGGAACCGAAATTTAAGTTACAAATTTTGATACCGCCGATGACCCTGGAATTTTTGAGAGCTGACTACTGAAATGTTAGGAGATTCAGCGTGCTTTGGGTGGAACCGAACCAGAGGAGCTAATCCTGTAAGTAAAAGACGGGACTGAGGGACTCCCAGTAGCTGCCGAAGTCCTGTTGCTTCAGTGAATTCCCTCCTTCCTTCCCTGCACTGTAAGTATTATGCCACCTCTGTCTTCTTAAAAAAGAGAAAAAGAAAAAGGAGACACTAAATGCAGTAAAGTCACCATGGAGACCTTTGATATTGCATTTCAGGTTCCCCCTCTGTGAAAACATCTGATGCCCTTGTGGGGACATATATCGTGCCACTGGTGTAGGAGATTTTTCTCTTTTCTGCTGTTTTAAAGGCTTCTGTCCTGTCAGCCATAGTCTGGAGCTCCTTTCTGTCTGTCTTTTGTCTTTGTTTCTGGCCATTTAAGACATGTGCAATAATGTGTTGATATTATAAATTGTTTCTTGAGAATGATCTTAGCTGAATGTGTGTCTAAAGGATGATGTTTTATTGTAACAATATGGTATCTGAATGGGTTTTTGAAGCATTGCACAATCTTGAAGTTAAAAGTCGGGTTTAGGTAATTTTTTAGTTTATGATTTCAGATAATTCATGCCAGAGAACTTAAATACTTAAAATGGAAAACTAAAGAATTCTACTTCCAAGTTGGCAAGTAACTTCCCAATCATTCAGTCTTTTTTTTTAACCAATTTTTAAATGGGTAGCCTGGGAAAATGTCACAGTGTGTATCAGTGCATTAATTTGGACAAGGATAGTAAATCATAGTATGGTATCTGTTGACAAAAAAAGATGTTAAGGTATAAAATTTTGTGAATTGTATCTTAAAATTTTATCATAATTTTCAACATCCTCACCTGAAAATTATGGTTAAAGTGCCTTAGGCCTGAGGTGTCTGCTTAGAATAGCAGTTTTGTCCAGCTCCTTCCAGAACTCAGCCAGGACTTATGTTGAAATGTAAATGAAAGAAGCCTGCAAACTCAGTAGGAGACTGATCTGATGTCTAAGTGGGAAAAAAAAAAGGTATATCGTATGGTATTTACTAATTACTGGCCAGTCATTTTTTCTAGGACTCTCATTTTTTCCTTAGATTCTGTATTTTTTTTGAGCTCATTACTTTGATCCCACAGAACTAGGTTAATATTTTTCTGATCAGTTCTATATTTGACCAACAGTGGAGTTTTGAAACATTGCAATGGAGATTTCACCTGTGAAAAGCTACAAGGCCTTACTATTATTATTTGTGCACACTTTTGTTATGTGTTGTATGTCTATATATCCATATGTTCGTATATCATATATGTGATATACAAGTTAACATATATAAGGAGCGATCATTAAAAAAAGCACTCATAAAAACAAATTTTAAAAAGTGGATTCAAAGATCTTTAATTCACGTGATTTAAATGATTCACTTTAAATTTGGATAAGCAAATAACAATAAATGTCTTTAAATTTAAGCTTACAAGTTTTTCTAGCTGCTCAAAAATCTAATAAAATATTAATGTCTATAAAATGTCTAATATGTCTTGGTTCTAGGACTTTTCCTTTAACAAAGAAATGGTTTACACTGTTCAATACATTTCTCTAATATTTTGATAAATAAGTGAAGAAATTTGATATGGGATTACTCATTCATGAGTACTTTTGTTAGATATCTGATTGATTTAGTAAGGTCTGTATAAGTTTGTTCTAAAGTCTGTATAAGATTGTAAAAATCAGTCATGTGATAAAGCGACACAAATTTCTTAAAACAAAAGTTTACCCATAACATTGTGTTTATAAAGTTTTATTTTTCTAGAACAAGCAACGATAAAAATTAAACAACTGATTAAATAAGAACTGTTATTTTAGAGCACTCTACTGCCATTTCTTTAAAAGCTAAACTTGGTTAATGTAAAAACATCAATGTCATTGTGATGCTATTAATGTGCTCATATCTTCCAGGTATACAATTCTGTAAGGTAGAAACTTTAAAAGAGCATTTCATCAAGCTGGTGTTCTGAAGTTGTATGGTAAAAATATATATATATTGGGGATTTATTTACTTGTTATCAATAAGATATATAAAGTTTTATGTTACTTTTTACATTGGGAAAAAATTTAAATATATTTTTAAGTTAATGAGCGCCTAATCTATGTAAAGGTTAAAAACTTTCAGCCTTTCTTTAATTCATGTTTTAAATGTGATATCATATGGTGTTAGCTAATATTCATGTGACCTCAAACAATTTATGTAAACTGTGTAAAATGATATTTAAAAAACAAAGATCAGCTTTAGAACTAAAACACTTAAGATTTATATAGAGCCCTGCCTTACCTGAGATAAGGCTCTGTGTCTCATCTTACAACATGTGAGAATAAATACGAAAGCAGTAGGTCAGATGTTATTTAATTTAAAGTTATGTTTTTCTGTCAAGATTACTAGGATCTCAAAAAGGGGATATAATGTATAACTCAGCCTAAAATTCAGGGTAGCTATTACACGAACTAAGTATTTTTACTCTTGTTAATTTTATTTTGAATTTCCTTATAAGTTAACTAAAGATTCCCTGTTAGTGTTTTACAAAAGAGTTGCTTTTAGAACACAATATTGGTTAATTTAAGATAATAAGTCATCACCTACAAGACAGACAGAAAAATACAGATCCCAAATAATAAAAAGATAAATAATTTTAAATTATAGACATTAAAGCACAGTACTCTTAATATAAGGCTGTTAAAATTTATTTGCTGGATGTTTAAGATTAGGATTTAAAATTTAATTTAAATGAAAAGGGACAATAAAACAAATATTTGGCTCTTGCCCTCTGAGTCAGTCTGTATCCAGGGAACAGGAGACTTCTCTAAAGAACTTTGCAACTGTGAGCCACATAACCTCCTGATCAGGAAGATTAATGAGACCACTGGAGAACAGAAAGCCAATCAGTGCATTTTCTACGAAGAAGAGAGTCATCAGAGAAGGGAGATATTCCTGATGCTTCTGAGAGAAGCCACATGGTCAAGCAAGACCTGGACTCAACTAGCGCAAATGGCACTAGCAGAACTGAGAAGCTGCTCTCATGTTTCCCCAGGAATGACTCCCATAAAATCTCAACTGACTGTTAACAATAGATAGAAACAAAAGTCAGTTTTACTGCTTCATCTTAAACTCTTAGCAAAGACAGATAAACCCAAAATACAGCCATTCCTGGGCATTTTAAAAAATAATAGTTATAATAATATTTTAACGTATACACTTTATGGTAGCCTCCCAAAATAAGTAAGACTGGAGGCTACAAAGAAGGATTCTCAGACAGTAATGCCTGATGAGTATAAAAAGAGACTATCAAGAGGAGGTACCAGAGGCAGAAGTTTTTTGTTTAAGGCCTACAGATATTCCTAACCTACACAGGTAGGCTTGGTGTTTGCTAGTACGATTATCCAGCCCTGAATAACAGAATTAAAGGTTTCTCTATTACACACAGAGGTCATACTAGTAAAAGGAATTTGCAAGATCAGATGACATTAAATTATTAAACTGTATCTTATGGGGCGAAACAACTATGACACTAAAAGTTAAGTTGAAAGTCCTGATAACTGGGGATATTGAAGACAGATGAGGGTACATCTATACAGTGACATGTTTCAGCTGGCTGCAACATTTATTCAGTACTCATGGTTTTTGTTTCTCTCATAGAAGAACCCATCCCCAGATGACTTTACAAACTGTTCTACCACAACCAGACTTCAAACCGAATTGACTTCTAAAAGGCAACTCATATCCCTCATGCTGTGCCCCCTCATGTCACCCTCTCTCAGCTCAGAAGAAGCCAAAATGAGTGACGACTCTCTTCTTACAACAATGGAGCCAAAAATAGATAGACTTTCATTTTAAGTAATTAATTAAGTCAGGTAAAATCAGGGAGACTGGTTTTGTGTGAGTTCAAAAAATATGGAGACTCTTACATGAGGTATTAAAATTCCCTCAGTGCTCTTCCCCTACCCTATCAAAGATTTGAAAGGGACACATTAGAAAAGGGGGGAATGATAGACCCAACCTGATCTTTTATTAAAATTTGGATCCATCTTGCCACAAAGCCATGAAAAGAAAATTTTGGCTTAACTATAAATTACACCAAATTCTGAACCTGCTTGGAATGCCTGCCCGTGGCCTTGAACTCACCCATGCCTGGCACTTTGACCAGGAACAGCCCTCTATGAAACTTTATTGACACCTCATAAATATTGGCCTTCCCTGGCCAGACAATGACCCTCTCTGAGGTTCTAATGGTTTTCATAAATTCTGATGTTGGGACCAGCAAAAAAAAAAAAATATATATATATATATATATATATATATATATATATATATATATATATATATAAACTATGATTAGTGTGATGCTTGTCAGAGTTCTGATATTTGTAACCCCCCTGTAGTGTAAAATTCTGGGTTATAAACCTGGGCTGTAGGAAATTTGGGTGGCTGTCTTGTTCCCACTGTTTTGGGAGGGAGAGGCCACCTGGGCAGTGGAAATTATAAGCTTGCTTTAACTTGATTTTAATTGGAGTCAGTGGTCTTTTCTTGCATCCTGGTCTAATAGGTAAATGCTATCAAACATGCAGCTCTGCCGGCCTAAAGACTTCCTTAGAAACTGCCTCTGAGGATGGGCACTTGACATATATGTTGTTGTCAGGAGCTTTAGCTTTCTTTCTAATGAGACCATCAAAGCTGGATCTGCATCTATGTGACGTGGAGGACATGGTTTCTTATTTTCCAAAGGACATGAGGCAGCAGTGCTGAATTCACTCTTTGTAGGTAAACTGTGGCCACTGAAGGCTAAGTGACTCCCCGTGTGGACTGTGAAGCCATTTGGTCATCCTCCACTTTTCATGGTGTTTCTTGCTGCTGCACTGGGAGTTTGTTATTTGCTTCACAAAATACAAGGAATTCAGCTGGGACACAGTGCTGGAGAGAGTTCTGTCACATGAAATAGATCAGGGTCTGCAGGAGAATGCATCAACCAGGCTTCTATCCCACATAGCTTGTCCCCTTGACCATAGCACCTGATTCTGAACATTGTCCTGAAACATCTCCATATAACAAGATGCCTTATATGGAGAGTTATCAGACATATAAGTGATTCCTGGCTGCACAATGTCAGCCACAAGCCATTTGGAAGTCAATGTCAGATACACATGGACCGACCACAGATGTTTTATCACACACCTGCACACCACAGCTCTGGGCCCACTACTCAGCAGGCTCCAACATACTGGCATCTCTGTTCTACATCATTTTCATGAAACCCAGTCAATCAAGGCACTGTCTGGTACACACTTCATCAGTAAGAGGACATTGAAAGGTTCTCCAGTGCCACCTGGTCATGAAAATTTCAAAAATTTCATTGTATTTATCTAGCCATTTTTCAAGGATGAAGTTGGAGAAATTGTGGGTTTCAATTCATTCAGAAACCATTAATGTTTGAGGAAGCACATTTCAAGGAAACTCTGGAGAACTCTCAGAGGCAAGGCTTCCCAAAGAGTGGCCAAAAGGACACATGAAGCCAGGCCCATTGAGGTCTACAATGTGAGGCCCATGTGTGTTCTGACTGTCAACAATGGCTGCCAAGTCTTTCAGAATAAAATAATGTGATGCCCTGGCAGAGATTGACAATGCTCTGCGGAAAGCCACCCTGGGCATTGATCTCAGTTTCCAAAGGCAACTCTCATGCGTGGTCTCCTAAAATCCCAACACAATTCATGGCAATACTTCTCTGAGGTCAGTTCCTGAACTCAGTCTGTAAGGGGAATCACACCAGAGTTCAAGCCACGTGGACCTAGTCATCTTTTCCAACCACCACACAAATGACCACAATTAAAACCAAAACACTCCCAAATGGCCCTCATCTTCTTCCACATAGACACTCTTCATAGCCTCTGGCTGGAGGTTTCCATGAGGGGCACAGCCCAAGACAGTTTTCCAAATAAACTCCCTTGCCCCTCATTTGCCTAAAGTCAGGGTGGCCTGGACTCCCTTCCTGTGAACCAATAGTGATCAAATAGTCCTGCTCTTAATACTGCTCTGCTTCTCTAACTTGAGGCCTACTGACTGTCTGGTATAGATTCTTTATGTGAATTGGTGTCATGAGAAAACCCAAGCCCTTATGTGCTAGCCTCTGTAGGGCTTTGAAGAACTGATTTGACACAAAGGATCCCTATTCTCACTTGATGGAGGTCAAGAAGCTTACAGAGGAAGGCGAGAGACTTCGTCCACAATGACTGCTCTTTTGGCCATTTTCATTTTGCATGCAAACTGGGAAACTTTCTTTAGATCCATCAGGTGCTGAGAATCTAAGCCACTGCCTCACATAGGGCAAAGAGGCTTATTCAGCCACATCTCTTTCCAAAGCAATTAAGCAAAGAGCCACAGGTGATGCCCATTCATTTCCATTTGAAAACTCTTTTCTTCTGGCTTCAAAAAGGGGTGGCCTGGGGCAAAGATCTTCCTGACATTCAGGACAACAGAACAATAGGTAAGCAAAAGGCCCAATGCAGTGTTTTTCCACTGAGACTTTAATGGTCACACTGATATGTGAGTTTTCTGAGATGCTTCTATTCTCTTCAGCTATCCAGTACATGGCCATGTAACAGATCTTGAAGGTGGTACATATCTTGGAAACCAAACCATGAGGCTATTCTGGAGAGTGGCCAGTATTCAGGAAGAAAACAAGAACTTAGGAAGATAGTAGGTGTTGCCCATCCATAAGGCAAGCCTCTCTCCATTCTTTAATTGTGCAGGATGAATGCTGGCAAGCTTTCTACTAGACAGGACACAACCATTGATGCATTCGCTTTTCAAATGTCTACAACCACAGATACAGTGGAATGCACAGACATAGAAACACTCACGTTGTCAAACGACTTTCTAGAAACATTCCAGTCCAAACAAACAAACAGTCTTTCCTACCTATTCTCAGAAAAGAGACAAAACCACAAACTCACACCAACACCCACAACGGCACCTCCTTCCCCCAAGTATGTTGGTGAATATCTTGAGTGTCCTCTGACTGGTGGTCCACACTATGTTCCCCAAAAATGGCCTGTTCTGTCTCAGATCTGGTCTTCTTCACCAACTCTGTGAAGTTGTCAGGAGCCATGGTTGAGCCACTACCTGCTTTCTCAGAAAAGGCTCCTCTTCAGAGGTCTCCTGGCATTTGGCCATTCTCACTTCAGTAGGTACCAACAAATACTGACTCTGTCCTTGGTAAATCCAAACATTTGAGACCACTGGGACTGGGAATGGGACTGACTCTGGGTGCCTGGCTTCCTGGATCCCAAGTTCAGAGTGTTCCATCACCAAGGAAGTGTGTACTGATATTTGCTTCTAAGGGTCCCAGTAGATGGAGACTGCCCGTACTTCCTGTGACAGTTTCACAAGTTAGAATGGTATATCAACAATAGGCACCCGGGAACAGCTCTTCTCACAGGCCTGGTTTTGTCCATCTTCTCTACATTAAGAAGAGAAAGGCTGTTTCAGATACATCTCTTCATCCTGACCCGGTTGTTTAACATTGAAAATGACTTTTGCTCTCTCAGGTCCTTCATAGCTGCCTTCTTCTTCTCCACGTATCATTTCTGCATGGACCTTTGAGGTTCTCATCAGATGGAAGATACCCTACAATCCAGTATTGGAAGATCAACTCTTTCCCTGCTCTTCTGTAAAGTTAGATTGAGCGAACAGTGTATGGTTAGGGTTAACAACATGTTCGATTGGGTTAGGAATAATTCTGCAGGATGAATAATGGTTATGGGAACATGCGATATTTACAAAATATACAGTTGAAATATAAATATGAAAACAGAAATCTAGGTAAGATTTGATGCCCAGAAGGGCATTGTGCCCTTGATTGGGATACTTAGCTTTGAATTAATTTCTGCACAGATGTCTCAGATAAATCAATATACAATGGTATAGGACATTGTACCTTGGATGATTGAATGTCGAAGAGAACATGCAGTCAAAAAGGGATAGTTGGTAGGATTAGAAAGATAGTCGGTAGTTTTAGAAAGATGAGTGAGTATAGGATTTGGACAAAATGGTCTTTAGCAATAGGGTTTCATGTAGAGAGTGAATGTAAATATCAGCACATGTTAAGAGGCAGTCACAATGATGAACTGGGGAAAATATATATCAATAAAGACATTAGGAAATCAGGCAAAGTATAAGGTGAGTAATAGGATTAGACATTTTCAACAGGTTTGAGGTTGAATATATAATCTTAGAAAGAAACAAATATGTAGTCACCAATAGGATCGACATTTGAGAGCAATAGGCAACCTGGACATGGATGATTTTAGTAATCCATGTTCAATTTCCATTTAGGCTTTAGTACAATCAGAAGTGTGACATTTGCTTTTTGTTTCCAGAATATTACTGTGATAAAATGTATATGTAGATCAGGTGACATGAGTATTTCTTTCACCATTTCTAGTAACAGTATTTTGAAGACGTGTAAATTAGTATTTTGAATACAAATAGGTGTACACTGTGTCTATGAATATAGAAATAATGCATGAATAGACCATAATGTAAATAAATAATATAACTGGTTCCAACTTAAATAATGGTTCGAGTTGATATCTGAAAATATACAGGAAACCTTATATTGATATATGTCCATTCATTCAAACCAGTTATACATCTAATGGTAATATTAGGGTTATGGTTTATCATGAAGAATGTGTGAGTTTTGCTTCAAAGGTAATTGTAGAAATCGAAAATAATGTGTTTGGAAAGAAGTCTCATGAAAAACCAGTCATGTAAGCTGGAGGAATACAAGTGTTCTGAAGCAGGAAGTGATTGAAAGTGAAACAAAAGCCTTTAAATTTGTGAACTTGTGGATGAAATATATATCTTATGATGTGCATAAACTGAGGAAATAGTAATGTACAAGTGTTGAAAAAAAATGAACGTCAAAATACACATCATGTCCCATAG
Organism: Callospermophilus lateralis; assembly: GCF_048772815.1. Classification (NCBI taxonomy): domain Eukaryota; kingdom Metazoa; phylum Chordata; class Mammalia; order Rodentia; family Sciuridae; genus Callospermophilus; species Callospermophilus lateralis. The sequence goes on along the minus strand of NW_027514499.1, from coordinate 472,731 downwards.
GAATCTACTTGCATTTATATTAACCTGGGTCAATTAGTGTAAAAATATTAGGATATGTATGCACAATTCACTGAACTTAGTTTTCAGTACTAGGAAACAAATACGTATTTCAGGAGGATGAATATGTCTTAGAATAATCTTATGAAAAGTTGATTATAAATACGCACTTAAATATTAATGAATTTAGGGAGTACATAATAAGATACATTTATTTCATATTTTGAAAACTCTGGAAAAAAAAAATATATATATATATATATATATACAGACATTAAAATACACACACAGAAATTAAAAAGTATTAATATACAAGCCAAATGAAATTCACCATGAAATATATATCATCCACAGATCTAAAAATATTCATTTTACTGAACATGAATTTATGTATAATGTTGTTCAGCTAGGATACTCACTCATAGGTTGAATTTTCAGTTCCAACAGTGTTTAACAGGAGTGATCTCTTCTTACAATTTGTATCTGCCAAGTCAGCCACCTCACAAGAATGTACGTGTGGTACCAGGTAGGATTCTATATGTGCATATAAAAATATATGTGCTGATTAGGCTACAGAGAAATGGAGACATGAATTCACATATTTGTTAACTTTAAAAACACATGGAGAAGTGTTTCAACAAAAAATTCACTAGATTTAAAACTCCTACCATATATAATGCAAAAGGAACGTCCAAATGTACACCTGGCATCCTCTGAACTGCTTGTATTTCAATTTGGTTTGGTCTATTTTTATCCATCATATTAGGATTTGTAGTCAGAGTCTAGTAGGGAGTGGGTTACTATGAGGGATTAAGTATTTTGAATTAATAATTGGAAAATGAATCCAATGTGTATGCAAATATGTGCTACAAAAAAATCTTCCCACTCTCATCCAGAACAATGCCTTGACATTACCTTCGCCCCAATTAAGATACAATTAGAGGAGAAGAGTTAGAAAATCTATGAATACATATCTGGAATGGAAAATGCTCGGGAGTTCACAACACTGGAGGTGGTAGAGGAGTTTCCAAAAGTAATGGAGACTGTAAACACTCCACAAACATGGAAGTGTGCAGGCCTCAAGACATCTGGGAAACTGTCTTTGAGATTGTACACTTGAAATATATGTTGTTTTCAGGAGCTTTAGCTTCCTTTGTAGTGAGATCATCAAAGCTGTGTATGCATCTATGTTACATGGAGGACATGGTTTCTTATTTTCCAATGAACATGAGGCAGCAGTGCTGAGTTCTCTCTTTGTGGGTAAGCTGTGGCCACTGAGGTCTAAGAATCTTTCCGTGTAGACTGTGAATCCATTTGGTCATTCTCCAATTTTGTTGTGTTTCTTGTTGCTGCACTGGGAGTTTGGTATTTGCTTCACAAAATACAAGGAGTTCAACTGGAACACAGTGCTGGAGGGAGTTCTGTCCCGTGTGGTGGGTAAGGGTCTGATGGAGAATGCACCAATCAGGCTTCTATGCCACATTGCTTGCCCCCTTGACCGTAGCAACTTGATTCTGAACATTGCCCTGAAAACTCTCCATCTAACAAGATGGCTTAATATACAAAAGTCTGCTGGCTGCACCATGTCAATCACAAGCATTTGGAAGCCGAAGTAAGATCCACATGACCCCACCACAGATGTTTTATCACACAACTGCACACCACAGCTCTGGGCCCACTACTCAGCAGGCTCCACCATACTGGCAGCTCTGTTCTACACCATTTTCATGAAACCCAGTCAAGGAAGGCACTGTCTGGTACACTCTTGATCAGCAACAGGACATCCAAAGGTTCTCCAGTGCCACCTGGTCATGGAAATTTCAAAAATTTCATGGTATTTATCTAGAAATTTTTCAAGGATGAAGTTGGAGAAACTGTGGGTTTCAATTCATTAAGGAACCATTAAATTTTTAGGAAGCACATTTCAAGGAAACCTCTCGAGAATTCTCAGAGGCAAGGCTTCCCAAAGTGTGGCCAAAAGGCCACATGAAGCCAGGCCCATTGAGGTCTACAATGTGAGGTCCATGTGTGTTTTGACTGTCAACAATGGCTGCCAAGTCTTTCATAATAAAATCATGTGATGTCCTGGCTGAGATTGACAGTGCTTGGTGAATAGCCACCCCAGGCTTAGATCTCAGTTTCCAATGGCGACTCTCATGCATGGCCGCCTAAAATCCCAACACAATTAATGGCAATACTTCTCTGAGGTCAGTTCCAGAACTCAGTCTTTAAGGGGCATCACACCAGAATTCCAGCCCAGGTGGACCCAGGATTCTCTTCCAACCACCAACAAATGACCACAATTAAAACCAAAACACTCCCACATGGCCCTCATCTTCTTCAACATAGACACTCTGAATAACCTCTGGCTAGAGGTTTCCATGACGGGCGCAGCCCAAGACAGTGTACAAAATAAGCTCCCTTGCCCCTCATTTGCCTAAAGTCAGGGTGGCCTGGACACCCTTCCTGTTAACCAAGAGTGATCAAATAGCCCTTCTTTAATACTGCTCTGCTTCTCCAGTTTGAGGCCAACTGACTGTCTGGTATAGATTCTTTATGTGAATTGGTGTCCTGAGAAAACCCAAGCACCTATTGGCTAGCCTCTGCCGAGCTTTGAAGAACTGGTTTGACCCAACGGATCCCTATTCTCACTTGATGGAGGTCAGGAAGCTTAAAGAGGAAGGCGAGAGACTTCATCCACAATGACTGCTCTTTTGGCCATTTTGGTTTTGGATGCACACTTGGAAACTTTCTTTAGATCCATCAGGTGCTGAGAATCTAAGCCACTGCCTCACACAGGGCAAAGAGGCTGATTCAGCCACATCCATTTCCAAAGCAATTAAGCAAAGAGCCACAGGTGACGCCCATCCTTTTCCATTTGAAAATTGATTTCTTCAGGTTTCACACAGGGGTGGCCTGAGGCAAACACCTTCCTGACATTCAGGACAACAGAACAAAAGTCCAAAGTAGTGTTTCTCCACTGAGACTTTAGTGGTTGCACTGATATCTGAGTTTTCTGAGATGCTCTCATTCCCTTCAGCTATCCAGTACATGATCATGTCACAGAGCTTGGAGGTGGTACATATCTTGGAAATAATACCATGAGGCTATTCTGGAGAGTGGCCAGTATTCAGGAAGAAAAGAGGAACTTAGGAAGATAATAGGTGTTGCCCATCCATAAGGCAAGCAGCTCTTGATTCTTTAATTTGGCAAGATGAATGCGGGGAAGCTTTCTACTAGACAGGACACAACCATTGATGCATTCGCTTTTCAAATGTCTACAAAAACAGATTCAGTGGGATACACAGACATAGAAACACTCGCATTGTCAAACGACTTTCTAGAAACATTCCAGTCCAAACAAACAAACCGCCTTTCCTACCTATTCTCAGAACATGAGACAAAACCACAAACTCACACCGACACCCACAATGGAACCTCCTTCCCCCAAGTATGTCTGTGAGTATCCTGAGTTTCCTCTGATTTATGGGCCATACTATGTTCCACCAAAATGGCCTGTCCTATCTCAGAACTGGTCTTCTTTGCCAACTCTGTGAAGTTGTCTGGAGCCATGGTTGAGCCACTATCTGCTTTCTCAGAAAAGGCCCCTCTTCAGAGCTCTCCTGGCATTTGGCCATTCTCACTTCAGTAGGTACTAAGAAAGACTGACTCTGTCCTTGGTAAATCCAAACAAGTGAGACCACTGGAACTGGGACTGGGACAGGCTCTGGGTGCCTGGCTTCCTGGATCCCGAGTTCAGAGAGTTCCATCACCAAGGAAGTGTGATAGGTCACTTCCTTCACGAACTGAATGAGGTCACTGCGTTGGCAACCACTTTGTCCTAACAGTTGCTTCCAAGGGTTCCATGAGATGGAGGCTGCCCATACTTCCTGTGACACTTTCACAAGATAGAATGGTATATCAACCATAGGCACCCGGGAACAGCTCTCCACACAGGCCTGGTTTGGTCGATTTAATCTACATTAAGAAGAGAGAGGCTTTTAGACACATCCCTTCATTTTGACCAGGTTGTTTTACATGGAAGTTGACTTTTGCACTCTCAGGTCTTTCATAGGTGTCTACATCTTCTTCAGGGATCATTTCTGCATGGAACTTTGAGGTTCTCAGCAGGTGAAAGATCCCCTATATTCCTTTATTGTAAGACCAACAATATCCTTGTTCTTCTGTTAAGTTAGATTGAGGAAATATTGCATGTTTAAGGGTAATAACAGGTTCGATTTGGTTTAGGAATCATTCTGTGGGATGAATTAAGGTATTGGGAACCTGCAATATTTACAAGAATATACTGGTGAAATATAAGTATGAAAACAGAAATCTAGGTAATATTTGAAGTCCAGAAGGGCATTGGGTGGCCTGAACACCCTTCCTTTGATTCAGGAGTGATCAAATAGCCCTGCCGCTAATACTGCACTGCTTCTCCAATTTGAGGCTTACTGACTGTCAGGTATAGATTCTTTATATGATTTGGAGACATGAGAAAACCCAAGCACCTATTGTCTCATGCCACAGCAAATGGTTTATTGGGGTCCAGCATGCTGGGGCTCAAAGCTCACTTCAGAGGAGCAAAGAACAAAGAGCCCCGAGAACAACTTGAGAAGATATTATATACAATCTTTAGAGAGTGCAGGGACTTTATATACATCATAGCCTCCTTTAGCAAATCAACATATGTGGTAAGCCATTGTTGTAGATTGTGGCCGCCATTAGAAGATGGCCCCGGCTTCCACTGTGGCCTGTAGTAAACAACTCCTTTTATGGAGAGATGTCACGCTATCCCTTGCTACCCTATGAGAAAGATCCACGTGGCGGCTTAAGATTGGTATGTGGGAGGCTTTATTATACTGTGCTTGGGCACTCGGGAGGAGGGGGGTCACTAGAAGATACTTTAATCAAGGCCTGAATAAACTGCTGAAAGAAGATTTCTGAGTTGCGTCTTCCTTGCGGCCAAGGGGTCGCGACAAGTGGTGCCGAGACCCGGGAACCAGAACTTTCAGTAGTCAGGTGTGGTGCACCGGTTAGTCCCAGGTAAGTGGGATCCACGATCAAAGCGGGGATTAGTCCCAGGTAAGTGGGATCCGCGATCAAAGCGGGGCAGCTCCTCTGTAAAGCAAGAGAGAGCGTTACATTTTATTGCAGCTGCACTGTGTACTTTCACTTTTGTTTTTTGTGTGTCTTTTGTTGTGTCATGGGTGCCACATCTTCAAGTCCGCTTCTCCTGGTCCTACATGGCCTGTTACGTTCCAAGGGACTAGAAGTGAAACGTAGTACTTTACAGAGATTTTTACAGAAGACAGATATTGCTGCACCGTGGTTTGCGTTTTCGGGCAGCCTTACTATACCTAGCTGGGACAAATTAGGGAAAGATCTAGATTTCGCTCGTGAACAAGGTACCTTAGAGGGTGGTGTTATACCACTTTGTAAGTTAGTTAGAGGATGTATAGTAGGTAGTAAATGCCAGGAAGCTGTGAGTGAGGGTCAAGCTGTTCTTGAGCAACTACATGAGGAAAAGTCTGAAAGATCACATTGTGAAGTGGCAGAGAGCATTGGGAGTAAGAGTAGTGAGAAGGCAAAAGAGCCTGAAACTAAAAATATGAGAAGGCTCTACCCAGACTTGGCTGAATTAAAAACGCCTGCGAACACAAGCGGCTCAGAGAGTTCTGAGGACCTTGATATATTCCTACAACAACTACGCAAGATAAAAATGAAGAAAAAGAAACAAGGGTTACAGGGCACACAGGCCTACTGTAAAAAGGGGACGGGATCCAATATTGGTCAACAACACTCTGAGGAGGAGGAGGTAGAATATCTCGAAAAAGATATGGTGCCGGTTGCCCCACCCCCGTATGTGGGGGGGAGCCAAAATTCCGGGAGATCTTATCATGCGCAAGTTTGGAGGACAGTTAATACAGATATGGGACTTGCATACCCTGTATTTCAGGACAATAACAGGGGAAGATATCATCAGCCTTTAGACTTTAAGATAATTAAAACCTTGGCGGAATCTGTCCGCACTTATGGCGTGGATGCCGCTTTCACCCTTACTCAGGTGGAGGGACTTGCTAGATTTTGTATGACTCCTTCAGATTGGGCTAATCTAGTCTGTGCTTGTGTCTCCCCAGGGAAATTTTGGATTGGAGAGCATTTATGCTAGAGGGTGCAGTAGAGCAAGCTGCTCAAAATCATGCAGCAAGACGCCCTGCCTAGGATAAGGATATGCTTTTGGGACAAGGCAAGTTTGCTAATCAACAAACAGGATACCCCCCCGAACATTCACGCCTTGTCAAGATCACTCTTGGGAGAAACATCAGGTCTCTAAGGGTTTCTCTCTTTCCCCCTCTCATAAAAGATACTTATATAATTCTTCCAACTGTAATTCCTCTATAGGAACAGGTTGGTCTTGGTTTCAATGGTTAATTTCCAATGAAAAGGGAGCCACAGCTGATATCTCCACTTTGGCTCAATTACGAGGAGTCAAAAACTGGTTGTTTAATGTTTCTGATAGTATCCAAGACTCGGATCGAGGTAGGAGACTTGGAAATATTTCACATAACTCACAATTAAGTAATGCTACGTTATCCTCTGCAGCAGTCTGTCTCCAATCTCCGTTCCTGTTTCTTTTGGCTAATGATACATCACAGGGGATGCTTAATTGTTCTAATGTTACCTGTTATTTAACTGAGTGTTGGAATGGCTCTTGGACTGTGGCAGTGATTATGAAAATTCCAACCTTTGTCCCGATCCCAGTTACTGTGGATCCGGAATCTTTTCCTATTGTTGAACTGATTAGAGCCTGTAAAGATTTTGGTATTATGGCAGTTATAGTGACAGCTGTGGCGGTATCTGCTGCTGCAGCAGTTACAGCTGGAGTAGCCATGGCCAGCCAAGTACAAACCGCTGCCACTCTTAATGAGGTTATTCAACAAACATCCACCATACGTAAATCTCAAAGTAGAATTAATCAACACATTTTATCTGGGATTCTGGCTGCTAATCAAAGGATAAATCTGCTTCAAGATCAAGTTGAGAAATTGTCTGATCTAGTATATTTAGGTTGTGTTGATCAATGTGCACATTTATGTATAACCTCTGTCAGATTTAATGATTCCAGGAATGCCTCCCACATCATCGGGAAATATTTATCCGGAACCTGGTCCATGGAAGCAGAAAACTTACTCCAATCTCAACTAACTCAAATTGCTGTTTTGAATAGTACCCGTGTCGAACCAGTGACTTTGGGTCAATTCACCAGTTGGCTATCTTCTGCCTTTTCCTTCTTTAAGGAGTGGGTGGGAGTGGGCATTTTGGGGGCAATGTGTTGCTTCGGTATTATACTTTGTTTGTGGCTTCTCTGTCGCCTTAAAACTCGCCATACACAGGAGAAGGCTATGTTTGTATAGGCTCTTGCGGCCTTGGAAAATGGCATGTCTCTGCAAATCTGGCTTGCGCATCTTAAACAGTGCTTTTCTGGGCATGGCCATTGCACCCCAAGTTAATTTCACAGTGCACTGGGATTGGCATGTCCTCTTTCTTATTCTCCCCCAGTACTGAATAGCCCTTGCACTCTGCAGGTCTTGTTACCATTGCACGCAGATGGGTTTTAGGACTGGTCTTTCTTCTCGGCTACAGACTCTTTACTTTCCTCTGGGGCTTAGAGATTGTGTTGCCAACTAAAAATTTGTTATTGTTACCAGGCTACCTGTGTTGCCCTACTTCTCGCCGTCGTCAAGATGCAGGATGCGAGGCAAAGCACTGCACTTGAGTGATCCCTCAACGGACCTCAAGGAAAGCATGTCCTATTGCATGCGGGTTTGACGTCCACGCCCCCGCCGTACGAAAAAAGGCGTCGGCTGATATGGGGTCAGGTCTGGGGAAGGCGCCTCCTTAGGACTGAACCATACATTGCAGCCGCTTCTGCACAGTGGGATAGGACCTCTACTTTCGCCTGCATTGTTTTATAAAATAGAAGGGGGAACTGTGGTAAGCCATTGTTGTAGATTGTGGCCGCCATTAGAAGATGGCGCCGGCTTCCACTGTGGCCTGTAGTAAGCAACTCCTTTTATGGAGAGATGGCACGCTATCCCTTGCTACCCTATGAGAAAGATCCACGTGGCGGCTTAAGATTGGTACGTGGGAGGCTTTATTAGACTGTGCTTGGGCGCTCGGGAGGAGGGGGGTCACTAGAAGATACTTTAATCAAGGCCTGAATAAACTGCTGAAAGAAGATTTCTGAGTTGCGTCTTCCTTGCGGGCAAGGGGTCGCGACAATCATATACTGTGGGAAAATCAAATAACAACTGTAAAACATGATTAGCACATTCATGTGCGGGAACAGTTCGGGCAGGGGGTGATTGGTCAGCCCTGAGAAGGGGTATACATTTAAACTGATTGGTTGAAGCCCTGAGATGTATACGTGCTGACATGCACGGTTTCTGGGAAGGGGTTGTTAAGTAACTAGGTGGTCAGGGAAGATTTCAACACATCTAACGGGCAGTTCTGGGAATTGTCTTCACTGACACAGGAATTTCAGGTTCTGAGCACAGCTTGTAAACTTTACAAAACCTGTTTCTTTACGTTTCAATTTCAATTTCATTAATTCTTTCATTTCTCACTCCTTTTTCTGCCTACTTTTAATCTTAAAAGTAATGAATCATAATTATTGTGGGGTCTCACATTCTATTTCTGCCAGTGAAGTGTATTTCTGTCTGATTACCATGAGTTTTACCTGCCCAATCTGAGCCTGGAGAAAGAAAACTATGTAGTTAAGCAAACGAGGTCCCACAGTTATCAACACCATAAGCATGATCAGGGGTCCAGCTAAGGCTGATAGGAGTGTAGTTAACCAGGGGGACTGGGTATATCATGACTCAAACCACACTTGTTGAATCTCCCTTTCTCTCTGGTGCTCTACAAGGAATTTTCTCAATTTACTCATGGATTATTTTACAACTCCAGTATGGTCAGCATAAAAACAGCATTTTTCTCTCAGTACAGCACAGAGGCCCCCCTCCCTCATGAAATGGAGGTCTAATCCTCGACTGTTCTGTAAAACAACTTTAGAGAGAGAGGTTAAGGATTCCTGCAAAAGTGTGATGGAGGTCTCTAACGTCTTCAATTCTTGATTTATTGCTGTTTCTAATCAGGCCATTTGTGGTGACCCATGGATCATATCAGCTGTTTCTGTACCCACTCCTGCAGCAGCTCCTAGCCCCAATAGGATGGCTAGAGTAAGGGACACTGGCTCCCAGCAAAATCGGGTTGGTTGTCCCCCTAGTAGACCTTCAAAGGATTCTGCATCATGATAGAGCACCCTGGGGAGTATCTGCACCATTATACAATAATGTACAGAGCTGTCAAATACCTGGGCTGAAATGCAAGGAGTTCTGACTGTGTGGAGTTCAGTACCATAAAGGTTCCTTTAATTAGTTCCCAGGGGGAGGAGTCAGCTGTACTCTGGACTGGGGAAGTAGGCAAAGATGGAAACTGCGAAGTATGATATGGTAGAGGGGTTTTGGTACATCTAGGCATGGGAGGTTGAGGAGGCTTAATTCCTGACTTGAGGGGATTGGGCCCTATTGCTGTGGGATTTTCTTCCTTTTTAAGCCGGATGGTGAACCAGAGACCAAAGTCATAACCAGGGCCATTAATATAGAATCGCATTCCCCAAGTATTTCCCATAGGCCATGTTGTTCTGAGGTAGCCCCTTCCTTTGGAAGTGAAAGTTATATTGAGGGGGTAACATAGACTATTTTTTCCACAGCAAGTTTTTGACACCACTTGGATAGCGGCACATTTATTGGGATCAATCCAGATGTCATTTCATCCTACCCAAATCATACTGTCTGGGGAGTTTGCGTTTCACAATGTAGGTCCCGTGTGTTCACAACCCCAAGATCTACAATAAAAGTCACTGGGTCCTCCACAGGTTTAGGCCTGTTTGTGACTTCAGAAATCAGCTGGGCACACTTAATACACAAGACTTGCTAGTTTACACCTGAGCTGGGGGAGATGACATCAATAATTCATGGGGTAAGTTGGTCTATGTTGCCCTGGTTTGGGTTTGAGTGGCATCTGTGTGGGGTCCACTATGTCAGGGAGATCCCAGTCAGAGAGGCCTATGGCAAGCTGACAAATATCCGGGTGGAGAGATGGCCACCAAGTCCATAAGGGGGCTGTATGTGAAATAGACCACACTACTTGCCCAGTAGGATTTATAAAACTTGCCATTGTTGCTGAACAGGCTGATGGGGATTAGGACTGCTGGTGGTCAGGGGAAGAATCCATAGCCCTACCCACACCACGGACATGCAACTTGAGAGGGTTACCAGTCTGTTCCAGTTTCCAGCCAGAGTCTGGAGAGGGCGCAGGATTGAGATGGGATGTATGGATCCAGGAAGTGATCCCATCCACTTTCACCACTGTAGGTGTTATAAGCAGCACCTGGTATGGTCCTTTCCAGCAGGGTTCCAAGGGATGACACCTGACACTGTCTCATGTAGACGAAGTCTCCCACTTGATATCAATGTGGAGTTCCCTCGTCTCCAGGATAATAAGCAGTGGCCAACTGTTTTCACAGGTATCGCTGGGTGCTGGGTTTGTTCAAGGGCTTTAAGTCTGTCTAGCAAGGGGGTGTTGAAGGAATCATTAATCTCAGAGTTGGGGTTAGGTCCCTTAATGGAGGAGGGGCACCGTAGAGAATTTCATAAGGGGTGAGGTTACACAAAGAGGCAGAGGGGTATTTCTTGCACGAAAATGTGCATGAGGTAGGAGCATAGTCCAATTTTTTATGCCGGTCTCCAAGATTAATTTCGTTAAGTCTCTTTGATGGTTCTATTCATCGTTTCTATATGTCCTGAGCTCTGGGGTCTATAAGCACAATATAACTTCCAATTAATCCCCAGGGTCCTGGAAAATCCCTGACTTACCTTGGCCATGGATGCCGGTCCGTTATCAGACCCTATTACCTTAGGCAGACCGAACCTTGGAAAACTGTCTTCTAGGATCTTTTTGACCACCATCTGAGCTGTTTCTTTCTTCATGGGGAAGGCTTCGACCCATCCTGAAAAAGTATCTACAAAGACTAGGAGATATTTAAGTCCATACATTGCTGGCTTAATTTGAGTAAAGTCCACTTCCCAGAATTGTCCTGGTCTGGTTACTCGTATGCGCATCCCTGCAGGACTCTTGGATGGGAAAGTATTAACTAATTGGAAGACTTGAAAAGCTCTAGTCACCAGCTCAGCTATTTTTTTCCTCTGTGAGTCAGTCAATAATAAGTCCTTTATTCGGTCCTTTAAGAGTGCTTATAACTTCTTTGAGCCTAAGTGGTTGAGCTGGTGTACATCTTTGACATAAAGGTGGGCTTTTTGAAATTGTAAACTTGGCTCTGTAGGGTCCCAGAGTTCTGTATCTGTCTCCTCAGATGATAAGTTGCCTGAATGTTCCGGGGCGGCCAAGTCTCCTGATTTTTGTTCCCCCCGGTGTGAAAAAAGTTAACAGAGTCACTCCGTTTAGGGCTGCCAATTAAGCTTCCTCATCTGCCCTTCTGTTTCCAACTGCCACGGGATTGTTTCTCTTCTGGTGCCCTGGACAGTGCACTATAGCTAGTTCCTTATGGCCCTGCACTGCTGAGCGAAGGTGGAGGATATCATCTTTATTCTTTATTTCTTTCCCGGCAGAGGTTAATAGCCCCCATTGTTGGTAAATAGTCCCGTGCATATGAACAGTGGCAAATGCATAGTGGCTAACAGTTTATATGGTGGCCCTTTTGCCTGTTGCTAGTTCCAATGCTTTCATAAGGGCAATCAGTTCTGCTTTTTGAACTGATGTCCCTTCTGGGAGACCCGAGTATCAGATGAAATTAGTTTTGCTAACTGCTGCTGCTCCAGCCCGCTGCTTACCATCTTGGAGGAAGCTGCTGCCATCCGTAAACCATACGACTTCAGGGCGAGGCAGTGGCTGATCCTTCAAGTCTTGTTGTATACTGGTTTCCTTGCCAGTATGTGTTGACACTCATGAGTGACGGGTCCTGATGATTCTTCTGGCAGCAGTGTAGCTGGGTTGAGTGGAGCAGGGGGTCCCAGCGTTATTCTGTCTTTGTCAAGCAAGAGGCTCTGGTAGTGGTTTATTCTGGAGTTTGTTAGCCACCTCTCTGGAGGCTAACAGATCATGCTCTCCAGGGCATGGGGGGATATAATGGTTAGCTTCTGTCCCAACGTTAATTAATGAGCATCTTTTATTAGAAGGGCTGCCGCTGCTATAGCACTTAAGCAATGGGGCCACCCGCTAGCCACTGGGTCCAGTTTTTTGGATAAATACGCTACCGGCTTTTTCCAAGGTCCAAAAGACTGAGTGAGCACTCCCCGTGCTATTCCTTTCTTTTCCTCGATGTAGAGAGTGAAGGGTTTTCTACATCTGGGAGTGCTAAGGCCGGAGCAGATAGCAGCATCTTTTTTTGACATTATCAAAAGCTTGTTGGTGCTCAGGGGTTCATTGGAAGTGGGCATCCCCCTTTATCAGCGGGTATAAAGGGGCAGCCAAAGATGTTAACCCAGGAGTCCATAACCTGCAAAAGCTGGCAGTCCCAAGAAACTCTCTGAGTTTTCTCTTATTAGATTGGGGCAGTATCTGCACAACAGTTTTTTTTCTGGGCTCAGGGAGCCATCGTTTGCCACCCCTGAGAGAATAACCCAGGAAGATTACTTCTTGCTGACAAATTTGGGCCTTTTGGCAGAAGCCTTATATCCAAGCCGAGCAAGCTCGAATAATAGTGCTTGGGTCCCAGACTCATAGGTCTCCTTGGTGTCGGCTGCCAGTAGAAGATCATCCACTATTGGTGTAGGGTGACTTCGGGGTGTGCAGTTTTGAAGTCATTTATGTCTCTGTGGAGGGCTTCATCAAAGATAGTGGGGGATTTTTTGAACCCCTGTGGGAGTCTAGTCCAGGTTAGTTGGCCAGATGTTCCAGGTTCTGGGTCTATCCACTCTAAAGCTAACAGCAACTGACAGTACTTATGTAGAGGTGAGCAGAAGTAAGCATCTTTTAAGTCCAGCACAGTGTACCATTTCCGCTACGGATTCAGAGTGCTAAGCAAATTATATGGATTGGGTACTGTGGGGTGAATGTCCTGCACTCTGTTGTTGATCTCTCTTAGGTCTTGAACAGGACGGTAGTCCCCAGTTCCTGGCTTTCTTACTGGTACTGGGGGGTGTTCCAGGCTGATTGACAGGGCCTTAGGACCCCAAGAGCCAGGTATTTATGAATATGGGGCCTTATCCCATCCTTTGCTTCTTTGCTTAGAGGATATTGTTTAACACTAATTGGAGACGAAGAGGCTTTTAATTCTACTACTATTGGAGGTTGTTGATGGCTAGACCTAACCCAGCAGTTTCTGCCCAGGCATTAGGATAATCTTTTATCCATTTATGGGGTAGTTTGCCTGTTTGATTAGTCCTATGGGGCGCAAAGAGTTGATGTTCATCTTCTACGGACATAGTCAAAGATGTGACTATGGGAGTTTATACTGAACGCTATAGAACCTCCACTTGGGGACCATTAGGTTTAAAGGTTATTCTAGTCCGGAGTTTGGTAAGCAGATTCCTGCCCATCAATGGGGCCGGGCATTCTGGAATTACTAGGAAACAGTGGTGGACTTTTCCTTTTCCGAGGTCCATGTTCATCTTAGTTGTCCAAGCCCGATATCTACTGCCATTAGCCCCTTGAACTAGGGACCATTTAATTGATAGGGGGGCCAGTGAAGTCTTAAGGGCTGAGTATACTGCTCCTGTAATCACTTCAAAGTTCACTGTGTTCCCCTCAACTTCAAATGTTACTATGAGCTGGGGAAGGGGATCTGAGCCCCGAATTTTCTAGTCCTCTTCTAGAGTCAGCACGGCGGGCTGGCGTGGCTGCTTCTTTTGGGGGCACTCTTTGGCCCAGTGTTCTTTTTTATTACAGTGGGCACATTGATTTGAGGCCAGGGGCAGCCTTTGGCGTGGGCCCAGGTAACCCTTTATGTATCCCTGCTTTTTAACTTCTGGCCTATTTGCTGCTGTGACCCGAACCTTAGGCAATGCTTTACTCTGCCATTTGCTTCTTTCCTCCTTCTTTTGTTCCCTTTCCTTCTCTCTCTCCTCTATTCCCTTTCCTCCTCAGTTTCTCTCTTATAATATGCTTTCTCAGCTTCTCTGACTAAATCTCTTAAGGTCATATCTTATAATCCATCTAGACGTTGTAACTTTCTCTTAATATCTAGAGCAGTCTGCTCGATAAAGGCCATTGCAACAGATGCCTTTTGGTCTTCTTCCTGAGGATCAAAAGGAGTATATTTCCTATAGGCTTCCATAATTCTCTCCAGAAACATAGAAGGAGACTCATTAGGCCCTTGGATAATCTCTCTTACCTTGGACAAATTAGTCGGCCCTCTGGCGGCCGCTCAGAGACCCACTATTAGAGAACGGCGATAAGTGGACAGATGCTACCTACATTTAAAGGCGTTGGGGTCCCAGTTGGGTCGGTTCATGGGCCCATAGGGATGGAGAGGGAGCATCACAGGGGCTTCCGAGTTTTCTATTATACATCTCCTGCGGGTTTTTTTAGGTGGCCCAGCTTCCTTCAGGGGAGCAGGGGCTGCTGCTGCTGCGGGGAAGTCCCCTGGAGGGCTTGGGTCTGGCCCAATTGCCTCTAGCGGCGGAGAGGCTGAGTCAGCAGCGGGAGGATCATCTGGAACATGTTGTGGGTTGGGGAGCGAGGGTAGAGGATAAGGAGAGAGAGGAGTGTCCAGTCTTGTGACTCAGAATGTAGGGAAGAGGGGGAGGAGCAGAATGTTGGAATGATAGGATCGTGGGGCAAGGGGTATATGGCTGTTGATCTGGGTGGCCACGTGGCCCCGGTGAAAGACAATATCTCTGACTTTTCGGATTAGAGGGAAGTGGAAGGATTCTTCTGGGGGCCATCCGACTCCTAGGATGGGCCATTCTGAAGCACAGAGAGTCTGCCAGGTCCGGCATTTTACTGAAAAAGAAAGATTCTTGGTACTTGAGCGGACATCAGTCCAATGATCAAGGTTAAGGGACAGAGGCATGGAAGTGCTTTGTCCCATAATGTCCCATAATGGGAGTTACTCAAACAGGGACAGTGAATACACAAACATGACACAGACAAAGACAAACAGTAAACGTTTAACATGAGTCCAAGACAAAGATTAGAACTGAGTAACTGGCAAAACATGATGGGTTAGACAATAAAGACAGACAGTAAACTCAACATGAGTTCCTGACAATGAACAAAACTGAGTAGCCAGCAAAACCTGATGGGCTGGAAAACCGAATCGTGAAGCAAAAAATAACCGAGTTGAGGAAACTACTAATCCTCTATTTCCCAAGTCCTCTGGAGTGTCCCCCAGGGACGTGGCCTGTGGCTCTGTGACACATCTGTCAGCCACCGTTGCAGAGAGCTAATGTTCTTCACCGACAGCCATTTTGCCAAGCCCTAACCTGAAACCTGAAACCAGAAAGAGGCACCTTACTTACTCTGAAAGGAGTCTGTTGGGGTCTTTTTTTCGTCACTGCTGGATTTCTCAGCTAGGGCCTCCAGATGAAAAAGTGGGCCGAACGTCGGAGGAAAAGACCACCAAGAGAATTTCTCATGAAACAGCAAAGGGTTTATTGGGGGTCCAGCATGCTGGGGCTCAGAGCTCACTTCAGAGGAGCAAGGAACAAAGAGCCCCGAGAACAACATGAGCAGATTTTATATACATTCTTTAGAGAGGGCAGGGACTTAACATACATCATAGCTTCCTTTAGCAAATCACCGTATACCGTGGGAAAATCAAATAACAACTCTAAAACATGATTTGCACATTCATTGGTGAGAATAGTTCAGGCAGGGTGTTATTGGTTAGCCCTGAGAAGGGGTATACATTTAAAATGATTGGTTGAAGCCCTGAGATGTATATGTGCTGAGCTGCACGGTTTTTGAGAAGAGGTTGTTAAGTAACTAGGTGGTCAGGGAAGATTTCAACACACATCTAAAGGGCAGTTCCAGGAATTGTCTTAACTGCCACAGGAATTTCAGGCTCTGAGTGCAGCCTGGATACTTTACAGAACCTGGTTCTTTACGTTTCAATTTCAATTTCTTTTATTCTTTCAGAACCTTACAAAGGAAGGCGAGAGACTTCATCAACAATGACTGCAATTTTGGTCATTTTGGTTTTGGAAGCAGACATGGGATCTTTTTTTAGATCCTTACGGTGCTGGTAATCAAAGCCACAGCCTCACAAAGGGCCAAGAGGCTGATTAAGACATATCCCATTCCAAAGCAATTACTTCTCTGAGGTCAGTTACAGAACTCATTCTCTGAGGGGAATCACATCAGAGTTCAAGCCCAGGTGGACCCAGTCATCTCTTCCAAACTCCACACAAATGACCACAATTAAAACCAAAACACTCCCCCAAGGCCCTCATCTTCTTCCATATATACATTCATCATAACCTCTGGCTGGATGTTTCCATGAATGTCACAGCCTAAGAGAGTTTCCAAAACAAGGTCTCTTTCCCTTCATTTGCCTAACCACAGGGAAGCCTGGACACCCTTTCTGTGAACCAGGATTGATCACATAGGTCTGCCGTTAATACTGCTCTGCTTCTCCAATTTGAGTCCTACTGACTGTCAGGTATAGTTTCTTCATGTGATTTGGAGTCATGAGAAAACCCAATCATCTCTGCAGGGCTTGAAAGAACTCATTTGTCCCAAAGGATCCCTATTCTCACTTGATGGAGGTCAGGAACCTAAAAGAGGAAGGTGAGAGACTTCATACACCATGACTGATATTTTTTGCATTTTGGTTTTGGATGCACACATTGGATTTTTCTTTAGATCCAACTGGTGCTGAGAATCTAAGCCACTACCTCACACAGGGCAAAGAGGCAGATTCAGACACATCCCTTTACAAAGCATTTAAGCAAAGAGCCACAGGTGATGCCCATTCATTACCATTTGAAAACAGTTTTCTTCAGGATTCACAAAGGGCTGGCCTGAGGCAAAGACCTTCCTGATATTCATGGCAACAGGCAAATAGGTTAGCAAAAGGACCAAAGCAGGGTTTCTCCACTGAGACTTTCCTGGTCACACTGATATCTGAGATTTCTGAGATGCTCGCATTCCCTTCAGCTATCCAGTACATGGCCATGTCACAGAGCTTGGAGGTCGTACATATCTTGGAGACAAAACCATGAGCCTATTCTGGAGAGTGGCCAGAATTCAGGAAGAAAACAGGATCTTGGGAAGATAGTAGGTGTTGCCCATCAATAATGAAACCTGCAATCCATTCCTAAAATGGGCAGGATGAATGCTGGGAAGCTTTCTACTAGACAGGACACATCCATTGATGAATTCTTATTTCTAATGTTTTCAAGCACGGACACAGTGAGATACACAGACATAGAAACACTCACCTTGTCAAACGACTTTCTAGAAACAGTCCACTCCTAACCAAACATACTGACTTTCCTACCTATTCTGAGAACATGAGACAAATCCACAAACTCACACCCACATTCACAAAGGCCCCTCCTTCCCCCAAGTGAGTCTGTGACTTTCCAGAGTGTCCTCTGACTGGTGGACCATACTATGTTCCCCCGAAATGGCCTGTCCTGTCTCAGATCCGGTCTCCTTGTCCAACTCTGTGAAGTTGTCAGAAGCCTGGGCTGACCACTACCTGCTTTCTCCGGAAAGGCCCGTCTTCAGAGCTCTACTTGCATTTGGCCATCCTCAAATCATTAGGTATCAAGAAAGACAGACTCTGTCCTTGGTAAATCCAAAAAAGTGAGCCAACTGGGACTGGAACTGGGACTGGCTCTGTGTGCCTGGCTTCCTGGATAACAAGTTCAGGGAGTTCCATCACCAAAGATGTGACTTAGGTCAATTCCTTCAGGAACGGAATGAGGTCACTGCCTTGGCAACCACTTTGTCCTAACAGTGGCTTCCAAGGGTTCCTTGAGATAGTGGCTGCCCCTACTTCCTGTGGCACTTTCACAAGTTAGAATGGTATATAAACCATAGGGACCGAGGAGAAGCTCTCCACAGAGGGCTGGTTTGGTCCATCTTCTTTATATTAAGAAGAGAGAGGCTGATTCAGACACATCGTTTCATCCTGACCAGGTTGTTTGCAATGGAAGATGACTTTTGCTCTCTCAGGTCCTTTATATCTGCCTACATCTTCTCCTGGGATCATTTCTGCATCAACCTTTGAGGTTCTCAGCAATTGGAAGATCACCTACATGCCTGTATTGTAAGACCAACTCTGTCTATGCTCTTCTGTAAAGTTAGATTGAGAGAACAGTGTATGGTTAGGGTTAATAACATATTCTATTTGGGTTAGGCATCATTCTGCGGAATGAATAATGGTATTGGGAACCTGCAATATTCACAAGAATATATCCGTGAAATATAAGTATGAAACCAGAAAATCTAGGTACGATTTGAAGCCCTGAAGGGCATTGGGCCCTTTAGTGGGATACTTAGCTTTGAATTATGTTCTGCACAGATGTCTCAGATAAATCGATATGCAATGGCATAAGACCTTGTACCTTGGATGATTGAATGTAGAAGAGAACATCCAGTCAAAAATGAATAGTCCATAGGATTAGAAAGATAGTCGGTAGGTTTAGTAAAAAGGGTGAGTATAGGAATCGGACCAAAAGTTCATTAGCAATATTGTTTCGTTTAGAGAGTGAATGTAAATATTAGCACATGTGAAAAGTCATTCACAATGATGAACTGGAGAAAATATGTAGGAAAAAGATATCAATAGAGACATTAGAAAATCAGGCAAAGTATAAGGTGAGTGATAGGATTAGACATTTTCAACATGGTTTAAGTTGAATGTATAATCTTAGGAAGAAACAAATATGTAGACACCAATAGGATTGACATTTCAGAGCATTAGGCAATCTGGACATGGTTGATTTTAGTATTCCATGCTCACTTTGCATTTTGCTTTGGTGAAAGGTTAATACAATAGGTACTTGTCACTTTCTGTTTTTCTGTATGCTTAACAAAACACTGTTGAAATCTTGAGAACTGTTTGCTAATTTTGTTCCCAGAATGTGCTGTCCCCAACTGCCAAACTGCAGAATGTACTCCCTCACCTGGTTGCATGCAAACCACCCACTCGCCCTGACCCATCAAAAATTTCCCTCCATGCCCTCTCCAAGAAAAGTATATAAGCTCTCTTTAAGCTGTTCTCAGGGCTCTCTACTCTTTTCATGTGAGCTCTTAGCCCCAGCATGCTGGACCCCCAATAAACCGTTTGCTGTAGCTGAGTGAAAATGGTATACTCTTCTGGAATTAAAAGATGCTTTCTTTTGCTTGACTCTGCATAAAGATAGTCAGTTTCTGTTTGCTTTCGACTGGGTAGACCCAGAAACTGGAACGTCTGGTCAACTAACTTGGACTAAATACCCACAGTGGTTCAAAAATTCCCCCACTCTCTTTGATTCAGCCCTCCACAGAAATCTCAACAACTTCAGAACTACGCACCCCAAAGTCACTCGGCTTCAATATGTGGATGTCCTGCTACTGGCTGCCAACACCAAGTAAAACTGTGAGTCTGGGACCCAAGCACAATTATCTGAAATTGCTGAACTCGGGTATAGAGCTTCGGCCAAAAAGGCCCAAATTTGCCAGCAAGAAGTAATCTTCCTGGGGTATTCCATTAGGGGCGGTAAATGATGGCTCACTGAGCCCAGAAAACAAACTGTTGTGCAGATACCACTGCCATCTAACAGGGGACAACACAGAGAGTTTCTTGGGACTGCTGGCTTTTGCACGTTATGGATACCTGGGTTTGTGTTCTTTGCGGCTCCTTTATACCCTCTGTTAAATGAGGATGCCCAATTCCAATGGACCCTTTAGCACCAGCAAGCTTTTTATAACATTTAAAACAGTGACACTGAACTCCTCAACTTCACTGAGCCCAGCCTGCAATTTCAGAAAGCCCTACACTACATTAAAAATGTACATCAACTTACTCACCTTGGTTCAAAGAAACTGCAGGCATTCCTGAATGATCAGGAACAGAGATTTCGACTAACTCACTCACAGTGAAAGGAAATAACTCACAAAAGCCTGTCGGTTCTGTCAATTGGTTAATGCTTACACTTCCAAGCTTCCTGCAGGAAAGCACCTACGAGTAACCAGACCAGGACAATTCTGGAAAGTGGACTTCACTGAAATTAAGCCAGCAAGGTATGGACTTAAATATCTCTTAGTCTTTGTAAATACAATTTCAGGATGGATTGAATCCTTTCTCACAAAAAAAAAGAAGAAAAAAAAAAAAAAACAACCGCTGAAACGTTGGTCAAGTACATCCTGAAAGATATTTTTCTAAGACACGGCCTGCCTAAGGTAATAGGGTCTGTTAATTGAACGGTGTTCATGGCCCAGGTGAGTCAGAGCTTAGCCAGGACCCTGGGGATTAATTGGAAGTTACATTGTGCATATAGACCCCAGAGCTCAGGACAGGAAAAAAAAATAAATAGAACCATTAAAGAGACCTAAACGAAATTAAGCTTAGAGACCGGCATAAAAGATTAGAGTATGTTCCTGCCTTATGCACTGTTTCATGCAAGAAATACTTGCTTGACAGACTAAAAGCTCTTGAAAGAACTCAGCGATACCTGTGGAAACATCTGGCCACTGCCTACCACCCTGGGGACGAGGGGACTCCACATGGATATCAAGTAAGAGACTTCGTCTACATAAGACGACATCAGGTGTCATCCCTGGAACCCGGCTGAAAAGGACCATACCAGGTGCTACTTATAACACCTACAGTGGTATATGTAGACGGAATCACTTGCTGGATCCATGCCTCTCATCTCAAGCCTGCGCCCTCTCCAGACTCTGGCTGGATACTGGAAAAGAGTGGTAACCCTTTCAAATGGTGTATTCACCAGGTGGATAAGGCTATAGATTCTCCCCTTGGCCACAAGTAGTCCTAATGCTCATCAGCCCGTACAGCAGCGATGGCTAATCACAAATCCTACTAGAGAAGAATTATGATCTATCTCGCATACAGCCCCCTTAGGGACCTGGTGGCCATCTCTCCACCCAGATATTTGTCAGCTGGTTATAGGTCGTTCCTATTGGGATATCCCTGAAGAAGAGGATCCCACTAAAATTCCGTTAAATGCCTTCTGTACCATAGATAATGGAAACAAACATTATGGATGTAGGGACACACGAGCCAGATGCAGGTTGGCTAGCCTAGATTACTATGTTTTCCCGGCGGACTATCAAAACCACAAACAGCCATGGCTGTGTGGGGCAAAAGCCGACTTCTTCTGTAAGTCATGGGGATGTGAGCATACAGGGGCTGCCTGGTGGAATCCAAACTCCTCATCAAATTCAGTACACAGCATTGACCATATTACCAATTAGACAATCAAAACTGATGGCCCCCAGATGGGTCTCTAGATCCTCAAATTCTGTGTGACCTTTTTAACTTCTGCAAGTGCTCAAAAGGGTGAAAGGAGATTCCCCTATGGGCAGGCCAATTCCCTCCTTCTCTCACATCCTGAACTATGCTTCTCCAATAGATCATCACCCTCTGCCTTCTGCTCCAGAATCTCTGCTGTCACTCCCACCTCAGCAACCTGATTTCTCTACTCCAATTTCTAGATCAAAACCTAAACCTCGGTTCTCAGACAATTGCCCCCTTGCTGAGGTAGCAGGTAGTGAGGCACCCCTCCACCAACTCACTCCTCTCTTCTTCTGTCAGTGCCCGCACCGGGTCCCACCAGGTCCTCTTACCAGCTATACCAAAGCTCAAACCAGCTGAGGAGAGCCCTCAAAACCCTATCCAAGATGTAATAAAAATGGCTTTTAAAGTTGCTTTGTCATCACTGAAAACAGGTTACTAAGAATTTAAAGTCCCTCAGAGACTTTTTGGGATACTCACTCCCGTCTTCCCCTCTGCTCTACCTGTTCTACTGCTCACGATTTTGTTGCTAGGAAAATCCCAAACCCCTTTCTCATTATTCTTTTACATCTCTCCTTTCTCATACACAGATCCATGTAGCTGCTCTCCCCCCTGCCTTCCCCATCTTTCCCCTCTGTAAAAGGCCCACAAAAAAGTCTTAACTGACCTTCTCCAAAATTCTTCACCAAGGCTGACTTTAGGACTTTCAGCAAAAGAGTCCCTATAAAAGAGTTCAATGAAGACAAACTTCCTCTTTTCGTGTTGCCTGTTCTACTTGGCAACTGGCTGGAAAAATCAGCACTCCTAAGCTAGACAGCCCCTTACTAATTTTTCACAAAATATGTGAACAAGGCCTCTGGCCTTGAGCTGGGGCTTCACAGGTATGGCTACATTTGTAAGATAAAGAAGTTACCAACTGGACCCCATGGTAACAGCTGGCAGGGAGAAAGCAAAAAAGAGAAGAGAAAAGCTCTCCCTCTCCTAGGTGTCCTTAAAAAGTTAACTTGCCCAGAACAGAGGAAAAAAAAAAGAAACAAAAACTGCTTTTTGTGGACTTCTGCAGACTGTGAACTTCTGAGCCCCTTCCATTACATATTGGGGACAAAATTCTAAAACTACCTAAACTTGGGGATCAAGGAATTAATTGATTACAACAGAAGCAATGCCCTCTATATCCGGTTGCAACCAAATAGGACTGTTTCTCTGTTTTCGGTGCTATCTTAGGTGCCTTGCCCTGTCCATACCAACAAGAGTATTATTCTATATACTTAAACATTGTTTATGTTTTCATAAAAATGTCAACTGGTTCTATTAATTATGTAATGGTGCAGATGTTTCCCAGAGTGCTCTATCATGATGCAGGTTCATTAAGATCAAATAGCAGGGGGCATACAACCCGGTTCTGCCGGGAATCTGTATTCCTCACTTTAGCCATCCTATTAGGAATAGAAGTTGCTGCAGGGCTGGGCACAGGAACCACTGCCGTAGTCCATGGAACACAACAAATGACCCAATTAGAAGCAGCAGTAGAACAAAGCTTTAAGATATTAAACCTCCATCACAGCCTTACAGGAATCTTTAAAATTTCTCTCTGAAGTTGTTTTACAGAAAAGGCGAGGGTTGGACCTCCTCTTCATGAGAAAAGGGGGCCATTGTGCTTTATTGAGGGAAGAATGTTGTTTTTATTCCGATCATACTGGTTGTAAAATTATCTATGAGTAAATTGAGAAGACACCTTAAAGCGCATCAACGAGAGAGAGAGGCCCCAAAAGGGTGGTTACAGTCTTCGTTCACACAGTCCCCCTGGTAAGCTACGCTTTTATCAGCTTTGGCCGGTCCATTAATAATCATCATATTATTGCTAACTCTAGACCCTGTTTGCTCCACCGTGTAGTTTCATTTCTTCAAGCTCAAATTGGACAAGTTAAATTTTGGTAATCAGACAACAATATACCCCACTAGCAGACATAAAATGTGACACCCCTCAATGATCACTTTTATGATTAAACGTAACCAGAAGAAGAAGTGGGGAATGAAAGATTAATAAAATAGGTATTTGTCACTTCCTGTTTTTCTGTATTCTTAACAAAACACTATTGAAATCTTGAGAAGTGTTTGGTAATCTTGTTCCCAGAATGTGCTGTCCCCAAATGCCAAACTGCAGAATGTAATCCCTCACTCAGTTGCACACAAACCGTCCATTCGCCCTGAACCACCAATAAACTTCCTTCCCTTCCCTCTCCAAGTTAAGTATGTAAGCTCTGCTTAAGATGTTCTAAGGGCTCTAGGCTCTATTCAAATTAGGTCTGAGCCCCAGCATTCTGGACCCCGAATAAACCCTTTGCTTTTGCATGAGACAGTCTCTTGGTTGTCTCTTCCTCCAATGCTAGAATGACTTTTACATTGGTACAATCATAAGTATGACCTTTGCTTTTTGTGTCCAAAATATTACTTTGATAAAATGAATATATAGATCAGGAGACATGAGTATTTCTTCCACCATTTCTTGCAGCAATATTTTGAAGACATAAAATTAGTATTGGGTGTACAAATAGGTGTACTCTGTGTCTATGAATATAGAGATAATTCATGAGTAGACCATACTGTGAAAAAATAATATAACTAGTTCCAACTTTAAATAATGGATCGAATTGATATCTGAAAAAATACAGGAAATCTTATATTGATATACATACATTCATTCCAATGAGTTATACATCTAATAGTAATATTAGGGTTATGGTTTATCATGAAGAGTGTGTGAGTTTTGCTTCAAAAGTGATTATGGAAATCAAAAATAATGTGTTTGGGAAGAAGTCTCATGAAAAGACCAGTCAAGAAACATGGAGGAATACATGTGTTCTGAAGCAGGAAGTGATTGAAAGCGAAACAAATGCATACAAATTTACTAACTTCTGGATGAAATATATATACTATGATGTGCATAAATTGAAGAAATAGTAATGAACCAGTGTTGAATAAAAACTAACATCAAAATATACATGATGTCCCATAGGAATCTACTTGCATTAATGTTAAACTGGATCAGTTACTGGAGAAATATTAGGATTTGTATGCAACAGTCACTGAAGTTAGTTTTCAGAACTAGGAAAAAAAATATGTATTTCAGGTGAATGAATACTTCTGAGAATAATCTTGTGAAAAGTTTACTATAAATCCACATACATGAACATGAATAAATGTAGGGAGTGAATAATAAGATGCATATATTTCATATTTTAAAAAATCTGGAGAGTATATATATATATATATATATATATATATATATATATATATATATATACAAAACACAAACAAAGACATTAAAAAGTAGCAATATATATGCCAATCAAAATTCATCGTGAAATATATATCATCTACAGATCCAAAAATATTAATTTTACTGAACATGGATTTATGTATAATGTTGTTCAACTAGGAAGCTCACTCACAGTTCGAATTTTCAGTTCCAAAAGCGTTTAGGAGGAGTGATCTCTTCTCACACTTTGTACCTGCCAAGTTAGCCACCTCACAGGAATGTACGTGTGATACCAGGTAAGATTCTATATGTGCATATGAAAATACATGTGCTGAATAGCCTACAGAGAAAGGGAAACAGAAATTCACATATTTGTTAACTTTCCAAACACATGGAGAACTATTTCAACAAAAAATTGAAAGATTTATAACTCCTAACCTATATCATGCAAAAGGCAAGACCAAATATACACCGTGCCTCCTGTGAACTGCTTGTATTTGTATTCTATTTGGGTTATTTTTCTCCATCATATTAGGATTTGTAGTCAGAGTCTAGTACGGTATGGGTTAGTATCAGGGGTTCAGTATTTCGAATGGAAAATTTGAAAATGAATCCAATGTGTATGTAAATATGTGCTACACAAAAATCTTCCCACTCTCATCCAGAACAATGCCTTGAGAATACCTTTGCCCTAAGTAAGACACAATTAGAAGAGAAGAGTTAGAAAATCTGTGAATACATATCTGGAATGGAATATGCTCAGGAGTTCAAAACCTTGGAAGTGGTAGAGGAGTTTCCAAAAGTAAAGGACAGGGTAAACACTCCACAAACATGGAGGTCTACTGGCCTAGAGAATTCTTGAGAATCTGCCTGTGAGGTTGGGCACTTGAAACATATGTTGTTGTCAGGAGCTTTAGCTTCCTTTCTAGTGAGACCATCAAAGCTCTGACTGAATCTATGAGACCTGGAGGACATGGTTTCCTCTTTTTCAATGAACATGAGTCAGCAGTGCTGAATTCTCTCTTTTTAGGTAAACTGTGGCCACTGGGGGCTAAATGTCTACCATGTGGACTGTGAAACCATATGGTCATCCTCCATTATCATGGTGTTTCTTGCTGTTGCACTGGGAGTTTTGTATTTGCTTCACGATATGCAAGGTTTTCAACTGGGACACAGTGTGGGAGGGAGTTCTGTAACGTGTGGTGGGTCAGGGTCTGCAGGAGAATAAAAGAACAAGACTTCTATCCCACATAGCTTGCCTCCTTGACTATAGCAACCTGATTCTGAACAATGTCCTGAAACTTCTCCATATATCAAGATGCCTTTACATATAAGGGTCTGCTGGCTTCACCATGTCAGTCACAAGCCATTTGGAAGCCAATGGTGGATCCACATGGCCACCCCACAGATGTTTTATCACACACCTGCCCACCATTGCTCTAGGCCCACTACTCAGCAGGATGCAACTTACTGGCATCTCTGTTAAAAACCATTTTTATGAAAACCAGTCAATCAAGGCACTGTCTGGTATATTCATTGTTGGGAAAAGTATACACGGCAGCCATAACCCAGAGAAAATTCCCAACATGGCGCCTAAGGACTTTTTCTTCCTACCTTCTTCTTTCCTGCAGTGGCGTGAAAAGTTCCCGCCCGTGTGAACTCTCCCGCCTCCTCCAATTTCAAATCTCGCTGGCGGAGAACCTTAGCCCCAATGAGAACAAATTCCTGGGCTCCGGAGGTGATATCTGAAAGAACTTGCCAATAAATGGGTTGCCTGCCATTTATCTAAGCCCTTCCATCTCCCCCTTAGTTATATATAAGCACACAGCTTTTTGCAATAAAATTGGATTTTCTGGTGAAGTGTCTTTGCATGGTGAGTTCTTTCATTCTGGTGCCCCGTGAGAGGATATGGGTGAGCTCTTTCCAACAAGAGCCCCGTCCCCCACTCCGCCGAGACACTCTGCCCTAGTCCGCTCTTTTCAGACGCCAGCTTTCTGCACTCACCACTGATCTGATGTAAGTAATCCTCCCCTGACCCCGGCTCGCCAACTCCCTTCAGGCTGCCACTGGTTTTGTGACAGTGATCGTCAGGCACACTCCAGATGCCTGATAGGGGAGAGGGAATTCCTCCCACTAAGACCTTTACTAGTTGCAGTGGACCCACTGGTGTTTCGTTTCTTTTTGGGGCATGAGGCTTCTGAGTTTACACGAGAGGCTTTATGGATTTTCCTGCTCCACTGCCGCTGCTGCTGCCCGCTAGAGTTGCTGTATCCTGTGGGGTTGCTGTGTCTGGCTGAAGCTGCCTCTCTGCTCTGCGAAAACTGAACTCCCGGCCTGGAATTGCATTCTGTCAGAGCCAGAGTTTTGTTTTCATTACTGACTTCTTCTGCTGCAGTTGAAAACTTTCCTGACGTCAGGTTGCCCTTGGCTCCAATTCCTTTTGGTTTCACAGATCGCACTTCACTGGTGATGACCAGGTAGTGCCCTCTGTATTTCCTCCTGATGGCTTGTCATTTTGGGGACGCCCACCTGACCCCCGTTTGCCCTGAGCTTCCTGGAAGCCGTTCCAGCCCGGGTTTTCTCTTTGTCTTTCTTGCTTACTCCTATTCTCTCTCTCTCTCTCTCTCTCTCTCTCTCTCTCTCTCTCTCTCTCTCTCTCTCTCTCCCATCTCTCCCTGTGACTATGGGCACCTCTTAGTCTGCACCTGAAGACTCACCTCTCAAGTGTTTAATAAAAAATCTGGCCACACTCTCCCTCACACCAGACATCAAGCCCAAACTTTTAATCAAAATCTGTACCCATGATTGGCCTACATATCCAATGGATAATGGCAATCATTGGCCACCAGAAGTCTCCTTAGATCCAAACCTCTTCCAGGACCTTTTTAACTACTGCCAGCATCTGAAAAAGTGGAGGGAGATTCCCTGCATTTAAGATTTTAGCCTTCACACACAGCACCCTGCTCTCTGCTCCTTTTGCCCTCCCTCTCAGGTCCTCTTTGCTTGAAAACCCCTCTCTTCCCCTACTTCTATTCCTGACTTCACAGATTCTTCCTCATTCGACCAAGCAGATGAACCCCCACCTTATCCCCCAGCCCCATCTGCCCCTTCTCTCCCGCTATACCTTCCTCTTCCTCTGCCTAATTCCATGGATCCTCCGCCTTCCGTTTCATCCCTCTTTCCTCCGCCCTCTTCTGCCTGCTCCACCTCCTCCTCCTCCACAGAGACACTCCCTTCCTCTCCCTCTCCTTCCTGTTCACCGCCTTCCTCTTTCAGTCTTCCTGTTACCAGGTCTAAGGGACTCCTTCCCACCCCCAAGACAATTGCACCCCTTCGTGAGGTAGCTGGTCCCGAGGGTGTCATCAGAGTCCACGTTCCGTTTTCCATGTCGGACATTACTCAGCTAGAGAGGAAGTTAGGCTCTTTCACCACTGACCCCACCACTTACATTCGGGAGTTTCAATGGGTCCTGCAAGTATGTAGCCTCACTCATCATGACATCTACATGCTCTTGGCCAATACACTTCTCCCCAAGGAAAGGCAATGAGTCTGGGAGCTAGCCCAAGCCCATGCTGATGAAAATCATAGGACCAATCCTACCCACCCCACAGGCCCTCATGCTGTCCCAGAGCAGGATCGCCTATGGGATTACAAGACCCGTGAAGGCTTACAGTTTCGTGACCTTTTTACATCCTGTCTCTTGGCGGGGCTGAAAAAGGCCACCCGCAAGGCTGTTAACTTTCAAAAGGTGCAGGAGGTCATTCAAAGGAAGGAGGAAACACCTTCAGATTTCCAGGATAGACTAACCAAGGCCCTTCAACAGTACACAAAACTCGACCCAGAAACCCCAGATGGCCGTCATGTCTTAATGACATACTCTCACTATTAAAAGTCACCATTCACATATCACCCCACATTATTCTACCTCTCATTTCCTCATGATGTTCCTAGGGGCAAATACACCTCCTTCATGCAGTCTCCCACGACTATCTAAACCAGTTAACCCTGAGGTTTGGGACACAACTACACCCTCTATGGCTAAATGAAGTCCTATTCATATTGTCTTACACGACCCTTCAAGATATATTAGTCAACCACAATATCTACTCACAACCACAGCCTTCCTCTGTTTAGAACCCATCATCCAGGATTTATTATGAAAGGGGTATCTTAGGCCTACACAATCTCCTTTCAACACCCCCCATTCTGGCAGTTAAGAAACCTAACGGGTCCTACAGGCTGGTTCAAGACCTTCACCTTGTCAACTCCTCTGTGGTCCCCATCCACCCGCTAGTGCCCAACCCTTACCCCTGCCTCTCTCAGATCCATGCCACTACTACCCACTTCTTGATCCTAGATTTCAAAGATGCATTCTTTTCTATTCCCTTGTCATCAGAATCTCAGGATATCTTTGCTTTTACGTGGTCTGACCCTCACACCCGCCATTCTCGTCAGGTTACCTGGACTGTCCTCCCACAGGGATTCAGGGATAGGCCCCATCTCTTTGGCCAAGTTCTTGCCCAGGACCTCACATCCTTTCACCCGACCTGTCCTGACTCTACTCTCCTTCAATATGTCGATGACCTTCTTCTATGTAGTCCCTCTTGGAACACTCTCAATCCCACACTGCCCAGCTTCTTAATTTCCTAGCATACAAGGGATATAGGGTGTCTCCCCACAAGGCCCATATTTTCCAGTTTTTTCTCATCTATCTTGTTTTTTGCCTTACACCTAGGAAAAAGGAAATAACACTGGATAGGAGGCAACTCCTTTCTGATCTTCCAGTGCCCCATACGAAAGCCGAAATACTATCATTCCTAGGACTAGCATTTATTTTAGGGCCTGGATCCCAAATTATTCTCTTCTAGCCAAAAACCTGTATGACCTAGCAAAGGGACCCCCTAGTGAATCTCTTGCCTCCTCCCCTAACTACCACTTCTGCAGGCTTCAGCAACTCCTCTTAAAGGCACCTGCCTTGCACCTTCCTGATATTTCAAGACCATTTCATCTATATGTCCATGAAAAAGGGGAGCAAGCATTTGGGGTCTTAGGTCAAAACTATGGGCCTACATTTGCACCTCTGGCATATATGTCCAATAAAGTAGACCATACAATCTGTGGGTAGGCCCCTTGCTTAAAAGCTCTGGCTGCTGAACAAATTTTACACAAAGAAGCCTCTAAGCTGACTTTTGGGGCCCCTTGAACTATTCACTCCCCACATCACTTGAAGGATCTTTTAGCTTATAAGGGCATTCAAACCCTTCTTCCATCCAGAGTTCTGTCACTCCTCACTTCATTTCTGGAAAACCCTAATATTACTTTCCTCCCCTGCTCTGCACTGAACCCTGCCTCACTGCTCCCAATGACTCCCACGTCTAACACAACAATTCATAATTGCTTGGAAACCTTAGATGATTTCCTTCCCTGTCATTCTTCAATTTCTGAGGGACCACTCACCAAGCCTGACCTTATCTGGTTCACTGACGGCAGTTTCTTTAGGCAGAATGGCACTCATTACTCTGGATACACTGTAGTTTCAGCCACTGAAATTATAGAGGCCAAAGCTCTACCTTCAGGAACTACCAACCAGCAGACTGAACTCATAGCAGCCACTCGTGCCTGCCTTCTAGCACAAGGCAAATCCCTCACCCTTTATACTGACTCAAAATATGTCTTCCATATCTTATTTTCCCATGCTGCAATATGAAAGGAGCGAGGACTACTTACCACCAAAGGTAATGTGATCACTAATTCGGCTCTTATAAGCAATCTGATAGAGGCCTCCCACTTTCCCACCCAGTTGGGAGTTGTCCATTGTAGTTCCCATCAGAAGGACGGCTCTCTTATCACTGAGAGCAATGCCAAAGCTGACCAGGCGGCACGAATGGCTGCCACCACTTCCAGTTATTGCCCCCATTGGGGTACATATAATGGCCACTTTAGACATCTCATCTGAAGCCACTACTTCTTCCAGTAAGAACAAGGATCTTTTCAAGTTCCTTTATACTCTATTCCATTCCGATTCTCAGTCTTTGACGCTCTTTTTACAGAGCTTCTTCTCCCTCACCCCCTCTGACAAAGCCATGCTACAGAATATAGCCTCTAATTGTCAGATCTGTCAGCGGACCAACCCTCATACTTTTTTAAGGCCCAAACCTTTCCCTTCCCACCAAGCCGGGGACACATTCCCACTGCTGACTGGCAGGTACACTTCACCAACATGCCCAAAGTATGGCACACTAAATACCTCCTTGTCTTTGTGGACACTTTCTCTGGTTGGGTTCAGGCGTTTCCCATTTCCAATAAAAGGCTTCCACTGTAGCTTCAATCTTTCTGACAGTCATCATCCCCAGGTTTGGAATGCCCACTTTCCTACAATCTGACAATGGCCCTGAGTTTATTTCTAGGATCACACAAAAGGTCTCTCAAGCCCTCTCCTTCAAGTGACATTTTCACTGTCCATATCACCTTCAGGCTTCAGGGAAAGTGGAAAGGGTAAATCGTACTCTAAAGGAAGTCTTTACCAAATTGACAATGGAATTAAACTTAGACTGGGTCAAACTCCTTCCCTTGGATTTTTTTCGATTCAGAGCTCTACCTAAGAAACCATCTTTACTGTCTCCCTTTGAGATAAGGTATTCAAGACCTCTTATCCCCCCTGGGTTAGTCATTTCACAAGGACCTCTCACCCGAGATTTGTCTTTGCCTCTCTTGTTTTATCTTTGCTCGGAACTCTGGAAATATCAGGACTGGCTTCTTCTGGACCCAGTCCCCGCTCCAAACACTCCTCCCTTAACAGCTGGGAGTCTAGTCTATTATAATACCCCAGAGGAGAACGGGCCTCTTGCCCCAAAATGGGAAGGCCCCTATCCTGTCATTCTCTGTACCCCCAACTCCACCTAACTCTCCTTATCAGACAACTGTCTCACCCCTTGGATTCACATATCTAGGTTGAAGCCATATCACCAAGAGGCCCACCTGATGACGACAGGACCACCCCAGAGGAACTCCAAGAATCACCTCCTGAACCTCCCCTTTACTCCTGCTCTCCACTCCCATCTCACCCATTTAAGTTGCGGCTAACACGGTGTTCCCCGCAGAACAATTCCTCTTAAAGAAGGCACAATGAGCTCTCCCAACACCCTAGTATTCTCTAACTGCTTGTTTTTTGTGCTCTGCTTATTTTCTGTGCTCTGTCAGGACTGGTATTTACCCTCCTCTGCTACAATGTATTTTTTCACTCTTCGGGAATGATACTCAGAACATGGCATGCAGAATGTCCACGCACTGGATGCAACTGCTTGCTTCATCCACAACTGCACATCTATTTCCCTAAAATTGTCACCTTCAAGGACCTTCGTCCCTGGTAGCTGGAACTGGCCTTTCATTTGCTTCCTTTTTCATCAAACCAAAGACTATTGTCATTGGTGGCCTGAGATATAAAATGGGTGCCCCTATAAGTCATGCAGGTTCCATCATGAATGTGGTAGCTATTCTTACCACTCACTTGGTTACCATGAAGGGTGGACTTCTAGTTACATAAAGTGGCATAAAGGCTCTTCATCCAATAACAATGGATGGTATACTTTAGATATACCTGACCCCAAGGCCAAACGTTGGGACTATGTTGAGTTTGCTGTCTATGCTCGGACAACCTCAGCCAGACCCACAATGTGGATGACTGTTGGCCGCACCCTGATTACGCCACCTAAGGCAACCATCCAGGTAGTCGAACACATTAAGGAGTCAGAATCAAAACTTCGAGATCTTATCCATAGCTCATATAAAGAGGATTCAGAGCCTTCAAACCCCTCAGGTCCCCCTCCCACATGGCTCAATTTGCTACACCAAACTCTTTGATTATTAAACTCCACCCCTCTTTCTGTGCCTACTTCTCAGTTCTTTCTCTGTGCTTCACTTAGTCGTCCACTTCTAGCAGCGGTCCCATTAGCGGCAGGAAATATTTCAGCAAAAACCTACAATTTCTCTAAGAAAGGAAAATCCCTACATGTGACACGTATCCCACTATGGGAAAGTTGTTCCACCAATACTTTATTTCCTTTCATCTGTTTCCACCTGACAATAATGAATTCTTTACCCATTTGTTCCTTGAGCTTTAGCATCCCATCGAGCCCTGATTTATGAAACCTGGACATTTTCTCTGGTGTAACGGGTCTATAAGTACCTCAACGATCAATGTCTCTGGCATCTGTTCCTTGGTTACGGTAGTTCCTCAGCTGTCTTTGTATACTCCCATCGAATTCCGACAGGTGGCCCTACCTTCCTGTACCCTTAGGGCAGTCTTTCTGCCGGTTCTGGTAGGCCTCACATTAACAACCTCAGCGGCGAGTCTCGAACTCTCTGGTGAAG
The DNA here is from genome assembly GCF_048772815.1 of Callospermophilus lateralis. NCBI lineage: Eukaryota > Metazoa > Chordata > Mammalia > Rodentia > Sciuridae > Callospermophilus > Callospermophilus lateralis. The sequence goes on along the minus strand of NW_027514499.1, from coordinate 439,606 downwards.
CTATACGTCATGCTCTATGGGCATCCAATGACCTGCAACAAAAACTGCAGGAAGCACTTGATAACACTGCTCAGTTTCTGGGCTCCTTGCAGTGACGGTTACTTCATTGGCACAACTGGCTTTACAGAACCGAAGGGCAATTGATCTTCTCATTGCAGAAAAAGGGGGAACATGCCTGTTCCTCAGAGAGGAATGTTGTCATTATGTTAATGAATCTGGCCTAATAGAAAAAAAATGTTGTTAAATTGCAGGAATTATCAATCCAATTGCTTCCAATCCTTTCTTGCCATGTACTTACTACCAATCTTGGGGCCCCTTATTGGGATGCTCCTTTTTTGTGCTCTCTTGCCCTGCATCATGAAGTGCCTTCAAACCCAACTGAAAAAAAATTTCTAATCAAACATTCAACCAGCTTTTGCTTAGGCACTAGCAGCCTCTGATGACTGATGAACCCCCAACATCTCCAAGAGAACAGTTCACTCAGTGCTGAAGCTCACTACCAGGCACGATGGAATGCAATGGACATCAGACGGCGAGAGACAACGAGCTCGGAGAACCTTTTAATCTGCCATCCTGGATTAATGAGTCTTTATGTCCTTCTAAGTTTCCTCATGGCCCTTGGCCTCTTCTCTGTCAGTCCCCCAACATGATACTTCTGCCAAAAATTGACCTTTGCTTTAATTTTTATCTTAATTCTGTTTTTATTCACTCTGATCTTCTTCAGGTGCTGGTGATGCCATGTCCAGGAAACGCTTCCAGTATTTCCCAGAGTCTCTGAAACAGGACCAGTGACTGATACCAACAAACTCCTCCATCCAGGACTGGTTCAATGCCATCGACAACTTGAGGCTTCAGGGAACTTTCATAGACTTCACCCCTATGGAAGTAGCTGTCTGTAGCCACTGGGTTTTCTTTCTGGCTGCCATGATATCCCCAGACCTGCCCCCCGAGAATTCCTCCACTTCCCATTCTAGGCCCCACAGCGCCCCCAAACAGCAAGAAGCAGCCGGATCTGACCAACGACGCCACACTTCCTAAGAAAACAAAAAGGGAGGAATGTTGGGAAAAGTATAAACGGCAGCCATTCCCCAGAGTAAAATCCCCAACATGGTGCCTAAGGACTTTTTCTTCCTACCTTCCTCTTTTCTGCAGTGATGCAAAAAGTTCCCGCCCGTGTGAACTCTCCCATCGGCGCCAATTTCAAATCTCTCTGGCGGGGAACCTTAGCCCCAATGAGAACTAATTCCTTGGCTCCGGAGCTTATATCTGAAAGAACTTGCCGATAAATTGGTGCCCTGCCATTTATCTAAGCCCTACCATCACCCCTTTAGTTCTATGTAAGCACACAGCTTTTTGCAATAAAATTGGAATTCTCCTAGAGAAGTGTCTTTGTGTGGGGAATTCTTTCACTCATGATCAGCAACAGGATATCCAAAGGTTCTCCAGTGCCACGTGGTCTGGGAATTTCAGAAATTTGATGGTATTTATTTAGCCATTTTTGAAGGATGAAGTTGGAGTTACTGTGGGTTTCAATTCATGCAGGAAACATTATATGGTGAGGAAGCTCATTTCAATGAAATCTCTGGAGAACACTCACAGGCAAGCTTCCCAAAGAGTGGCCAAAAGTTCACATGAAGCCAGGATCACTGAGGTCTACAATGTGAGGTCCATGTGTGTTTAGACTCTCAACTTTGGCTGCCAAGTCTTTAAGAATAAAATCATGTGATATCCTGGCTGAGATTCCCAGTGCCCTGTGGAAAGCCTCCCTGGACCTCTATCTCAGTTTCCAAGGGCGATTCTGATGCGTGGCCTTCTAAAATCCCAACACATTTCATGGCAGTACTTCTCTGAGGTCAGTTCCAGAACTCAGTCTCTAAGAGGAATCACACCAGAGTTCAAGCCCAGGTAGGCCCAGTCATCTCTTCCAACCGCCACAAAAATGACCACAATGAAAACCAAAACACACCCACAGGGCCCTCATCTTCTTACATATAGACACTCATCATAACTTCTGGCTGGAGTTTTCCATGAGGGGTGCAGCCCAATACGGTGTGAAAAATAAGCTCCCTTGCCGCTCATTTGCCTAAAGTCCGGGTGGCCTGGAAACCCTTCTTGTGAACCAGGAGTCATCAAATAGGCCTGCTGTTAATACTGCTCTGCATCTCCAATTTGAGGCCTACTGAATGTCAGGTATAGATTCTTTATATGATTGGGAGTCATGAGACAAACCAAAAACCTCTGGGCTAGCCTCCGCAGGGCTTTGAAGAACTCATTTTACCAAAAGGATGCCTATTCTCACTTGATGGGCCTCAGGAACCTTAGAAATGAAGTCAAGAGACTTCATTCACAATAACTGCTCTTTTGGCAATTTTGGTTTTGGATGCACACATGGGATCTGTCTTTGGATTAATCAGGTGCTGAGAATCTAAGCCACAGCCTCACACAGGGCCAAGAGGCTGATTCAGACACATCCTTTTCCAAAGCAATTAAGCAAAGAGCCACAGGTGATGCCCATTCATTTCCATTTGAAAACTGTTTTCTTCAGGGTTCACAAAGGGGTGGCCTGAGGCAAAGACCTTTCTGACATTCAAGGCAACAGAACAATAGGTAAGAAAAAGTCCAAAGCAGGGTTTCTCCACTGAGACTTTCCTGGTCACACTGATATCTGAGTTTTCTGAGATGCTCGCCATTCCCTTCAGCTATCCAGTACATGGACATGTCACAGAGCTTGGAGGTGGTACATATTTTGGACAAAAACCATGAGTCTATTCTGGAGAGTGGCGAGAATTCAGGAAGAAAACAGGAACTTAGGAAGTTAGCAGGTGTTGCCCATTTATAAGGCAAGCGGCAGTCCATTCATAAATTGGGCAGGATGAATGCTGGGAAGCTTTCTACTATACAGGACAAATCAATTGTTGCATTCTCTTTTCTAATGTCTACAACCACGGACACAGTAGCATACACAGACATAGAAACACTCGCCTTGTCAAACGTCTTACTAGAAGCAGTCCACTACAAATCAAAGAAAAAAACGCCTTTCCTACCTATTCTCAGATCATGAGACAAAACCACAAAATCACACCCACACCCACGAAGGCACATCCTTCCCCCATTAAACTCTGTGACTATCCAGAGTGTCCTCTGACTGGTGAGCCACAGTATGTTCCCCCGAAATGGCCTGTCTTGTCTCAGATCTGCTCTTCTTTCCCAACTCTGTGAAGTTTTCAGGAGCCAGTGGCCAACCACTACCTGCTTTCTCAGGAAAGGCCCCTATTCAGAGCTCTCCTGGTATTTGGCCATCCTCATATCTTAAGGTACCAAGAAAGACTAACACTCTCCTTTGTAAATCCAAACAAGTTAAACCCCTGGGCCTGAGACTTGAGTGGCTCCGGGTGCCTGGCATCCTGGATCCCAAGTTCAGAGAGTTCCATCACCAAGGAAGTGAGGTAGGTCAATGCTTCAGGAACTGAATGAGGTAACTTCCTTGGCAACCACTTTGTCCTAACAGTTGCTTTCAAGTGTCCCATTATATGGAGGCTGCCCCTACTTCCTATGACATTTTCACAAGTTAGAATGGTATATAAACCATGGGCACCCGGGAACAGCTCTCCACCTAGGACTGGTTTGGACCATCTTCTCTACATTAAGAAGAGAGAGGCTGATGCATACACATCCCTTCATGCTGACCAGGTTGTGTGCCATAGAAGATGACTTTTCTCTCTCAAGTTTTCATAGCTGCCCACATCTTCTCAAGGCATCCTTTCTGCATGGACCTTTGACGTTCTCAACAGGTGGAAGATCGCCTACATTCATGTATTGTAAGACCAACTCTGTCGCTGCTCTTCTGTAAAGTTAGATTGACGGAACAGTGTATGGTTAGGGTTAATAACATGTTCAATTTGGGTTAGGAATCTTTCTGCACGATGAATAATGGTATTGGGAAACTATAATATTTACAAGAATATATAGGTGAAATATAAGTATAAAAACAGAAATCCAGGGAAGATATGAAGCCCAGAAGGGCATTGCACCCTTAATTGGTATGCTTAGCTTTGAATTATGTTCTGCACAAATGTCTCAGATAAATCGATGTACAATGGCATAGGACTTTGTACCTTTGATGATTGAATGTCAAAGAGAACATCCACTCAAAATGGGATAGGTGGAATTAGGAAGATGGTCGGTAGGTTTAGAAAGAAGAGTGAGTATAGGATTTAGACCAAAACTTCTTAAGCAATAGGGTTTCGGTTAGAGAGTGAATGTAAATTTCAGCATACATGAAGTGTAAGTCACAATGATGAACCGGGGAAATATGTAGGATAGCAGATATAAATAGAGACATTACTAAATCAGGTAAAGTATAAAATGAGTGATAGGATTAGACATTTTCAACAGGCATGAGGTTGAATATATAATCTTAGGAAGAAACAAATATGTAGTCACCAATAGGATTGATATTTGAGAGCATTAGGCAACCTGGACATGGAAGTTTATGTAATCCATGCTCACTTTCCATTTAGGCTTTGGTACAATCTTAAGGGTCACTTTTTTTTTTTGTCTAGAATATTACTGTGATAAAATGTATATGTAGATCTGGTGACATGAGTATTTCTTCCACCATTTCTTTTAGGAATATTTTGAAGATGTATAAATTAGTATCTAAGGTAAAATAGGTGTACCCCTTGTCTATGAATAGAGAGATAATGCATTAATAGACCATACAGTTAATAAATAATATAACTGCTTCCACTTTAAATAATGGATTGAATTGATAACTGAAAATATATAAGAAATCATATTTTGATATAGAATCATTCATAACAACTAGTTATACGTCTAATTGTAATATTAGGGTTATGGCTTTTCATGAAGAATGTGTGAGTTTGGGCTTCAAAATGATTATGAAAATCAAAAATAATGTGTTTGGAAAGAAGTCTCATGAAAAGACCAGTCAAGAAACATGGAGGAATACATGTTTTCTGAAGCAGGAAGTGATTGAAAGTGAAATAAATGCTTATAAATTTGTGAACTTGTGAATGAAATATATATACTGTAATGTGCATAAACTTAAGAAATAGTAATGTACCAATGTTGAATTAAAACGAACTCCAAAACACATATCATGTCCCATAAGAATCTACTTGCATTGATGTTAAACTGGGTCAGTTACTGTAGAAATATTAGGAGTTATATGCACCATTCACTGAAGTTAGTTTTCAGTACTAGGAAACAAATATGTATTTCAGGTGAATGAATATTTCTGAGTATAATCTTGTTAAAAGTTGATTATAAATCCACATACATGAACAGAAGTTATTCACTCCAAACCCAACAAACCGCCATTCCTACCTATTCTCAGAACATGAGACAAAATCCGCAAACTCACACCCACACCCTCAAAGTCACCTACTTCCTGCAACTAGGTCTATGACAATCTGGAGTGTCCTCTGACTGGTGGGCCACACTATGTTCCCCTGAAATGACTGTTCTGTCTCAGAACTGATCTCCTTGTCCAACTCTGTGAAGTTGTCAAGAGTCAGCGGTCTTACCTGCTTTCTCAGGAAAGACCCCTCTTCAGAGCTTTTCTCACATTTGGCCATCCTCACATCAGTAGGTACCAAGAAAGAGTGAATCTGTCCATGCTAAATCCAAACAAGTGAGACCACTGGGACTGGGACTGGGACTGGGACTGGCTCTGGGTGCCTGGCTTCCTGGATCCCATGTTCAGAGAGTTCCATCAACAAGGAAGTGTGGTGAGGTCACTTTCTTCAGAAACTGAATGAGGCCACTACCTTGGCAACCACTTTGTCCTAATAGTTGCTTCCAATGGTCCCATGAGATGGAGGGCTGCCCCTACTTCCTGTGACACTTTCACAAGTTAGAATGCAATATCAACCATAGGCACCCGGAAACAGCTTTCCACACAGGCCTGGTTTTGTCCATCTTCTCTACATTAAGAAAAGAGGGGCTTATTCAGACACTACCCTTTATCCTGACCAGGTTTTTGCCATGAATGATGACTTTTGCTCAATCAGGTCCTTCATATCTGCCTACATCTTCTTCAGGGATCATTTATTCATGGACCTTTGAGGTTCTCAGCTGGAGGAAGACCACCTACATTCCTGTATTTTAAGACCAACTCTGTCCCTGCTCTTCTGTAAAGTTAGATTGAGGGAACTGTGTATGGTTAGGGTTAATAACATTTTTGATTTGGGTAAAGAGTCATTCTGCTGGATGAATTATAATATTGGTAACCTTTAAGATTTATAAAAATATAGAGGTGAAATATATGTATGAAAACAGAAATCTAAGTAAGATTTGAAGCCCAGAAGGGCATTGGGCCCTTGATTGGCATACTTTACTTTGAATTACATTCTACTAAGATATCTCAGATAAATCGATATACAATGGCATAGGACCTTGTACCTTGGACGATTGAATGTTGAAGAGAACATCTAGTCAAAAGGGATAGTAGGTAGGAATAGGAAGATAGTTGGAAGTTTTAGGAAGAAGAGTGTGTATAGGATTTGGAATAAAAGTTCTTTAACAATAGGGTTTTGTTTAGAGAGTGAATGTCAATGTCAGCACATGTGAAGTGTCAGTAACAATGATGAACTTGGAAAAATATGTAGGAAAGCAGATATCATTAGAGAGATTAGGAAATCAGGTAAGGTATAAAGTCAATCATAGGACTAGACATTTTCAAGAGGGTTGAGTTTGAATATATAATCTTAGGAAGCAACAAATATGTAGTCACCAATATGATTGACATTTGAGAGCATTAGGAACCTGGACATGGATGTTTTTAGTAATCCATGTTCACTTTCCATTTAGGCTTTGATACCATCATATTGTGTCTTTTGCATTTTTTGTCCAGAATATTTCTGTGATAAAATGTATATGTGGATCATATATTTCATATTTTGAATAGTTTGGAGAGTGTGTATATATAATATATATATATATATATATATATATATATATATATATATATATATATATATATATATATAAAACCACTGAGACATTAACAATTAGCAATATATATTCCAATCGAAATTCATCATGAAATATATATCATCCACTGATGAAAAAATATTTATTTTACTGAACATGGATTTATGTATAATCTTGATCTCTTAGGAAGCTCACACATAGGGTGAATTTTCACTTCCAACAGTGTTTCTGCTGAGTGATCTCTTCTCACAACTTGTATTTGCCAAGTCAGCCACCTCACAAATATGTACGTGTTATACCAGGTAGGATTCTATATGTGCATATAAAAAATACATGTGCTGAAGAGGGTACAGAGAAAGGGAGACAGAAATTCACATATTTGTTAACTTAAAACACATGGAGAACTATTTCAAATAAAATTTACTAGATTTTTTTACAGCTGCCTTTTATCCTGCAAAAGGCAAGTCCAACTATACTCCATGCCTCTTCTGAAATTTTTATTTCTATTCTGTTTTGGTGTTTTCATTATCATATTAGGATTAGTAGTCAGAGTCTAGTAGCGTATGGATTAGTGTCAGGGATGCAGTATTTCGAATGGAAAATAGGAAAATGAATCCAATGTGTATGCAAATATGTGCTACAAAACAATCTTCCCACTCTCATCCAGAATAATGCCTTGACATTACTTTTGCCCCAAATAACACACAAATAGAGGAGAAGAGTAAAAAAATCTGTTAATATATATATGGAATGGAAAATGCTCAGGGTTTCACAACATTGGATGTGGTAGAATAGTTTCCAAAAGTAAGGGACAGGGTAAACATTCCACAAACATGGAGCTCTTTCGGCCTAAAGACTTCTTGAGGAACTGCCTCTGAGGTTTGACACTTGAAATATATATTGTTGTCAGGAGCTTTAGATTCTTTTCTAATGAGACCATCAAAGCTGCGTCTGCATCTATGTGACCTGGAGGACATGGTTTCTTCTTTTCCAATGAACATGAGGCAGCAGTGCTGAATTCGCTTTTGTTGGTAAAATTTGGCCACTGTGGGCTAAGTGTCTCCCCGTGTGGACAGTGAAGCCATTTTTTCGTCCTCCACTTTTCGTGGTTTTTCTTCCTGCTGCATTGGGAATTTCATATTTGCTCCACAAAATACAAGGAGTTCAACTGGGACACAGTGCTGGAGCGGGTTCTGTCACGTGTGTTGGGTCAGGGTCTGCAGGGAATGCATCAACCAGGCTAATATCCCACAGAGCTTGCCCCCTTATACATAGCAACATGATTCTGAACATTGCCCTGAAATCTCTCCATATAACAAGATGCATTTACAAATAAGCTTCTGTTGGCTACACCATGTCAATCACAAGACATTTGGAAGCTAATGGCAGATCCACATGGCCCCACAACAGATGTATTGATCACACACCTGCACACCACTGCTCTAGGCCCACTAATCAGCAGGCTCCAACTTACTGGCAAATCTGTTCTACACCATTTTCATGAAACCCAGTAAATCAAGGCACTGTCTGGTACACTCATGATCAGCAACAGGACATCCAAAGGTTCTCCAGTGCCACCTGGTCTTGGGAATTTCAAAAATTTCATGGAATTTATCTAGCCGTTTTTCAAGGAAGATGTTGAAGGCACTGTGGGTTACAATTCATTCAGGAACCATTAAATGGTGGGGAAGCTCATTTCAATGAAAACTCTGGAGAACTGTCACAGGCAAGGCTTCCCAAAAAGTGGCCAATAGGTCACATGAAGCCAGGCCTATTGCAGTCTACAATGTGAGGTCCATGTGTGTTTTGACTGTCAACTATGGCTGCCACGTCTTTCAAAATAAAATCATGTGATATTCTGGCTGAGATTCCAGTGCTCTGTGGAAAGCCACCCTGTTAATGAGATCTCAGTTTTCTTTCCAGGGCGACTCTCATGCGTTGCCTCCTAAAATTCTAACACAATTAATGGCAATATTTTTCTTATGTCAGTTCCAGAACTCAGTCTGTAAGGGGAATCACACCAGAGTTCAAGCCTGGTTTGGTCCATCTTCTATACATTAAGAAGAGAAATGTTGATTCAGACACATCCCTTCATCTGACCAAGTTGTTTGCCATGGAATATGACTTTTGCTTTCACAGGTCCTTCATAGCTGCCTATATCTTCTCCAGGGATCATTTCTTTTTTGACCTTTGAGGTTCTCAGCAGGTGGAGGATCCTCTAAATTTCTGTATTGTAAGACCAACTCTGTCCCTGCTCTTTCGTAAAGTTAGATTGAGGGAACAGTGTATGGTTAGGGTTAATATCATGTTCCCATTTGGGTTAGGAATCATTCTACGGGATGAATTATGGTATTGGGAACCTGAAATATTCATAGGAATATAAGTGTAATATAAGTATGAATACAGAAATCTAGGTAAAATTTGAAGCCCAGAAGGTCTTTGGGCCCTTGACTGGGATACTTAGCTTTGAATTATATTCTGCACAGATGTCTCAGATTAATCAATATACAATGGTAGCGTTCCTTGTACCTTGGATGATTGAATGTAGAAGAGAACATCCACTCAAAAGGGATAGTCGGTAGGATTAGGAATTAGTTGGAAGAGTGAATATAGGATTTGGTCCAAAAAATCTTTAGCAATAGGGTTTTGGGTACAGAGTGAGTGTAAATGTGAGCACATGTGAAGAGTCAGTCACAATGATGAACTGGGGAAAATATGAAGGAAAGCAGATAATAATAGAGACATTAGGAATCAGGCAAAGTATAAACTGAGTGATAGGATTAGACATTTTCAACTGGCTTGATGTTGAATATATAATCTTAGGAAGAAAACAAATATGTAGTCACCAATCGGGTTGACATTTGAGAGCATTAGGCAACCTGGACATGGATGTTTTTCGTGATCCATGCTCACTTTCCATTTAGGCTTTGGTACAAACTTAAGTGTGATCTTTGTAATTGTGTCCAGAATATTACTTTGATAAAATGTATATGTACATCAGGTGATATGAGTATTTCTTCCACCATTTCTGGGAGCAATATTTTGAAGATGTATAAATAAGTATTGGGGGTATAAAAAGGTGTACCCTGTGTCTATGAATATAGACATAATGCATGAATAGACAATACTGTGAACAAATAATATAACTTTTTCCAACTTTAAATAATGGATTGAATTGATATCTGAAAATATACAGAAAATCTATATTGATGTACAATCCTTCATTCCAACCAGTTATACATCTAATGGTAATATTAGGGTTATGGTTGATCATGACGTGTATGTGCGTTTTGCTTCAAAGGTGATTATGGAAATAGAAAATAATGCGTTTGGAATGAAGTCTCATGAAAAGACTGTGAATCAGGCGGTATAGTGATACCAGACTTCAAAACTATACAACAGAGCAATAGTAACAAAATCAGCATGGTACTGTACCAAAACAGGCGGTTGGACAAATGGTACAGAATAGAGGACACAGAAACCAATCCACTAAACTACAACTATCTTATATTTGATAAAGAGGCTGAAAGCACACAATGGAGAAATGATAGCAGCTTCAACAAATGTTGTTGGGAAACCTGGAAATCCATATGCCACAAAATGAAACTGAATCACTTTCTCTTGCCATGAACAAAAGTTAACTCAAAATGGATCAAGGAGCTTGATATCAAATCAGAGACACAGTGTCTGACACAAGAAAAAGTTGGCTATGATCTACATACTGTGCGGTCGGGCTTCAAATTTCTTAATATGACACCCATAGCACAAGAGTTAATAACTAGATTCAACAAATGGGACTTACTCAAACTAAAAAGTTTTTTCTCAGCAAAAGAAACAATAAGAGAAGTAAATAGGTAGCCTACATCTTGGGAACAAATCTTTACTCCTCAAACTTCAGATCGAGCCCTAATATCCAGAGTATACAAAGAACTCAAAAAATTAGACAATTATATAACAAATAACCCAATCAACAAATGGGCCAAGGACCTGAACAGACACTTCTCAGAGGAGGACATTCAATCAATCAACATGTACATGAATAAATGCTCACCATCTCTAGCAGTCAGAGAAATGCAAATCAAAACCACCCTAAGATATCATCTTGCTCCAGTAAGATTGGCAGCCATTATGAAGTCAAACAACAACAAGTGCTGGTGAGGACGTGAGGAAAAGGGTCCACTTGTACATTGCTGGTGGGAGGGCAAATTGGTGCAGCAAATTTGGAAAGCAGTATGGAGATTTCTTAGAAAGCTGGGAATGGAACCACCGTTTGACCCAGCTGTTAACCTTCTCGGTCTATTCCCTAAAGACCTAAAAAGAGCATGCTACAGGGACACGGCTACATCGATGTTCATAGCAGCACAATTCACAATAGCAAGACTGTGGAACCAGCCTAGATGCCCTTCAATAGACGAATAGATAAAAAAAATGTGGCTTTTATACAAAATGGAGTATTACTCTTCATTAAAAAATGACAAAATCATAGAATTTGCAGGGAAATGGATGGCATTATAGCAGGTTATGCTAAGTGAAGCTAGCCAGTCGTTGAAAAACAAATGCCAAATGTCTTCATTGATATAAGGAGAGTAACTAATAACAGAGTAGGGACAAAGAGCCTGAGAAGATTAACACTAAACAGGAATGAGAGGTGGGAGGGAAAGGAAGAGAGAAGGGAAATTGCATGGAAATGGAAGGAGACCCTCAGGGTTATACAAAATTGCATACAAGAAGAAGTGAGGGGAAAGAGGAAAAAAAACAAGGGAGAGAAATGAATAACAGTAGAGAGGGTAGAGAGAGAAGACGGGAGGGGAGGGAAGAAGAGGGAGATAGTAGAGGAGAGGAAAGGCTGCAGAATACAACAGACACTAGTATGGCAATATATAAATCAATGGATGGGTAACAGATGTTTTTCTGCAATCTGTATGCGGGGTAAAAATGGGAGTTTATAACCCACTTGAATCAAAGTGTGAAATATGATATATCAAAAACTATGTAATATTTTGAACAACCAACAATAAAAATTTAAAAAAAAAGAAACCTGGAGGAATACATGTGTTCTGAAGCAGGAAGTAATTGAAAGTGAAACAAATGTCTGTAAATTTATGAACTTGTGGATAAATATATATCTTATGATGTGCATAAACTGAAGAAATAGTAATGTACTAGTGTTGCATAAAAATGAACGTCAAAATACACAACTTGTCACATAGGAATCTACTTGCATTATTGTTAAACTGGGTCAGATACTGTAGAAATATTAGGATTTGTGTGCACCATTCACTAAAGTTATTTTTCAGTACTAGGAGACAAATATGTATTTCAGGTGGATGAATATTTTTGAGAATAATCTTGTGAAAAGTTTATTATAAATCCACATACATGAACGTGAATGTGAGGAGTGTATAATAAGGCATATATATTTCATATTTTGAAAAATCTGGTGAGTGTGTGTATATGTATATATATACATATACACACACTCACACACAAAACACACACAGGAACATTAAAAATTAGCAATACATATGCCAATCGAAATTCATCATGAAATATATGTCTTTCACAGATACAAAAGTATTTATTTTACTGAACTTGTATTTATGTATAATGTTGTTCAACTAGGAAGCAAACCCATAGATTGAATTTTCTGTTAAAACAGTGTTTAGGAGGAGTGATCTCTTTTTACGATTTGTATCTGCCAAGTCAGCCACCTCATAAGAATGTATGTGTGATACCATGTAGGATTCTATATGTGAACCTAAAAAATACATGTGCTGAATAGGCTTCAGAGAAAGGGAGACAGGAATTCACATATTTGTTAACTTTAAAAACACATGGAGAATTATTTCAATTAAAAATTGACTAGATTTATAACACCAACACTTTATCAGGCAAAAGGCAAGTCTAACTATACACCATGCCTACTCTGAACTGCTTCTATTTCTATTCTCTTTGGGTTGTTTTTCTCGATCATATTAGGATTAGTAGTCAGAGTCTAGTCTGGTTTTGGTTAGTGTCATGGATTCAGTATTTTGAATGGAAAATTAGATAATGAATCCAATGTGTATGCAAATATGTGCTGCACAAAAATTTTTCCACTCTCATCCAGCACAATACCTTGAAATTATCTTTGCCCCAAGTAAGACACAATTAGAGTAGAAGAGTTAGAAAATCTGTGAATACATATCTGTACTGGAAAATGCTCAGGAGTTCACAACCTTGGAGGTGGTAGAGTAGTTTCCAAAAGTAAGGGACACGGGTTGATAGACCCAACCTGATCTTTTATTAAAATTGGGAGCCATCTTGCCACAAAGCCATAAAAAGTTAATTTTGGCTTTACTATAAATAACTGCAAATTCTGAACCTGCTTGGAATGCCTACCCGTGCCTTGAATTCACCCATGCTTGACTCTCTGACCAGATAGCAGCCCTCGCTGAAACTTTAGTGACACATCATAAATTTTGGCCTTCCCTGGCCAGACAATGACCCTCTCTGAGGCTCTATTTGTCCTCATAATTTCTGATATTGGGGCCACCAAAAAATAAATAAATAAATAAATGAACTACCATTTTTGTGATGCTTGTCAAAGTTCTGTTATCTGTAACCCCCATTTTGTGTAACTTTCTGGGCTATATAGCTGTGCTGTAGGAAAGGCACGGTTGCTGTCTTGTTCCTGCCGTTTTGGGATGGAGAGGCAGCCCAGCCGGTTGACATAATAAGCTTGCCTCAATTTGATTTTAGTTGGAGTCAGTGTTCTTTTTTTGTGTCCTCATCTAATTTTTTTGAGTTCCCCAGCAAGATGACCCTGCCGACCAGATCACAAGACCAGACTGCTGGAAAATCTGAATCTGGCCTTCCCTTCAGGGCTCCGGGCTGGAGAGCCACTCTAGCGGGTGCACATCTTGAGCTGTTCCAAGGTCATGGAGTGAGCGTTAGGTCCCAGGAGCACTGCGGTGAACCACCGCACTAAAACTATTAGCAATCACCTGGTGGAGGAGGCCTCAAAAATTAAGTGGCACCTTTATAACATCTGATATCCGTTTAACGGAGATCTGTTCTGATGACATAGAGGTGTCCTGGGGAGGCTCACATATACTCGTTTTCGGTACAGTAATGAGAATCGTTCTGTCCTCTGTTCTGTTCTGTAGGGAATTCATCTGGAATGGTAGAGATGTGATGACTGGCATGTACGTGGTCCTACTTCGGAGCTTTAGCAAGTCTTGCATTGCTCCTATGTTTTTTGTTTCAAGTTCGGGTTTCTGTATTTTGTGTTTTGTTCTGTGTTCTATATGTTTTTCTTGTTTGTTTTGTGTGTTTTGTTCTGTGATTTCTGTGGTAAAAACATAAGTATATTGGACGTGAAAATGGGTAACAAAGAAAGTAAGCCTGATATTCTTTCGGACTCTGTTTTAAGGAACTGCGATGAACTTTACCCCCCTTTGTTAATCAGGATGAGAGAAGCTCCTAGCTGGCTGCCTGGAGTATAACCACTGCAGAGGGCAATGCCTGCTGGGGACCTAAGAACTGAGTATCTCCCAGGTTAACAAGTGAAACTCCATTAAAACCCCTTGTCCCTCCAGATCAAGAGAGTCACAACCTCTGGGCAGGGTTCCCTGTGTTTCTTCTTTGTTACCAAAGCAATAAACCTCCATTTTTCTTTTTCTAAAAACCTTGTCCTCATTATTAAATTGGCATTAATTGGCTTCAAGGTCAGGAGCCGAACTTTAAGTTACAAATTTTGATAAATCCCTCCCCCACCCCCTGTCCCGGAACATTTTTAGAGCTGACTACTGAAATGTTACTAGATGGAACATGCTTGGGGTGGAACCGAACCAGAGGAGATAATCCTGTAAGTAAAAGGAGGGACTGAGGGACTCCCAGCAGCTGCTGAAGCCCTGTTGCTTCAGGGAATTCCCTCCTTCCTTCCCTGCACTGTAAGGATTATGCCACCACTGTCTTGTTAAAAAAGAGAAAAAGAAAAAGGGGACACTAAATGCATTAAAGTCACCATGGAGACCCTTAATTGTACATTTCAGGTTGCCCCTCTGTTAAAACATCTGCCCCCCCCCCCCTTGTGGACATCTATGGTGCCACTGGTGTAGGAGATTTTTTTTCTTATCTGCTCAGGTTTAAAGGATTCTGTCTGACAGCCATAGTCTGGACCTTCTTTCTGTCTGTCTTGTGTCTTTGTTTCTGGCCCTTTAAGACATGTGCAATAATGTGTTGATATTATAAATTGTTTCTTGGGAATGATCTTAGCTGAATGTGTGTCTAAATGATGATGTTTTCTTGTAACAATCTGGTATTTGAATGGGTTTTTGAAGCATTGCAAAATCTTGCAGTTAAAAGTCGGGTTTAGGTAATGGTTTAGTTTATGATTTCAGATAATTCATGCCAGAGAACTTAAATACTTAGGATGGAAAACTAAAGAACTCTACTTCCAAATTGGCAAGTAACTTCCCAATCATTCAGTCTTTATTTTTCACCAATTTTGAATTGGGTAGCCTGTGAAAATATCACTGTGTGTTCGAGAGCATTAATCTGGACAAGGATTGTAAATCATAGTATGATATCTGTTGACAAAACAAGATGTAAAGATATAAAATTTTGTGAATTGTATCTTAAACTTGTACCATAATTTTCAACATCCGAACCTGAAAATTATGGTTAAAATGCCTTAGGCCTGAGGTGTCTGCTCAGAAAAGCAGTTTTTCCTGCTCCTTCCAGACCTCAGCCATGACTTATTTTGAAAGGCAAATGAAAGAAGCATGCAAGCTTAGTATTAGACTGATCTGAGGCCTAAGAGAAAAAAAGGTAAATTGTATGGTATTTACTAATTACTGGCCAGTCATTTTTTCTAGGACTCTTATTTTTTTCCTTAGATACTTTATTTTTTTTTGAGCTCATGATTTTGATCATACAGACCTAGGTTAATGTTTTTCTGATCAGTACTATCTTTGACGAACTGTGGACTTTTTGAAACATTGCAATGGAGATTTCACCTGCGAAAAGCTACAAGGCCTTTACTATTATTATGTGTGCTCAATTTTGTTATGTGTTGTATGTCTATATATACATATGTCCGTATATTTTATATATGATATACAAATTAATATATATATAAGGAGCACTCATTAAAAAAAAGCACTCATAAAAACAAATTTTAAAAAGTGGATCTAAAGATCTTCGATTCACGTGATTTAAATAATTCAATTAAATTTGATAAACAGATAAAAATAAATGTCTTTAAATTTAAGCTTTCAAGTTTTTCTAGGTATTCAAAAATATGATAAAATATTAATATCTACAAAATGTCTAATATGCCTTGGTTCTAGGACTTTTCCTTCAACATAAAAATGGTTTACACTCTTCAATACATGTGTCTAATATTTTGATAAATAAGTAAAGTAAATTTGATATGGGATTACTCATTCACGAGTACTTTTGTTAGATATCTGATTGACTTACTAACGTCTGTATAAGTTTGACTAAATTCTGTAAAAGATTGTAAAAATCAATCATGTGTTAAAGAGACAAAAATTTCTTAAAACATAAGTTTACCCATAACATTGTGTTTATTAAGTTTTATTTTTTCTTGTGCAAGCAACCATAGAAATTAAACAACTGATTAAATTACAACTGTTATTTTAGAGCACTGTACTGCCATTTCTTTAAAAGCTAAACTTGGTTAATGTAGAAACATCAATGTAATTGTGATGCTACTAATGTGCTCATATCTTACAGGTATGCAAGTCTGTAAGGTAAAAATTTTAAAAGAGCATTATATCAAGCTGGTGTTCTGAAGTTTTATGGGGATTTATTCACCTGTTATCAATAAGATATGTAAAGTTTAATCTTACTTTTTACATTGGGGAACAATTTAAATGTACTTTATGTTAAGGAGAGCCTAATCTATGTAAAGGTTAAAAACTTTCAGCATTTGTTTAATTCATATTTTAAAGTGATTTTATATGGTGTTAGCTAATGTTCATGTGACCTCAAACAATTTATGTAAACTTTTTAAAATAATATTTAAAAAATAAAGATCAGCTTTAGAACTAAAACACTTAAGATTTATAAAGAGCCCTGCCTTACCTGAGATAAGGCTGTGTGTCCCATCTTATTTCAGGTGAGAATGAATACAAAAGCAGTAGGTCAGATTTTATTTCTTTAAAGTTATGTTAAAAGTTCTTTTTTAATGTCAAGATTCCTAGGATCTCAAACAGGGGATATAATGTATGACTCAGCCAAAAATTCAGGGTAGCTATTAAACGAACTAAGTATTTTTACTGTTGTTAAAAAATTTTATTTTGTAATTTTCTTATATGTGATCTAAAGATTCCCTGTTAGGGTTTTAAAGAAGTGTTGCTTTAAGAACAAAACATGGGTTAATTTCAGAGAGTAAGTTATCACCTACAAGACAGACAGAATAATACAGATCCCAATTAATAAAAAGATAAATAATTATAAAGTTATAGACATTAAAGCCTGGTGCTCTTAATATCAGGCTGTTAAAATTTATTTGATAGATGTTTAAGATTAGGATTTTAAATTAAAATTAATTGAAAAGGGCCAAGGAAACCAATATTTGGCTCTTGCCCTCTGAGTCAGTCTGAATCCAGGGAACAGGGGACTTCTCTAAAGAGTTTTGCAACTCTGGGCTATAAAAACTCCCCATCAGGGAGATTAATGAGACCACTGGAGAACAGAAAGCCAATCAGTGCATTTGCTATGAAGAGAAGAGGCATCAGAGAAGAAAGAAATCCCTGATGCTTCCGAGGGAAGCCACATGGTCAAACAAGACCTGGACCCACCTAGCGCAAATGGCTCTAGCAGAACTGAGAAAGTGCTCTCAAGTTTACCCAGTTTATGACTCCCATAAAAGCTCACCTGACTGTTAACAATAGATAGAAACAAAAGTCAGTTTGAAGGCTTCATCTTAAACACTTAGCAAAGACAGTGAAAACCAAAATACAGCCATTCCTGGACATTTTGAATAATAATAATAATAATAATAATAATAATAATAATAATAATAATATTTTAAGGTACACACTTTATGTTAGCCTCCCAAAATAAGTAAGACTGGAGGCTACAAAGAAGGATTCTCTGACAGGAATGCCTGATACTTATTAAAAGAGACTATCAAGAAGAGCTGCCAGATTCAGAAATTTTCAGTTTAAGGCCTAAATATATTCCTAACCTACACAGGTAAGCTTGGTGTTTGCTAGTACGATTATCCAGTCCTGAGTATCAAAATTAAAGGTTTCTCTATTAGACACAGAGGTCATACTGGTAAAAGGATTTTGCAAGATCAGATGACACTAAATTATTAAACTATATCTTATGGGGAGGGACAACTCTAATACTAAAAGTTAAATATTAAATTGACAGTCTTTATAACTGGGGATATTAAAGACTGGAGAGGGAACTTCTATACAGTGACATGTTCCAGCTGCTGCAACATTTATTCAGTACTCATGGTTTTTGTTTCTCTCATGTAATAACCAATCCCCAGATGACTTTACAACCTGTTCTTCCCCAACCAGACTTCAAACCGAACTGACTTCTAAAAGGCAACTCATGTCCCTCAACTACTTCTAAAAGGCAACTCATGTCTCTCACACCATGCCTACTCATGTAATCCTCTCTCAGCTCAGAAGAAGCCAAAATGGGTGACGCCTCTCTTATTACAACAATGGAGCCAAATATAAATAGACAATCAATATAAGTAATTAATTAAGTCAGGTAAAATCAGGGAGACTGGTTTTGGGTGAGTTCTAAAAATTTGGAGACTTTTACCTGAGGGATTAAAATTTCCTCAGTGCTCTACCCCTAATCTATCAAAGATTTGAAAGGGACACAGAGAAAAGGGGGGAATGATAGACCCAACCTGATCTTTTATTAAAATTGGAAGCCATCTTGCCAAAAAGCCATGAAAAGATAATTTTGGCTTTACCATAAATTACTGAAAATTCTGAACCTGCTTGGAATGCCTGCCAGTGTTTGAACTGAGCCATGTCTTGCTCTCCGACCTGATAGCAGCCCTCTCTGAAACTTTAGTGACATATCATAAATATTTGCCCTCCCTGGCCAGACAACAATCCTCTCTGAGGCTCAAATGGTCCTCATAAATTCTGATGTAGGGACAGCAAAAAAAAAAAATATATATATATATATATAAACTACCATTAGTGTGATGCTTGTCAGAGTTCTGTTAAATGTAATGCCCATTTTGTGTGAATTTCTGGTCCATGAAGCTGGGCTGTAGGAAAGCTGGGGTTGCTGTCTTGTTCCCGCCATTTTGGGAGGGAGAGGCAGGATGGCCAGTGGAAATAATAAGCTTAATTTAATTTAATTTTTATTGGTGTCAGTGGTCTTCTCTTGTGTCCAGATCTAAGAGGAAAACACTTACAAAACATGGAGCTCTGCCGGCCTAAAGACTTCTTGAGACACTTCCTCTGAGGTTGGGCACTTGAAATATATGTTGTTGTAAGGACCTTTAGCTTCCTTTCTAGTGGGACCATCAAAGCTGGGTCTGCATCTGTGTGACCTGGAGGACATGGTTTCTTATATTCTAATGAACATGAGGCAGCAGTGCTGAATTTTCTCGTTGTAGGTAAACTGTGGCCACTGGGTCCTAAGTGTCTCCCAGTGTGGACTGTGAAGACATTTTGTCATCCTAAACTTTTAGTGGTGTTTCTTGCTGCTGCACTGCGATTTTGGTATTTGCTTCATGAAATACAATGAGTTCAACTGGGACCCAGTGCTGGAGGGAGTTCTGTCACTTGTGGTGGGTCAGAGTCTGCAGGAGAATGCACCAACCAGGCTTCTATCCCACAGAGCTTGCCCCCTTGTCCATAGCAATCTGACTATGAAATTTGCCCTGAAACCTCTCCATATAAAAAGATGCCTTTACATAGAAGGGCCTGCTGGCTGCACCATGTCACTCACAAGCCATTTGGAAGGCAATGGCAAATCCTCATGGCCACACCATAGATGTATTATCACACACCTGCCCACCACTTCAATAGGCCCACTACTCTGCAGGCTCCAACTTACTGGCATCTTTGTTCTACACCATTTTCATGAAACCCAGACAATCTAGGCATTCTATGGTACACTCATGATCAGCAACAAGACATCCAAAGGCTCTCCAGTACCACCTGGTTAAGGGAATTTCAAAAATTTCATGGTATTTAACTAGCAATTTTTCATGGATGAAGTTGGAGGCACTGTGGGTTTCAGTTAATTCAGGAACCATAAAATGGTGAAGAAGGTCATTTCAATGAAAGCTGTGGAGTACTCTCACAGGCAAGTCTTCCCATTGAGTGGCCAAAGGCTCATATGCATCCAGGCCCATTAAGGTCTACAATGTGACGTCCATGGGTGTTTTGACTCTCAACTATGGATGCCTAATCTTTCAGAAAAAAATCTTGTGATATCCTGGCTGAGATTCTCAGGCTCTGTGGAAAACAAACCTGGTTCTTGATCTCAGTTTCCAAGGGCGAATCCCATGCGTGGCCTCCTAAAATCCGAACACAATTCATGGCAATATTTCTCTGAGATCAGTTCCAGAACTCAGACTCTAAAGGAATGACACCAGAGTTCAAACCCAGGTAGAACCAGTCATCACTTCCAACCGCCACACAAATCCCCACAATTAAAACCAAAACACTCCTACAAAGCCCTCATCTTTTTCCATATAGACACTCTTCATAACCTGTGGCTGGAGTTTTCCATGAGGGACTCATCCCAAGACAGTGTACAAAATAACCTTCCTAGCCCCTCATTTGCCTAAAGTCAGGGTTGCCTGGACACCCTTCCTGAGAACCAGGAGTGACCATAGGCCTGACGTAAATACTGCTCTGCTTCTCCAATTTGAGGCCTACTGACTGTCGGGTTTAGATTTTTTATCTGAATTGGTGTCATGAAAAAACCCAAGCACCTAAAGACTTGCCACTGCAGAGTTTTGAAGAACTCATTTGACACAAAGAATCCCTATTCTCACTAGATGGATGTCAGGAACCTTATAGAGAAAGGCGAGAGACTTCATCCACAAAGACTGCTTTTTGGGCCATTTTGGTTTTGGAAGCACACATGGAATCTTTCTTTAGATCCATCAGGTGCTGAGAATATAAGCCACAGCCTCACACATGGCCAAGAGGCTGATTCACAAACATCCCTTTCCAAAGCAATTAAGCAAAGAGGTACAGGTGATGCCCATTAATTTCCATTTGAAAACTGTTTTCTTCAGGCGTCCCAAAGGGGTGGCCTGAGGCAAAGACCTTCCTGACATTCAGGGCAACAGAAAAATAGGTAAGCAAATGGCCCAAAGCAGGGTTTCTCCACTTAGACTTTTTTGGTCACACTGATATCTGAGTTTTCTGATATTCCCCCAATCCCTTAAGCTATCCAGTACATGGCCATATCACAGAGCTTGGAGATGGTACATATATTGGACACAAAACCATGAGCCTATTCTGGAGAGTGGCCCAAATTCAGGAAGAAAACAGGATCTTAGGAAGATAGTAGGTGTTACCCATCCATAAGGCAAGCCAAAGTCCATTCATTAATTGAGCAGGATGAATGCTGTGAAGCTTTCTACTAGACAGGACACATCCATTGATGCATTCTCTTCTCTAATGTCTACAACCACGAACACAGTGGGACATACAGACATAGAAACACTCATCTTGTCAAACGACTTACTAGAAACAGTCCCCTCCAAACCAAACAAACCGCCTTTCCTCCCTATTCTCAGAACATGAGACAAAACCATAAACTCCCACCCACACCCACAAAGTCATGTCCTTCCCCCAAGTAGGTCTGTGACTATCCGGAGTATCCTCTGACTGGTGGGTCTTAGTATGTTTTCCGGAAATGGCCTCTCCTGTCTCAGATCTTGTCTCCTTGGTCAACTCTGTGACGTTGTCAGGTGCCAGTGGTGAGCCACTACCTACTTTCTGAGGAAAGGGCCCTCTTCAGAGCTTTGCTGGCATTTGGCCATCCTCACATCAGTAGGTACCAAGAAAGACTGACACTGTCCTTGGTAAATCCAAACAAGTGTGCCTACTGGAACTGGGACTGAGAGTGGCTCTGAGTGCCTGGCTTACTGGACCCCAAGTTCAGAGAGTTTTTTTCCCAAGGAAGTGAGGTAGGTCACTTCCTCCAGGAACTGAATGAGGTCACTGCCTTGGCAACCACTTTGTCCTAACATTTGCTTCCATAGGTCCCATGAGATGGAGGCTGCCCCTACTTCCTGTGACACTTTCACAAGTTCAAATAGTGTATCCACCCTACTCACCTGGCAATAGCTCTCCACACAGGCCTGGTTTGTTCCATCCTCTCTACATTAAGATCAGAGAGGCTGATTCAGACACAACCCTTCATCCTGCCCAGGTTGTTTGCCATGGAAGATGACTTTTGCTCTCTTAGGTCCTTCATAGCTGCCTACATCTTCTCCAGGGATAATTTCTGCATGGACTTTTGAGGTTCCCAGCAGGTGGAAGATTCCCTACATTCCTGTATTGTAAGACCAACTCTGTCCCTGCTCTTCTGTAAAGTTATATTGAGTGAACAGTGTATGGTTAGGGTTAATAACATGTTTGATTTATGTTAGTAATCATTGTGCAGGATGAATAATGGTATTGAGAACCTGCCTTGTTAATAAGAATATAGAGGTGAAATATAAGTATGAAAACAGAAATCTAGGTAAAATTTGAAGCCCAGAAGTGCATTTGGCCCTTGATTGGGATACTTAGCTTTGAATTATGTTCTGGACAGGTGTCTCAGATAATTCAAAATACAGCGTCATAGGACCTTGTATCTTGGATGATTGAATGTCGAAGAGAACATCCAGTCCAAAAGCGATAGTCAGTAGGATTAGGAAGATAATTGGTAGGTTTAGAAGGAAGAGTTAGTATAGGATTGATACCAAAAGTTTTTTAGCAATAGGGTTTCGGGTAGAGAGTGAATGTATATGTCAGCCCATGTGAAGAGTCAATCACAATGATGAACTGGGATAAATATGTAGGAAAGCAGAAATCAATAGAGACATTAGGAATTCAGCCAAAGTATAAAGTGAGTGATAGAATTAGATATTTTGAACAGGGTTGAGGTTGAATAGAAAATCTTAGGGAGAAACAAATATGTAGTCACCAATACGATTGATATTTGAGAGCATTAGGCAACCTGGACATGGATGTTTTAGTAATCCATGCTCACTTTCCTTTTAGGCTTTGGTGAAAGGTGAATAAAATATGTACTTGTCACTTCCTATTTTTCTGTATGCTTAACAAAACACTGTTGAAATCTTGAGAACTGTTTGCCAATCCTGTTCCCAGAATGTGTTGTCCCCAACTGCCAAACTGCAGAATGTACTCTCTCACCCATTTGCTCACAAACCGACCAGTCGCCCGGACCCATCAATAAACTTCCCTCCCTGTCCTCTCCATGAAAAGAATATAAGCTCTGCTTAAGCTCTTTCAGGGCTCTCTGCTCTATCCAAGTGAGGTCTGAGCCCCAGCATGCTGTACTCCCTATTAACCCTATACTATTGCATGAGACAGTCTCTTGGTGATCTCTTCCTCCAATGCTTGCCAGAACTTCACATCTGAAACCCCCAGCAAGATCCATCAGTGGTGTACGAAAGACTCCCAAAGAGCTCCTATCAGGATAAGTAAGGTACCACTTTCGTGTTTCGGGTTTCAGGTTAGGGCTTTGCAAAATGGCTATCGGTGATGAGCGTGAGCTCTCTCAGATGCTGGCTGACAGACGTGTCACCGAGCCACAGGTCACGTTCCTGGGGGATGCCCCCAGAGGATTCGGAAAATAGAGGAACAATAGTATCCTCGACTCAGTGATTTTTTTGTTTCGGATTCGGTTTTGCCAGCACATCAGGTTTTGCTGGCTAATCAGTCCTGGTCTCAGTATTGGACGTCCATTGCCTGTCTTTATTGTCTTGTCTTGTCTGTGTTTTGTGTCATTGCTTTCACTGTTTGTATATCTTTCATTATGGGACAGAGCACTTCAATGCCTCTGTCCCTGACTCTTGTTCAGTGGACCAAAGTCCACTTAAGGGCTCAGAATCTTTCTATTTCAGTAAAACGCCGGAACTGGCAGACTCTCCGTGCCTCAAAATGACCCACCTTTGGAGTCGGATGGCCCCTAAAGAAACTTTCTACTCCCCACTAATTCAAAAAGTCAGAAATATTGTCTTTCAACTGGGGCCACATAGTCATCCAGATCAAAAGCCATACATCTTAAATTTGCAGGACCTCTGCAAATCTCCTCCTCCATTTGTGAAGCCTTTCCTTTTCCCTGCCCCCGCTCCTCCACCTTCCCCCATGATTCTATCTCTCAAACCCTCTGCTCCTCCTCCTCCGCCCTTTGTTCTTCCTAAGTCTCAAGACTCAACTAGACTCTCCGCACCCTCCTTATCCCCTACCCTCTTCCCCCAACACCCAACACCCTCTAAGTGATTCCCTTGCTGCTGACTCAGCCTCTCCACCATTGGAGGAAGCTAGGCCGGCCCAGCGCCCTCCATATTACTACCCGGCAGCACACAAAGCCACTCCTTCCCTGGGCAAAGCTGGCCCCGGTAAAAGAACTCAAAGAACTTGCCGGCGTTGTCACACCTGCCTACTTGGGATGACTGCCAACAACTCCTACAGACTCTCTTCATGACAGAGGAACAAGAGAAAAACCTTCTGGAAGCTGAAAAAAATATCCTCGGACAAGATGGGTGACCGACACCTCTTCCCACATCATCAAAGCCGGCTTCCCATTGAACCAACCGAACTGGGACACCAACACGTTTGAAGGTAGGTAGCATCCGTCCACTTATTGCCGGGCTCTAATAGCGGGTCTCCAAGCAGCCGCTAAGGTGACCAACTAATTGGGCCAAGGTTAGAGAGATTATTCAAGAGCCTGATAAATCTCCCTCTATGTTTCTAGAGAGATTTATGGAGGCATATAGGAGATATACTCCTTTCGATCCTCAGGCAGAGGATCAAAAGCCATCTGTCATGATGGCCTTCATTGGGCAAGCTGCCCTGGATATTAAAAGAGAGTTACAATGCGTAGATGGATTACAAGATATGGCTTTGAGAGATTTAGTCAGAGAAGCCTAAAAAAGTAAACTATAAGAGATAAACTGAGGAAGAGAAGGAACAAAGGAGGAAGAAAGAAAGGGAGCAAAGAGAGGATGCGAGAAGCAAAAGATAGACTAATGCATTGACTAAGGTCCTGGTCACAACAAAAAATAGGATAGAAATTAAGAAACAGGGATACAGGAAGGGATACCTGGGCACACGCCAAAAGCCACCCCTGGCCTCAGATCAATATGCCTACTCAAAAGAAAAAGGACACTGGGCCAAAAAGAGCCCGAGAATGAGACAGCCACACCAGCCAGACATTCTGACTCTGGAGGATGACTAAGAAAGTCGGGGCTCAGATCCTCTTCCCGAGCTCAGGGTAACTTTTGAAGTGGAGGGTACCCCAGTACACTTTGAAGTGGATACAGGGGAAGTATACTCAGCCCTTAAAGCCCCATTGGGCCCTCCATCAAATAAAAGGTCTCTATTTCAAGGGGCTAATGGCAGTAAATATCGGGCATAGACAACTAAGAGGATCATGGACCTGGGGAAAGGAAAAATCCATCACTCCTTCCTAGTAATCCCAAGATGCCCGGCCCTATTAATGGGCCGAGATCTGCTCACCAAGCTCCGGGCCAGAATAACTTTTATCCCTGAAGGCCAAAAAGTGAAAATTATTAATCCTTCAGTAATAACTCCTATAGTCACAGCTTTAACTGTCAGTAGAAGATGAACATCAACTCTTCACACCACACAAGACTGATCAAACAGGCACGTTACCCCAGAATTGGATAACATATTACCCAGATGCCTGGACAAAAACTGATGGCTTAGGCCTGCCCATTAAAAAACCTCCAATAACAGTGGAGTTAAAAACCTCAGCCTCTCCAATCAATGTCAAAAAATATACTCTGGGCAAAAATCTAAAGATGGGATAAGGCCCCATATTCAGAAATATCTGATCTTAGGGGTCCTAAGGCCCTGTTAATCAGCCTGCAACACTCCCCTGCTACCATTAAAAAATGCCAGGAACCGGGGACTATCACCCTGTTAAAGACCTACGAGAGATCAACAACAGAGTGCAGGACATTCACCGCATGGTACCTAATCTGTGCAATCTGCCTAGCACTCTGAACCCTGAGCAGAAATGGTATACTGTTCTGTACTTAAAAGATGCTTTATTTTGCTTGCCTCTGCATAAAGATAGTCAGTTGCTGTTTGTTTTCGAGTGGGTAGACCCAGAAACCGGAACGTCTGGTCAACTAACTTGGATTAGACTCGAACAGGGGTTCAAAAACTCCCCCACTCTCTTTGATGAAGCTCTCCACAGAGATCTCAACAACTTCAGAACTATACACCCTGCTTCAACATGTGGATGGCCTGCTACTGGCAGCCAACACTAAGGAAAACTGTGAATCTGGGACCCAAGCACTATTATCTGAGCTTGCTAAACTGGCGTGTAGAGCTTCTGCCAAAAAGGCCCAAATTTGCCAGCATGAAGTAATCTTCCTGGGCTATTCACTTAGGGGCGGTAAAGGATGGCTCACTGAGCAAAGAAAACAAACTGTTGTGCAGATACCACACAGATCTAACAGCAGACAACTCAGAGAATTTCTTGGGACTGCTGGCTTTTGCAGGTTATGGATACCTGGGTTTGCATCATTAGCTGTTCCTTTATACCCGGTGCTAAAGGGAGATGCCCATTTCCAATGAACCCCTGAGAACCAGGAAGCTTTTGATAACACCTAAAGACTCTGACACTGAACCCTCAACTTCACTGAGCTTAGCCTGCAATTTCAGAAAGCCCTACACTAAGTTAAAATGTATATCAACTCACTCACCTTGGTTCAAAGAAATTGCAGGCATTCCTGAAGGATCAAGAACAGAGTTTTCCACTAACCGATTCAAAGAGAAAGGGAAGAACTGAATGGGTAACAAAAGCCTGTCGGGTCTGTCAATTGGTTAATGCTTACACTTCCAAGCTTCTTGCAGGAAAGCACCTATGAGGAACCAGACCAGGACAATTCTGGGAATTGGGAAGTTGACTTTACTGAAATTAAGCCAGCAATGTATGGACTTAAATATCTCCTAGTCTTTGTAGATACATTTTCAGGATGGATTGAAGCAACCCCAACAAAAAAAAAAAAAAGAAAAGAAAATAAAAGAAAAGAAAAGAAAAGAAAAGAAAAAAGAAAGAAAAGAAAAGAAAAGAAAAAAAAAAACCGGCCCAAATGGTGGTCAAAAAGATCCTGAAAGATATTTTTCCAAGATTCTGCCTGCCTAAGGTAATATGGGTCTGATAATGGGCTGGCGTTCATGGCCCAGGTAAGACAGGGGTTAGCCAGAATTCTAGGGGTTTATTGGAAGTTACATTGTGCTTATAGACCCCAGAGCTCAGGACAGGTAAAAAAATAAAAAGAACCATTAAAGTGACCTTAACGAAATTAAGCTTAGAAACTGGCATAAAAGATTGGACTATGCTCCTGCCTTCTGCACTGTTTCATGCAAGAAATACTCCCTCTGTTTCTTTGTCTAAGCTCACCCCCTATGAAATTCTCTATGGTGCCCCTGCTCCAGTAAGGGACCTAACCCCAACTCTAAGACCTAACGATCCCTTCCACACCCCCTTGCCTGACAGACTTAAAGCTCTTGAAAGAACTCAGCGGTACTTGTTGAAACATCTGGCCCCTTCCTACCAACCAGGGTATGATGGGACTCCACATCAATATCAAGTAAGAGACCTCATCTACTAAAGACGACATCAGGTGTCATTCCTGAAACCCCGGTGTAAAGGACCATACCAGGTGCTACTTATAACACCTACAGTGGTAAAGGTAGACGGAATCACTTCCTGGATCAATGCCTCTCATCTCAAGCCTGCGCCATGTCCCCACTCTGGCTGGAAGCTGGAAAAGACTGGTAACCCTTTCAAACTGTGTGTTCGCCATGTGGATAAGGCTTTAGACTCTCCCCTTGGCCACCAGTATTCCTAAGCATCATCAGCCCGTTCAGCAGCGATGGCTGATCAAAAATCCTACTAGACAACAAGTATGGTCTACCTCGAATACAGCCCACTGAGGGACCTGGTGGCCATCCCTCCACCCAGACATTTGTCAGCTACCTATAGGTCTTTCATATTGGGATAGCCCTGATGAACAGGATTCCACTAAAATTCCATTAAATCACTTTCGTACCATAGGTAATGGAAACCAACATTATGGATGTAGGGACACGTGAGCCAGATGCAGTTTGGCTAGCCTAGATTACTATGTTTGCCCGGCGGACTATCAAATGCACAAACAGCCATGGCTGTGTGGGGAAAAGCTGACTTCTTCTGTAAGTCATGGCGATCTGAGCATACAGGGGCTGCCTGCTGGAACCCAAACTCCTCATCAAATTCAGTACACAGCATTGGCCATATTACCAATTAGACAACCAAAATCCATGTCCCCCAGAGGGGTCTCTAGATCCTCAAATTCTGCATGGACTTTTTAACTTCGGCAAGTGCTCAAAAGGGTTGAAGGAAATTCCCCTATGTGCAGGCCTTTTTCCTCCTTTGCTCACATCCTGAACTATGCTTCTCTAATAGATCCTCACCCTCAGATTTCTGCTCCAGACTCTCTGCTGTCACTTTCACCTCAGGAATTTGATTTCTCCCCTCCAATTACTAGATCAAAAACCCAAACCTCTACCCTTTCTCAGACCATTGCCCCCTTGCTGAGGTAGCAGGTACTTAGGTACCCCTAAACCCAGACATTCCTCTATTCTTCTGTCAGTGCCCACAATGGGTCCCAACAGGTCCTCTTACCTGCTAACCCAAAGCTCAAACCAGCTGAGAAGAGCCCTCAGACCCCTATCCAAAATGTAATAAAAATTACCTTTAAAGTTGCATTGTCAACACTGAATACAGGTTACTAAGAATTTAAAATCCCTCACAGGCTTTTTGAGATACTCACTCCCATCTTCCCCTCTGCTCTACTTGCTCTACTGCTCAAGTTTTTTTGCTAGCAAAATCCCAAACCCCTTTCCCATTAGTCTTTTAATCTCTCCTTCCTGATTCTCAGATCCATGGAGCTGCTCTCACCCCCTGCCTTCCACTCTTCCCCCTCTGTACCAAGACCACAGAAAATTCTTAAGTGACCTTCTCCAGAAGTCTTCACCATGATTGACTTTAGGACTTTCAGCAAAATAATCCCTATGAAAGAGTTCAATGTAGATAAACTTCCTCTTTTCTTGTTGCCCTGTTCTAGTTGCCACTGGCTGGAAAAATCAGCACTCCTAAGCTAGACACCCCTTACTAGTTTTTCACAAAATATGTGAACAAGGCCTCTGGCCTTGAGCTGGAGCTTCACAGAGATTGCTACATTTCTAAGATAAAGAAGTTACCAACTGGGCTCCATTTTAACAGCTGGCAGGGAGAAAAAAAAAGAGAGGACAAAAGCTCTCCCCCTCCCAGGTGTCCTTAAAAAGTTAACTTGCCAAAATAGAAGAAATAAAACAGAAACAAAAAACTGCTTTTTGTGAACTTCTGCAGACTGTGATATTCTGAGCCCATTCCCTTACATGTTGGCTACAAAATTCTGAAACAACCTAAACTTGGGGTTCAGAGGATTAATTGATTACAACAGAAGCAATGCTCTCTACATCCTTTTGCAACCAAATAGGACTGCTTCCCTAGCTTCGGTGCTATCTTAGGTGCCTTTCCTTGTCTGTTCCTTCAACAGTATAATTCTATATACTTAATTATTGTTTATGTGTTCATAAAATGGTCAATAGATGTGATTAATTATGTAATGGTGCAGATGTTTCCCAGAGTGCTTTATCATGACACAGGTTCATTTAAAGTTCAAATACGGGGGGCATAAAACCCGGTTCCGCTGGGAACCTGTATCCCTCACTTTAGCCATCCTATTTGGAATAAGAGTTGCTGCAGGTGTGGGCACAGGAACCACTGACCTAGTCCATGGGACACAACAAATGACTCAATGAGAAGCAGCAATAGACCAAAGCTTAAAGATATTAAAAACCTCAATCCCAGCTTTACAGGAATCTTTAACCTCTCTCTCCGAAGTAGTTTCACAGAATAGGCGACGGTTGGACCTCCTCTTCATGAGAGAGGGGGCCTTTGTGCTGCAATGAGGGAAGAATTTTTTTTTTTATGCTGACAATACTGGAGTTGTAAAAGAATCTATGAGTAAATTAAGAAAACGCCTTGAAGAGCGTCAACGAGAGACAGAGGCCCAAAAAGCGTGGTTTGAGTGTTGGTTCACACAGTCCCTTGGGTTAACTACGCTTTTATCTGCCTTGGCCAGTCCATTAATAATCCTCATATTATTGCTAACGGTAGGGCCCTGTTTGCTCAACCGTGTAGTTTCCTTTCTCCAAGCTCAAATTGGACAAGTTAAACTTATGGTAATCAGACAACAATATAACTCACTAGCAGACATATAATGTGACACCCCCCAATGATCACTTTTTTGATTAAAAGTAACCAGAACAAGAAGTGGGAAATGAAAGGTTTATTAAATAGGTACTTGTCACTTCCTGTTTTTCTGTATGCTTAACAAAACACTGTTGAAATCTTGAGAACTGTTTGCTAATCTTGTTCCCAGAATGTGTTGTCCCCAACTGCCAAACTGCAGAATGTACTCCCTCACACATTTGCAAGCAAACCGCCCACTCACCCTGACCCATCAATAAACTTCACACCCTGCCTTCTCCAAAGAAAGTACATAAGCTCTGCTTAAGCTATTCTCAGGGCTCTCTGCTAAATTCAAGTGAGCTCTGAGCTGCAGCATGCTGGACCCCCAATACACACTTTGCTGTTGCATGAGACAGTCTCTTGGTGGTCTCTTCCTAAAATGCTCACTCGACCATTCCATTGGTACAATCATTAGTGTGAACTTTGCTTTTTGTGTCCAGAATATTACTGTGATAAAATGTATATGTAGGTCAGGTGACATGAGTATTTCTTCCACCATTTCTGGGAGGAATATTTTCAAGACCTAATAATTAGTATTGGGGTTATAAAGACGTGTACCCTGTGTCTATGGATATAGAGATAATGCATGAATAGACAATACTGTGTTTAAATAATATAACAGGTTCCACTTTAAATAATGTATTGAATTGATATCTGAAAATATATAAGAAATCATTTATTGATATACAATCATTCATTCCAACCAGTTATACATCTAATGGTAATATTATGGTTATGGTTCATTATCTAGGGTGTGTGAGATTTCCTTCAAAAGTAATTATGAAAATCAAAAATAATGTGTTTGGAAAGAATTCTCATGAAAAGACCAGTCATGAAACATGGAGAAATATATGTGTTCTGAAGTAGAAAGTGATTGAAAGTGAAACAAATGCCAATAAAATTGCAAACTTATGCATGAAATATATATCCAATGATGTGCATGAACTAAAGAAATAGTAATGTACAAGTGTTGAAAAAAATGAACTTCAAAATACACATTATGTCCCATAGGAGTCTACTTGCATTGATGTTAAACTGAGTCAGTTACTGTAGAAATATTAGGATTTGTATACACCATTCACTTAAGTTAGTTTTCAGTGTTGGAAACAAATAGGTATTCCAGGTGGATGAATATTTCTGAAAATAATCTTGTGAAAAGATTATTATAAATCCACATACATGAATATGAATGAATTTAGGAAATGTATAATAAGACACATATATTTCATATTTTGAAAAATCTGGAGAGTATATATATATATATATATATATATATATATATATATATATATATAAACACACACAGATATTAAAAATTAGCACTATATGCCAATTGAAATTCACCATGAAATATATATTATCCACAGATCAAAAGTATTCATTTTACTGAACATGGATTTATATATAATGTTGTTCAGCTAGGAAGCTCACCCATAGGGTGAATGTTCAGTTCCAACAGCGTTTAGGAGGAGTGATCTCTTCTCACAATTTGTATCTGCCTATTCAGGTACCACACAATAGTGTACATGTGGTACCAGGTAGGATTATACATGAGCTTATAAAAATACATGTGCTGAATACGCTACAGCGAAAGGGAGACAGGAATTCATATATTTGTTAACTTTAAAAACACATTGAGAACTATCTCAACAAAAAAATGAGTAGATTTATAACTCCTACTCTATATAATGCAAAAGGCAAGTCCAACTATACACTGTGCCTTTTCTGTACTGCTTGTATTTCAATTCTGTTTGGGTTATTTTTCTCCATCATATTAGGATTAGTAGACAGAGTTTAGTAGGGTATGGGGTAGTGTCAGTGTTTCAGTATTTCAAATGGAAAATTGGAAAATGAATCCAATGTGTATGCAAATATGTGCTACACAAAAATCCACCCACTCTCATCCAGAACAATTACTTGACATTACCTTCGCCCCAATTAAGACACAATTAGAGGAGAAGAGTTATAAAATTTGTGAATACATATCTGGAATGGAAATTGCTCAGGAGTTCACAACTTTGGAGGTGCAAGAGGAGTTTCCAAAAGTAAGGGACAGGATAAAACTCCACAATCATGGAGCTCTGTTGGCCTAAAGACTTCTTGAGAAACTTCCTCTGAGGTTGGGCACTTGAAATATATGTTGTTGTCAGGAGCTTTATCTTCCTTTGTAGTGAGACCATCAAAGCTGGGTCTGCATATATGTGACCTGGAGGACATGGTCTCTTATATTCCAATGAACATTAGGCAGCAGTGCTGAATTCTCTCTTTATATATATCTGTGGCCACTGGGAGCTAAGTGTCTCTCCGTGTGGACTGTGAAGCTATTTGGTCATCCTCCACTTTTTGTGGTGTTTCTTGCTGCTGCATTGGGAGTTTGGTATTTGCTTCTCAAAAAACAAAAAGTTCAACTGGGACACAGTGCTGGAGGGAGTTCTGTCATGTGTCGTGTGTCAGGGTCTGCAGGAGAATGCACCAAATAGGCTTCTATCACACATAGGTTGCCCCCTTGACCATAGCAACCTGATTCTGAACATTGCCCTGCAATTTCTCCATATAACAAGATGCCTTTACATACAAGGTTCTGCTGGCTGCACCATGTCAGTCGCAACCCATTTGGAAGTAAATGGCAGATCCACATGGCCCCACCACAGATGTTTTATCACACACATGCACAACACTGTTCTATGACCACTAATCAGGAGGCTCCAACGTACTGACATCTCTGTTCTACACCATTATCATGAAACCCAGTCAATCAAGGCACTGTCTTGTACACTCGAATTAGCAACAGGACATCGAAGGTTCTCCAGTGCCACCTGGTCAAGGGAATTTCAAGAATGTCATGGTATTTATGTAGCCATTTTCCAAGGATGAAGTTGGAGGCACTGTGGGTTTCCATTCATTCAGGAACCATTAAAGGTTGAGGAAGATCATTTCAATTAAAGCTCTGGAGAAATTTCACAGGCAAGGCTTCCCAAAGACTGGGCAAAAGGTTACATGAAGCCAGGCACATAGAGGTCTACAATGTGAGGTCCATGTGTGTTTTGACTCTCAACTATGGATTCCAAGGCTTTCAGAATAAAATCATATGGTATCATGGCTGAGATTCCCTGTGCTCTGTGGAAAGCCGCCCTTGGTCTCGATCTCAGTTTCCAAGGGCGACTCTCATGCGTGGCCTCCAAAAATGCCAACACAAATCATGGCAATTCTTCTCTGAGGTCAGTTCCACAACGCAGTCTCAAAGGGGAATCACATCAGAGTTTAAACCCCGATGGACCCAGTCATCTTTTCCAACCACCACACTAATGACCACAATTAAAACCAAAACACTTCCACATAGCCCTCATATTCTTCCATATAGATACTAATCATAACCTCTGGCTGGAGGTTTCCATGATGGGCACATCCAAAGACAGTGTCCAAAATACGTTCTCTTGCCCCTCATTTGCCTAAAGTCATTGTGGCCGGGACACCTTTCCTGTGAACCAGGAGTGATCAAATAGGCCTGCTCTTAATACTGCTCTGATTCTCCAATTTGAGGCCTACTGACAGTCAGGTATAGATTCTTTATGTGATTTGGAGTCATGAGGAAACCCAAGCACCTCTGCAGGGCTTTGAAGTACTAATTTTACCCAAAGGATTCCTATTCTCACTTGATGGATGTCAGGAAACTAATAGAGAAAGGCAAGAAGCTTCATCCAGTATAACTGATCTTTTTGCCATTTTGGTTTTGGATGCACACATGGCATCTTTTTTAGATCCATCTGGTTTTGAGAATCTAAGCCACAACCTGACACAGGGCCAAGATACTGATTCAGACACATCCATTTCCAAAGCAATTAAGGAAAGAGCCACAGGTGATGCCCATTCATTTCCATTTGAAAACTATTTTCTTCAGGCTTCACAAAGTGTGACCTGAGGCAAAGACCTTTCTGACATTCAGGGCAACAGAAAAATAGGTAAGTAAAAGGCCCAAAGCAGGGTTTCTCCACTGAGACTTTTCTATTCACACTGATATTTGAGTTTTCTGAGATGATCACATTTCCTTCAGCTATTCAGTACATGGCCATTTCACAGAGCTTGGAGGTGGTACATATCTTGGACACAAAACCATGAGCCTATTCTGAAGAGTTGAGAGAATTCAGGAAGAAAACTGAAACTTAGGAATATAATAGGTGTTGCACATCAATAAGGCTGCCCACTCTCTATTCATACATTGGGCAGGATGAATGCTGGGAGCTTTCTACTAGACACAACACATCCATTGATGCATTCTCTTTTCTATTGTCTACAACCACTGACACAGTAAGATACACAGACATAGAAACACTCGCCTTGCCAAACGACATACAAGAAACAGTCTACCCCAAAACAAACAAACCGACTTTCCTACCTATTCTCAGAACATGAGACAAAACCACATACTCACACCCACACTCAAAAAGGCACCTCCTTCCCCCAAGTAGGTCTCTGACTATATGGAGTGTCCTCTGACTGGTGAGCCATACTTCGTTCCCCCGAAATGGCCTGTACGGTCTCAGATCTTGTCTCCTTTTTCAACTCAGTGAAGTTGCCAGCAGCCAGTGGTGAGCAACTATCTACTTTCCCAGGAAAGGACCCTCTTCATAGCTATTCTGTCATTTGACCATCCTCACATCAGTAGGTAGCAAGAAAGACTGACTATGTCCATGGTAAATACAAACAATTGAGCCCACTGGGACGGGGACTGGGACTGGCTCTGGGTGCCTGGCTTCCTGGATACCAAGTTCAGAGAGTTCCATCAACAAGGAAGTTAAGTAGGTCAATTCTTTCAGGAACTGAGTGAGGTCACTGCCGTGACAACCACTTTGTCCTAACAATTGCTTCAGTTGCTTCCAAGTGTCCCATGAGATGGAGGCTGCCCCTACTTCCTGTGACACTTTCACAAGTTAGAATGGTATGTAAACCATAGGCACCCAGGAACAGCTCTCCACACAGGCCTGGTTTGGTCCATCTTCTCTACATTAAGAAGAGAGAGGCTGATTCAGACACATCCCTTCATTCTGACCAGGGTTTTTGCATTGGAAGATGACTTTTGCTCTCTTAGTTCCTCGATAGCTGCCTACATCTTATGCAGGGATCATTTCTGCATGGACATTTTAGGTTCTCAGCAGGTGGAAGATCCCCTACATTCCTGTATTGTAAGACGAACTCTGTACCTGCTCTTCTGTAAAGTGAGATTGAGAAAAGAGTGTATGGTTACGGTTAATAACAGGTTCTATTTGGGTTCGGAATCATTATGCAAGATGATTAATGGTATTGGGAACCTGCAATATTTTCAAGAATATAAGGGGAAATATAAGTTTGAAAACAGAAATCCAGGTAAGATTTGAAGCCCAGAAAGGCATTAGGCCTTTGAGTGGGATACTTAGCTTTGAATTATATTCTGCACAGATGTCTCAGATGAATCGATATACAATTGCCTTGTACCTTGGATGATTGAATGTCAAAGAGAACATCCAGTCAAAAAGTGATAGTCGGTACGATTAAGACGAAAGTCGGTAGGTTTAGAAAGAAGAGTGAGTATAAGAGTGGGACCAAAAGTTCTTTAGCAATAGGCTTTCGGGTAGACAGTGAATGTAAATGTCAGCACATGTGAAGAGTCAGTCACAATAATGAACTGGGATAATATGTAGGGAAGCAGAAATCAATAGAGACATTAGGAAATCAGGCAAAGTATAAATTGTGTGGTAGGATTAGACATTTTCAACAGGATTGAGGTTGAATATATAATCTTAGGAAGAAACAAATATGTATTCACCAATAGTATTGACATTAGAGAGCATTAGGCAACCTGGACATGGGTGTTTTTAGTAACACATGCTCACTTTCACTTAGGCTTTGGTACAATCATAAGTGTGACATTTTCATAATGTGTCCAGAATATTACTGTGATAAAATGTATATGTAGATCAGGTGACATGAGTATTTCTGCCAACATTTCTGGGAGCTACATTTTGAAGATGAATAAATTAGTATTGGGGATACAAATAGATGTACCCTGTGTCTATAAATATAGAAATAATGCATGAATAGACCATACTGTGAATAAATAATAAAAGTGGTTCAAACTTTAAATAATGGATTGAATTGATATCAGAAAATAAACAGGGAATCTTATATTGATATACAATCATTCATTCCAATCAGTTACACATATAATGGTAAAATTAGGGTTATGGTATATCATGAAGAATGTGTGAGTTTTGCTTCAAAATGATTATGAAAACCAAAATGAATGTGTTTGGAAATAAGTGTCATGAAAAGACCATTCAGGAAACTAGGAGTAATACATGTGTTCTGAAGCAGGAAATGATTGAAAATGAATCAAAGGCCTATAAATTTGTGAACTTGTGGATGAAATATATATCCTATGATGTGAAAAAACTGAAGAAATTGTAATGTACCAGTGTTGAACAAAATGAACTTCAAAATACACATCATGTCCGATAGATTTCTACTTGCATTGATGTTAAACTGTGTCAGTCACTGTAGAAATATTAGGATTGTATGCACCATTCACTTAAGTTAGTTTTCAGTACTAGAAAACAAATATGTATTTCAGGTGGATGAATATTTCTGAGAATAATCTTGTGAAAAGTTGATTAAAAATCCACATACATGAACATAAATGAATTTAGGGAGTGTATATAAGACACATATATTTCATATTTTGAAAAATCTGAAGAGTGTATATATATACAAAACACACACAGAGACAATAAAAAGTAGCAATATATATGCCAAACAAAATTCATCATGAAATATATATCATCCATAGATGCAAAAATATTTATGTTACTGATCATGGATTTATGTAAAATGTTGTTCTACTAGGAAGCTCACCCAT
The DNA here is from genome assembly GCF_048772815.1 of Callospermophilus lateralis. Taxonomy (NCBI): domain Eukaryota; kingdom Metazoa; phylum Chordata; class Mammalia; order Rodentia; family Sciuridae; genus Callospermophilus; species Callospermophilus lateralis. The sequence goes on along the minus strand of NW_027514499.1, from coordinate 402,180 downwards.
AGATTGAATTTTGAGTTCCAACAGCGTTTATGGGGAGTGATCTCTTCTCACAATTTGTATCTGCCAAGTCAGCCTCCTCACAAGAATGTACGTGTGATTCCAAGTAGGAATCTATATGTGCAGATAAAAATACATGTGTTGAATAGGCTACAGAGAAATGGAGACAGGAATTCACATATTTGTTAACTTTAAAAACACATGGAGAACGATTTCAATTAAAAATTAACTAGATTTATAACACCTACCCTATATCATGCAAAAGGCAAGTCCAAATATACACCATGCCTCCTCTGAACTGCTTGTATTTCTATTCTGTTTGGGTTATTTTTCTCCATCATATTAGGATTAGTAGTCAGAGTGTAGTAGGGTATGGGTTAGTGTCAGTTGTCCCGGCCGGCAGCACACATCAATGTGGGCAAGGAACCTAGTTGGGGAGGAATGAAGGGACAAGAGACACGAGAGATGACAGCAAGACAGGAGTTCTGATCATGCTGCAAACTTTTATTGTTCTCACATGGGAATTTATATGTTGTGGATGGGAAAGCTCTCTTATCGGCAGTTGCTGGATGTCTTCAGAAAGTTTGATAACCTCAGGATGTTGCAGGAAGACAGATGGCCGCAGGATGTCTCAGGGAGATAGATGGCTGCGGGATGTCTCCCAGGCAGGATATATCCCAGGGGGCTGTTTCTTTTCAGTGTCAGGCTATTCTTTGAAGGAGAACTTCCTTCTAGCCCCTGACCTCTCTTTCTTATATAAAATATTTGACCATACCTTACCGGCCAATGTTTTAGGGGGTGATAGAGGCTCTGTTTCTCTAGCAGGCCTTAGAATATCTCCTGATTCGAGAGAGCATATTTACTAGGAGATTTCGTGGTGGCCTTGGCATGTTTTGGGAGGAGACGGCTTTGAGGGGGAAGCAGGCCGACCACCATGCACCAGAGCGTGTCACTAAGAGGTCTTCTGTTTTGGGATCCGTGGATACATCCTCCTGCAGTCCATCCTGCACCCTCCGTTATTATGGCCTAACGTCCTCACTCCATGGGTGCATCCTCCCCCAAGTGGAGGGGCCCATGGAGGACGAACCCTTATGGCAATGGCAGAAGATGGTTGGTCAGAGCTGTTACTTATAGTTTAATGTAAGAAAGAGAGATCTGTGGGGATGTAAACTTAAGAAATAAGCCTGTGAGAAGGGTAGAACATCCTTTTAAATGTTGGCAGCATGGTCTTCCATCTCCAGGCGATGATAGTGGACCTGTATGGGCTTAGAGGCCAAAATATTAATCTGTTCTATAATAAATTGTACAAGCCTGTTTATAATGCAGGGTCCTATGGACACCATTAAAAGTAAACCCAACAAAGGGCCTAATAGGGGAAGAATGTAGGGTAGAAATCCATTAAACCCAGTCCAGAGGGGATTTTCAAAAAGTTCCCTTCATCTCTTTTCTAGATCTTCTTGAAGCTGCTTAATTTTAGTGCGTACTATGGCTGATTTATTGGCATTAAAGCAGCATCGTTCCCCTAAGGCCAAGCAAATACCTCCCTGGTTAGCTGTCAGTAAATCTAAGCCTTCTCTGTTTTGAAGGAACACTTCTGCCAGGGAGTCTACTGCAAATCTTTAATGGTTCCTGATATAGTTTGTACATCATTTATAAGTTGTTGAGACAGGCGACGCTAAGAGTGTATAGCCATGCCTAAGCCAGCTGTACCTGTGGCCACAGTAGCTGTTATTCCAAGGCTGGCAACGAGTGGTAAGGCCTGTATTGCCCGCCTGTGTCTTTTGACTGAGGTGTCTCGACTAGGAATGCATAGAGTTTCGTCTCCTGGGACAATAGTTATATCAGGGAGTAATAAGGCAATAACACAGCCAACGGTCCAATTCGATGGAAGCCTCGGGAAGGCCGAGTTTCCTCCACACATAAAAACTGTGCCATTGGAGGGACAAAGAGATGGGGTGGATGAGGAATAGTTTTGTACTGTTGAGCAATTTCCAAAGGAAGTAACTCCAACATCAATATCATAGGTATTATTTTGCATCGTGCCTAAAAGACATATTGTAAAAGTGCCTATAGACTGTACTTTTAAATGAAATCTGGGTTGGCATGTATTATCATCGTCTATGATAGAATTAATAGGAACTGCCATAGGCATGATTGCCCCTGTTGTCATGGAGAGCCAGCAATCACCAGCAAAGTTGGGGTTGGAATTATTAAGCAAGGAGAAGGTAGTTTCCAAAATATCTAATGTATTGTTATCTAAACCTGGGAGCTGGCATTTTGGCTATATTAAGGGATGATATGTGAGCTCAGGGATTTGGGGTTTCAAAAGTTTGATTATCTGAGGATGCTTGACAGCATAAGGGAATCCTCCACCATCAGTGACCCCTGTAGGTGCCTTAATGGGGCAGCAGGAGGGTTTACCAACAGGGCCTTGGCACCCAGCTGACTGTAGCTTGGTGTATTTGCCTTCTCCTCCCCGGTCAAAAAGAACGGGGGTATAATGAATAGTGGTCCCTCCTGCGGCATGAGTTTTAGTTAGGGAGGCTTCAAAAAATTGTTCTCCCTGCTTGTTAACACAAATTGAGGCCGACGCATAACAAGTGGCATGCATCGCTTGGGTATGCGTTCAAGTTGCAGAACAATTTTGGAGAGCTTTACTTGTACTAGGGGGAATAATCTTTGGCTTGTTAACACATACCAATTTAGGCTGATGAACTCCTCTGAGTTTATGGTCAACCTCGGCCCGGAGGTAAGCCACCTTAGTCACGCAGTCAGCAGTCTGAGTCAAACTAGTGGGAGCCTGAGTCCAAGATCCTCCCTTGCGTTCACAGGGAGGGCCAAAAAGGTACTCCATGATGTTGGAAGGTGGAGGGCCAAAGCCTCCGTGTAGAATCCTGTTCAGCAGAAGTGCCTTAAGTAGGATCCTCACACAGATTGTTGGCTGCATCTGAAAAAGAGGAAAATTTGTCCTCAGGGGGAGGGCCTCCATCCCCGTGTTGAGGTAAGCCATTAACCTGTTTAACCAGGCGTTCTGGTAACCATCTTGGGGCTGCTTGCTCTTCGTCCAAAACACAAGCTGAGCCTCGTCCACAGATGAGGACAGGACCTGGGCGTTTCCATTTATTTTTTAGGGGATTGTGCCACATAACAGGTGGGCGAACAGAATTGGACGAGGATTGCCTGTGTCAGTCTGCAGCCGAATGGCCTTCATTGTCTAGGGAAAGAAAAATAAGGGCAAATAATGCATGATTAAGGCGATGCCTGTGAGTGGTAAATACAAGTGCAGAAGCATTAATGCGGGTTAGCCAAGTCTTTAGGTAAGGTGGGCACGTTCCACAATGCCTGAGGCTTGTATGGAATTCCAGTAGTATGCCAAATTTGCGAGGTAGCACAAAACTGTTTAAACTTGGCACTGGTATATGCAGGACAATTATCTTTTTTTAATATGTATTGGTTTACCCATTACAGAAAACGCTGAAACAAGATGAGAAAGGACATCTTTGATAGCCTCTCCAGAATGTGGTGATGCGAAAATAAGGCCACTGAAGGTATCTACAGAAACGTGTAAATATTTGGTTTTTCCAAATTCAGAAAAATGAGTAACATCCATTTGCCAAAACTGATTGGACAGTAATCTTTGGGGGTTAACTCCCAAGTGTTGAATGGGGAGGGAGACAGGGCAACCAGGGCATGCTTTTACTATTTCTCGTGCCTGTTGCCTGGTAATTTTACATAGTTATCGAAGGTTCTGGGAATTTAGATGGTGAAGATTGTGTAACTCCGTGGCCTTTTGAGTGCAGCCAACAAAAATTGGAAAGATGAAACGAGTTGCTGCATCAGCTTTGGCATTACCTTGTGTTAGAGGGCTGGGAAGATCAGAGTGTGCCCTGCTGTGTCCTATGAAAAATGGGTGTTGTCTGGCCTGAATTAGCTGCTGAAGCTGGTGAAACCGATGGGCGACATTGGAAGAAGCCTTAATGGTCGGTGAAATCTCAAGCAGGCGCACAGAATGAGCAATGTAGGCACTGTATGTATAAATATTAACAGGATTATCAAAAAATGTTTTAAAAACTTGTGTTATGGCAAACAATTCCACAAACTGTGCTGAATGATAGACAGTATAAAAGGTGTTAGGCTGGTTATTGACAACAAAGACTGCTCGGCCATTACTGGAACTGTCTGTAAAGACAGTAAGTGCTTGAGGAATGGGAGCATTTTGAGTAATTTTGGCAAAAATAAATGGATGTAACTGGACAAAATGTAAAAGGGGGTCATTGGGTAGGTGGTTATCAATTGTTCCCAAAAAGCCTGATAAGGCAATACGCCATTCATCCTCCGTCTGTAGTAAAAATTGGATTTGGTCTTTAGTGTATGAAATTAAAATATTATCATGGTCTTTGCCAAAATGTTGTCGAGATAGCAAACGACTTTTAAAAATAATAGAAGCTACCTGAGCAAGAAAAACAGTAATAACCTTGGAGAATGTGGTGGGTAAATGGACCCAAAGCAAAGGCAGCTTTTATTTCTAAAATGTGTATTTCGTTGCCAAAATATTCCTGTGGGTGTATGAGGAGTGTGTAAAATAACCAGAACCAGAGGAAGGTTATAAGAATGTTCTGTAAAAAACTGTTTGGCAATGGCTTCTGTGACTTGGTTTAATGCCTGTCATGCCTCGGGAGTAAGTTTTTGAGAGGAGGAGGGGTGGGAATCACCTCTCAAAATATCATTAAGGGACAAAAGTACACAAGGTGGTAATTTTAAATATGTTTTTAGCCATTGAATATTCCCCAGGAATTTTTGAAAATCATTAAGGTTTTGAAGATGGTCCACCCATAGTGGTATCTTAGGAATTTGGATCTGATTATCTTGAAGTTTAAGGCCCAAATAGGTATAACAGTCCTGTGTTTTAACCTTATTAGGAGCTATCTGTTGTCCCAAGGAAGTGAGGATTTTGTAAATGTCCAAGTAACAATTATTAAGGTCATGGTTATTAGGTGCAGCAATTAACAAATCATCCATATAATGTAAAATATAAATTTGTGGCCATAGCTCTCTCACAGGGTCTACTGCTTGAGCAACGTATTTTTGGCAAAGACTAGGGCTGTTGGCCATACCTTGGGGAAGAACCTTCCATTGAAATCTCTGCATAGAGCCCTGAAAATTAATGCGAGGGAGACTAAAGGCAAAATAGTGTCTATCCGCAGGATGTAAAGGAATGGTAAAAAAACAATCTTTTAACTCAATAATCATTTTACAATAGTTTTTGGGAATAGCCACTGGTGTGGGAATGCCTGGCTGTAGTGCTCTTATTGGGCACATAGCTTTATTAATGGCACACAAATATTGTAAAAGGCACCACTTGCCTCATTTTTACTTGATAACAAAAATTGGAGTATTCGATGTTGAGGTTGAGGGCTCTACATGGCCTGCTGCCAGCTGTTCCTGCACTAACATGGAGGCAGCCTCCATATTTTCTTGGGTAAGTGGCCATTGATGCACCCACACAAGAGTCTGAGTTTCCCAAATAATTTTATCTCCATGGGGTACAGGAGAGTCAGAGACCGACACTAAAAATCCGAATACCCAAGTCCATATGTATTTGTTTTTTGTATGGGTTTTATTGGCTCAACCAGTCCTTGTCTCAGTCTCCCAAAGCCTGTACCAGGGACAAAATTTATATGAAGCATTTGATGAGTTACCATGGAATTGGGACTGGCATGAATAACTTCCATTTGACTCAAAATATCTCGGGCCCATAGGTTAACAGGGAGGTCAGGAACAACGAAAAGAGTGACAATTCCCTTATTACCCTCTTTATAAGTCCAGCTAAGAGCCGTAGAGCTGACCAGAGGATTTTTTGACTGTCCTATCCCTTTAAGGTCAGTCAAGGATGAGGTGAGGGTCCAAGCTGATGGCCAATATTTTTGAGAAATAATTGTGTCATCAGCTCCAGTATCTAGAATTCCTTGGAATTCCTTTCCTTCAATAAGTAAGGAAATTGTGGGTCTTTCGTGAGAAACGGGTTGAACCAAATTTACATCAGAGCAGCCCAAGGAGGCAGTCCCCTGCGGTAGGTTTGGGCGGTGGAAGTGCCTCCTGGATTCAAGGGAAGGAGTATTAATTGTGCAAGACTTGTTCGTGCTGGGATGGCCACAACTCCATTAATAGCTGTGGCCAGTATTTTTTTTCTCCAGTGAAATCATTATTATTAATGCCATGGAATACCTGAACACCATGTAAGTTAGTAGAGGCTCTCCCAAAAATAAGGGCACACATATGAGATTGAGGGGGACCCATAATTCCAGTGGGTATTATCTGGGGTCCTTGCATTGAGTCCAATATAGTATCTGTGGTGGCACAGAGGTCCAATCCTGCGCTGCCTGGAGTGGCTAGTTGGAGGGAGGCAATTGTGGAGAAGAATTTTGAGGTAGGTTGGGAGTTTGGGAGGGAACAAATCTTTTTGCCCCTGGGTTTGTCCTGGGGGATGTCGTGGCCCGGGGCTGGCCCCGCAGGGAGTTTCCCAAGAAGCAGGAAAAAATAGGCTGTCTGAGGGCATTTGTCTTAGATCTACACTCACTGGCCCAGTGATGACCTTTACCACATCTAGGGCAAAGGATAGCTTGGGGCGGTATAGCCCCAGTTGAAGGAGACGCTATTCCTAGGCTTTTTTTGCCTGTCCGACACTTGCGTGCAATATGGCCAGGTTGTTTACAAGTAAAGCAATTACGTGAGCCAGGATTGTGAAAGGTCTTGGTAAAGGAGGCACCTAGTGCAAGACCCATGGCATGGGCTGCACCTACCCCTGCATAGAGTCTAATAAAGTCAGAAAGTTTCCCTTAATCCTTATGTGGTTGAAGAACATCCTGACATGCCGGGTTGGCGTTTTCAAAGGCAAGATGTTTTACAAAAGCGCTTTTGCTTTCGCTTGGTCCAAGCAAGCATTCCACAGCTAGGTTAAGCCGGGGAACAAAGTCGCTATAAGGCTCGTCGGGCCCTTGTCAAATTTTTGCCAGAGAAGTGGTAGCCGAGGCTTTTGAGGGAGGTGTCTCCAAGCATGTAAGCCAGCCATCTGAATCTGCATCAAAAGTCCAGCAGGGAAATGTGCCTGTTTAGTTTTATTGTCAAAAGGCTCATTGCCCACTAGCTTAACATAAGTCCTGGATTTAGAGAAGGCCTTAGTTAAAATTTTTTGAGCAGTTTCCCTACAGTGCTCTTTGAAATCTGCATTCCATAACAGGAAGTCTCTGGCACTGAGGGTAGCTTGGTCTAAAAATTTCCAATCATTGGGAGTAAGTCATTGTGTGCTGTGGCTTTCTAATAAAGCCAACGTGTAGGGTGCAATGGGGCCATAGTGAGCAGAAGCCTTTTTAAGTTTTTCAGGAAAATGCAGGCTTAATTTTTTGTAGACTCTGGGTTCCTGCCTGCCTAGGGCTGAACTCCTCATCCTCTGAGTCCTGATCTCCTTAATCCATTTCCCCGCTTCCTCCTCTTTATCCTCGTCTAATTCTTTGACCTCAGCCTTGGCAGGCTTATCTATCAGACTGGTGGTGACTGGGAAGGCGAGCACAGGTCAATGGAGTGGCTTCGCCTTTGTATTAGACCACTGTAGGCCAGTTGCTTTTACTCCATACCTAAGGCTAATGAACAGAGCTCAGAGTGAAGGGATCTTAATTCTTTTAAAGGTTGGATCTGTTCCTGTGTATGTTGAAAGGATGCTCACAAAGGAGCCAGTTTAGGCAAGGGAAGTGGGGAGAAAATATCGGGGGGGGGGGCATTTGTTCCCTGAAGGGCCAGAGCACAAAAGGCAGGAGGGATATAGCAGGGCGGTGGATGTGTAAGTCCTATAGGCTGTGGCAGGGTCTTGAGAGGTGGAGGGTCTTCTGAATGGTAGCGAGCTGCTTCCTTCTCCAAGGTAGCCTCCTCTACAGGGGTCAATGAGTCTCCGGTATTTAAAACTGGATAAAGGCAGTTGGTAATCATTGGAGCCTTATTCATTAGGGTGGTATTTTGAGGGGGACCAGGAAGGTTCCCACGGTCCTGGGGAGCCTGAGAAGGGTCTATGTCTATACTAACTGATGGGCATGCCGAGGGGATATGAGAAGTATTTGCATAGTCTCTTTCCCAACCTTGACAACTTTTAAGGTACCATTGTCAAAGGGTGAACTTTTAAGAATTCTATTAATTAAGTTCCAGTAAGAAAAGGTGGGAACAGGCACTTTTTCTGGGCCAAAGGATTCATAATAATCTTTTAAACAGTCTCCTACTCTAAGCCATCTTTTACCATCAATGGTCCTTTCAAGAGGAAACCATGGACACTGCTCTCTTATGTGTGAAAAGAAAAAAAATTTAAGTCTTTTTTCTTAATACGCGCCCCCATGTCTGGAAGGACTCCTTGTAGCCTGACAAAAACAAATCATGTGACGAAACTGCTTGCCCCATGGTGGGTCAATCACCGTGTGTCATCCCACCCTCCTCCTGGATCTGTCTCTCGGTGGTGTCTTCTGCGGTTATTGCAAGCTCCGCTTGACCAAATCTTCCAGGAGGACGGGGTCCCCCTCAATCAAAAGCTCGAGCCCCAGTCAGTGGGCGCCAGATGTCCCGGCCGGCAGGACACATCAACGTGGGCAGCGAACCTAGATAGGGAGGAATGAAGGGACAAGAGACACGAGAGATGACAGCAAGACAGGAGTTCTGATCAAGCTGCAAACTTTTATTGTTCACACAGGGGTATTTGTATGCTGGATGTGGGAAATCTCTCTTATCGGCACTTCCTAGATGTCTTCACAAGGTGAGATAACCTCAGGAAGTTTCAGAAAGACACATGGGCACAGGATGTCTCAGGGAGACAGATGGCTACAGGATGTCTCCTGGTGGCTGTTTCTTGTAAGTGTCAGGCTATTCTTTGAAGGAGAATTCCTTCTACCTCTGACAGTCAGGGATTCAGTATTTCGAATAGAAAATTGGAAAATGAATCCAATGTGTATGCAAATATATGCTACCCAAAAGTCTTCCCACTCTCATTCAGAACAATGCCTTGACATTACCTTAACCCCAAGTAAGACACAATAAGAGGAGAAGAGTTAGAAAATCTGTGAATACACATCTGGAATGGAAAATGCTCAGTAGTTAACAACCTTGGAGGTGGTAGAGGTGTTTCGAAAAGTAAGGTACATGGTAAAAACTCCACAAACATGAAGCTCTCTTGGCCTAAAGACTTCTTGAGAAACTGCCTCTGAGGTTGGGCACTTGAAATATATGTTGTTGTCAGGAATTTTAACTTCCTTTGTAGTGAGACCATCAAATCTGGGTCTGCTTCTGTGTAACCTGGAGCACATGGTTTCTTTTTTTCCAATAAACATGAGGCAGCAGGGCTGAATTCTCTCTTTGTAGGTAATTTGTTGCCATTTGGGGGCAAAATGTCTCCCAGTGTGGACTTTGAAGCCATTTGGTCTTCCTCTACTTTTCATGGTGTTTCTTGCAGCTACACTGGGAGTTTGGTATTTGCTTCATGAAATACGAGAAGGTCAACTAGGACAGAGTGCTGGTGGGAGTTCTGTCACGTGTGTTGGTTAAGGGTCTGCAGGAGAGTGCACTAACCAGGCTTCTATCCCACATAGCTTGCCCCCTTGACAATAGAAATCTGATTCTAAACATTGCCCTGAAACCTCTCCGTATAACAAGATGCCTTTACATACAAGGGTATGGGGGCTGCACCATGTCAGTAACAAACCATTTGGAAGCCAATGGCAGATCCACATGACCCCATCACAGATGTTTTAACAAACACCTACACTCCACTGCTCTAGGCCGAATACTCATCGGGCTCCAAATTACTGGCATCTCTGTTCTACACGATTTTCATGAAACCCAGTCAATCAAGGCACTGTCTGGTACACTCATGATCATCTATAAGACATCCAAAGGTTCTCCACTGACACCTGTTCATGAGAATTTCAAAAATTTAATGGTATTTATCTAGCCTTTTTTCAAGGATGAAGTTTGAGGCACTGTGGGGTTTAATTCATTCAGGAACCATTAAATGGAGAGGAATCTCATTTCAATGAAATCTCTGGAGAATTCTAACAGGCAATGCTTCCCAACGACAGGCTAAAAGGTCACATTAAGCCAGGCGTTTGAGGTCTACAATGTGTGATCCTTTTGTGTTTTGACTTGCAACTATGGCTGCCAATTCTTTAAGAATTAAATCATGTGATATCCTTCCTGAGATTCCCAGTGCTCTGTGGAAAGCCACCCTGGGCCTTGATCTCAGTTTCCAAGGGCGACTCTCATGTGTGGCCTCCTAAAATCCCATCACAATACATGGCAATACTTCTTTGAGGTCAGTTCCATAACTCAGTCTCTAAGGGGAATCACACCAGTGTTCAAGCCCAGGTGGCCTCAGTCATCTCTTCCAACGGCCACAAAAATGACCACAATTAAAACCAAAACACTCCCACATGGCCCTCATCTTCTTCCATATAGACACTAATCATAACCTCAGGCTGTAGGTTTCCATGAGGGCCAAAGCCAAAGACACTATCCAAAATAAGGTCCCTTTCTCCTTTTGCCTAAAGTCAGTGTGGCAAAGACACCCTTCCTGTGAACCAGGAGTGATCTAAGAGGCCTGCCCTTAATACTGCTCTGATTCTCCATTTTGAGGCCTAATGACTGTGGGGTTTAGATTCCTTATGTTAATTGGGGTCATGAGAAAACCCAAGCACCTATGGCCTAGCCTGTGTAGTGATTTGAAGAACTCATTTGACCCAAAGGATCACTATTCTCAAAGATGGAGGTCAGGAACCTTACAGAGGAAGGTGAGAGACTTCATCCACAATGACTGCTCTTTTGGCTATTTTTGTTTTGGATGCACACATGGGATTTTTTTAGATCCATTAGGTGCTGAGAATCTAAGCCACAACCTCACACAGGGCCAAGAAGCTGATTCAGACACATCCCTTTCCAAAGCAATTAAGCCAAGAGCCAAAGGTGATGCCCATTCATTTCCATTTGAAAACTCTTCAGTCTTCACAAAGGGGTGGCCTGAGGCAAAGACCTTCCTGACATTCAGGGCAATAATAAAATAGGTAAGCAAAAGGCCCAAAGCAGGGTTTCTCCACTGAGACTTTCCTGGTCACACTGATATCTGAGTTTTCTGAGATGCTCACCATTGCCTTCAGCTATCCAGTACATGGCCATGTCACAGAGCTTAAAGGTGGTACATATCTTGGACACAAAACCATGAGCCTATTCTGGAGTTTGGCCAAAATTCAGAAAGAAAATAGGAACTTAGGAAGATATTAGGAGTGGCCGATCCATATGGCAAGCCGCAGACCATTCATAAATAGGACAGAATGAATGCTGGTAAGATTTCTACTAGATAGGAGATATGTATTAATGCACTCTCTATTCTAATGTCTACAACCACGGACACAGTGGGATACACAGACATAGAAACACTCGCCTTGTCAAAAGACTTACTAGAAACATTTCTCACCAAACCAAACAAAACGACTTTCCTACCTATTCTCAGAACATGAGACAAAATGACAAACCCACACCCACACCCACACCCACACCCACACAGACCCCCAAGTAGGTCTGTGAAAATATAGAGTGACCTTTGACTGGTGGGCCATAATATATTCCCCCATAATGGGCTGTCCTGTCTCAGATCTGGTCTCCGTGTCCAACTCTGTGAAGCTGTTAGGTGCCAGCGGTGAGCCAGTACCTTCTTTCTCAGGAAAGGCCCCTCCTCAGACCTTCCTGGCATTAGGCTATCCTCACATCAGTAGGTACCAAGAAAGACTGTCTCTTTCCTTGGAAAATCCAAACAAGTTTGAACACTGGGACATGAACTGGGACTAGCTCTGGGTGCCTGACTTCCTGTATCCCAAGTTCAGAGAGTTCCTTCATCAAGGAAGTGAGGTGAGGTCACTTCCTTCAGGAACTAAATGAGGTCACTGCCTTGACAACAACTTTGTCCTAAAAGTTGCTTCTAAGAGTCCCATGAGATGGAGGATGCACCTACTCGCTCTGACATTTTCACAAGTTAGAATGGTATATCAACCATAGGCACCCGGGAACAGCTCTCCACACAGGCCTGGTTTGGTCCATCTTCTCTACATTAAGATGAAAGAGGCTGATTCAGACACATCCCTTCATCTTGTCCAGGTTGTTTACCATGGAAGTTGACTTTTCCTCCCTCAGGTCCTTCATAGCTGCCTACATCTTCTCCATGGATCATTTCTGCATGGACCTTTGAGGTTCTCAGCAGGTGGAAGTTTCCCTACACTCCTGTATTGTAAGGCCAACTCTGTCCCTGCTTTTCTACAAAGTTAGATTTAGGGAACAGTGTATGGTTTGGGTAATAACAGGTTCGATTTTGTTAGGAATCATTCTGAGCGATGAATAATGGTATTGGGAACCTGCGATATTTATTAAATTATATTGGCAAAATATATGTATGAAAACAGAAATCTAGGATTTGAAGCCCAGAAGGGCATTGGGCCAATGATTGGGATACGTAGTGTTGAATTAGGTTCTGCACAGATGTCTCAGATAAATCCATTTACAATGGCATAGGACCTTGTACATTGGATGATTGAATGAGGAAGAGAACATCCAGTCAAAAAGGGATAGTCGGTAGGATTAGGTAGATAGTCGGTAGGTTTAGGAAGAAGAGTGAGTACAGGATTTGGACGGAAATTTCTTTAGGAATAGGGTTTCAGTTAGAGAGTGAATGTAAATGTCAGCACATATGAAAATTCAGTCACAATGATGAACTTTGAAAAATATGTAGAAAAGCAGATAATAATAGAGACTTTAAAAATTCTGGCAAAGTATAAAGTGAGTGATAGGATTAGACATTTTGTACACTGTTGAGTTTGAATATATAATCTTAAGAAGAAACAAATATGCAGTGACCATTAGGATTGACATTTGAGAGCATTAGGAAACCTGGACATGGATGCTTTTAGTAATCCATGTTCACTTTCCTTTTAGGCTTTGGTACAATCATAAGTGTGACCTTTGCATTTTTTGTCCAGAATATTACTGTCATAGAATGTATATGTGGATCAGGTGACATGAGCATTTCTTCAAGCATTTCTGGGAGTAAGGTTTTCAAGAGCTATAAATTAGTATTGGGGGTACAAAGAGGTGTACCCTGTGTCCATGAATATAGACATAATGCATGAATAGACCACATTTTGAATAAATAATTTAACTGTTCCCACTTTAAATAATGCATTGAATTAATATATGAAATATTATAAGAAATCTTGTATTGATATAATATCATTCATTTCAACCAGTAATACATCTAAATGTAATATTAGGGTTATGGATTATCATGAAAGGTGTGTGAGTATTGCTTCAAAAGTGATGCAAGAAATCGAAAATAATGTGTTTGGAAAGAAGTCTCATAAAAAGACCAGTCAAGAAACATGGAGGAATACATGTGATCTGAAGAAGAAAATGATTGAATGTGAAACAAATGCCTATAAACTTGCGAACTTGTGGATGAAATATATATCCCATGATGTGAATAAATTGAAGAAATAGTAATGTACCAGTGTTGAATAAAACGAACATCCAAATACACATCATGTCCCATAGGAATCTACTTGCATTGATGTTAAACTAGGTCAGTTACTGTAGAAATATTAGGATTTGTATGCACCATTCACTAAAGTTAGTTTTCAGTACTAAGAAACAAATATGTATATCAGGAGAATGAATATTTTGAGAATACTCTTGAGAAAATTTGATTATAAATCCACATACTTGAATATGAATGAGTTAAGGGAGTTTATAATAAGACACATATTTCATATTTTGAAAAATCTGGAGAATATATATATATATATATATATATATATATATATATATATATATATATATATACACACACATACACACACACAAACACACACGGACATTAAAAATAGCATAATATATGCTATAGGAAATTCACCATGAAATTTATATCATCCAGAGATCCAAAAATATTTATTTTATTTAACATGGATTTATGTATAATGTTGTTCAACTAGGAAGCTCACGCATAGGTTGAATTTTCAGTTCTAAAGCGCTTAGGAGGAGTGATCTATTAAAATTTGTATCTGCCAAGTCAGCCACTTCACAAGAATGTACGTGTGGTATCAGGTAAGATTCTATAATTGCATGTAAAAATACATGTGCTGAATAGGCTACAGAGACAGGGAAACAGGAATTCATATATTTGTTAACTTTAAAACACATGAAGAAATATGTTAACAAATAATTGACTAGATTTATAACTCCTACCCTAAATAATGCAAAAGGCAATTCCACTATACACCATGCCTTCTCTGAACTGCTTGCATTTCTATTTTTTTGGTTTATTTTTCTCCACCTTATTAGGATTAGTTGTCAGAGTCTAGTAGGGTAGGTGTTAGTGTGAGGTATTCAGTATTTTGAAAGAAAAATTGGAAAATGAATCCAATGTGTATGTAAATATGTGATACACAAAAATCTTCCCACTCTCATCCAGAACAATGCCTTGACATTACAATCGCCCAGAGTAAGACACAATTAGAAGAGAAGAGTTAGAAAATCTGTGAATAAATATCTGGAATGGAATATGCTCAGGAGTTCACAACCTTGGAGGAGGTAGAGGAGATTCCAAAAGTAAGGGACAGTGTAATCATTCCAAAAACATGGAGCTCTGCTGGCCTAAAGACTTCTTGAGAAACTGCCTCTGAGGTTGGGCACTTGGAATATATGTTGTTGTCGGGAGCTTCAGCTTCGTTTGTAGTGAGACCATCAAATCAGGGTCTTCATCTATGTGACCTGGAGGACATGGTTTCTTATTTTCCACTGAACATGAGTCAGCAGTGCTGAATACTCTCTTTGTAGGTAAACTGTGGACACGGGGGGCTAAGTGTATCCACATGGGCCTGTGAAGCTATTTGGTCATTCTCCACTTTTCGTGTTGTTTCTTGGTGCTGCACTGGGATTTTGGTATTTGTTTCACGAAATACAAAGAATTCAACTGTTACTCTGTGCGTGAGGGAGTTCTGTCACGTGTGGTGGGTCAGGGT
Organism: Callospermophilus lateralis; assembly: GCF_048772815.1. NCBI lineage: Eukaryota > Metazoa > Chordata > Mammalia > Rodentia > Sciuridae > Callospermophilus > Callospermophilus lateralis. The sequence goes on along the minus strand of NW_027514499.1, from coordinate 387,100 downwards.
CTGCAGGAGAATGCACCAAACAGGCTTATATCCCACATAGTTGCCCCCTTGACCATAGCAACCTGATTCTTAATATTTCCCTAAAACCTCTATATATAACAAGATGCCTTTACATTGAAGGGACTGCTGGCTGCACCATATCAGTCACAAGCAATTTGGAAGCCAAAGGCAGATCCACATGACCACACTGCAGATGTTTTATCACACACCTGCCCACCACTGCTCTAGGCCCACTCCTCAGGAGGCTCCAACTTCCTGGCATCTCTGTTCTGCACAATTTTTATGAAAACCAGTCAATCAAGGCACTGAATGTTATTCTCATGATCAGCCACAAGATATTCAAAGAATCTCCAGTGCCAACTTGTCACGGGAATTTTAAAAATTTCATGATATATTGACCTAGCCATTTTTCAAGGATGAAGTTGGAGGCATTCTGGAACTATTAAATGGTGAGGAAGCTCATTTCAATGAAATATCTGGAGATGTCTCACAGGAAAGGCTTCCCAAAGAGTGGCCAAAAGGTCACATGAATCCTTGAAAATTGAGGTCTACAATGTGAGGTCCATGTGTGTTTTGACTCTCAACAATGGTTGCCAAGTTTTTCAGAATAAAATCATGTGATATCCTGGCTGAGATTTCTAGTGCTCTGTGAATAGCTACCCTGGGCCTAGATCTCAGTTTCCAAGGGCGACTATCGTGCGTGGCCTCCTAAAATTACAACACTATTCATGGCAATACTTCTCTGAGTTCAGTACAAGAACTCAGTCTTTATGCGGAATCCCACCAAAGTTCAAGCCAAGGTGGACCATGTCATCTCTACTAACCGCCACAAAAATGACTACAATTAAAACCAAAACACTCCCACATGGCCCTCATTTTCTTCCATACAGACACTCATCATAACCTCTGGCTGGAGGTTTCCGTGAGGGGTGCAGCCCAAGACAGTGTCCAAAATAAGCTCCCTTGCCCCTCATTTGCCTAAAGTCAGGGTGGCCTGGACACCCTTCCTGTGAACTAAGAGTGATCAAATAGGCCTGCCATTTATTTTGCTCTGCTTCTTAAATTTGAGGCCTACTGATGGTGGGATTTAGAATCTTCATGTGAATTGGAGTCATGAGAAAACCCAGTCACCTATGGGCTAGAATCTGCAGGGCTTTGAAGAACTTATTTGACCCAAAGGAGCCCTATTCTCACTTGATGGAGGTCTGGAACCTTACCAAGGAAGGAGAGAGACTTCATCCACAATGATTGCTCTTTTGGACATTTTGCTTTTGGATGCATACATGGGATCTCTCTTTAGATCCATCAGGTTCAGAAAATCTAAGCCACAGAATTACACAAGGTCAAGGGGCAACAGAACAATAGGTAAGGAAAAGGCCCAAAGCATGGTTTCTCCACTGAGTCTTTACTGGTCACACTGATATCTGAGTTTTCTGAGATGCTCGCCATGCCCTTCATTTAACCAATACATGGCCGTGTCACAGAGCTTGGAGGTGGTACATATCTTGGACACAAAACCATGAGCCTATTCTGGAGAGTGGCCAGAATTCAGGAAGCAAACAGTAACTTAGGAAGATAGCAGGTGTTGCCGATCCATAAGGCAAGAGGCAGTCCATTCATAAATTGGGAAGGATGAATGCTGGTAAGCTTTCTACTAGACAAGACTCATCCATTGATGCATTCTCTTTGCTAATGTCTACAACCACGGACACAGTGAGATACACAGACATAGAAACACTCGCCTTTTCATACGACTTTCTGGAAACACTTTACTCCAAACCAAACAAACCGACTTTCGGACATATTCTCAGAGCATGAGAAAAAAACCACAAACCCACACCCACAGCCAGATAAGCACCTCCTTCCTCCAAGTAGGTTTGTGACTATCCGGAGTGTTCTCTGACTGATAGGCCATACTATGTTCCCCCAAATAGGCTCTCCTATCTCACATCTGGTGTCCATGGGCAATTCTGTGAAGTTGTCAGGAGCCAGCAGTGAGCCACTACCTTCTTTGTCAGGAAAGGCCCCTCTTCAGAGCTTTCTTGTCATTTATTCCATCCTGACATCAGTAGATACCAAGAAAGACTGACTCTGTCCTTGTTAAATCAAACAAGTGAGACCACTAGGCCTGGGACTGAGACAGGCTCTAGATGCCTGGCTTCCTGGATCCCAAGTTCAGAAAGTGCCATCACCAAAAAAGTGAGGTGAGGTAACTTCTTTCAGGAACTGAATGAGGTTACTGCCTTGGCAACCAGTTTGTCCTAACACATGCATCCAAGGTTCCCATGACATGTAGGCTGACCGTATTTCTGTGACACTTTCACAAGTTAGAATGGTATATCAACCATAGGCACCCGGGAACAGCTCTCCACACAGGCTTCATTTGGTCCATCTTATCTACATTAAGAAGAGAGAGGCTGATTCAGACAAAAGCCTTCATCCTGACCAGGTTGTTTGCCATGGAAGATGACTTTTGATCTCTCAGGACCTTCATACCTGCCTACATCTTCTCCAGGGATCAATTCTGAATGGACCTTTGAGGTTCTCAGCAGGTGGACAATCCCCTACTTTCCTGTATTGTAAGACCAACTCTGTCCCTGCTCTTTTATAAAGGTAGATTGAGGGAACAGTTTATGGTTAGGGTTAATTACATGTTTGTTTTGGGTTAGGAACCATTTTGCTGGATGAATAATGGTATTGGGAATCTGTGATATATATAAGAATATAGAGTTGAAAAATATGTATGAAAACAGAAATTTAGTAAGATTTAAAGTCCATATTGGCATTGGGCCTTTGATTGGGATACTTAGCTTTGAATTACGTTCTGCAGTGATGTCTCAGATAAATCGATAATCAATGACATAGGACCTTGTACCTTGGATGATAGATTGTAGAAAAGAACATCCACTCAAACAGGGATAGTCCATAGGATTAGGAAGATAGTCAGTAGGTTTTGCAAGAAGTGTGAGTACAGGATATGGACCAAAAGTTCTTTATCAATAGGGTTTCGGTAATAGAATGAATGTCAATGTCAGCACATGTGAAGAGTTAGTCACATAGGTAAACTGGGGAAAATATGTAGGAAAGGAAACATCAATAGAGACAGTAGGAAATCAGGCAAAGTATAAAGTGGTTGATAGGATTAGACATTTTAACAGGGTTGATATTCAATATATAATCTTCAAAGAAACAAATATGTAGTCACCAATAGGATGGACATTTGAGAGAATTAGGCAACCTAGACATCAATGTTTTTAGTAATCCATGCTCCCATTCAATTTAGGCTTTTGTACAAACATATGTGTGATCTTTGCATTTTGTATCCAAAATAGTACTGTGATAAAATGTATATGTAGATCAGGTGACATAAGTATTTTTTCCACCATTTCAGGGAGCAATATTTTGAAGATGTATAAATTAGTATTGCGGGTACAAAGAGGTGTACCCTGTTTCTATGAATATAGAGATAATGCATGAATAGATGATACTGTGGATAAATAATATAACTGATTCCACTTTAAACAATGGATTAAATTGATATCTTAAAATATATAAGAAATCTTATATTGATACACAGTCATTCATTCCTATCAGTTATACATCTAATGGTAATATTAGGATTATGGTTTGTCATTAAGGGTGTGTGAGTTTTGCTTCAAAAGTAATTATGGAAATCGAAAATAATGTGTTTGTAAAGAAGTCTCATGAAGAGACTAGTTAAGAAACATGGAGGAATACATGTGTTCTGAAGCAGGAAGTAATTGAAAGTGAAACAAATTGATATAAATTAGCGAACTTGTGGATGAAATATATATCCTATGATGTGCATAAACTGAAGAAATAGTAATGTACCAGTGTTGAAAAAAAATGAACATCAAAATACATGTCATGTCCCATAGGAATCTACTTGCATTGATCTTAAACTTGGTCAGTAACTGTAGAAATATTAGGATTTGTATGCATCATTCACTGAAGTTAGTTTTCAGTACTAGGAAACAAATATGTATTTCAGGTGGATGAATATTTCTGAGAATAATCTTGTGAAAAGTTGATAATAAATCCACATACATGAACATGAATAAATTTAGGGAGTGTATAATAAGACACATATATTTCATTTTTTCAAAAATCTGGAGAGTATATATATATACACACACACACACTCACACAGACTTTAAAAAGTAGCAATATATATGCCAATCAAAATTTATCATGAAATATATATAATCCACACATCCCAAAATATACTTTTTACTGAACATGGATTTATATATAATTTTGTTCATCTAGGAAGGTCACCAATAGTTTGAATTTTCAGTTCCAACAGCATTAAGAGGAGTGATCTCTTTTCACAATTTGCATCTGCCAAGTCAGCAACCTGTCAAGTATGTACATGTGATACCAGGTAGGATTCTATATGTGCATATAAAAACACATATGCTGAATAGGCCACAGAGAAAGGGAGAGAGGAATTCACATATTTGTTAACTTTAAAAACACATGGAGAACTGTTTTAATTAAAAATTGACTAGATTTATAATTCCTACCCTATATAATGCAAAAGGCAAGTCCAATTATACAACATGACTCCTCTGAACTGCTTGTATTTCTATTCTGTTTTGGTTATTATTCTCCATCATGTTAGGATTAGTAGTCAGAGTCTAGTGGGGTATGTGTTAGTGTCCAAAATAAGCTCTCTTACCCCTAATTTGCCTAAAGTCATGGGGGCCTGGACACCCTGCATTTGAAGCAGGAGTGATAAAATAGGACTGCAGTTAATACTGCTCTGCTTCTCCATTTTGAAGCCTACTGCCTGTCAGGTATAGATTCTTTATGTGATTTGGAATAATGAGAAAACCCAAGCACTTCTTTAGGGCTTTGAAGATTTCATTTGACCCAAAGGATCCCTATTCTCACTTGATGTAGGTCAGGAACCTAACAAAGGAAGGCAAGACACTTCATCTACCATAACGGATCTTTTTGCCATTTTGGTTTGGATGCACACATGGGATCTTTCTTTAGATCCATCAGGTGCTGAGAATCTAAGCCACAACCTCACACAGGTCCAAGAGGCTGATTAAGACACATCCCTTTCCAAAGAAATTAAGCAAAGAGCCACAGGAGATGGCCATTCATTTTCATTTGAAAACTGTTTTCTTCAGGCTTCACAAAGAGGTGGCCTGAGGCAAAGACCTTCCTGACATTCAGGGCAACAGAAACATAGGTAAGAGAATTTCCCAAAGCAGGGTTTCACCACTGAGAATTTCCTGGTCACACTGATATCTGAGTTTTCTGAGATGTTCCCATTCCTTACCGCTATCCAGTACATGGGCATGTCACAGAGCTTGGAGGTGGTACATATCTTGGACACAAAACCATGAGCCTATTCTGCAGAGTGGCCAGAATTCAGGAAGAAAACAGAAACTTAGGAAGATAGTAGGTGTTGTCCATCCATAAGGCAAGCTGCAGTTCATTCATAAATTGCGCAGGATGAATGCTGGGAAGCTTTCTACTAGACAGGACATATCCATTGATGCATTCTCTTTTCTAATGTCTACAACCACGGACACAGTGGGATGCACAGATATAGAATCACTCACCTTGTCAAAAAACTTACTAGAAACAGTCTATTCCAAACCAAACAAACTGTCTTTCCTACCTATTCTCAGAATATGAGACAAACCACAAACTGACACTCACACTCACAAAGGCATCTCCTTCCCGCAAGTATGTCTCTGACTATCTGGAGTGTCCTCTGTCTGTTGGGCCATATTATGTTCCAATGAAATGTCCTGTCATGTCTCAGATCTGTCTCCTTTGCCAACTCTGTGAAGTTCTCAGGAGCCAGCGGTGAGCCACTACCTGCTTTCTCAGGAAAGGCCCCTCTTCAGATCTGTCTTGGCATTTGGCAATCCTCACATCAGTAGATACCAAGAAATACTGACTCTGTCCTTGGTACATCCAAACAAGTGAGCCCACTGGGATTGGGACTGGGACTGGCTCTGGGAGCCTGGCATCTTGGATTCCAAGTTCAGATAGTTACATCACCAAGGAAGTGAGGTAGGTCACTTTCTTCAGGAACTGCATGAGGTCACTACCTTGGCAATCACTTTGATTTAACATTTGTTTCCAAGGGTCCCATGAGATAGAGGCTGCCCCTACTTTCCGTGACAATTTCACAAGATAGAATGGTATATCAAACATAGGCGCCTGGGAACATCTCCCCACACAGGCCTGGTTTGGTCCATCTTCTCTACATTTAGAATAGAGAGACTGATTCAGACACATCCCTTCATCCTGACAAGGGGGTTTGCCATGCAAGATGACTTTTGCTCTCTCAACTCCTTCATAGCTGCCTACATCTTCTCCAGGGATCATTTCTGCATGGACCTTTGAGGATCTCAGCAGGTTTAAGAACCCCTACATTCCTGTATTGTAAAAGCAACTCTGTCCCTGCTCTTCTGTAAAGTTTGATTGAGGGAAGAGTGTATGGTTACGGTTAATAAAAGTTCGATTTGAATCATTCTGCGGGATGAATAATGGTAATGGGAACCTGTAATATTTACAAGAATGTAAAAGTGAAATATAAGAATGAAAACAGTAATATAGGTAAGATTTGAAGCCCAGAAGGGCATTGGGCCCTTGATTGGGATTCTTAGCTTTGAATTATGTTCTGCAGAAATGTCTCAGATAAATCGATGTTCAATGGCATAGGACTTTGTACCTTGAATGATGGAATGTCAAAGAGAACTTCTAGAAAAAAAGGGATAGTCGGTATTATTAGAAAGATAGTCGGTAGGTTTAGAACGAAGAGTGAGTATAGCATTTGGACCAAAAGTTCTTTAGCAATAGGGCTTCTGGTAGAGATTGAATGTAAATGTGAGCACATGTGAAGAGTCAGTCACAGTGATAATCTGGGGAAAATATGTAGGAAAGCAGATATCAATAGAGACATTAGGAAATCAGGCAAATGATAAAGTGAGTGATAAGATTAGACATTTTCAAGGGGCTTGAGGTTGAATATATAATCTTAGGAAGAAACAAATATGTAGTCAAGAATAGGATTCACATTTGAGAGCATTAGGCAACCTGGACATGTATGTTTTTAGTAATCCATCTTCACTTTCCATTTAGGTTTGGTAAAATCATAAGTGTCACCTTTGCTGTTTGTGTCCAGAATATTACTGTGATAAAATGTATATGTAAATCAGGTGACATGTGCATTTCTTCCACCATTTCTGGGAGCAATATTTTGAAGACGTATAAATTAGTATTGGGGGTACAAAGAGGTGTACCCTGTGTCTATGAATATAGAGATAATGCATGAAAAGACCATACTGTGAATAAATAATATAACTGGTTCCACTTTAAATAATGGATTTAATTGATATCTGAAACTAAGTAAGAAATCTTATATTGATATACAATCATTCATTCCAGCTAGTTGTACATCTAATGGTAATATTAGGGTTCGGTTTATCATACGGGTGTGTGAGTTTTGCTTCAAATGTGATAATGGAAATCGACAATAATGTGTTTGGAAAGAAGTCTCATGAAAAGAGCAGTCAAGAAACATAAGAAATACATGTGTTCTGAAGCAGGAAGTGACTGAAAGTGAAACAAATGCGTATAAATTAGCGAACTTGTGGATGAAATATATATCCTATGATGTGCATAAACTGAAGAAATAGTAATGTTCCAGTGTTGAATAAAAATGAATGTCAAAATACACATCATGTCCCATAGGAATCTGCTAGCCTTGATATTAAACTGGGTCAGTTACTATAGAAATATTAGATTTTTTTGTGTGTGTTATAATAGAATTTATTTTACCACTAGCATGCCACAGAATGTTGAGGAAAGAGCAATGGATTTTTAGTTATTGCACTAATAATCTAACATTTAATGACTCTTTTGGATAGTCTAGAAATTACATAAGGCTATGTTACATAATTTTTTTTTTAAATTTAACATTCATAAAAGCTTGGAGTTTTGCTAATATTTCTACTTTTTTATTTTTTATTTTTTCAGTTGTGATTGACCTTCATTTTGTTTATTTGTATGTGGTGCTTAGAATAGAACACAGTGTCCCACACATGCTAGAAAAGCATGTTACCACTGAACCACAAACCCAGCCCCTCCACTTTTATCTTTACATCGAACACGCCTCTCCCTCATCTTTACTCACTTTCTTCCTCATTTTCCCCCTTCTCTCTCTTCCTTTTTCGTTTTCCTTTCATATCTGTTTTTCTCTCATGTCATTACAAACAGTAGTATGCTATGAAATTTAAATTTAAGACTGTTTTTTATAGTCATTGTTTTTTTCTTGAGAAAATTTAATAATTATAATCACCTGATAGATATATTAAAATACATTTTTATACATATGTATCTATATTCATGCATATGCATTACATATTATATATATATATATATATATATATATATATATATATATATATATATACATATATATTTAAAAGTACTTTGATTAGCCTGTTAAAAATAATATAGACCAAAACTTTATTAATTCTCAAGCCTTCCAGAATTAACATCTTACAGTGAAAATCAAATAAACATATTTAAATAAACAGGTATCATTCTTTTTTATCAATACTGATAATTTAAGATTTTATATCACATTAAGCTGTAATACGGCATATTAAATCTTATGAATTAAAAAAATGTTTTTTGAATTACCTATTATTTAAGGACCATATGCACTGACATTTTAAATGGCTTTCTTGTGAGTTCAATTTCTATCAATTGTGTATTAATTGCCAAATCCTTATTTTAGTACTTTTCATATTCATAATTGATATAAAGTCAATTGTTTAATTCTTCTTGTAAGTAATTACTTATTACAGTAGGGACATATTAATAATTCTAAATCTGTATAAGAAAATAGTACAAAGATATTTTCATGCAAAATTAAGAATAATTGCGTGCTCTAAATGTCTGATTGTTGATACATATAACAAAGAGCTTTTGATCAGTCTCTTCCCCAGTAAAACATAAAATGCAAAGATATTGTTGGGTATATACGTACAAATAAAGATAAAGAAAATACACATTATCAGCTAGAAACTATTAAATAAAAGGTGAAAACAACAATCCAACAGATTGTACGAATTTGTCAGATGAGGTAGTATTCTGGAAGAATAGCCTAAGACTATACCTGGTCCATGACAAAATATTCACGAAAAAAATAAAATTTGAAAAATATAGGAAATGCTATGAATTTTTCAAGAAGGTAGGTGAATTATCCTTTAATCTCAATTTATGTGCATTTTCAAAAGCCAATTTCCTGGTAAAATAAATTTGTGATAGTTACAACTAAACAAAACAAAGTTTTGCTTAGCAAAATGAATGCATCTCAACCCATTTTTAGCTGATTTCTTCCCACTCAATTTTAAACCGTTATTTATTTATTTATTTCTATTGGTTGTTCCAAACATTACAAAGCTCATGATATATCATCTTTGATACATTTGACTCAATTGGGTTATGAACTCCCATTTTTTCCCCAAATATGAATTGCAGAATCACATTGGTTCCACAGTCACATTTTTACATAATAGCATATTAGTGACTGTTGTATTCTGCGACCTTTAATATCCCCCACTATCCCCCCTCCCCTCCCCTCCCATCTTCCCTCTCTACCTCATCTGCTGTTGTTCAATTCTCTCCACTGTTTCCCCCCCATTTCCCCTCAAATCCTCTTATATGTAATTTTGTGTAACATTGAGGGTCTCCTACTATTCCCATATGCTTTCCCTTCTCTCTCCCTTTCTCTCCCCCCACTCATCTTTGTTTAATGTTAAACTTTTCCTCATGCTCTTCCTCCATGTTCTTTTCTTAGTTTCTCTTTTAATATCAAAGAAGACATTTGGCATTTGTTTTTTAAGGATTGGCTAGCTTCGCCTAGCATAATCTGCTCTAATGCCATCCATTTCCCTGCAAATTCTATGATTTTGTCATTTTTTAATGAAGAGTAATACTCCATTTTGTATAAAAGCCACATTTTTTTATCCATTCATCTATTGAAGGGCATCTAGGTTGGTTCCACAGTCTAGCTATTTTGAATTGTGCAGCTATGATCATTGATGTGGCAGTATCTCTATAGTACGCTCTTTTAAGATCCTCAGGAAATAGTCCGAGAAGGGTGATAGCTGGGTCAAATGGTGGATCCATTCCCAGCTTTCCCAGGTATCACCATAGTACTTTCCAAATTGGCCTCACCAATTTGCAGTCCCACCAGCAGTGTACAAGTGTACCCTTTTCCCCACATTCTCACCAACACTTATTTTGTTTGACTTCATAATGGCTGCCGATCTTACTGGAGTGAGATGGTATCTTAGGGTGGTTTTGATTTGCATTTCTCTGACTGCTAGAGATGGTGAGCATTTTTTCATGTACTTGTTCATTGATTGAATGTCCTCCTCTGTAAAGTGTCTGTTCAGGTCCTTGGCCCATTTGTTGATTGGGTTATTTGTTATCTTATTGTTTAATTTTTTGAGTTTTTTGTATATTTTGGATATTAGGGCTCTATCTGAAGTGTGAGGGGTAAAAATTTGTTCCCAGGATGTAGGCTCTCTATTTACCTCTCTTATTGTTTCTCTTGCTGAGAAAAAAAACAATTTAGTTTAAGTAAGTCCCATTTGTTTATTCTTGTTATTAACTCTTGGGCTATGGGCATCCTATTAAAAAATGTGGAGCCCGACCCCACAGTATGTAGATCGTAGCCAACTTTTTCTTCTATTAGACACAGTGTCTCTGATTTGATATCTACCTCCTGGATCCATTTTGAGTTAACTTTTGTGCATGGTGAGAGAAAGGGATTCAGTTTCATTATGTTGCATATGGATTTCCAATTTTCCCAGCACCATTTGTTGAAGATGCTATCTTTCCTCCATTGCATGTTTTTAGCCCCTTTATCAAATATAAGAAAGTTGTAATTTTGTGGATTGGTTTCTGTGTCCTCTATTCTATACCATTGGTACAGCTGCCTGTTTTGGTACCAGTACCACGATGTTTTTATTACTATTGCTTTGTAGTACAGTTTGAACTCTTGTATCGCTATACCTCCAGATTCACACTTCCTGCTTAGAATTGCTTTTGGTATTCAGGGTCTTTTGTTTTTCCATATGAATTTCATGATTGCTTTATCATTTCTACAAGAAATGCTGTTGGGATTTTTATTGGCACCGATTTAAACCTGTAGAGAACTTTGGGTAATATCAACATTTTGATGATGTTAGTTCTGCCTATCCATGAACAGGGTACGTTTTTCCATCTTCTAAGATCTTCTTCTATCTCTTTCCTTAGGGTTCTGTAGTTTTCATTATATAAATCTTTCACCTCTTTCGTTAGGATGATTCCCAAGTATCTTATTTTCTTTGTGGATATAGTGAATGGAGTGGTTTTCCTCATTTCCATTTCAGAAGTTTTGCTGCTGATATACAGGAATGCCTTTGATTAATGCGTGTTGACTTTATATCTTGCCACTTTGCTGAATTCATTTATTAACTCTAGCAGTTGCTTTGTAGACCCTTTTGAGTCTGTTAAATATATTATCATGTCATCTGCAAATAGCGATAATTTACGTTCTTCTTTTCCTATTTTTATGTCTTTAATTTCTTTTGTCTGTCTAATTGCTCTGGCTAGTATTTCAAGAACTAAATCGAATAGAAGTGGTGATAGAGGGCATCCCTGTCTTGTTCCAGATTTTAGAGGGAATGCCTTCAGTTTTTCTCCATTTACGATGATGCTAGCCTGAGGTTTAGCATATATAGCTTTTACAATGTTGAGGTAACTCAACATTGTTATCCTAGTTTTTCTAGTGTTTTGAACATAAAGGGAGGCTGAACTTTGTCGAATGTTTTTTCTGCATCTATCAAGATGATCATATGGTTCTTGTCTTTAAGTCTATTGATGTGGTGAATAGCATTTATTGATTTCCGTATATTGAACTAGCCTTGCTTCCCTGGGATGAATCCTACTTGATCATGGTGCACAATTTTTTGATATGCTTTTGTATTACATTCACCAGGATTTTATTGAGAATGTTTGCATCCTAGTTCGTTAGAGACATTGGTCTGTAGTTTTCTTTCTTTGAAGTGTTTTTGTCTGGTTTTGGGATCAGTGTGATTTTGGACTCATAGAATGAATTTGAAAGAGCACCTTCTTTTTCTATTTCTTGAAATAGCTTGAAAAGTATTGGTATTAATTCTTCTTTTAAGGTTTTGTAGAGCTCCGCTCTATACCCATCCGCTCCAGGGCTTTTTTTGGTTGGTAGTCTTTTGATGGCTTCTTATATTTCTTCCTTTGTTATTGGTCTGTTTAAATTGTGTGTGTCTTCCTGACTCAATCTGGGCACATCGTATGACTTAGGAAATTTATTGATATCTTCACTATCTTCTATTTCATTTGAATATAGGGTTTCAAAATACTTTCTAATTATCTTCTGTATTTCTGTAGTGTCTGTTGTGATAATGCCTTTTTCATGCCGTATGTTAGTAATTTGAATTCTCTTTCTTCTTCTCTTCGTTAGCATGGCTAAGGGCCTGTCAATCTTATTTATGTTTTCAAAGAACCAACTTTTAGTTTTATCAATTTTTTCAATGTTTTTTTTGTTTCAATTTCGTTGATTTCTGCTCTAATTTTAATTATTTCTTGTCTTCTACTACATTTGCTGTTGTTTTCCTTTTCTTTTTCTAGGTTTTTGAGGTGTAGTGTGAGTTCATTTATTTGTTTTTTTTTTTTTTTTTTGAGGAAAGAACTCCAAGAAATGAATTTCCCTCTTAAAACTGCTTTCATTGTGTCCTATAGATTCCAGTATGTTGTGTCTGTATAGTCATTTGTCTCTAAGAATTTTTTATATGCTCCTTTATGTCTTCTGTAACCCATTGAACATTCAGTAGAATATTGTTCATTTTTCCATATGATGTAGGATTTTTCCTTCCTTCTTTTATCATTGATTTCCAGTTTCATTCCATTATGATCAGATATGGTGCATGGTATTATCTCTACGCCTTTATATTTACTAAGGGTTGCCCTATGGCATAATATATGATCTATCTTTGAGTAGGATCCTTGTGCTGCTGAGAAGAACGTGTATCCACGTTCTGCATGTTGGCTATCTTCATAATTCTATGTCTTGGAGTTGGTCTATTATGGTTTTGAATGTTTGAGGTCATGTAGGCTTCAAGGATTTGGCAATCCATTCCATCTTTCATCTCTGGGAAGTTTTCTAGAATTATTTCATTTAATATGTTGTCCATTCCTTTGGTTTGAATCTCTATGCCTTCTTCTATCCTAATGACTCTCAAATTTGTTTTTTTATGACATCCCATATCTCTTAAATAGATTGCTCATGGGATATAAGCATCTTTTCTGTGTTGACTATATTCTTTTCAAGTTGATAAACTTTTTATTCATTATCTGATCTTCTGACTTCTACTTGATCTAGTCTATTTACAATATTCTCGTTTGAATTTTTAACGTGGTTTATATTTTTCTGCATTCCTAGGATTACTGTTTGATTTTTTTAAAGATCTCTGTCTTTTGGTGAAGCTCGTTCTTTGCCATTTGAATTTGTTTGTTTAATTCATTTTCAAAATATTCTTTTATTGCTTGGACTTGCTGCCTCATGTCTTCTCTAATATTTCTTTCCATCTGAGTTAGGGATGCATTGAGTTTTTTCCCTATCCCTGTTTCTGATGATTCTAGGTCCTCCTGTAAAATTAAGTTGTCCGGCATTATTTGTACACCTTTTTCCCTTGTTTTTTCATGAAGTTCACATTACTTTCCAGCTCCATTTGATTGCTGTGTTTCTGGTCTCTTCTATATATTTGTTTTGGTTTTATATATCTCTATTGACTCTCCTTTGTGTTGGTAGACTGTGAATGCTAAAGTGGATTCCACTGGGAAGGAATTCCGACGGCCGAGCTCCAGTGATGTCACCTCTCTGCTATGGTGGGCCCCAGGCTCTTTGCCCGGGTGTTCGCATGGGGGTGTGGGACTGTACTGTCTCTGTTTGGTTTCAGGTCCCGGTCGTCGGCGTGCAGGTGGTCACAAGCTGTCCAGTCGCGCAGTCAGCTGGTGGGCTGTCACCGGCGGTTGTGCGATCTCTAGCCACCCATTAGGGCGGGCATATGGCAGGCGATTGGTCGCTGGTGGGCAGGCAGTCTCCAGCCGTCCAGTCGCACCTGCAGCGGGCCGGCTCTTGCCGGCGGGCGAGCGTTCTCCAGGCGCCCAGTCACGCGGGCCTGGCCTCTAGTCCCCTGGTTTCTCCTGCTAGTCCTGGTTTCTCCTGCTAGACCAGATTTCCCCTGAGTAATGCCCTCGGCAGCTCAAACTGTACTCTGGCTTGCCGTTTCTTGGGTGTCGATTGTGTCTATTGGGAACCCCAGCACTCTATTTTTATTATTTTTTCCGTTTGCCCTTTCCCCCATCCCTGGCTAGACAGATTTCGTTTTCATCACTGATGGGAGGGGGAGTTGAAGGTCAGGTGCCTCTAGTTTCCCCCCCCCCAATCTTTATTCAGGCTCTCTCTGAAAATCCCTCCCCTGGAAAGCTTAGGAGAGATTTTATGCAAATTTCTTACTGTATGGGAGATGAGCGGAAAACACACAACTGTTTTATTGTTGCAATCTGTCAGAGAGTGGCGGTCGTTACTTCAGCTCTCCAAGATGGTGGCCATTGGTTTCCTTCGTGGAGTTTCCGTTGTGGGGGATAGAACTGTAGAGCTTCCTTCCCTGACTGAAATCCCGAACTCGGCCTGGGGCTCAGTGCGGTGTCAGCCGGCAGGATTCCACAGAATCTGCAGCAACGTTTCTCCCTGGATGCTAGTCGCTTCTCGGTGGTGCCTCGATGTCTGCAGCCATGGGGCGGGCCACAGGGATCAATAAGCCCGGATCTCCGGTTGCATATTCAGCTCACGTTTGAGACTCAATTACCGGACCTCGTTTGTGGAAATCATTCTTTTAGGTTTCGGTGCACACCCATTTTTCTATAAGATCCTAACAAGATAGTCTTTTGTCATTTTAACTCGTTATTCACCTGCAATGTGGCGTGGTACACTGGGTGTGATGCACTCTATTTGCGGCCAAATTGCAAAGTTGAAATATTATGTTTTGTATGCACCATTTACTGAAGATAGTTTTCAGTACTAGGCAACCAATATGTATTTCAGGTTGATGAATATTTCTGAGAATAATCTTTTGAAAAGTTGATTATAAATCCACATACATGAATATGAATGAATTTGGGGAGTGCACAATAAGGCACATATATTTCATATTTTGAAAAATCTGGAGAGTATATATATATATATATATATATATATATATATATATATATACACAGAGAGACATTACAATGTAGCATTATGTACGCCAAACGAAATTTATCATGAAATACATATCATCCACGGATCCAACAATATTAGTTTTACTGAACATGGATTTATGTATAATGTTGTTCAAATAGGAGGCTCACCCATAGGTTGAATTTTCAGTTTCAACAGCGTTTAGGAGGAGTGATATCTTCTCACAATTTGGATCTGCCAAGTCAGCCACCTCACAAAAATGTACGTGTGATACCAGGTAGGATTCTATATATGCATATAAAAATACATCTGCTGACTAGGCTACAGAGAAGGGGAGAAATAAATTCACATATTTGTTAACTTTAAAAACACACGGAGAACTATTTCAACAAAAAAAAAATTGACTAGATTTATAACTCCTACCGTATATAATGCAAAAGGCAAGTCCAACAATACCAAACATGCCTCCTCTGAACTGCTTGTATTTCTATTCTGATGGGGTTATTATTCTCCATGATATTACGATTAGTAGTCAGAGTCTAGTAGGGTAGGGGTTAGTGTCAGGGATTCAGTATTTCAAATGTAAAATTGGAAAATGAATCCAATGTGTATGCAAATATGTGCTACACAAAAATGTTCCCACTCTCATCAAGAACTATGGCTTGACATTACTTTTGCCCCAAGTAAGACTAAATTAGAGGAGAAGTGTTAGAAAATCTGTGAATAGATATCTGGAATGGAATATGCTCAGTAGTTCACAACACTGGAGGTGGTAGAGGAGTTCCCAAAAGTAAGGGACAGGGTAAACACTCCACAAACATGGAGCTCTGCTGGCCTAAAGACTTCTTGAAGAACTGCCTCTGAGGTTGGGCACCTGAAAAATATGTTGTTTTCTGGAGCTTTAGCTTCATTTGTAGTGAGACCATCAAAGCTGGGTCTGCATCTATGTGACCTGGAGGACATGGTTTCTTATTTTCCAGTGAAGATGAAGCAGCAGTGCTGAATTTGCTCTTTGTAGGTAAACTGTGACCACTGGGGTCTAAGTGTCTCCCCATGTGGACTGTGAAGCCATTTGGTCATCCTCCAAATTTCATGGTGTTTCTTGCTGCTGCACTAGGAGTTTGCTATTTGATTCAAAAATACAAGGAGTTTTAGTGGATCACAGTGCTGGAGAGAGTTCTGTCACATGTGGTGGGTCAGTTTCTGCAAGAGAATGCACCAAACATACTTCTAGCCCACATATATTGCCCCATTGACGATAGCAACATGATTCTGAACATTGCCCTGAAATCTCTCAATATTACAAGATGCCTTTACATAGAAGGGACTGCTCGCTGCACCATGTCAGTTCCAAGCCATTTGGAAGCCAATGGAAGATCCACAAGGCCCCACCACAGATGTTTTATCACACACCTGACCACCACGGCTCTAGGCCCACTACTCAGCAGGCTCCAACTTATTGGCATCTCTGTTCTACACGATTTTCATAAAACCCAGTCAATCAAAGCACTGTCTGGTATACTCATGACCAGCAACAGGACATCCAAATGTCCTCCATTGCCACCTGGTCATGGGAATTTCAAAAATTTTATGGTATTTTTGTAGCCATTTTTCAATGATGATGTTGGAGGCACTGTGGGTTAAAATTCACTCCAGAACCATTAAATGTAGAGGAAGCACATTTCAATGAAAGCTTTGGAGAATTCTCACAGGCAAAGCTTCTCAAAAAGTGGCCAAATGGTCACATGAAGCCAGGCCCATTGTGGTCTACAATGAGGACCATGTGTGTTTCGACTCTCAACTATGGCTGCCAAGTCTTTCAGAATAAAATCACGTGATATCTTGGCTGTGATTCCCAGTGCTCTGTTGAAAGCCACCCTGGGCCTAGATCTCAGTTTTCAAGGGGGACTCTCATGCATGCCTCCTAAAATCCTAACACAATTCATGGCAATAATTCTCTGAGTTCAGTTCCAGAACTCAGTCTCTAAGGGGAATCACACCAGAGTTCATGTCAAGGTGGACCCAGTCATCTCTTCCAACCACCAAACAAATGGCCACAATTCAAACCAAAACACTCCCACATGGCCCTCATGATCTTTCATATAGACACTCATCATAACCTCTGGCTGGATGTTTCCATGAGGGGCGAAGCCCAAGACAGTCTCCAAAATAATCTCCCTTGCCCCTTAATGGCCTAAAATCAGGGTTGCCTGAACACACTTTCTGTGAACCAGGAGTGATCAAAAAGGCCTGCTGTTAATACTTCTCTGCTTCTCTAATTTGAGGCCTACTGACTGTGGGGTTTATTTTTTTATGTGAATTGGAGTCATTAGAAAACCAAGCACTTATCGGCTAGCTTCTGCAGGGTTTGAAGAAATCATTTGACCCAAAGGATCCCTATTCTCACTTGATGGAGGTCAGGAACCTAACAGAAGAAGGGGAGAGACTTCATCCACAATGACTGCTCTTTTGGCCATTTTGGTTTTGGATGCACACATGGGATCATTCTTAAGATACATCAGGTGCTGAGAATCTAAGCCATTGCCTCAAACAGGGCAAAGAGGCGGATTCAGACACATCCCTTTCCAAAGCAATTAAGCAAAGAGGCACAGGTGATGCCCATTCATTTCCATTTGAAACCTGTTTTCTTCAGGTTTCACAAAGGGGTGGACTGAGGCAAAGACCTTCCTGACATTCAGGGCAACAGAACAATAGGTAAGCAAAGCAGGGTTTCTCCACTGAGACTTTATTGGTCACACTGATATTTGAGTTTTCTGAGATGCTCGCCATTCCCTTCAGCTATCCAGTACATGGCCATGTAACAGGGCTTGGAAGTGGTACATATCTTGGACGCAAAACCATGAGCCTATTCTGTAGAGTGGCCAGAATTCAGGAAGAACGCAGGAACTTTGGAAGATAGCACGTGTTGCCCATCGATAAGGCAAGCCAAAATCCATTCATCAATTTGGCAGAATAAATGATGGGAAGCTTTCTACTAGACAGGACACATCAATTGATGCATTCTCTTTTCTAATGTCTATAACCATGGACACAGTGGGATACACAGACATAGAAACACTCGCCTTGTCAAATGACTTACTAGAAATAGTTCACTCAAAACCAAACAAACCGCCTTTTCTATCTATTCTCAGAACATGAGACAAATCCACAAACACACAGCGACACCCACAGAGGCACCTCCTTCCCCAAAGTAGGTCGGTGACTATCCAGAGTGTCCTCTGACTGGTGGGCCATGGTATGGTCCCCAGAAATGGCCTGTCCTGTCTCAGATCTGGTCTCCTTAACCAACTCTGTGAAGATGTCAGGAGCCAGTGGTGAACCACTATCTGCTTTCCTCAGGAAAGGCCCCTCTTCAGAGCTTTTCTGGAATTTGGCCATTCTCATATCAGTAGGTACCAAGAAAGACTGACTCTGTCCTTGGTATATACAAACAAGTGAGACCACTCTGACTGGGAATGGGACAGGCTCTGGGTGCCTGTCTTCCTGGATAACAAGTTCTTAGAGTTCCATCACCAAGGAAGTGAGGTGAGGTCACTTCCTTCAGGAACTGAATGAGGTCACTGCCTTAGCAACCACTTTGTCCTAACAGTTGCTTCCAAGGGTCCCATGAGATGGAGGCTGCCCCTACGTACTGTGACACTTTCACAAGTTAGAATGTATATCAACCATAGGCACCCAAGACCAGCTCTCCAAACAGGACTGTTTGGGTCCATATTCTAATGGGTGGCACTAGAGCAGATTATGCTTAGTGAAGCTAGCCAATCCCTAAAAAACAAATACCAAATGTCTTCTTTGATATAATGAGAGCAACTAAGAATAGAGCAGGGAGGAAGAGCAGGAAGAAAAGATTAACATTAAACAGAGACATGAGGTGGGAGGGAAAGAGAGAGAAAAGGGGAATTGCATGGAAATGGAGGGAGACCCTCATTGTTATACTAAATTACATATTAGAGGTTGTGAATGGAATGGGAAAATCACAAGGTGAGAAATGAATTACAGTAGATGGGGTAGACAGAGAAGATGGGAGGGGAGGGGAGGGGGGATAGTAGAGGATAGGAACGGTAGCAGAATACAACAATTACTAGTATGGCATTATGTAAAAATGTGGATGTGTAACGGATGTGATTCTTCAATCTGTATCTGGGGTAAAAATGGGAGTTCATAAATCACTTGAAGCTAATGTATGCTAATGTATGAATATGTTATGTCAAAAGATTTGTAAGGTTTTGAACAACCAATAATAAAAAAAAGAACAGAGAGGCTGATTCAGTAACAACCTTTCATACTGACCAGGTTGTTTGCCATGGAAGTTGACTTTTGCTCTCTCAGGTCCTTCAGTGGTGCCTATATCTTCTCCAGGGATCACTTCTGAATGAAACTTTGAGTTTTTCAACAGGTGGAAGATTCCCTACATTCCTCTATTTTAGGACCAACACTGTCCCTGCTCTTCTGTAAAGTTAGATTGAGGGAACAGTGTATGGTTTCGCTTAATAACAGGTTTGATTTGGGTTAGGAATCATTCTGCTTGATGAATAATGGTATTGGGAACCTGTGATATTTATAAGAATATATAGGTGAAATATAAGTATGAAAACAGAAATCTAGGTAAGATTGGAATCCCAGAAGGGCATTGCACTCTTGATTGGGATACTTAGCTTTGATACATGTTCTGCAAAGATGTTTCAGATAAATCAATAATCAATGGCATAGGACCTTGTACCTTCAATGATTGAATGTAGAAGTGAGTATCCACTCAAACTGTGATAGTCGGTAGGATTAGGAAGATATTCTGTAGGTTTCAGAAGAAGAGTGAGTACAGGAATTGGACCAAAAGTTCTTTAGCAATAGGGTATCACATAGACAGTGAACGTAAATGTCAGCACATGTGAAGTGTTAGTCAAAATGGTGAACTGGTGAAAATATTTAGGAAAGCAGACATCAATAGAGACATTAGGAAATCAGGGAAAGTATAAAGTGAGTGATAGTATTAGACATTTGAACAGAGTTGAGGTTGAATATATAGTCTTAGGAAGAAACAAATATGTTGTCATAAATAGGATTGACATTTGAGAGCATTAGGCAACCTGGACATGAATGTTTTTAGTAATCCATGCTCACTTTCCATTTAGGCTTTGGTACAATCATAAGTGTGACCTCTGCTTATTGTGTCCAGAATATTACTGTGATAAATGCATACGTACATCAGGTGACATGAGTATTTCTTCCACCATTTCTGGGAGCAACATTTTGAAGACGAATAAATTAGTATTGGGGTTACAAATAGATGTACCCTTTGTCTATGAATGTAGAGATAATTCATGAATAGACCATACTGTGAATAAATAATATAATTGGTTCCAACTTTAAATAATAGATTGAATTGATATCTGAATATATACAGAAAATCTTATATTGATATACAATTATTCATTCTAACCAGTAATACATCTAATGGTAATATTAGGGTTATGTTTTATCATGAAGAGTGTGTGTGAGTTTTGCTTCAAAATGATTATGGAAATTGAAAATAATGTGTTTGAAATAAAGTCTCATGAAAAGACCAGTCAAGAAACCTGGAGGAATACATGTGTTCTGAATCAGTAAATGATTGAAAGTGAATCAAATGCCTATAAATTTGTGAACTTATGGATGAAATATATGTCCTATGATGTTCGTAAACTGTAGAAATTGTATTGTACCAGTGTTGAATAAAATAAACTTCAAAATAAACATCATGTCCCATAGGAATCTACTTGCATTGATGTTAAACAGGGTCAGTTAATGTAGAAATATTAGGATTGTATGCACCATTCACTGAAGTTAGTTTTCAGTAATAGGAAACAAATATGTATTTCAGGTGGATGAATATTTCTGAGAATAATCTTGTGAAATGTTGATTATAAATCCACATACATGAACATGAAAGAATTTAGGTAGTGTATATAAGACACATATATTTTATATTTGGAAAAATTTGAAGATTGTATATATATATATATATATATATATATATATATATATATATATATTAAAAAAACAAAAACAGACAATAAGATGTAGCAATATATATGCCAATCGAAATTCTTCATGAAATGTACATCAGCCACAGATGCAAAAATATTTATTTTACTCAACATGGATTTATGTATGGCTTGTTGTTCTACTAGGAGGCTCACCCATAGGTTGAATTTTCTACTAGGAGGCTCACCCATAGGTTGAATTTTCAGTTCCAACAGAGTTTAGGAGGAGTGATCTCTTCTCACAATTTGTATTTGCCAAGTCAGACACCTCAGTAGAATATACGTGTGATACCAGGTAGGATTCTATATGTGCATATAAAAATACATGTGCTGAATTGGCTACAGAGAATGGGAGACAGGTATTCACATATTTGTTAACTTTAAAAACATGTGGAGAACTATTTCAATTATAAATTAGCTAGATTTATAACACCTACCCTATATCATTCAAAAGGCAAGTCCAACTATACACCATGCCTCATCTGTACTGCTTGCATTTCCATTCTGTTGGATTATTTTTCTCCATCATATTAGTATTAGTAGTCAGAGTCTAGTAGGTTATGGTTTAGTGTCAGGTGTCCGGGCCGGCTGGACACTTCAACGTGGGTGTTGAACCTTGTTGGGGAGGAATGAAGGGAAAAGAGTCATGAGAGATGACAGAAAGACAACAGTTCTGATCATGCTGAAAACTTTTATAGTTCTCACAGTGTATTTATATGCTGCGGATGAGAAAGCTCTCTTATCGGCAGTTGCTGGATGTCTTCACAGGGTGAGATAACCTCAGGATATTTCAGGAAGACGGATAGCTGCAGGATGTCTCAGGGTGATAGATGGCTGCGGGATGTCTCCCAGGCAGGATATATCGCAGGGGGCTATTTCTTGTAAGTGTTAGGCTATTCTTTGAAGGAGAACTTCCTTCTAGCCCCTGACATCTCCTCCCTTTCTTATATAAAATATTTGACCATACCTTACAGGCCAATGTTTTAGGGGGTTATAGAGGCTCTGTTTCTCTAGCAGGCCTTAGAATATCTCCTGATCTGATCGAGCATGTTTACTAGATTTCGTGGTGGCCTTGGCATGTTTTTTGAGGAGACGGCTTTGAGGGGGAAGCATGCCAACTGCCATGCACCAGAGCGTGTCACTCAGAAGACTTGGATTTTGGGAACCATGGATCCATCCTCCTGCAGTCCTTCCTGCACCCTCCGTTATTATGCCCTAACGTCCTCACTCCATGGGTTCGTCCTCCCCCAAGTGGAGCGGCCCATGGAGGACGAACCCTTATGGCAAGTGCAGAAGATCGTTGGTCAGAGCTGTTACTTAGAGTTTTATGTAAGAAAGCGAGATCTGTGGGCATGTAAACTTAAGAAATAAGCTTGTGAGGAGGGTAGAACATCCTTTTAAATGTTGGCAGCACGGTCTTCCATATCCAGGCAATGATAGTGGACCTGTATGGGCTTAGAGGCCAAAATATTAATCTGTTCTTTAATAAATTGTACCAGCCTGTTTATAATGCAGGGTTTTAGGGACACCATTAAAAGTAAACCCAACAAAGGGCCTAATAGGTGAAGAAGGTAGAGTAAAAATCCATTAAGCCCAGTCCAGAGGGGATTTTCAAATATTTCCCTTCATCTCTTTTCTAGATCTTCTTGAAGCTGCTTAATTTTAGTGCATACTATGCCAGAATTATTGGCATAAATGCAGCATCGTTCCCCTAAGGCCAAGCAAATACCTCCCTGGTTAGCTGTCAGCAAATTTAAGCCTCGTCTTTTTTGAAGAAACACTTCTGCCAGGGAGTCTATTTGGTCCTGCAAATCTTTAATGGTTCCTGATAGAGTTTTTATCAGTTGTTCCTGATAGAGTTTATAATTTGTTGAGAGAGGCGATGGTAAGAGTGAATAGACGTGCCTAAGCCAGTGTACCTGTGCCCACAGGAACTGTTATTCCAAGGCTGGCAGATTGTTGGCTGCATCTGAAAACGAGGAAATTTTGTCCTCATGAGGAGTGCCTCTGTCCCTGTTTTGAGGTAAGTCATTAACCTGTTTAACCAGGAGTTCTGGTAACCATCTTGGGGCTGTTTGATCTTGGTCCAAAACACAAGCTGAGCCTCCTCCCCAGATGAGGACAGGATCTGGGCCTTTCCATTTATTTGTAAGTGGATTGTGTCACATAACAGGTGGGCGAACAGAATTGGACGAGGGATGGCAGTGTCTGTCTGCTGCCGAATCGCCTTCATTGTCTAGGGTAAGAAAAATAAGGGCAAATAATGCATTGTTAAGGCGATGCCTGGGTGTGGTAAATACAAGGGAGGAAGCCTTAAGGAGGGATAGCCAAGTTTTTAAGTTAAGGTGGACAAGTTCCACAATGCCTTGGCCCTGAGGGTTGTATGGAATTCTAGTAGTATGACAAATTTGCAAGGTAGCACAAAACTGTTTAAACTTGGCAATGGTAAATGTAGGATAAATATCTGTTTTAATATGTATTGGTTTACCCATAACAGAAAAGGCTGAAACAAGATGAGAAAGGACATCTTTGGTAGCCTCTCCAGAATGTGGTGATGCAAAAATAAAGCCGCTGAAGGTATCTACAGAAACGTGTATATATTTGGTTATTACAAATTCAAGAAAATGAGTAACATCCATTTGCCAAAACTGATCGGGCAGTAATCCTCGGGGGTTAACTCCCAAGTGTTGAATGGGGAGGGAGACAGCACAACCAGGGCATGCTTTTACTATTTCTCGTGCCTGTTGCTGGTAATTTTACAAAGTAATCAAAGGCTCTGGAAATTTAAATGGTGTATATTGTGTAACTCCATGGCCTTTTGAATTGAGCCAACAAAAATTGGAAAGATGGAACTAGTTGCTGCATCAGCTTGGGCATTACCTTGAATTAGAGGGCTGGGAAGATCATAGTGTGCCCTGATGTGTCCTAAGAAAAATGGGTGTTGTCTGGCCTGAATTAGCTGCTGAAGCTGGTGAAACAGAAAGGCCGCATTGTTAGAAGCCTTAATGGGGGGTGAAATCACCAGCAGGTGCACAGAATGAGCAATGTAGGCACTGTCTTTATAAATATTAACAGGATTATAAAAAATGTTATAAAAACTTGTGTTATGTCAAACAATTCCACAAACTGTGGTGACTGATAGACAGTATCAAAGGTGGTAGGCTTGTTATTGACAACAAAGACCGCTCGGCCATTACAGGAACTGTCTTTAAAGACAGTAAGGGATTGAGGAATGGAAGCCTTTTGAGTAATTTCAGGAAAAGTAAATGGATGTAACTGGACAAAATGTAAAAGGGGGTCTTTGGGGAGGTAGTGATCAATTGTTCCCAAAAGCCTGATAGGGCAATACCACATTCATCCCTTGTCTCTAGTAAAAATTGGGTTTGGTCCTTAGTATATGGAATAAAAATATTATCAGGGTGTTTGCCAAAATGTTGTAGAGAAATCAAATGACCTTTAAAAATAATAGAAGCTACCTGAGCAAGATAAACAGTAATAACCTTCGAGGATGTGGTGGGTAAATGGACCCAAAACAAGGGGCAGTCTTTATTTTTAAAATGTGGATCTCGCTGCCAATATATTCCTGTGGGTGTATGAGGAGTGTGTAAAATAACCAGAACCAGAGGAAGGTTATAAGAAATTTGTGTAACAAATTGTTGGGCAATGGCTTCTGTTACTTGGTTTAATGCCTGTCATGCCTTGGGAGTAAGATTTTGAGGGGAGGAGGGGTGGAAATTACCTCTCAAAATATCATTAAGGGTCAAAAGTACACAAGTGCATAATTTTAAATATGTTATTAGACATTGAATATCCCTCAGTAATTTCTGAAAATCTTTAAGGGTGTGAAGATGGTCCACACGTCCTTGTATTTTAAAAATTTGGATCTGATTTTCTAGAATTTTAAGGCCCAAACTCTTATAAGAGTCCTGTGTTTGAACCTTATTAGGAGCTATCTGTAGTCCCAAGGTAGTGAGGATTTTGTAAAAGTCCAAGTAACAATTATTAAGGTCATGGGTATTAGGTGCAGCAATTAACAAATCATCCATATAATGTAAAATATAAATTTGTGGCCCTCACTCTCTCACAGGGTCTACTGCTTGAGCAACCTATTTTTGGCAAAGAGTAGGGCTGTTGGCCATACCTTGGGGAAGAACCTTCCATTGAAGTCTCTGCATAGGGCCCTGAATATTAATGCAAGAAAGACTAAAGGCAAAATAGGGTCTATCCTCAGGATGTAAAGGAATGATAAAAAAGCAAACATTTAAGTCCATAACCATTTTACAATAGTTTTTGTGAATAGCCACTGGTGTGGGAATGTCTGGCTGTAGTGCTCCCATCGGGGGTATAACTTTATTAATGGCACACAAATCTTGTAAATGGCGCCACTTGCCTGATTTTTTCTTGATAACAAAAATAGGAGTGTACGATGGTGAGGTTGAGGGCTCTACATGGCGGGCTGCCACCTGTTCCTTCACTAACATGGAGGCAGCCTCCAAATTTTCATGGGTAAGGGGCCACTGATCCACCCACACAAGAGTCTGAGTCTCCCAAATAATTTTATCTGCATGGGGTACAGGAGGGTCAGGGACCGACACTAAAAATCCAAATATCCAAGTCCATATGTATTTTTTTTTATGGGTTGTATAAGCCCCACCAGTCCTTGTCTCAGCCTCCCAAGGCCTGTACCAGGGACAAAATTCATACGGAGCATTTGATGAGTCACCATGGAATTGGGACTGGCAAGAATAACTTCCATTTGACTCAAAATATCTCGGGCCCATAGGTAAACAGGGAGGTCAGGAACAACGAAAGAAGTGACAGTTCCCTTATTACCCTGTTTATCAGTCCAGCTAAGAGCAGTAGAGCTGACCAGAGGATTTTTTGACTTTCCTATCCCTTTAAGGTCAGTCAAGGATGGGGTGAGGGGCCAACCTGATCGCCAGTATTTTTGAGAAATAATTGTCGCATCAACTCCAGTAACTAAAATTGCTTGGAATTCCTTTCCTTCAATAAGTAAGGTAAGGGTGTGTTTATTATGAGAAATGGGATGAACTCAATATACCTCAGAGGAGCCCAAGGAGGCAGTCCCCCACAGTAGGTTTGGGTGGTGGAAGTGCCCCTTAATCTAAGGGAAGGAGTATTAATTGTGCAAGACTTTTTCCTCCTGGGATGGCCGCAACTCTATTAATAACTGTGGCCAGTATTTTTATTTCTCCAGTGATATCATTATCATTAATGCCAGGGAAGACCTGAACACCTTCTAAGGTAGTAGAGGCTCTTCCAAGAAGAAGGGCACACGTATGAGATGGAGGGGGACCCATAATTCCAGTTGGTATTATCTGGGGCCCTTGCATTGAGTCTAATGTTGTATCAGTGGTGGTACAGAGGTCCAATCCTGCACTGCCTGGAGTGGGTAGTTGGAGGGAGCCAATTGTGGAGAAGGATTTTGAGGTAGGTTGGGAGTTTGGAAGGGAACAAACCTTATTGCCCCAGGGAGTTTCCTGAGAAGCAGGAAGAAATAGGCTGTCCGAGGGCATTTGTCATTGATCTACACTCACTGGCCCAGTGATGAACTTTACCATATCAAGGACAAAGTGTAGCTGGGGGCGGTTTAGCTCCAGTTTGAGGAGTACTGAAAAGAGTTCTGTCACATGTGGTGGGTAAGGGTCTGCAGGAGAATGCACCAATCAGGCTTCTATCCCACATAGCTTGCCCCCTTCACCTTAGCAATCTGATTCTAAACATTGCACTGAAACCTCTCCATATAACAACATGCCTTTACATACAAGGGTCTGGGGGCTGCACCATGTCAGTCACAAACCATTTGAAAGCCAATGGCAGATCCACATCACCCAACCACAGATGTTTTAACACACACCTTCACACCACTTTTCTAGGCCAACTACTCAGCAGGCTCCAAATTACTGCCATCTCTGTTCTACACCATTTTCATGAAACCCAATCAAACAGGCACTGTCTGGTATACTCGTGATCATCAATAGAACATCCAAAGATTCTACAGTGCGAAGTGGTCATGGGAATTTCAAAAATTGCATGGTAATTATCAGACATTTTTCAAGGATGAAGTTGGAGGCACTGTGGGTTTCAATTCATTCAGGAACCATTAAATGGAGAGGAAGCTCATTTAATTGAAAATTCTGGAGAATTCTAACAGGCAAGGCTTCCCAAAGACAGGCAAAAAGGTCACATAAAGCCAGGCGTTTGAGGTCTACAATGTGTGGTCCATGTGTGTTTTGACTTGCAACTATGGCTGCCAATTTTTTAAGAATAAAATTATGTGATATTCTTCCTGAGATTCCCAGTGCTCTGTGGAAAGCCACCCTGGGCCTAGATCTCAGTTTCCAAGGGCAACTCTCATGTGTGGCATCCTAAAATCCCAACACAATACATGGCAATACTTCTTTGAGGTCCATTCCAAAACTCAGTCTCTAAGGGGAATCACACCACTGTTCAAGACCAGGTGGACCCATCATCTTTTCCAACAGCCACAAAAATGACCACAATTAAAACCAAAACACTTCCACATGGCCCTCATCTTCTTTCATATCGACACTCATCATAACCTCAGGCTGTAGTTTTTCATGAGGGGCACAGCCAAGGACAGTATCCAAAATAAGGTCCCTTGCCCACATTTGCCTAAAGTCAATGTGGCTGGGAAACCCTTCTAGTGAACCAGGAGTGTTCAAAGAGGCCTGCCCTTAATACTGCTCTGATTCTCCATTTTGAGGCCTAATGAATGTGGGGTTTAGATTCTTGATGTTAATTGGAGTCATGAGAAACCTATGAACGTATGATCTAGTCTCTGCAGGGCTTTGAAGAACTCATTTGACCCAAAGGATCCCTATTCTCATAGATGGACGTCAGGAACCTTACAGAGGAAGGTGAGAGACTTCATCCACAATGACTGCTCTTTTGGCTCTTTTGGTTTTGGATGCAAACGTGGGATGCTTCTTTAGATCCATCAGGTGCTAAGAATCTAAGCCATAGCCTCACACAGGGCCAAGAGGCTGATTCAGACACATCCCTTTCCAAAGCAATTAAGCAAGGAGCCACAGATGATGCCCATTCATTTCCATTTGAAAACTCTTTTCTTCAGGCTTCCCAAAGGGGTGGCCTGAGGCAAAAAACTTCCTGACATTCAGAGCAACAGAACAATAGGTAATTAAAAGTACCAAAGCAGGGTTTCTTCACTGAGACTTGTCAGAAGCCAGTGGTGAGCCACTATCTCTTTTCTCATACAAGCCCCCTCTTCAGAGCTTTCCTGGCATGTGGCCATTCTCACATCTGTAGGTACCAAGATAGACTGACGCTGTCCTTGGTAATTCAAAACTAGTGACACCACTGGGAGTGGGACTGGGACAGGCTCTGTGTGCTTGGCTTCCTGGATGTCAATTTCCATCACTGAGGAAGTGAGGTGAGGTTACTTCCTTCAGGATCTGAATGAAGTCACTGCCTTGGCAACCACTTTGTCCTAACAGTTGCTTCCAAGGGTCCCATGAGATGGAGGCTTCCCCTACTTAATGTGACAATTTCACAAGTTAAAATGGTATATCAACCATAGGCACCTGGGAACAGCTCTCCATACAGGCCTGATTTGGTCCATCTTCTCTACATTAAGAAGAGAGAGGCTGATTAAGACACAACCCTTCATCCTGACCAGGTTGTTTGCCATGGAAGATGACTTGTGCTCTCTCAGGTCCTTCATAACTGCCTACATATTCTCCAGGGATCCTTTCAGCATGGATATTTGAAGTTCTCAGCAGGTAGAGGATCCCTACATTCCAGTATTATAAGACCACCTCTGTCCCTGCTCTTCTGTAAAGTAAGATTGAGGGAACAATGTATGTTTAGGGTTAATAACAGGTTCAATTTGGGTTAGGAATCATTTTGTGGATGAATAATTTTATTGGCAACCTGCGAAATTTATAAGAATATAGAGGTGAACAGTGTGTATGAAAACAGAAATCCAAGTAAGATTGGAAGCCCAGAAGGGCATTGGGCCCTTGATTGTGATACTTAGCATTGAATTACATTCTGCACAGATGTCTCAGATAAATCAATATACAATGGCATGGGACCTTGTACCTTGGATGATTGAATGTAGAAGGGAACATCCAGTCAAAAAGGGATAGTCAGTAGGAATAGGAAGATTGTAGGTAGGTATAGAAAAAAGGGTGAGTGTATGATTTGGAACAAAATTTCTTTAGCAATAGGGTTTCGGTTAGAAAATGAATTTAAATGTCAGCACATGTGAAGAGTCTGTCACAATGATGAAGTGGGAAAAATATGTAGGTAAGCAGATATCAATAGGGACATTATGAAATCAGGCAAAGTAAAAAGTGAGAGATCGGCTTAGACATTTTCAAAGGGTTGAGTTTGAATATGCAATCTTAGGAAGAAACAAATATGTAGTCATCAATAGGATTGACATTTGAGAGCATAAGTAATCTTGGACATGGATGATTTTAGTAATCCATGTTAATTTTCCATTTTGGCTTTGGTACAATCATAAATGTGAACATTGAATTTAGTGTCCAGTATATTTCTGTGAATAAATGTATATGAAGATCAGGTGACATGAGTATTTCTTCCACCATTTCTGGGAGCAATATTGACTGACTACTTCTGATTGATAGGTACAGATTCTTTATGTGAATTGGAATCATGAGAAACCCAAGCACCTCTTTAGGGATTGAAGAACTCATATGACACAAAAAATCCCTATTCTCAATTGATGGAGGTCAGGAATCTAATAGAGGAAGGGAAGATACTTCATCCAAAATGAGTGAACTTTTTGCCATTTTGGTTTTGGATGCACACATGGGATCTTTCTTTAGATCCATCAGGTGCTGAGAATCTAAGTCACAGCCTCACACAGGGCCAAGAGGCTGATTCAGACACATCCCTTTCCAAAGAAATTAAGCAAAGAGCCATAGGTGATGCCCATTCATTTCCATTTGAAAACTGTTTTCTTCAGGCTTTACAAAGGGTTAGCCTGAGGTAAAGAACTTCCTGACATTCAGGGCAACAGAAAAATAGGTAAGCAAAAGGCCCAAAGCAGGGTTTCTCCACTGAGACTTTCCTGGTCACACTGTCCCTGCTCTTCTGTAAAGTTAGATTGAGGAAACAGTGTATGGTTAGGGTTAATATCACGTTCGATTTGGGTTAGGAATCATTCTGCAGGATGAATATTCGTTCTGGGAATCTGCAATATTTACAAGAATATATTGGTAAAATAAAAGTATGAAAACAGAAATCTAGGCAGGATTTGAAGCTCAGATTGGCATTGGGTTCTTGAGTGGGTTACTTATCTTTGAATTATGTTCTGCACAGATGTCTCAGATAAATCGATATACAATGACATAGGACCTTGTACCTTGGATGATTGAAAGTTGAAGAGAACATCCAGTCACAAAGGGAAAGTCCTTAGGTTTAGGACGATATTCTCTAGGTTTAGAAACAACAATGAGTATAGGATTTGGACCAAAAGATTTTTAGCAATTGGTTTTCAATAAGAGAGTGAATGTAAATATCAGCACATGTGAAGAGTGAGACACAATGATGAAATGGGGAAAATATGTAGGAAAGCAGATATCAATAGAGACATTAAGAAATCAGGCAATGTATAAAGTGAGGGATAGGATTAGACATTTTGAACAGGGTTGAGTTTGAGTATATAATCTTAGAAAGAAACAAATACATAGGATTTATCAATAGGATTTACATTTTACAGCATTAAGAAACCGGGACATGGATATTTTTAGTAATCCATGCTCACTTTTCTTTTAGGCTTTGCTACAATCATAAGAGTGACTTTTGCTTTCTGTGTCCAGAATATTACTGTGTTAAAATTTATATGTAGATCAGGTGACATGAGCATTTCCTCCACCATTACTGGGGGCAATATTTTGAAGACGTATAAATATTGGGGGAAAAAAGTGGAGTACCCTGTGTCAATGGATATAGAAATAATGTATGAATAGACCATACTGTGAATAAATAATATAACTGGTTCCAACTTTAAATAGTGGATTGATTTGATATCTGAAAATATACTGGAAATCTTAAATTGATATTCATACATTCCTTACAACCAGTTATACATCTAACGGTAATATTAGGGTTATGGTTTATCATGAAGAGTGTGTGAGTTTTGCTTCAAATATGATTATGAAAATCAAAAATAATGTGTTTGGAAAGAAGTCTCATGACAAGACCAGTCAAGAACCCTGGAGGAATATATGTGTTCTGAAGCAGGAGGTGATTGAAATTGAAACAAATGCCTATAAATTTGTGAACTTGTGGATGAAATATATATCATATGATGTGCATAAACTGAAGAAATAGTAATGTACCACTGTTTAATAAAAATGAACTGCAAAATACACATCATGTCCCATAGGAAAATGCTTGCATTGATGTTGAACTAGGTTTTACTGTAGAAATATTAGGATTTGTGTGCACCATTCACTGAAGTTAGTCTTCAGTACTAGGAAACAAATCTGTATTTAAGGTGGATGAATATTTCTGAGAATAATCTTGTGAATAGTTAATCATAAATCCACATACATAAATATGAATGATTTTAAGGAGTGTATAATAAGATTCATATATTTCATATTTTGAAAAATTTGGAGAGTATATATATATATATATATATATATATATATACACACACACACACAAACACACACACACAGACAGACATTAAAACTAGCAATATATTTGCCAATCGAAATTCATCATGAAATATGTATCATCCACAGGTGCAAAAATATTGATTTCACTGAAAATGGATCTATATATAATGTTGTTCTACTAGCAAGCTCACCCATAGGTTGAATTTTCAATTCCAACAGTATTTAAGAGGAGTGATCTCTTCTCATAACTTGTATCTGCCTAGTCAGCAACCTCACAAAAATGTACGTGTGATAACAGGTAGGATTCTATATGTGCATATAAAAATACACGTGCTGAATAGTCTACAGAGAAAGGAGACACCAATTTGTTGAAAGCCACAGCTTAAGGGGCCCCATTAAACTTCCAGCTACCAGCAACATTCCCCTGCCAGATGATTATTGGCTCACAGCGGCCCCAGCAATATCTAGCTGATTGGCTCCTCTGCGGTGATGCTCATTGGGCAGTTTCCCTGCCCTTTCAGACCACAGAGCTGCTCATTGTGGGACTTTTTTGGCTCCACCCACCTGACCCAGCTAAATAGCCTCAAGAGCAGGAGGATTGTGGGAGGTGGAGAGGCTTGTGGGTGTGACAGAAACTTTGCAAGGAAGCCAGTGGTGGCAGTTGGGCTCTGAGGGTTTTTCCTGAGGAGCTGTTTTGTTTGGCATGTGTGGTTCTAAAAATAAAGTTTGTTTCTTTTGAAAAGTGGCTCTTGAATCGTGCCCAGCCAGACTGCAGCATTTTTATGGCTTGCACGGGGAGCCACTGAGGGTAAGTGATAAGGTAAACTGCTCGCCCCTGAGCGAAGGGCGAGAGGATGGGTAGCCATTTAAGATTCCTCTTTTGTTTTGCTTCACTTTTGTTGCCTGTCCATGGAGATGAGTGAGATGGATGAAAAACTGCTCACATCTGAGAAAAAATTATTTACTTCTGAGGAACAGATAGGGAGAAAGGACGGATGCACATGTCAGTAGGATATAAAGGCTATAATGACTTTTTGTTGTTCCCTTTTTATTTTATTCTGTCTCGGTTTTGTTTGGCATCGTCTTGTTGGGTTGTATTATAGTAGAAATACGGGATCAGAAATTAGTAAAAAAACAAACTGAAAGAGTGTTAAGTAAATTGTTAGAGGAAGGAGGCATCTCAGTAAAGTCAAGAACAGTCAGGGCATACGTTGATACAATACAAAAATGTAGCCCATGGATTTTTAAGGAGTTGTTAAATATACCATAATGGAACCATCATGGTGAAGATTTAAAAGGGGGTAAAAGAACAGCCCAGGGACTCTGCCAGTTGGCACATTGCCATTGAGGACGTTCATATCTGGTTTGCTTAGTCCAAAGGCTTCAGTTCAGACAAAGATAGAAGAACAAAGCTTAGGGCAGAAAAAGCCATCAGGGGCAAAGTTACAAAAGGAGACTGCTACTAACAACTTTCTATCACTAGAGGGCGTAAATGTCCAACCAACAGCGCCTCCTCTACAGGAGACTGTTACTAACACCTTTCTATCACCAGAGGATGTAAATGTCCAAATAACAAGGCCACCTCCATATGCTGGGAGGCCCCCAAACCCCACAGTTGATAGTTCGGATCCTGAGACAGGATCTCAAGTATGAACATGCCCTGATTTTGAGGTAGGAGGGCAGCGAATTCACCATGCTTTAAATTTCAATATAGTGAAGCAGCTAAAAGGGGCTGTAACAACCTATGGTCCTCAAGCACCCTTCATTGTAAGCTTGGTCGAATCCATTAACAACTTGAATATGACACCAGTAGCTTGGGCTAATATGTGTAAAGCTGTGCTAAATGGAGGTCAATACCTTTTATGGAAGGTTGCCAATGAGGAATTTTGCAAGGACACGGCTAGGCGTAATGCAGAAACTGGTTATCCTCAGAGAAATCTAGATATGTTGTTAGAAAGGGACCTTATGAGGATCAGCAGCAACCAATTGCATATGATCCTGGCGTATACGCAAAAATTGCTGCAGAGGCGGTTAGGGCATGGAAGACTTTACAACGACATGGAGGTTTACAAGGTCAATTATCTAAGGTAATACAAGGAGCTAATGAATCTTCCACTGAATTTGTAGATAGGCTTATTCAAACAGCTATCAGAGTTTTGGGGAATACAGAACAAGCAATGCCATTAATAAAAAACTGGCTTAGGACCAAGCGAATCGTTGGTGCAGAGATATCACTAGACCATGGAAACATGAAGATTTAAACACATATATTAAATTATGTAAAGACATTAATGAATAAGAGAAAGTCATGGCAGCTGCAGTAAAACAGGCTTTAGATGCCAGAGACATCAATGAACAAGGGCAATTTGTGGCAGCTGCAGTAAAACAGGCTTTAGATGCCAGACCAGGAACATGCTACAATTGTGAACAAACAGGACATTTTAAAAGGAATTGCTCCATAGGAAGAGGGTTTAACAAAACTAGGTACCAAAGGAGTAGAATACGTGGGTATTTGCCCACGATGCCGTAGAGGGAGACATTGGGCTAATGAATGCCGTTCTCAAACCACCATAGAGGGTACTTCATTATCAAAAAATGAACAAGGACTAGCTGTTTATCCACGATATCATGGAGAAAGGCATCGGGCTCCATTGCCAAAAAATGGACAGGGGAGCCCAATGCTCTGGGGCCCCAAACCACAAATATACAGAGCACTGGAGGAACCCAGCAACCCCATCAGTGTAGTGCCCAGGACACATTGTCCATCAGACGCCTCATCAGACAAATCAGAGGGAGTGCAGGGTTAGATATCTGCACCTCCGTCAGATCAGTACTAACTGTAGAGATGGGGGTTCAAATCATTCACACAGGGTGAGAGGACCTCTTCTCAAAGGAACGGTAGGCTTATTATTGGGACCCAGCTCTTCTAATCTAAAAGGACTTATGATAAGTCCTTGGGTAATTGATCCCGATTATGAAGGTGAAATAAAATTATACCCAGTTCTCCAAAGGACATATCAGTAATTTCACCAGGAGATAGAATAGCACAGTTACTAATAATACTCAGTCTGCATGATAAATTTTCCAGTCGTGCTGTAGAAAGAGGTTCCAAAGGATTAGGCTCCACAGGTGTAGATTTGGTTATGCTTTCTTTAAATTTAGATTCTCGCCCCAGGCTAAAACTAAATATTCAAGGACATGAATTTAATGGGCTACTTGATACAGGTGCAGATGTTAGCATCGTCTCTCATCAAGAATGGCCAAAACATTGGCCATTACAACAGTACACTAAAATACTTTGAGACCTAGGAGTGGCAACGAATCCCCATAGAAGTGCAATGGCATTGGATTGGAAGGATCCTGAAGAATGTGAAAGAACTATACAGCCATATGTATTGGATCATCTTCCCGTAAATTTATGGGGATGAGATGTCCTAGATCAATTAGGTTTGACATTAACAAATAACATCAATCAAAATGCACCCACTATTATGGCTAGAGAAGGTTTTAGGAAAGGAAAAAGATTAGAAAAACAAGATCAAGGTATATCAGCACCAATACAAATAGACCAAGCAACAGACAGACATGGGTTGGATTTTCAGAAAGGGCCACTGAGACAATAAAAATTACTTGGAAATCAGAAAGACCAGTATGGCTTCTTCAGTGGACCCTGACTAAAGAAAAGATACAAGCAGCCCAGTTCCTGGTCAAACAACAATTAGCGGAAGAACATATACAACCTTCTGTATCTCCCCATTATACTTTCATTTTTGTCATCAAAAAGAAATCTGGTAAATGGAGATTATTGGAAGATTTAAGAGCCATTAATAATGAGATGGTTATTTTGGGACCTGCTCAATCAAGGATTCCTCAATTGTCTGCTTTGCCAAAAACTTGGTATGTTTTAGTTATACATATTAAAGATTGTTTTTTTTTTTTCATTTCCAATTCTTCCTGAGGATAGTCCAAGTTTTGCATTTACTATCCCTGCACTGAATCATGAAGGTCCTGATCAGAGGTATGAGTGGAAAGTATTCCCTCAAGGGATGGCTAACAGCCCAACTATTTGTCAAATTTATGTTAACAAAGTAATCCAGCCACTTAGAAATCAAAATCCTGAACTACAAATATTTCACAATATGGATGATGTGTTATTAGCACACAAGTTAAAAACCCATTGCTAGAATGTTATGCCACACTTACAAACTTATTAAGAAATTATAATCTATGAATATCAATTGATAAAGTACAATTAAATTTTCCAATTAATTATTTAGGAGTTCTATTATCCTCAACCATGGTCAGTCCACCAAAAATTCAAATACGAGTAGATCAACTCAAATCAATTAATGACTTTCAAAAGTTATTAGGAGACATTAATTGGATAAGGCCTTATCTAGGTATACCAACAGGAGAGTTGGGACCTATATTTGATATCCTAAAAGGTCCATCTGATCCAAATTCACCCAGAATGTTAATGCCTGAAGCAAGAAAGGCATTAAAAATCATTGAAACATATATGGGAAATATGCATTTGGATAGATTTGATAAAATAATGCCTCTATTATTCATTGTGCTACCAACAAAAAAATATTCCTACAGGAGTATTTTGGCAAGAAGGTCCATTATTATGGATACATTTATCTTATTCTTCTAACACTATTATTACTAGGTATCCTGAGGCTTAGGGACAATTAATACTAATAGGAATAAAAGCAGCAAAGGGAGTGTTTGGAATTTCTCCCAATAAAATTATTACTCCATACACTATGAATCAAATTGATGAATTAGCTAATGAGTTAAATACTTGGGCAATAATCCTGTGTAAATCTAATGTTTCATTTGATAACCACTTACCATCTAATCTTTTATTGTCTTTTGGGTCATTGCATCCTGCAATTTTTCCAAAAATTACAAGAAAACACCTATCATGAATGCTCCAAATATATTCACTGATGGGTCAAATAATGGTACACCAGCAATAGTTACACCTGATCAAATTTTTACATTGTTAGCACCCCTACAATCAGCTCAAAAGGTAGAGCTTAATGCAGTATTATAAGCTTTTGTGATGTTTAAAGATTCTGTGTTTAATTTATTTTCCAATAGTCAGTATATAGTTAATGCTATAGTATCCCTTGAAGATGCTGGTAGGATTTCCCCTTCCTCTACTGTTTTCTCTTTGCTTTTCAGTATACAAAGTCTAATCTGGGACAGAAAAGATCCATTCTTAATAGGACATATCTTGGCACATACAGGATTGCCTGGAGCCCTTAGTTTGGGCAATGATTTAGCAGGTAAAACTACACATGACGTACATACATATTTTCTCTACACTAGAAGAAGCTATAAATTTTCATGAAAAGTTCCATATCAATGCTAATACTTTACAAAAGCATTTTAAAATAACTAAGGAGCAAGCTAGACAAATAATAAAACAATGTCAAAATTGTGTGACCATTTTACCACATTTTAATCTTAGAGTCAATCCTAGAGGATTGATACCTTACCATATATGACAGATGGAAGTCACACACTTGCCAGAATTTGGAAAAGTAAAATATTTGCATGTTACAGTTGATACTTCTTCTGGATTTTTGATGGGCTCCCTTCATGGGGGAAAAAAAAACTAAAGATGTTATAGCTCATTGCTTACAAAATTTTGCCACTGTGGTCATTCCAAAACAGTAAAAAACAGATAATGCCCCCGGTTATACTCCTACCTCTTTTAAACCATTTTGCTCATCATTTGGCATTACTCATATAACAGGAAACCTATACAATCCACAGGGACAAGCCATAGTTGAAAGAGCACATCACACTATTAAAATGTACTCATTAAAGTAAGAAGACAGAATTGGGAAGGAATATAAATTCCCCAAAGATAAAATTAAAATAACCCTTTTTAATCTAAACTTTTTAAATTTGGATTTTCAGGACTTAGTGCTGCAGAAAGGCATAAGTGTCCAAAAAATGTGTATAAGCCCGAGGTACTTTGGAAGGATATTCT
Source organism: Callospermophilus lateralis (assembly GCF_048772815.1). Classification (NCBI taxonomy): domain Eukaryota; kingdom Metazoa; phylum Chordata; class Mammalia; order Rodentia; family Sciuridae; genus Callospermophilus; species Callospermophilus lateralis. The sequence continues at coordinate 349,057 of NW_027514499.1, read as the reverse complement.
AACAGGAAAATGGAAAGGTCCTGACCCATTAATTTTCTGGAGTTGGAGGTCTGTTTTTGGGTTTCCACAGGAAGAACAGCAGCCGATTTGGATTCCAGAGAGATTAACTAAGGTCCCGACCCAGTGATTGCCTGGAGTCCGGGGTCTGTTTATGTGTTTCCAAAAGGAGAACAGCAGCCGATTTGGATTCCAGAGAGATTAACTGAAGCGCTTTCAATAGACCAAAATAAGATGATTTGGCTCAAATCCATAACAGCTGATATCGAAAACTCCAGTTTGGCTATCCTTACATCTGCAACAGAACAGGGATGCTTTTTTCAATATCTATTTTATTATTGCCCTTTCCCACATCATGAAGTTCTCTTTTGTTTTTTTTTGAGCTCATACAGACCTAGGATAATGTTTTGCTTATCAGTTCTATTTTTTGACTATAGAGTTTTTAAACATTGCAATGATGATTTCACATGTAAAAAGTTATAAGGCCTTTACTATTATATTATGTGTTGTATGTATTTATTATGTGTGCACACTTGTGTTTTGTGTTATATATTTGAATGTGCATATGTCCATATATCACATATGATGAGTGCTAATGAAATAATATATCCATTTTTTTTATTCACGTGAATTAAATTGTTTAATTTAAATTGGGAAAACAACTGTTCAGGATTGTCTTAATATGTGAAAAAATAGGAGGTTAACAGACGTGCTTGTTTACTTTCACTTTTCTTTTTCATTATATTTAATTATTCTCTTCAAGATAATGTAAATTGTTAAGAAAATTGTTTTCTTTTAGTGCCCTCAGGAATGTTACATAATTTTTTCTTTAGCCATTACTGCCAGAATTCCTATTTTCATCCCAGTGCCAGTGAAGACAAAGATAAAACCAATCTACAGATTCTGCAATAGCCATCACTGAACTGCTTGCAGAACTTGCCTGGATTATGTATCACTTGTATGCATTGTGAACTCACTTGTATGCATTGTGAACTATCTGCTGCTGCAGCGAATTGTCGTAGTGTTGGGGTACTTATGCTGATGCTGTCATCAGTGATAGAATTTTTCCAATAGGAGCCATCAATTGACTTGGTGTATCTTTCCTATTCTCACTTGATAGAGGTCAAAAAACTTACAGAGGGAGGTGAAAGACTTCATCAGCAATGACTGCTCCTTTGGCAATTTTGGTTTTGGATGCACACATGGGATTTTTCTTTAGATCTATCAGGTTCTGAGAATCAAAGCCACAACCTCACACAGGGCCAAGAGGCTGATTCAGACACATCCCTTTCCAAAGTAATTAAGCAAAGAGCCACAGGTGATGCCCATTCATTTCAATTTGAAAACTGTTTTCTTCAGGCTCCACAAACGGGTGGCCTGAGGCAAAGACATTCCTAACATTCAGGGCAAGGGAACCATAGGTAAGCAAATTGCCCAAAGCAGGGTTTCTCCACTGAGGCTTTTCTGGTTACACTGATCTCTGAGGTTTCTGAGATGTTCCCATTCCATTCAGCTATCCAGTATATGGCTATGTCACAGAGTTTGGAGGTGGTACATATCTTGGACACAAAACCATGAGCCTATTCTGGAGAGAGGCCAGAAATCAGGAGGTGAACAGGAACTTGGGAAGATAGTAGGTGTTGTCTATCCATAAGGCAAGCTGCAGTCCATTCATAAAAAGGGAAGAATAAATGCCTGGAAGCTTCCTACTAGTCAGGACACCTCCATTGATGTATTGGCTTTTCTAATAACTACAACCACGGACACAGTGGATACACAGACATAGAAAAACTCGCCTTCTCAAACGACTTACTAGAAACAGTCGACTCCAAACCAAACAAACCACCTTTGCTACCTATTCTCAGAACATGAGACAAAACCACGAACTCACACCCACACCCACTAAGGCACCTCATTCCCACAACTAGGTCTGTGACTATCCGGAGTGTCCTCTGACTGGTGGACCATACTATGTTCCCCCCAAATGGCCTGTCCTGTATCAGATCAGGTCCCTTTTGCCAACTCTGTTAAGTTGTCAGGAGCCAGCAATGAGCCACTACCTGCTTTCTCAGGAAAGGCCCCTCTTCAGAGTTCTCCTGGCATTTGGTCATCCTCACAGCAGGAGGTACCAAGAAAGACTGACTTTGTCCTTGGAAAATTCAAACAAGTGTGCCCACTGGGAATCGGACTGGCACTGGCTCTGGGTGCCTGGCTTCCTGGATCCCAAGTTCAGAGAGTTGTATCACCAAGGAAGTGAGGTAGGTCACTTCCTTCAGGAATTGAATGAGGTCAATACCTTGGCAACCACTTTGTCCTAACAGTTGTTTACAAAGGTCCCATGAGATGGAGGCTGCCCCTACTTTCTCTGACTCAGTCATAAGTTAGAATGGTATATCAACCACAGGCACCATGGAACAGCTCTCCACACAGGCCTGGTTTTGTCCATCTTCTCTACATTAAGAACAGAGCGACTGATTCAGACACAATACTTCATCCTGACCGGTTTTTTTGCCATGGAAGATGATTTTGCGCTCTCAGGTCCTTCATAGCTGCCTAAGTCTTCTCCAGGGATCATTTCTGCATGGACCTTTGAGGTTTCAGCAGGTGGAAGATACCCTAAATTCCTGTATTGTAAGACCAACTCTGTCCCTGCTCTATTGTAAAGATAGATTGATGGAACTGTGTATGCTTAGGGTTAATAACAGGTGTGATTTGGGTTAGGAATCATTCTGTGCGATGAATAATGGTTTTGGGAACCTGCGATATTTACAAGAATATATAGGTGAAATATAAGTATGAACACAGAAATCTAGGTAAGATTTGAAACCCAGAAGTGCATTGGGCCCTTGATTGGGATACTCAGCTTTGAATTATATTCTGCACAGATGTCTCAGATAAATTGATATACAATGGCATAGGACCTTGTACCTTGGATGATTGAATGTCGAAAAGAACATCCAGTCAAAAGGATAGTCAGTAGGATTAGGAAGATATTCAGTAGGTTTAGAAAGCAGAGTGAGTATAGGATTTGAACCAAACGTTCTTTAACAGTAGGGTTTCGGGTAGAGAATGAATGTAAATATCAGTACATGTGAAGAGCCAGTCACATTGATGAACTCTGGAAAATATGTAGGAAACCATATATCAATAGAGACATTAGGAAATCAGGCAAAGTATAAAGTAAGTGATAGGATCAGGCATTTTCAACAGTGTTGAGGTTGAATATATAATCTTAGGAAGAAACAAATATGTAGTCACCAATAGGATTGACATTTGATAGCATTAGGCAACCTGGACATAGATGTTTTTAGTAATCCATACTCACTTTCAATTTAGACTTCGATACAAACATAAGTGTGACCTTTGCATTTTGTGAAAGAAGTCTCATGAAAAGACCAGTCAAGAAAACCTGTGGAAAACATGTTTTCTGAATTAGGAAGTGATGGAAAGTAAGACAGAATGCCTTTAAATTTCTGAACTAGTGGATTAAATATATATCCTACCATGTGCATTAACTGAAGAAAAAGTAATGTACCAGTATTGAATAAAAATGAAAGACAAAATACACATCACGTCCCATAGGAATCTACTTGCATTGATATAAAACTGTGTCAGTTACTGCAGAGATATTAGGATTTGTATGCACCATTTACTGTTAGTTTTCAGTACTAGGAATCAAATATGTAGTTCAGGTGGATGAATATTTCTCAGAATAATCTTGTGAAAAGTTGATTATTAATCCACATACATGAATATGAATAAATTTACGGAGTGTATAATAAGACACATATATTTCATATTTTGAAAAATCTGTAGAGTGTGTGTGTATATATATATATAAACACACACACACACACACACACACACACACACAGGCACGCACACAAACAGACATTAAAAAGTAGCAATATAAGCCAATTGAAATTCACCACGAAATATATGTCATCCACAGATCCAGATAAATTCGTTTTACTGAACATGGATTCATGTATAATTTTATTGTACTAGGAAGCTCATCAATAGTTTGAATTTTCAGTTTCAACAGCGTTTAGTAGGAGTGATCTCTTTTCACAATTTGTGTCTGCCAAGTGAGCCACCTCACAAGAATGTACGTGTGGTACCAGGTAGGATTCTATATGTGCATATAAAAATACATGCCTTGAATAGGATACAGAGAAAGGTAGACAGGAATTCACATATTTGTTAACTTGAAAAACACATGGAGAACCATTTCAACAAAAAATTGACTAGATTTATAACTCCTACCCTATATAAAGCAAAAGGCAATTCCAATGATACACCATTCGTCCTCTGAACTGCTTGTATTTCTATTCTGTTTGGGTTAATTTTCTCCATCATATTAGAATTAGTAGTCAGAGTCTAGTTGGCATGGGTTTGTGTCAGGGATTTGGAATCATTTGGAAAATGATTCCAATGTTTATGCAAATATATGCTACAAAAGTATCTTCCCACTCTCATGCATAACAATGCCTTGAGATTATTTTGGCCCCAAGTTAGACACAATTAGAGGAGAAGAGTTAGAAAATCTGTGAATACATATCTGGAATCAAATATGCTCACGAGTTCACAAACTTGGAGGTGGTAGAGGAGATTCCAAAAGTAAGGGACAGGGTAAACACTCCACAAACATGGAGCTCTGCTGGACTAAAGACTTCTTGAGGAATTACCTCTGAGGTTGGGCACTTGAAATATGTGTTGTAGTCAGGAGATTTAGCTTCCTTTGTAGTGAGACAATAAAATCTGGGTATGCTTCTATGTGACCTGGAATACATGATTTCTTATTTTCCAATAAACATGAGGAAGCTGTCTTTAATTTTCTGTTTGTAGGTAAACTGTGGCCACTGGGGACTAATTGTCTACTCTTGTGGACTCTGAAGCCATTTGGTCATCCTCCAGTTTTCCTGGTGTTTCTTGCTGCTGCACTGGGAGTTTCGTATTTGCTTCAAGAAATACAAGGAATTCACCTGGGACACAGTGCTGGAGGGAGTTCTGTCACCTGTGGTGGGTCAGGGCCTGCAGAAGAATGTACCAACCAGGCTTCTCTTCCACATAGCTTGCCTCCTTGACCATAGCAACCGGATTCTGAACATTGGCCTGAAACCTCTCCAGATAAAAAGATACCTTTACATAGAAGCGTCTGCTGGCTGCACCATGTCAGTCACAAGCCAATTGGAAGACAATGGCAGATCCACATGGCCCCACCACAGATTTTTTTTTATCACACACCTGCCCTTCACTGCACTAGGCCCACTACTCTGCAGGGTCCAACTTCCTGGAATCTCTGTTATACACCATTTTCATGAAACTCAGTCAATCAAGTCACTGTCCTGAATAATCATGTTCAGCAACAGGACAACCAAAGTTTCTCCAGTGCCATCTGGTCATGGGAATTTCAAAAATTTCATGGTATTTATCTAGCAATTTTTCAAGGATGAAGTTGGCAGCATGTGGGTTTCAATTCATTCAGGGACCATTAAAGGTTGTGGAAGTTCATTTCAAATGAAGTTCTGGAGAACTCTCACTGGCAAGGTTTCCCAAAGATTGGCCAAAGTGTCACATAAATCCAGGCCCATTGAGTTCTACAATGTAACGTCCATGTGTGTTTTGACTCTCAACTAAGACTGCCAAGTCGTTAAGAATAAAATCATGTGATATCAAGCCTGAGATTCCCAGTGGTTTCTGGAAAGCCACCCTGGGCCTAGATCTCAGTTTCCAAGGGTGACTCTCATGCTTGGTCTTCTAAAATCCCAACACAATTCATGGCAATACTTCTCTAAGTTCAGTTCCTGTACTCAGCCTCTAAGGGGAATCACACCAGAGTTCAAACCCAGGTGGACTCAGTCATCCCTTCCAACTGCCACAAAAATAACCACAATTAAATCCAAAACACTCCCACATGGCCCTCATCTTCTTCCATATAGACACTCACCATAACCTCTGACTGGAGATTTTCATGAGGAATGCAGCCCAAGAGAGTGTCCAAAATATGCTTTCTTGCCCCTCATTTACCTAAATTCTGCGTGACCTGGACACCCTTCCTGTGAACCAGGAGTGATCAAATAGGCCTGCCGTTAATACTGATCCACTTCTCAAATTTGAGAACTACTGACTGTGGGGTTTAAATTCTTTATATGAATTGGAGTCATGAGAAAACCCAACCACCTATGGGCTAGCCTCTGCAGGGAACTGAAGAACTCATTTGACCTAAAGGATCCCTATTCTCACTTGATTGATGTCAGAAACCTTACAGAGGTAGGCGAAAGACTTCATCCACAATGACTGCTCTTTTGCAATTTTGGTTTTGGATGCACACATGGGATCTTTCTTTAGATCCATCAGTTGCTGAGAATCTAAGCTACAGCCTAACACAGGGCCAAGACGCTGATTCATACACATCTCTTTGCAAAGCAATTAAGCAAAGAGCCACAGCTGATGCCCATTCTTTTTTATTTGAAAAAGGTTTTCTTTAGACTTCGCAAAGCGTTGTCCTGAGGCAAAGACCTTCCTGACATTCAGGGAAACAGAACAATAGGTAAGCAAAAGGCCCAAAGCAGGGTTTCTCCAATGAGACTTTACAGGTTAAACAGGTATGTGAGTTTTCTGAGATGCTCGCAATTCACTTCAGTTATTCAGTACATGGCCATGTCACAGAGCATGGAGGTGGTACATATCTTGGATACAAAACCATGAGCCTATTATGGAGAGTGGCCAGATTTCAGGAAGAAAACAGGAACTAAGGAAGATCGTAGGTGTTGCCCATCATTATGGCAAGCCGCATTCCATTTATAAATTGGGCAGCATGAATGCTGGTAAGCTTTCTAAAAGACAGGACACATCCATTGATGCTTTCTCTTTTCTAATATCTACAATAATGGACACAGCGGGATACAGCGACACAGAAACACTCGCATTGTCAAATGACTTACTAGAAACAATTCACCCCAAACTAAACAAACCTCATTTCCTACCTCTTCTCAGAACATGAGCCAAAACCACAAACCCACACCCACACCCACAAAGGCACCTCTTTCCTCCAAGTAGGTTGTGACTATTTGGAGTGTCCTCTGACTGTGGGCCATTCTACGTTCCCCCGAAATGGCCTGTCCTGTCTCAGATTTTGTGTCCTTTGCCAACTCTCTGAAGTTGTCAGGAGCCAGCGGTGAGCCACTACCTGTTTTCTCAGGAAAGGCCCCTCTTCAGAGTTTTCCTGCCATTTGGCCATCCTAACATTAGTAGGTATCAAGAAAGACTGACTCTGTCGTTGGGAAATTCAAAAAGTATAACGACTGAGACTGGGACTGGGACTGTCAATGTTTGACTGGCTTCCTGGATCGCAAGTTCACAGAGTTCCATCACCAAGGAAGTGAGGTGAGGTCACTTCCGTCAGAAACTGAATGAGTTCACTGCCTTGGCAACCAATCTGTCCTAAGAGTTGCTTCCAAGCTTCCCATGAGATGGAGGCTGCCCCTGCTTCCTGTGACACTTTCACAAGTTAGAATGGTATATCACCCATAGGCACCCAGGAGCAGCTCTCCACACAGGTCTCATTTGGTCCATCTTCTCTACATTAAGAATGGAGAGGCTGATTCAGACAGAACACTTCACCCTGACCAGGTTGTTTTCCATGGAAGATGACTTTTGCACTCTCAGGTCTTTCAGAGTTGCCTACATCTTCTCCAGAGATTATATCTGCATGGACCTTTGAGGTTATCAGCAGGTGGAAGATTCCCTATATTCCTGTATTGAAAGACCAACTCTGTCCCTGCTCTTCTGTAAAGTTAGATTGAGGGAACCATGTATGGTTAGGGTTAATAACATGTTTGATTTGGGTTAGGAATCATTATGCTGAATAAATAATGGTATTGGGAACCTGCAATATGTATAAAAATATATAGGTAAAATATATGTATAAAAACAGAAATCTAAGTAACATTTGAAGCCCAGAAGGGCACTGGGCCCTTGATTGGGATACTTAGCTTTGAATAAATTGATATACAATGGCATAAGACCTTGTACTTTGGATCATAGAATGTAGAAGAGAACATTCAGTCAAAAAGGATAGTCGGTAGTGAAAGGTTAATAAAATAGGTACTTGTCACTTCCTGTTTTCCTGTATGCTTAACAAAATACTGTTAAAATCTTGAGAACTGTTTGCTAATCTTGTTCCCAGAATGTGCTGTCCCCAAGTGCCAAAGTGTAGAATGTACTCCCTCACCCGGTTGCACGCAAACCGACCACTCGCCCTGAACCATCAGTAAACTTCCCTCCCTGCCCTCTCCAAGGAAAATATATATGTTCTGCTTAAACTGTTCTCAGGGCTCTCTGATCTATTCAAGTGAGCTCCGAGCCCCTGCATGCTGGACCCAGAATAAACCCTTTGCTGTTGGATAAGACAGTCTGTTAGTGGTCTCTTCCTTCCATGCTCGCCCGACCTTTACATATGGAGATTCCACCGAGTTTTGGCAGCGGCGGACAAAAGACCCTAACGGGTTCCTCTCGGGTTAAGTAAGGCCCCTCTTTCTTGTTTCAGTGTTAAGGTTAGGGCTTGGCAAAATGGCTGTCGATGAAGAGCGTGAGTTCTCTCCGATGGTGGCTGACAGACGTGTCACAGAGCCGCAGGCCACGTCCCTGGGGGACTTCCCAAAGACTCGGGAAATCGAGGAACAAGAGTCTCCTCGACTCAGTAATATTTTGTATCGGATTCGGAATTGCCAGGCCATTGGGTTTTGCTGGCTACTCAGTCCTGGTCTCAGTTTTGGATGTCCATTGAATGTCTTTATTGTCTTGTCTTGTCTGTGTCGTGTGTCTTGCATTCACTCTTTGTGTATCTTTCATTATGGGACACAGCACTTCAATGCCCCTGTCCCTGACCCTTGATCACTGGACCAAAGTCCGCTTAAGGGCTCAGAATCTTTCTTTTTTAGTAAAACGTTGGACCTTTCGGAATCTCTGTGCCTCAGAATGGCCCCCCTTTGAATTTGGATGGCCCCTAGAAGGATCTTTCTATTTCCCACTAATTTAAGAAGTCAGAGATATTGTCTTTCACCCAGGCACACATAGCCATCCGGATCAACAGCCATATATCTTAACTTTGCAGGACCTCTGCAAATCTCCTCCTCAATGGGTGAAGCCTTTCTTTGTCCCTTCCCCTGCTCCTACTCCTTCCCCCATGATCTCTCAAACCCTCTGCTCCTCCTCCTCCTCCACCCTTTGTAATCCCTGAGTCACAAGATTTGACTCTACTGGACTCTCTTACCCCGTATTATACCCTGCCCTCGTCCCCCAACCACCAACACCCTCTAAGTGATTCTCCTGCAGCTGACTCAGCCTCTCTACCATTGGAGGAATCTAAGCTGGCCCAGCGCCCTCCAGATAACTCCCCCGCAGCACACACAGCCCCTCCTCCGCAGGAGGAAGCTAGCCCAGCTAAGGGAACTTGATGGTGGCGAATGATTAAAAACCCTGGACCTCCTCTGATGCTCCCCCTATGTCCCTACGGACCATTGATTGACGAAGGCCATGGGGGGAAAATGCAAGCCTACAAATATTGGCCTTTCTCCTCTTCCGACCTATATAACTGGAAAAATAACAATCCCCCTTTTTCCGAGGACCCCATCGGGCTCACAGGTCTGGTTGAGTCATTGATATTTTCACACCTGCCTACTTGGGATGACTGTCAACAATTCCTAGGGACTCTCTTCACCACAGAGGAACAAAAGAGAATCTTCCTGGAAGCTATAAAAAAATGTCCTCCGACCAGATTGGAGATGGACACATCTTCCCAACTTAATCAAAGCTGGTTTTCCCTTGAAACAACCCAACTGGGACACCAACAACATTGAAGTTAGAAAGCATCTGTCCACTTATCGCCAGGTTCTAATAGTGGGCATCCAAGTGGCCACTAGGCGACCAACTAATTTGGCCAAGGTAATAGAGATTATTCAAAGGCCTGATGAATCTCCCTCTATGTTTCTAGAGAGAATTATGGAGGCATGTAGGAGATATACTCCTTTCGATCCACAGGCAGAGGATCAAAAGGCATCTGTCATGATGGCCTTTATTGGGCAAGCTGCCCTGGATATTAAACGAAAGTCACAATGCTTAGATGGATTACAAGATATGACTTTGAGAGATTTAGTCAGAGAAGCCAAGAAAATATACCTTAAGAGAGAAACTGAGGAAGAGAAAGAAGCAAAGTGAGGATAAAAGAAACAAAAGACAGACTAAGGCGTTGACTAAGGTCCTGGTCACAACAACAAAAGGGCCAGAAATTAAGAAACAGGGAGACAGGAAGAGATACCTGGTCCCATGCCAGAGGCCACCCCTGGCCTCAGATCAATGTACCAACTGTAAAAAAAAAAAAGGACACTGGGCCAAAGAGTGCCCTAGAAAGGGACAGCCACGCCAGTCAGCCCTTCTGACTCTGGAGGATGAGTATGAAAGTCGGGGCTCAGATCCCCTCCCCGAGTTCAGGGTAACTTTTGAAGTGGAGGGGACCCCAGTAATCTTTGAAGTGGATAAAGGGGCAATATACTCACCCCTAATGTCACATTGGGCCCTCTATCAAATAAAAGGTCTCTAGTTCAAGGGGCTAATGACAGTAAATATCGGGCTTGGACAACTAAGAGGATCATGGAACTGGGGAAAGGAAAAATCCATCACTCCTTCCTAGTAATCCCTGAATTCCTAGCCCCATTGATGGGCAGAGATCTGCTCACCAAGTTCCGGTCCAAAATAACTTTTAACCCTGAAGGCCCCCAAGTGGAATTTCTAAATCCTTCAGTAAAAACTCCTATAGTCACAGCTCTAAATATGTCAGTAGAAAATGCACATCAACTCACTCACCTTGGTTCAAAGAAACTGCAGGTATTTCTGAAGTATCAAGAACAGAGTTTTCCGCTAACTGACTCACAGCAAAAAGAAATAACTGAATGGGTAAAAAAAGCCTGTCGAGTCCATCAATTGGTAAATTCTTACCCTTCCAAGCTTCCTGCAGGAAAGCACCTACGAGGAACCAGACCAGGACAATTCTGGGAAGTTGACTTTACTGAAATTAAGCCAGCAAGGTATGGACATAAATATCTTCTAGTCTTTGTAGATACATTTTTAGGATGGATTGAAGCCTTCCCCACTAAAAGAAAAAAAAAAGAAACAGTGCTAATGGTGGTCAAGCAGATCCTGAAAGACATTTTTCAAAGATACGGCCTGCCAAAGGTAATACGGTCTGATAATGCACCGGCGTTCATGGCCCAAGTAAGTCAGGGGTTAGCCAGGAACCTGGGGATTCATTGGAAGTTTAATTGTGCTTACAGACCCTAGAGTTCAGGACAGGTAGAAAGAATAAATAGAACCAGAAAGAGACCTCAACGAAATTAAGCTTAGAGACCAGCATAAATGATTGGACTATGCTCATGCCTTATACAATGTTTCGTGCAAGAAATATGCCCTCTGTTTCTTTGAGTAACCACACCCCCTGTGAATATCTAGGGTGCCTCTCTTCCAGTAACGGACCAAAGCCCAACTCTAAGACCTAACGATCCCTTTCATACCCCCTTGTTTGACAGACTTAAAGCTCTTGAAAGATCTCAGTGATACCTGTGGAAACAGCTGGCCACTCCCTACCAAACTGGGGACGAGGGGACTCCACATCGATATCAAGTAAGAGACTTCATCTACGTAAGATGATATCAGGTGTCATCCCTGGAACCCCACTGGAAAGGACCATACCAGGTGCTACTTATAACATCTATAGTGGTAAAGGTAAACGGAATCACTTCCTGGATCCATGCCTCTCATCTCAAGCCTGCGCCCTGTCCACACTCTGGCTGGAAACTGGAAAAGACTGGTAACACTTTCAAATTGCATATTCACCGTGTGGATAAGCCTATAGACTCTCCCCTTGGCCACAAGTAGTCCTAACCCTCATCAGCCCATTCAGCAGCGATGGCTGATCACAAATTCTACTGGAAAAGAAGTATTATCTATCTTGCATGCAGCCCACTTAGGGACCTGGTGACCATCTCTCCACCCAGATATTTGTCAGCTGGCTATAAGTCTTTCCTAATGGGATATCCCTGATGAAGAGGATCCCACTAAAATTCCATTAAATCCCTTCCTTACCATAGATAATGGAAACAAATATTATGGATGTAGGGACACACGAGCCAGATGCAGGTTGGCTAGCCTAGATTACTGTGTTTACCCGGCCGACTGTCAAAGCCAAAAACAGCCATGGCTGTGTGGGGGAAAAGCCGACTTCTTCTGTAAGTCATGGGGATGTTAGCGTACAGGGGCTGCCTGATGGAACCCAAACCCTGCATTAAATTCAGTAGACAGCATTGGCCATATTACGAATTAGATAACAAAAACTGATGGCCACCAGAGGGGATTCTAGATCCTCAAATCCTGCATGACCTTTTTAACATCTGCTAGTGCTCAAAAGGGTGAAAGGAGATTCCACTATGTGGAGGCCTTTTCCCTTCTTGGCTCACATCCTGAACTATGCTTATCCAATAGATCCTCACCTTCAGCCTTCTGTTCCAGAGTCTCTGCTGTCACTCCCACCTCAGCAACCTGATTTCTCCACTACAATTATTAGATCAAAAACCCAAACCTCTGCTGGTTCTCAGACCATTGACCCCTTGCTGAGGTAGCAGGTACTGAGGTACCCCTCCACCCACTCACTCCTCTCTTCTGTTGACAGTGCCCGCACTGGGTCCCACCAGGTCCTCTTACCAACTAACCCAAAGCTCAAACCAGCTGAGGAGAGCCCTCAGACCTCTATCCAAGATGTAATGAAAATGGCCTTTAAAGTTGCTTTGTCATCACTGAAAACAGTTTACTACAAATTTAAAGTCCCTCTGCGTTTTGGGATACTCACTACCATCTTCCCCTCTGCTTGACATGTTCTACTGCTCAAATATTTGTTGCTAGGAAAATTCCAAACCACTTTCCCATTATTTTTTTACATCTCTCTTTTCTCATTCTCAGATCCTCGGAGCTGCTCTCAGCCCCACCTTCTCCGTCTTTCCCCTCTATACCAGGCCCACAGAAAAGTCTAACTGACCTTCTCCAGAAGTCTTCACCATGGCTGACTTTAGGACTTTCAGCAAAAGAGTCCCTATAAAAAAGTTCAATGTAGTTAAACTTCCTATTTTCATGTTGCCCTGTTCTACTTGGCCACTGGCTAAAAAATTAGCACTCCTAATCCAGACACCCCCTTACTAGTTTTTCACAAAAATATGTGAACAAGGTCTCTGACCTTGACGTGGGGCTTCACAGAGATGGCTACATTTCTAAGTTAAAGAAGTTAGCAACTGGGCTCCGTAGTAACAGCTGGCAATGGGAAAATAAGAAAGGGAAGAAAAAGCTCTTTCTTTCCCAGGTGTCCTTGAAAAGTTAACTTGCCCAGAACCGAGGAAAAAACAGAAACAAAAACTGCTTTTTTCAACTTCTGCAGACTGTGAACTTCTGAGCCCCTTCCCTTACATGTTGGGTACAAAATTCTGAAACGACCTAAACTTGGGTTTGAGAGGATTAGTTGATTACAACAGAATCAATGCCCTCTGAATCTGGTTGCAACCAAATAGGACTGTTTCCCTGTCTTCAGTGCTATCTTAGGTGCGTTGCCTTGTCCTTCCCTACTACAGCATGATTCTATATACTTAAACATTGTTAATGTTTTCATGAAATGGTCAACAGATGTGATTAATTGTGTAATCGTGCAGATGTTTCCCAGAGTGCTCTATCACGACGCAGATTCATTTGAAGATCAAATAGGGGGGCATTCAACCCGGTTCCACTGAAAATATATATCTCTCAATGTAGCCATCCTATTAGGAATAGAAATTGCTGCACTGGTGGCCACGAGCACCACTGCCTTTGTCCAAGGGACTCAACAAATGACCCAACAAATGACAGCAATAGACCAAAACTAAGATATTAGAAACCTCCATCAGAGCTTTGCATGAGTCTTTTACCTCTCTCTCTGAAGTTGTTTTTCAGACCATTCGAGGGTTGGACCTCCTCGTCATGAGAGAAGGGGGCTTTGTGCTACATTGAGAGAAGAAAGTTGTTTGTATGCTGAGCATACTGGACTTGTAATAAAATCTAAGAGTAAATTAAAAAGATGCCTTGAAAAGCATCAACGAGACAGAGAGGCCCAAAAAAGGTGGTTTGAGTCTTGGTTCACACAGTCTTCCTGGTTAACTACGTTTTTATCAACCCTGGCTGGTCCAATAGTAATCCTCATGTTATTGCTAACTATTAAACCCTGTTTTCTCAACCGTGTAATTTCTTTTCTCCAGGCTCAAATTGGACGAGTTAAACTTATGGTAATACCCTACTAGTATACATAGAATGTGACACCCCCCCAATGATCATTTTTATGATTAAAAGTAGCCAGAAGAAGAAGTGGGGAATAAAAGGTTAGTAAAATAGGTACTTGTCACTTCCTGTTTTTCTGTATGCTTAACAAAACACTGTTGAAATCTTGAGAAATACTTGCAAATCTTGTTCCCAGTATGTGCTGTCCCCAACTGCCCAACTGCAGAATGTGCTCCCTCACCCAGTTGCACGCAAATCGCCCACTCACCCCGATCCATCAATAAACTTCCCTCCCTGCCCTCTCCAGGTAAAGTATATAAGCTCTACTTAAGCTATTCTCAGGGCTATCTGCTCTATTCAAGTGAGCTCTGAGCACCAGCATGCTGGACACTCAATAAACCCTTTGCTGTTGCATGAGATAGTCTGTTGGTGGTTTCCTCCTGTGAAGCTCGCCGGACATTTACTATAATGATTGAATGTAGAAGAGAACATCCAGTCAAAAAGGGATAGTTGATATAAATAGGAAGATAGTACGTTTAGGAAGAAGTGTGAGTATAGCATTTGGAACAAAAGTTCTTTAACAATAGGGTTTAGGTTACAGAGTGATTGTTAAAGTCAGCACATATGAAGAGTCAGTCACTATGATGAGCTGGGAAAAAATGTAGAAAAGCAGATATCAATAGAGACATTACGAAATCAGGCAAAGTATAAAGTGAGTGATAGGATTAGACATTTTAAACAGGGTTGAGTTTGAATACATAATATTAGGAAGAAAAAAATATGTAGTCACCAATAGGATTGACATTTGAGAGCATTAGGCAACCTGGACATAGATGTTTTTAGTAATCCATGTTCACTTTCCATTTAGTCCTTCGTGCAATCATAACCGTGACCATTACATTATTTGTCCAGAATACTACTGTGATAAAATGTATATGTAGATCAGGTGACATGAGTATTTCTTCCACCATTTCTGGAAGCAATATATTCAAGACGTAAAATTAGTATTGGGTTTACAAAGAGGTGCACCCTGTGTCTATGAATTTAGAGATAAAGTACGAATAGACAATACAGTGAATAAATAATATAACTTGTTCCAACTTTAAATAATGGATTGAACTGATATCTTAAAAATTACAGGAAATCTTATATTGATATACAATCATTCATTCCCACCAATTATACATCTAATGGTAATATTAGTGTTTTGGTTTATAATGAACAGTGTGTGAGTTTTGTTTCAAAAGTGATTATGGAAATCGAAAATAATATGTTTGGAAAGAAGTCTCATGAATAGACCAGTCAGGAAACCTGGAGGAATGCATATGTTGTAAAGCAGGAAGCGATTGAAATTGAATCAAATGCCTATAAATTTTCTAATTTGTGGATGAAATATATATCCTATGATGTGCATAAACTCATGAAATAGTAATGTACCATTGTTGAATAAAAATGAACGTCAAAATACACATCATGTCCCATAGGAATCTACTGGCATTGATTTTAAACTGGGTCAGTTACTGTAGAAATATTAGGATTCTCGTGCATTATTCACCGAATTTATTTATCTTTTTTTTTAATTTTTATATATGGTTGCTCAAAACATTACATAGTTCTTGATAAATAATATTTCACACTTTGATTTATGTGGGTTATGAACTCCCATATTTGCCCCGTTTACAGATTGCAGAATCACATCACTTACACATCCATTGATTCATATATTGCCATACTAGTGTCTGTTGTATTCTGCTGCCTTTCCTATCCTCTACTATCCCCCCTCCCGTCCCCTCTCCTCCTCTCTTCTCTCTCTACACCCTCTACAGTAATAAATTTCTCCCCCTTGTATTATTTTTCCCTTTCCCCTCACTTCCTCTTGTATGTAATTTTGTATAACCCTGAGGTTCTCCTTCCATTTCCATGCAGTTTCCATTCTCTCTCCCTTTCCCTTCCACCTCTCATCCCTGTTTAATGTTAATCTTCTTCTCATGCTCCTCGTCCCTACTCTGTTCTTAGTTACTCTCCTTATATCAAAGAAGACATTTGGCATTTGTTTTTTTAGGGATTGGCTAGCTTCACATAGCATAATCTGTTCTAATGCCATCCATGTCCCTGCAAATTCTATGATTTTGTCATTTTTTAATGCACAGTAATACTCCATTGTGTATAAAAGCCACATTTTTTTATTCATTCTTCTATTGAAGGGCATCTAGGTTGGTTCCACAGTCTTGCTATTGTGAATTGTGCTGCTATGAACATCGATGTAGCAGTGTCCCTGTAGCATGCTCTTTTTAGGTCTTTAGGTTTTAGACCGAGAAGGGGAATAACTGGGTCAAATGGTGGTTCCGTTCCCAGCTTTCCAAGAAATCTCCATACTGCTTTCCCATTTGGCTGCACCAATTTGCAGTCCCACCAGCAATGTACAAGTGTACCTGTTTCCCCAGATCCTCGCCAGCACTTGTTGTTGTTTGACTTCATAATGGCTGCCAAACTTACTGGAGTGAGATGGTATCTTAGGGTGGTTTTGATTCACATTTCTCTGACTGCTGGAGATGGTGAGAATTTTTTCATGTACTTGTTGATTGATTGTATGTCCTCCTCTGAGAAGTGTCTGTTCAGGTTCTTGGCCCATTTGTTGATTGGGTTATTTGTTATCTTATTGACAAATTTTTTGAGTTCTTTGTATACTCTGGATATTAGTGCTCTATCTGAAGTGTGAGGAGGAAAGATTTGTTCCAAGGATGTAGGCTCCCTATTTACCCCTCTTACTGTTTCTTCTGCTGAGAAAAAACTTTTTAGTTTGAGTAAGTCCCATGTGTTGATTCTAGTTATTAACGCTTGTGCTATGGGTGTCCTATTGAGGAATTTGGAGGCGACCCCACAGTATGTAGATCGTAGACAACTTTGTCTTCTATCAAACACCATGTCTTGATTTGATATCAAGCTCCTTGTTCCATTTTGATTTAACTTTTGTGCATGGCAAGAGAAAGGGATTCAGTTTCTTTTTGTTACATATGGATTTCCAGTTTTCCCAGCACCATTTGTTGAAGATGCTATCATTCATCCATTGCATGCTTTTAGCCCCTTTATCAAATATAAGATAGTTGTATTTTTTTGGATTGGTTTCTGTTTCCTTTATTCTTTACCATTGGTCCACCCACCTGTTTTGGTACCAGTACCATGCTATTTTTTTTACTATTGTTCTGTAGTATAGTTTGAAGTCTGGTATCGCTATACGGCCTGATTCTCACTTCCTGCTTAGTGTTGTTTTTGCTATTCTGGGTCTTTTTTTTTTCCATATGAATTTCATGATTGCTTTCTCTATTTCTACAAGAACTGCCGTTGGGATTTTGAATTGCATTGCATTACACATATAGAGAACTTTTTCTAATATCGCCATTTTGATGATGTTAGTTCTGTCTATCTATGAACAGGGTACATTTTTACATCTTCTAAGATCTTCCTCTTTTTTTCTCTTTAGGGTTCTGTAGTTTTCCTTGTATAAAACTTGCACCACTTTTGTTAGGTTGATTCCCAATTATTTTTTTTTTTTTAGTATATTGTGAATGGAGTGGTTGTCCTCATTTCCGTTTCAGAGGATTTGTCACTGATATTCAGGAATGTCTTTGATTTATGAGTGTTGATTTTATATCCTGCCACTTTGCTGAATTCATTTATTAGCTCTATTAGTTTCTTTGTAGACCCTTTTGGGTCTGCTAGGTATAGAATCATGTCATCTGCAATAGTGATAATATAAGTTCTTTTTTTCCTATTTATATGCCTTTAATTTCTTTTGTCTGTCTAATTGCTCTGGCCAGTGTTTCGAGAACTATGTTGAACAGAAGTGGTGAAAGAGGGCATCCCTGTCTTGTTCCATATTTTAGGGGGAATGCCTTCAATTTTTCTCCATTCAGAATGATGCTAGCCTGAGACTTAGCATAGATTGCTTTTACAATATTGGGGTATGTTCCTGTTATCCCTAGTTTTTCTAGAGTTTTGAACATAAAGGAATGCTGTACTTTGTCGAATGCTTTTTCTGCATCTATCGAGATGATTATATGGTTCTTATTTTTAAGTCTATTGATGTGATGAATAACATTTATTGATTTCCGTATATTGAACCAGCCTTGCATCCCACGGATGAATCCTACTTGATCATGGTGCACAATTTTTTTGATATGCTTTTGTATCTGATTTGCCAGAATTTAATTGAGGATTTTTGCCTCTAGGTTCATTAGAGATATTGGTGTGTAGTTTTCTTTCTTTGAAGTGTCTTTGTCTGGTGTAGGAATCAGAGTGATGTTGACCTCATAGAATGAATTTGGAAGAATTCCCTCTTTTTCAATTTCCTGAAATAACTTGAAAAGTATTGGTATTAGTTCCTCTTTAAATGTTTTGTAAAACTCTGCTATATACCCATCAGGTCCTGGGCTTTTCTTACTTGGTAGTGTTTTGATGGCTTTTTCTATTTCCTCAATTGATATTGGTCTGTTTAGGTTGTCTATATCCTCCTGACTCAATCTGGGCAGATCATATGACTTAAGAAATTTATCGATGCCTTCACCGTCTTCTATTTTATTAGAGTACAAAGATTCAAAATAATTTCGGATTATCTTCTGTATATCTGAAATATCTGTTATGATGTTGTCTTTTTCATCCCATATGCTAGTAATTTGAGTTCTCTCTCTTCTTGTCTTCGTTAGCATGGCTAATGTTCTGTCGATTTTTTTAATTTTTTCAAAGAACCAAATTGGTTGACGTGTCTGCCGCGCTTGCAGGCCGCTGGGCCTGTTCCGCCTGTCGGTTGCAGGTCTGCCTACCTTGCGGGAGCGGGTGGTGGCTCTGCTCTGGCCCTACTGCCATTGGGGTGTTGTGACTACCATGCTGGCAGATCGCTGGGCCTGTTCTGGGTGCGGGCAAAGGCTCTGCTCTGCCCCTACTCCAATTGGGTTGACGTGACTACCACGCCGGTGGGCCGTTGTGCTTGTACTGGGCGCAGGAGAAAGCTCTGCTCTGCCACTACTCCAATTGGGGTGTCATGTCTACCATGGTGGCAGGCCGCTGTGCCTGTTCCGCAGGTCAATCACAGGTCTGCTTTTGTTGCGGGCGTGGGCGGAGGCCTGCTTGGCCCCTACTACAATTTGGGTGACGTGACTACCACACCAGCTGGTGACTGGGCCTTATCCGGGCACGGGCAGCGGCACTGCTATTTCCCTACTCCATTTGGGGTGACGTGGCTACCACGCCTGCGGGCCTGATGAATCTTCCTCTATGTTTCTAGAGAGAATTACGAAGGCATATAGGAGATATACTCTTTTCGATCCTCATGCAGAGGATCAAAAGGCATCTGTCACAATGGCCTTTATTGGGCATGCTGCCTTGGATATTTAAAGAAAGTTACAATGCTTAGATGGATTACAAGATATGACTTTGAGAGATTTAGTCAGAGAAGCCCAGAAAGTATACTATAAGAGAGAAACTGAGGAAGAGAAGGGAGCAAAAGGACGATAAAAGAAACAAAAGACAGACTAAGGAGTTGACTAAGGTCCCGGTCACAACAACAAAAGGGCCAGAAATTAAGAAACAGGGAGACAGGAAGGGATACCTGGTCCCACGCCAGAGGCCACCCCTGACCTCAGATCAATGTGCCTACTGTAAAGAAAGAGGACACTGGGTTCAAGAGTGCCCTAGAAAGAGGCAGCCACGCCAGCCAGCCATTCTGACTCTTCAGCATGACTACGAATGTCGGGGCTCAGATCCCCTCCCTGAGCTCAGCGTATCTTTTGAAGTGGAGGAGACCCCAGTAAACTTTGAAGGGGATACAGGGGCAATAAACTCAGCGCTTAAGGCCCCATTGGGCCCTCTATCAAATAAAAGGTCTCTAGTTCAAGGGGCTAATGGCAGTAAATATTGGACTTGTACAACTAAGAGGATCATGGACCTGGGGAAAGGAAAAATCCATCACTCCTTTTTAGTAATTCCAGAATGCCTGGCCGACTTTTTCTGTACGTCATGGGGATGTGAGCATACAGGGGCTGCCTGATGGAACACAAACTCCTCATCAAATTCAGTACACAGCATTGGCCATATTACCAACTAGATAACCAAAACTGATGGCCCCCAGAGGGGTCTCTAGATCCTCAAATTCTTCGTGACCATTTTTTTTAAAGAGAGAGGCGAGAGACAGAGAGACAGAGAGAATTTTTAATATTTATTTTTTAGTTTTTGGCGGACACGACATCTTTGTTTGTATGTGGTGCTGAGGATCAAACCCGGGCCGCACGCATGCCAAGCGAGCGTGCTACAATTGAGCCACATCCCCAGCCCTGTGTGACCTTTTTAACTTCTGCAAGTGCTCAAAAGGGTGAAAGGAGATTCCCCTATGGGCAGGCCTTTTCCATCCTTCACTCATATCCTGAACTATGCTTATCCAATAGATCCTCACCTTCAGCCTTGTGCTCCAGAGTCTCTGCTGTCACTCTCACCTCAGCAACCTGATTTCTCCCCTCCAATTATTAGATCAAAAACCCAAACCTCTCCCGGCTCTCAGACCATCGCCCCCTTGCTGAGTTAGCAGGTACTCAGGTTCTCATCCACCGACTCACTCCTCTCTTCTCCTGTCCGTGCCCGCACCGGGTCCCACCAGGTCCTCTTACCAGCTAACACAAAGCTGAAACTAGCAGAGGAGAGCCCTCAGACTCCTATCAAAGATGTAATGAAAATGGCCTTTAAAGTTGCTTTGTCATCACTGAAAACAGTTTACTAAAAATTTAAAGTCCCTCACATGCATTTTGGGATACTCACTCTTGTTTTCTCCTCTGCTCTACCTGTTCTGCAGCTCAAGTTTTTGTTACTAGGAAAATACCAAACCCCTTTCCCATTATTCTTTTACATCTCTCCTTCCTTATTCTCAGATCCTCGGAGCTGCTGTCAGCCCCACCTTCCCTGTCTTCCCCTTCTGTACCAGGCCTACAGAAAATTCTTAACTGACTTTCTACAGAAGTCTTCACCATGGCTGACTTTAGGACTTTCAGCAAAAGAGTCCCTATAAAAGAGTTCAATGTAGATAAACTTCCTCTTTTAGTGTTGCCTTGTTCTACTTGGCCACTGGCTAAAAGAATAAGCACTTCTATGCTAGACACCCCATTACTTGTTTTCCACAAAATATTTGAACAAGGCCTCTGGCCGTGAGCTGGGGCTTTACAGAGATGGCTATATTTCTAAGATAAAGAAGTTACCATCAGGGCTCCATGGTAACAGCTGTCAGGGGCGAAAAATAAGAAAGGTAGGAAAAAGCTCTTTCCCTCCCAGGTGTCCTTGAAAAGTTAACTTGCCCAGAACCGAGGAAAAAACAGAAACAACAACGGCTTTTTTGAACTTCTGCAGACTGTGAACTTCTGAGCCCCTTCCCTTACATGTTGGGTACAAAATTCTGAAACTACCTATACTTGAGTTTCAGGAGAATAATTGATTACAACAGAAGCAATGCCCTCTGAATCTGGTTGCAACCAAATAGGACGGTTTCGCTGTCTTCGTTGCTATCTTAGGTGCCTTGCCTTGTCCGTCCCTACAACAGCATAATTGTATATAATTAAACATTGTTTATGTTTTCATGAAATGGTCAACAGATGTGATTAATTGTGTAATGGTGCAGATGTTTCCCAGAGTGCTCTATCATTATGCAGGTTCATTTGAAGATCAAATAGGGGGGCATACAACCCGTTTCAACTGGGAACATATATCCCTCACTTTAGCCATCCTATTCGGAATAGGAGTTGCTGCAGGGGTGGGCACAGGAACCACTGCCCTCGTCCATGGGACACAACAAATGACCCAATTAGAAGAAGCAATAGACCAAAACTAAGATATTAGATACCTCCATCAGAGCTTTGCATGAATTTTTAACCTCTCTCTCTGAAGTTGTTTTACAGAACAGGTGAGTGACACAAAACACACACACACACAGAAAAAAAATAGCAACATATATGTCAATCAAAATTCATCATAAAATATATATCATCCACAGATCCAAAAATATTCATTTTACTGAACATGGAAGCTCACCCATTGGTTGAATATTCAGTTCCAACACGGTTTAGTAGGAGTGATCTCTTCTCACAATTTGTATCTGCCAACTCATCCACCTCACAAGAATGTATGTGTGGTACCAGGTATGATTCTATATATCCATATAAAAATATATGTGCTGAATGGGCTACAGAGAAAGGGAGACAGGAATTCACTATTTGTTAACTTTAAAAACACATGAAGAACTATTTCAACAAAAAATTGACTAGATTTAACTCCTACTCTGTATCATGCAAAAGGCAAGTCCAAATATACACCATGACTCCTCTAAACTGCTTGTATTTCTATTCTGTTTGGGTTATTTTTCTCCATCCTATTAGAAATAGTATTCAGAGTCTGATAGGGTATGTGTTAGTGTCACATACTTCCCACTCTCATCCAGAACAATGCTTTAACATTACTTTCGCCTCAAGTAAGACACAATTATAGGAGAAGAGTTAGAAAATCTGTGAATACCTATCTGGAATGGAAAATGCTCCAGATTTCACATCTTTGGTGGAGGTAGAGGACTTTCTAAAAGTAAGGGACAGGGTAAACACTCCACAAACATGGAGCTCTTCTGGCCTAAGGACTTTTTGAGAATCTCACTCTGAGGTTGGGCACTTGAAATTTAGGTTATTTTCAGGAGCTTTATCTTCTTTTGTAGTGAGAACATCAAAGGTGGGTCTCCATCACTTTGACCTGAAGGACATGGGTTCTTATTTTCCAATTAACATGAAGCAGGAGGCCTGAATCCTCTCTTTGTTGGTAAACAGTGACCACTGGTGACTAAATGTCTCCCCATGTGAACTGTGAAGCCATTTTGTCCTCCTCCACTTTTTGTGGTGTTTTTCCTGCTGCACTGAGAGTTTAGTATTTGCTTCATGAAATACAAGGAGCCCAAATGAGACACAGTGCTGGAGGGAGTTATGTCACGTGTGGTAGGTCAGGGTGTGCAGGAGAACGCACCAACCAGGCTTCTATCCCTCATAGCTTGCCCCATTGCCCCCTTGTCCATATGACCCTTATTCTGAACATTGCCCTGAAACCTCTCCATATAAAAAGATGACTTTACAAATAAGGATCTGCTGGCTGCACCATTTCAGTCACAAGCCATTTGGAATCCAATGGTAGATCCTCATGGCCCTACTAATGATGTTTTTTCACACACCTGCCCACCAGTGCTCTAGGCCCACTACTCAGCAGACTCAAACGTACTGGCATCTCTTTTCTACAACATTTTCATGAAATCCAGTCAATCAAGGCACTGTCTGGTATACTCATGATCAGCAACAGGACATTCAAAGGTTCTCCAGTGCCACCTGGTCATGGAAATTTTAATAACTACATGGTATTCATCTAGCCATTGTTAAGGATGAAGTTGGAGGCACTGTGGGTTTCAATTCATTCAGAAACCATTAAATAATGAGGAAGCTCATTTTCAATGAAAGCTCTGGAGAACTCTCACAGGCAAGGCTTCCCAAAGAGTGGCCAAAAAGTTCACATGAAGCCAGGTAAATTGAGGTCTACAATGTGAGGTCCATGTGTGTTTTGACACTCAACTATGGCTGCCAAGTCTTTCAGAATAAAATCATGTGTTATCCTGGCTGAGATTCTCAGTGCTCTGTGGAAAGCCACCCTGGGCCTAGATCTCAGTTTCCAAGGGCGACTCTCATGCGTGGCATCCTAATATCCCAACACAATTCATGGCAATACTTCTCTGAGTTCAGTTCCAGAACGCAGTCTCTAAGGGGAATCCAACCAGAGTTCAAGCCCAGGTGGACCAAGATATTTCTTACAACCACCACACAAATGACCACAATTAAAACCAAAACACTCAAACAAGGTCCTCATCTTCTTCCATATAGTCACTCATCATAACCTCTGGCTGAAGGTTTCCATGAATGGCTCACCCAAAGACAGTGTCCAAATAAACTCCCTTGCCCCTCATTTGCCTAAAGTAATGTTGGCCTGGACACCCTTCCTGTGAACCAGGAGTGATCAAATAAGCCTCCCGTTAATACTGCTCTGTTTCTCCAATTTGTGGCCTACTGACTTTCAATTATAGATTCTTTATGTGATTTGGAGTCATGCAAAAACCTAAGCACCTCTGCAGTAATTTGAAGAACTCATTTGACCCAAGGAATACCAATTCTCACTTGATGGAAGTCAGGAACCTAACAGAGGAAGACGAGAGACTTCATCCACAATGACTGATCTTTTGGCAATTATGGTTTTTAATGCACACATGGGATCATTCTTTAGATCCATCAGCTGCTGAGAATCAAAGTCACAGCCACATACAAGGCCAAGAGGCTAATTCAGACACATCCCTTTCCAAAGCAATTAAGAAAGAGCCACAAGTGATGCCCATTCATTTCCATTTGAAAACTGTTTTCTTCAGGCTTCACAAAGGGGTGGCCTGAGGCAAAGACCTTCCTGATACTCAGGGCAACAGAACAATAGGTAAGCAAAAGGCCAAAAGCAGGGTATATCCACTGAGACTTTCCTGGTCACATTGATATCTGAGTTTTCTGAGATGCTGGCCATTCCCTTCAGCTATCCTGTACATGGCCATGTCACAGACCTTGGAGTTGTTACATATCTTGGACACAAAACCATGAGCCTATTCTGGAGAGTGGCCAGAATTCAGAAGAAAACAGAGACTTAGGAAGGTAGTAGGTATTGCCCATCCATAAGGCAAGCCGCACTCTATTCATAAATTAGGCAGGATGCATAATGGGAAGCTTTCTACTAGACAGGACACATCCATTGTTGCATTCTCTTTTCTCATGTCTACAACCGCGGACACAGTGGGATACACAGACATAGAAACACTCATCTTGTCAAACGACTTACTAGAAACAGTTCACTTCAAATCAAACAAACCGCCTTTCGTACCTATTCTCTGAACATGAGACAAAACAACAAACCCACACTCACAAATGCACCTCCTTCCCTCAAGTAGGTCTGTGACTCTCCGGAGTTAACTCTGACTGGTGGGCCATATTATGTTCCCCCAAAATGGCGTGTCCTCTATCAGATCTGGTTTCCTTGACCAACTCTGTGAAGTTGTCAGGAAAAAGTGGCCAGCAACTACCTGCTTTCGCAGGAAATGTATCTCTTCAGAGCTCTCCTGGTATTTGGCTATACTCACATCAGGAGGTACCAAGAAAGACTGACTCTGTCCTTGCAAAAATCAAATCAAGTGAGCCCACAGGGACATGGACTGGGATTGCCTCTCGGTGTCTTGGTTCTTGGATAGCAAGTTCAGAGAGTTCCATCACCAAGGAAATGAGGTATGTCACTTTCTTTGGAACTGAATGAGGCCACTGCTTTGGCAACCACTTTATCCTAACACTTGCTTCCAAGGGTCCCATGAGATGGAGGCTGCTCCTACTTCCTGGAACACTTTCACAAGTTAGAATGGTATATCAACCATAGACACCTGGGAACAGCTCTCCACACAGGTCTGGTTTAGTCCATCTTCTCTAAAATAAGTAGAGAGATGCTGATTCGGACACATCCCTTTATCCTGACCAGGTTGTTTGACTTGGAATAGGACTTTTGCTCTCTCAGGTCTTTCATACCTCCCTACAACTTCTCCAGGTATCATTTCTGCATGGACCTTTGAGGTTTTCAGCAGGTGGAAGGTCCGCTAATTCCCTGTATTTTAAAAACAACTCTGTTGCTGCTCTTCTGTAAAATGAGATTTAGGGAACAGTGTATGTTTAGGGTTAATAACAGGTTCAATTTGGGTTAGGAATCATTCTGGGCGATGAATAATGGTATTGAGAACGTGCGATAATTACAAGAATATAGAGGTGAAATATCAGTATGGAAACAGAAATCTAGGTATGATTTGAAGCACAGGACCTTGTACCTTGGTAGATTTAATGTAGAAGAGAACATCCAGTCAAAATGGATAGTCGGTAGGATTAGGAAGATAGTCGGTAGGTTTAGGAAGAAGAGTGAGTATAGGATTTGGACCAAAAGTTCTTTAGCAATAGGGTTTCTGTTAGAGAATGAATGAAAATTTCAGCACATGTGAAGAGTCAGTCACAACGATGAACTGGGGAAAATAAGTAGGAAAGCAGGTATCAATAGAGACATTATGAAATCAGGCAAAGTATAAAGTGAGTTATAGGATTAGACATTTTCAACAGGGTTTAGTTTGAATATATAATCATTGGAAGAAACAAATATGTTGTCACCAATAGGATTGACATTTGAGAGCATTAGGCAATCTTCACATGGATGTTTTTAGTTATCCATGTTCACTTTCCTTTTAGACTTCGGTACAATCATAAGTGTGACCTTTACATTTTTTGTTCAGAATTTTACTGTGATAAAATATATATGTGGATCAGGTGACATGAGTATTTCTTCCACCATTTCTGGGAGCAATATTTTGAAGACATATACATTAGTGTTAGGGGTACACAGAGGTGTACCCTGTGTCTATGAATATAGAGATAATGCATGAATAGACCATCCTGTGAATAAATATTTTAACTGGTTCCACTTTAAATAATGAATTGAATTTATATCTAAAAATATATAAGAAATCTTATATTTATATATAATCATTCATTCCAACCAGTTATACATCTAATGGTAATTTTAGGATTATGGTTTATCATGAAGGGTGTTTGAGTTTTGCTTCATAAGAGATAATGAAAAATGAAAATATTGTAATTGGAAAAAGTCTTATGAAAAGACCAGTCAAGAAACATGGAGGAATACATGTATTCTGAAGCAGGAAGTGACTGATCATTAAACAAATGCCTATAAGTTTTCTAACTTGTGGATGAAATATATATCCTATGATGTGCATAAACTGAAGAAATAGTAATGTACCAGTGTTGAATAGAAATGAACGTCAAAATACACATCATGTCCCCTAGGAATCTACTTGCATTGATGTTACACTGGGTAAGTATCTGTAGAAATATTAGAGTTTGTATGCACCATTCTATGAAGTTACTTTTCAGTACTAGGAAAGAAATATGTATTTCAGGTGGATGATTATTTCTGAGTATAATCTTGTGGAAAGTTTGTTATAAATCCACATATATGAATATGAATGAATTTAGGGAGCATATAATAAGACACATATATTTCATATTTTGAAAAATCTGGAGAGTATATATATATATATATATATATATATATATATATATATATATATGAACGCACACGCACAGACATTAAAAAGTAGCAATATAGGAGATCCAACATGGTGGCGAACATGGAGAAATCAAGTCTCTGACCTCTTAAGCTGCGCAGGCATAGGGAGTCATAAACTGTCTAAATGCTGTTTGTTCAGAATCACTAGGCAATGCTGACCTGACATGGATCTGGTGCGAACAGTCTGGGCCCCTCAGAAAACACACAGAGCCCGGATCAGCTGCATAGAAGCTCAGATTTGCCTGCTTCTTGTGTCTCAGAACTAACATTCCCTCTGAAATAACTGGTCGGCCCTTCTGAATTTACAGCGGTAAAAGGCCACTGAATTGAAATGGGGCTTCGGAGACACAGTCAGGACCCATCCGTTGCATTGGTCACCTGGCAAAAGGAATGAACGGTCACCATTTGCATGGGATACCACCATGGAAGAGAACTGACGTCATGGGCAGAGGAGATAACTTCATTGAAACCAGTACGACAGGTGTGTAATTCCCTATGCATCTCTCTCCACACAGCGGGGAAACATTAAGGGCCCCTTCCAGCCCTCCTTTAAGGGGCCCTCCCAGTTCTCCCGTGAGAAAGATGGC
Organism: Callospermophilus lateralis; assembly: GCF_048772815.1. NCBI lineage: Eukaryota > Metazoa > Chordata > Mammalia > Rodentia > Sciuridae > Callospermophilus > Callospermophilus lateralis. The sequence goes on along the minus strand of NW_027514499.1, from coordinate 320,870 downwards.
CAGACCGAGGGAATCATGTGTGCTGTGGGACTCGTGGCATGGAATTCCCGGCTACCGCTCCCACCAGTGCTGACAACTGAGGTCTCTTACACCAGCTAATGTGGGCATGAATACCAGAGAGCAAGCAAATTCGCTGAGGGTTCCCAGCCCCAAGCTCTACAAACTTAGGGTCTGAGGGAGGCAAACAGGGAGAGAGTGGCAGGCGTTGATGAAAACAGGACTACCAGGAACAGAGACCTGACGTGTAGCAAGTATTGTGGTGAGTGTCACAGTTGAGCAGAGCCTGGCTTGAGGAAACACTAGAGAAGGTCCTAGGCACTCAGGATTGGAGACCCGCCCAGTCTGGGAGGAAGAGCTGCTGCACAGTGATTGGTTCCCACCTATTGAGAGGAGAAGCTTGGCCCAGTGAGCACAGCTCCACCTACTGGAAGAGAAGTTAATTGAACTCTATGGCTGCATGTATTATTATTATTATTATTTTATTTTTTTTTCTTTCATTTATTTTATTTTCTTTCATTTTCATTTTTTGTTGTTGTTCTTTAACTTATTTTAATGTTTTTATTTTTTTAAATTTTACTATTATTATTATTATTTTAAATTTTAATTTTCATTTTTAATTATCATTATTATTTAAAAAAAATATTTCTTTCTTTATTTTCTAATTTTTTCTTTTGTCTTTTCATTTCTTTTCAATTTTCTTATTCCCTCATCCTTGAATTCTACCTGCCTATTCTCATTCTCTTTAGTGACTTCTTCCCATCCCTTCTAATATCTTTCCTCCCAAGCTTCAAATAAATTTATAAGAATAAGCAGTAACTCAGCACTCAAACAAACAAGAAGTAACATGAGCAGCATAAAAAAGCAAGAAAGAAAAGGAGTACAAACAATGAAGGATAACCTAAATATTCAGGAGGACCTAGAATCATCAGAAAAATGGTCATATAAAAAACTCAAGGAATACCTTAGACAGATGGAATGAAACCTTAAAGAGGATACGAGAGAGCAAATAAATACAGTGAAAGAACACATTGAAAATGAATTACATAAACAGATAAAAGAAGAAGTTAATCTTCTTTATCAGGAGATAGAGATTATAAAAATTCAAAGAATAATTCTAGAAATGAAGAAAACGATAAACCAAATTAAAAACTCAATTGAGAGTATCACTAACAGAGTGGAGCAAGTAGAAGACAGAATGTCACATAATGAAGACAAAATATAACATCTTGAAAAGAGTCTAGCCAACACAGAAAGGCTGGTAAAAAATCACGAGAAAAACATCCAAGAGATATGGGATAACATAAAAAAACCAAACTTATGAGTCATCTGGATAGAGGAAGGTACAGAGATTCAAACCATGGGAATGAGTAACCTGTTGAATGAAATAATTACAGAAAATTTTCCAGAAATAAAAAAGGAAACGGATATACAAATTGAAGATGCTTACAGGACACAGAGCACACAAAATCACAGTAGACCAATGCCAAGACACATTGTTATGAAGATATCCAATATACAGAACAAAGAGAAAACATTAAAAGCTTCAAGAGAAAGGAGGAAGATTACATTCAGGGGTAAACCAATATGGTTAACAACCTATTTTTCATCACAGACACTGAAAGTGAGAGGATCCTGGAACAACGTATTTCAAACATTGAAAGACAATGGATGCCAAACAAGAATTCTGTATCCAGCAAAATTCAGCTTCAGGTACGACAACGAAATAAAAATCTTTCATGATAAAGAAAAGCTAAAAGAATTTGCGGCAAGAAAACCACCATTGCAAAGTGTCTTGAGCAAAACACTACACGAGGAAGAAATGAAAAACAACAACCAAAACCATCAGTGGGAAGTGCCTCAGTAATGACAGAGGGCGGGGGAAAAGCTAATCATGGAGAAACAAAGTAAATTTAAAAAAACGATAAATATTCAAACATGGATGGCAGTAGAAACCATATATCAATAGTAGCTCTAAACACTAATGGCTTAAACTCTCCAATAAAGCAACATAGGCTTGTAACTTGGATTCAAAAAACAAATCCAACAATATGTTGCCTCCAGGAGACATATCTGAATGGAAAAGACATACACAGGCTGAAGGTGAAAGGTTGGGAAAAAATATACCATGCACACGGTCCTCATAAGCAAGCAGGGGTGGCCATCCTCAAATCGAATTAAATCGACTTCATGACTAATTTAATCAAAAGGGATAATGAAGGAAATTATATGTTGTTAAAAGGAACCATTCACCAACAAGACATAAAAATTATCAATATTTACGCACCATTAAATGGTGCTGCAACGTTCATAAAACAAATTCTCCTCAAGTTCAAGAATCAAATAGACCACAACACAATAATTATGGGTGACTTCAACACACCTCTCTCACCATTGGACAGATCCTCCAAATAAAAGTTGAATAAAGAAACTATAGAACTCAATATCACAATCAATAACCTAGACCTAACTGATATATATAAAATATATCAACCATCATCAGTGGATATACTTTTTTTTAAGCAGCACATGGATCCTTCCCAAAAATAGACCATATATTATGCCATAGAGCAACCCTCAATAAATATAAAGTGGTGGACATAATACCATGAATTTTATCTGATTATAATGGAATGAAACTGGAAACCAATGAAAAAGAAGGAAGGAAAAATCCTACATCACATTGAAAATGAACAACATTTTACTGAATGATTAATGTGTTACAGAAGACATAAATGAGAAAATCAAAAAATTCTTCGAGATAAATGAAAATACAGACACAACATATCGGAATCTATGGGACACAATGAAAGGAGTTTTAAGAGGGAAATTCACCACCTTGACGTAATTCCTCAAAAATAGGAAAGAACAACAAATAAATGAGCTCACACTTCATCTCAAAGCCCTAGAAAAGGAAGAGCAAAACAACAGCAAATGTAGCAGAAGGCAAGAAATAACTAAAATCAGAGCGGAAAACAACAAAATTGAAACAAAAGAAACTATTGAAAAAATTACAAAACTAAAGCTTGGTTCTGCGAAAAATAAATAAGAACAATAGACCCTTAGCATCCCTTTATGTTCAAAACATTAGAAAAATTAGAGATAACAGGAACTTACCTCGACATTGTAAAAGCTATCTATGTTAAGCCTCAGGCTAGCATTATTCTGAATGGAGAAAAATTGAAGCATTCCCTCTAAAATCTGGAACAAGACAGAGATGTCCTCTACCACCACTTCTATTCAATATAGTTCTCGAAACACTGGCCAGAGCAATTAGACAGATGAAAGAAATTAAAGGCATGAAAATAGGAAAAGAATAACTTAAATTATCACTACTTGCAGCTGACATAATTCTATATATAGAAGACCCAAAAGGGTCTACAAAAAAAAAAAAAAACAACTAGAACTAAGAAATGATTTCAGCAATGTGGCAGGATATAAAATCAACATTCATAAGTCAAAGGCATTTCTGTATATCAGTGACAAAACTTCTGAAACGGAAATGAGAAAAAAAAACACTCCATTCACAATATCCTCAAAAAATAAAAATAAAATCCTTTGGGAATCAACCTAACAAAAGAGGTGAAAGATTTATACAATGCAAACTACAGAACCCTAAAAAGAGAAGTAGAATAACATCTTAGAAGATGGAAAAATATACACTGTTCATGGATAAGGAGAACTAACATCATCAAAATGGTGATATTCCCAAAAGTTCTCTATAGGTTTAATGCAATGCCAATCAAAATCCTAACGGCATTTCTTGTAGAAATAGAGAAAGCAATCATGAAATTCATTTGGAAAAATAAAATATCCAGAATATCAAAAGCAATTCTAACCAGGAAGTGTGAATCAGGTGGTATAGCGATACCAGATTTCAAACTAAATTTCAGAGCAATAGTAACAATGACAGCATGGTACTGGTACCAAAACAGGCGGGTGGACCAAAGGTACAGAATGGAGGACACAGAGATTAATCCACAATGCTACAACAATCTTCTATTTGATAAAGGAGCTAAAAGCATCAATGGAGGAAGGATAGCATCTTCAACAAATGGTTCTGGGAAAACTGGAAATCCATATGTAACAAAATGAAACTGAATCCCTTTCTCTTGCATGCACAAAAGTTCACTCAAAATGGATCAAGGACCTTGATATCAAATCAGAGACATGGCGTCTGATAGAAGAAAAAGTTGGCTACGATCTACATACTGTGGGGTCGGGCTTCAAATTCCTCAATAGGACATCCATAGCACAAGAGTTAATAACTAGAATCAACACATGGGACTTACTCAAAGTAAAAAGTTGTTTCTCAGCAAAAGAAACAATAAGAGAGGTAAATAGGGAGCCTAAATTCTGGGAACAAATCTTTACTCCTCACACTTCAGATAGAGCCCTAATATCCAGAGTATACAAAGAACTCAAAAAATTAAACAATAAGATAACAAATAACCCAATCAACAAATGGGCCGAGGACCTCAACAGACATCTCAGAGGAGGACATATAATCAACAAGTACATGAAAAAATGCTCACCATCTCCAGTAGTCAGAGAAAGGTGAATCAAAACCACCCTAAGATACCATCTCACTCCAGTAAGATTGGCAGCCATTATGAAGTCAAACAACAAGTGTTAGTGAGAATGTGGGGAAACAGGTACACTTGTATATTGCTGGTGGGACTGCAAATTGGTGCATCCAATTTGTAAAGCAGTATGGAGATTTCTTGGAAAGCTGGGAATGAAACCACCATTTGACCCAGCTATTCCCCTTCTCGGTCAATTCCCTAAAGACCTAAAAAGAGCATGCTGCATTGACACTGCTACATCGATGTACATAGCACCACAATTCACAATAGCAAGACTGTGAAACCAACCTATATGCCCTTCAATAGATGAATGGATAAAAAAAATGTGGCATTTCTACAGAATGGAGTATTGCTCTGCATTAAAAAATGACAAAAAATCATAGATTTGCAGGGAAATGGATGGCGCTAGAGCAGATTATGCTAAATGAAGCTACCCAATCCCTTAAAAACAAATGCCAAATGTCTTCTTTGATATATGGAGATTAACTAAGAACAGAATAGGTATGAAGAGGATGAGAAGAAGATTAACATTAAAACAGGGATGAGAGGTGGGAGGGAAAGGGAGAGAAAAGGGATATTGCATGGAAATGGAAGGAGACCCTCAGGGTTATACAAAATTACATACAAGAGGAAGAGAGAAGAAAGGGGAAAATAATACATGGGGAGAAATTTATTAAGGTAGAGGGGGTAGAGAGAGAAGATTGTGGGAGAGGGGAGGGGAGGGGTTATAGTAGAGGATAGGTAAGGCAGCAGAATACAACAGACACTAGTATGGCAATATGTGAATCAATGCATGTGTAATTGATGTGATTCTGCAATCTGTATACGGGGTACAAATGGGAGTTCATAACCCACTTGAATCAAAGTGACAAATATGATGTATCAAGAACTATGTAATGTTTTGAACAAGCATAAATAAAAATTTAAAAAAAAAAGAAAACTAACTTCGGTGAATGATGCACGCGAATCCTAATATTTGTACAGTAACTGACCCAGTTTAACATCAATGCAAGTAGATTCCTATGGTACATGATGTGTATTTTGACGTTCATTTTTATTCAACACTGGTACATACTATTTCATCAGTTTATGCACATCACAGGATATATATTTCATCCACAATTTAGCAAATTTATAGGCATTTGTTTCACTTTCAATCACTTCCTGCTTCAGAACACATGGATTCCTCCATATTTCTTGATTGGTAATTTCATGAAACTTCTTTCCAAACACATTATTTTCGATCCATAATCACTTTTGAAGCAAAACTCACACACACTTCATGATAAAAAATAACCCTAAGATTACAATTAGATATATAACTGGTTGGAATTAATGATTGTATGTCAATATATGATTTCTTATATATTTTCAGATAACAATTCAATCCATTATTTAAAGTGTAACCAGTTATATTATTTATTTACAGTATGTTCTATTCATGCATTATCTCTATATTCATAGACACAGGGTACACCACTTTGTACCCCCAATACTAATTTATATGTCTTCAAATATTGCTCACAGAAATGGTGTAAAAATACTCATGTCACATGATCTACATATATATTTTATCACAATAATTTTCTGGGCACAAAATGCAAAGGTCACACTTATGATTGTACCAAATCCTAAATGGAAGTTGAATATGGATTACTAAAAACTTCCATTTCCAGTTTGCCTAATGCTTTCAAATGTCATTTCTATTGGTGACTACATATTTGTTTCTTCCTAAAATTATGTATTCAATCTCGATCCTGTTGAAAATGTCTAAACCTATCACTCACTTTACAATTGCCTGATTTTGTAATGTCTCTATTGATATCTTCTTTCCTATATTTTCCGCAGTTCATCATTGGGACTGACTCTTCGCATGTGCTGACATTTACATTCACTGTATAAATGAAACCCTATTGCTAAAGAACATTTGATCCAAATTTTATACTCACTCTTCTTCCTAAACCTACCGACTCTCTTCCTTATCCTACCCACTATCCCAATTTGAGTGGATGTTCTCTTCTACAATCAATCTTCCAAGGTACAAGGTCCTATGCCATTGATTATCAATTTATCTGAGACAACCGTGCAGAACATAATTAAAAGCTAAGTATCCCAATCAAGGGCCTCATTCCCTTCTGGGCTACAAATCTTACCTAGATTTCTGTTTTCATACTTATATTTCACCTCTATAGTTTTATAAATATCACAGGTTCCCAATACCATTATTCATCCATCAGAATGATTCCGAACCCAAATTGAACATGTTATTAAAACCCTAACCATACACTGTTCCCTCAATCTAACTTTACAAAAGAGAAGGAACAGGGTTCGTCTTGCAATACAGCAATGTAGGGGATCTGCCACCTACTGAGAACCTCAAAGGTCCATGCATATTTGATCCCTGGAGAAGATGTAGGCAGCTATGAAAGACCTGAAAGACCAAAAGTCATCTTCTATGGCAAACAACCTGTTCAGGATGAAGGGTTGTGTCTGAGTAAGCCTCTCTCTTCTTAATGTAGAGAAGATGGACCAAACCAGGCCTATGAGGAGAGCTGTTCCTGCAAACTGGTGTGGCCAATTTGGAAAGCAGTATGGAGATTCCTGGGAAAGCTTGGAATGGAACCACAATTTGACCCAGCTATTGCCCTTCTCGGACTATTTCCTGAAGACCTTAAAATAGTGTATACATCTGGGATACTGCCACATCGATGTTCTTAGCAGTACAATTCACAATTGCTGCACTGTGGGCCCAACCTAGATGCCCTTCAATAGATGAATGGATAACAAAAATATGGCATTTATACACCATGGAGTATTACGCAGCACTAAAATATGACAAAATCATGGAATTTTAAGGGAAATGGATGGTAATAGAGCAGATTATGCTTAGTGAAACTAGCCAATCCCTAAAAAACAAATACCAAATGTCTTCTTGGATATAATGAGAGCAACTAAGAACAGAGCAGGGAGGAAGAGCAGGAAGAAAAGATTTACGTTAACAGAGACATGAGGTGGGAGGGAAAGGGAGAGAAAAGGGAAATTGCATGTTAATGGAGGGAGACCCTCATTGTTATTCAAAATTACATATAACAGGTTGTGAAGGGAATGGGAAAATAAACAAGGAGAAAAAATAATTACAGTAGATGGGGTAGAGAGAGAAGATGGGAGGGGAAAAGAGGGGGATCATAGAGTATAGGAAAGGTAGCAGAATGCAACAGTAACTAATAGGGCATTATGTAAAAATGTGGATATGTAACCAATGTGATTCTGCAATCTTTATTTGGGGTAAAAATGGGAGTTCATAACCCACTTGAATCTAATGTATGAAATATGATATGTCAAGAGCTTTGTAACGTTTTGAACAACCAAAAAAAGAAAAAAAAGTAGCCATGTATATGCCAATCGAAATTCATCATGATATATATATATATATATATATATATATATATATATATATCCACAGATGCAAAAATATTCATTTCACTGAACATGGATTTATCTATAATGTTATTGAACTAGGAAGCTCACCCATAGGTTGAATTTTCAGTTCAAACAGCGTTTAGGAGTAGTGATCTCTTCTCACAATTTGTATCTGCCAATTCAGCCACCTCACAAGTATGTACGTGTGATACCAGGTAGGATTCTCTATGTGCATATAAAAATACGTGTGCTACAGAGAAAGGGAGACAGGATTCCCATATTTGTTAACTTTAAAAACACATGTAGAATTATTTCAACAAAAAATTGACTAGATTTATATCTCCTATACTATATAATGCAAAAGGCAATTCCAACTACACACCATGCCTCCTCTGAACGGCTTGTATTTCTATTCTGCTTGGGTTATGTTTCACCATCATATTAGGATTATTAGTCAGAGTCTAGTAGGGTATGGGTTAGTGTCAGGAATTCAGTATTTCAAATGGAAAATTGGAAAATGAATCCAATGTGTATGCAAATATGTGATATACAATAATCTTCCCACTCTCATCCAGAACAATGCTTTGACATTACCTTTGCCCCAAGTAAGACACAATTAGAGGATAAGAGTTAGAAATTCTGTGAATACTTATCTGGAATGGAAAATGATCAGGAGTTCACAACCTTGGAGGTGGTAGAGGAGTTTCCAAAAGGAAGGGACAGGGGTGATCACTCAACCTGATCTTTCATTAATATTGGGAGCCATCTTGCCTTAAAGCCATGGAAACATAATTTTTGCTTTACTATAAATTACTGCAAATTCTGAACCTGCTTGGAATGCCTGCCCATGCCTTGAACTCACCCATGCCTGTCTTACTGACCAGATCACAGCCCTCTCTGAAACCTTACTGACACCTCATAAATATTGGCCTTCCCTGGCCAGACAACGACCCTCTCTGAGGCTCTAATGGTCCTCATAATTTCTGATGCTGGGGCCAGCAAATAAAACATGTTAACTACAGTTAGTGTGATGCTTGTCAAAGTTCTGTTTTCTGATACTCCCTTTTTGTGTAACTTTTTGGGCTATAAAGCTGGGGTGTAGGAAAGGTGGGGATGCTGTCTTTTTCCCGCCATTTTGAGAAGGAGAGTCAGCCTAGCCGGTTGAACTAATAAGCTTGCCTTAATTTGATTTTAATTGGAGTCAGTGGTCTATTCTTGCATCCTGGTCTAACATTTTGGAGTTCCCCAGCGAGATGACGTGACCAGATCACAAGACCAGACTGCTGGAAATTCTTACGCTGGCCTTTCCTCCAGGGCTCAGGGCTGGAGAGCCAAGTTCCAAAGCCTTGGAGTGAGCCTTCGGTCCAGGGAGCACTGCAGTGAACCATCACACTAAAACTATTAGCAAGCACCTGGTGGAGGAGGCCTCCATTGGTAGGTGGTGCCTTTATAACATCTGATATCTGGTTAAGGGAGATGTCTTCTGATTACAGAGAGGTGGCCTGGGGAGGCTCACATGTACTCCTGTCCAGGACAGTAACAAGAATTGTTCTGTCCTCTGTTCTGTTCTGTATGGAATTTCTCTGAAAGGGTAGAAAGGTGCAGCCAGGCACGCAGGAGCTCCTACCCCGGAGCTTCAGCAAGACATTTCATTGCTCCTCAGTTTTTCTGTATCTTCACCAGGTTTCTGTTTCTTTGTGTTTTGTTTTGTGTTCTATATGTTTTTTGTTTGTTTGTTTTTGTGCATTTTGTTGTTTGATTTCTGTGGTAAAAACTTAAGGATATTGGACGTAAAAATGGGTAATAAAGCAAGTAAGCCTTACACCCTTTGGACTGTGTACTAAAAAACTGTGATGAAGTTTACCCCCCTTTGTTAAGCAGGATGAGAAAAGCCCCTAGCTGGCAGCCTGGAACTCACCCACTGCAGAGGGCAATGCCTGCTGGCCACCAAGGAACAGAGTATCTCCCAGGTTAACAATGGAAACTCCTTTAAAACCCCTTGTTGCTCCAGTTCAAGAGAGTCACAACCTTTGGGCAGAGTCCCCTGTGTTTCTGCTTTGTTAGCAAAGCAGCAAATCTCCCTTTTTATTTTTCTCAAACCTTGTCCTCATTATTAAATAGGTATTAATTCGCTTCAAGGTCAGAAACCGAAATTTAAGTTACAAATTTTGATAACCCCCAGACCCTGGAACTTTTTGAGAGGTGACTACTGAAATGTTAGGAGATGGAGCGAGATTGGGGTGGAACCAAACCAGAGGAGCTAGTCCCATAAGTAAAAGGAGGGACTGAGGGACTCCCAGCATCTACCAAAGCCCTGCTGCTTCAAGGAATTCCTTCCTTCGTTCCCTGCACTGTAAGGATTATGCCACCTCTGTCTTCTTAAAAAAAAGAAAAAGAAAAAGGGGACACTAAATGCAGTAAAGTCACCATGGAAACCCTTGATATTACATTTCAGCTTGCCCTCTGTGAAAACATCTGATCCCCTTGTGAGGACATCTATCCTGCCACTGGTGTAGGAAATTTTTCTCTTATCTGCTCTGTTTTTAAGGCTTCTGTCTGTCAGCCATAGTCTGGAGCTCCTTTCTGTCTGTCTTGTGTCTTTGTTTCTGGCCCTTTAAGACATGTGCAATAATGTGCTGATATTATAAATTGTTTCTTGGGAATTATATTAGTTCAATGTGTGTCTAAATGATGATGTTTTATTGTAACAATCTGGTATCTGGATGGGTTTTTGTAGCATTGCTCAATCTTGCAGTTAAAAGTCGGGTTTAGGTAATTGTTTAGTTTATGATTTCAGATAATTCATGCCAGATAACTTAAATACTTTGGATGGAAAACTAAAGCACTCTACTTCCAAGTTGGTAAGTAACTTCCCAAACATTCAATTTTATTTGTCACTAATTTTGAATTGGGTAGACTGAGAAAATATCACAGTGTGTACCAGTGCATTAATTTGGACAAGGATAGTAAATCATAGTATGGTATCTGTTGACAAAAGAAGATGTAAAGATATAAAATTTTGTGAATTTCATCTTAAAATTGTATCATAATTTTCAACATCCGAACCTCAAAATTATGGTTAAAATGCCTTAGGCCTGAGGTGTCTGCTCAGAATAGCATTTTTTCCCTGCTCCTTTCAGACCTCAGCCAGGACTTTTGTTGAAATGCAAATGAAAGAAGCCTGCAAGCTCAGTAGGAGACTGATCTGAGGCCTAAGGCAGGAAAAAAGGTAAATTGTATGGTATTTATTAATTACTGGGCAGTCATTTTTTCTAGGACTCTTATTTTTTTCCTTAGATTCTGTATTCTTTTTTTGAGCTCATGAATTTGATCCTACAGACCTAGGTTAATGTTTTTCTGATCAGCTCTATCTTTGACCAACAGTGGAGTTTTTGAAACATTGCAATGGAGATTTCAACTGCAAAAAGCTACAAGGCCTTTACTATTATTATGTGTGCACACTTTTGTTATGTGTTGTATGTCTATATATACATATATCCCTATATAATATATATGTTATACAAATTAACACATATAAGGAGCACTCATAAAAAAAGCACTCATAAAAACAAATTTTAAAACGTGGATCCAAAGATCTTTAATTCAAGTGATTTAATTGGTACAATTTAAATTGGATAAACAGATAAAAATAAATGTCTTTAAATTTAACCTTACAAGTTTTTCTAGGTGTTCAAAAATCTAATAAAATATTAATGCCGACAAAAGGTCTAATATGCCTTGGTTCTAGGACATTTTCTTCAACAAAAAATGGTACACTGTTCAATACATTTGTCTAATATTTTGATAAATAAGTAAATTTGATATGGGATTACTCATTCATGAGTACTTTTGTTAAATATCTGATTGATTTACTAAGGTCTGTATAAGTTTGTCCTAAAGTCTGTATAAGATTGTAAAAATAAGTCATGTGTTTAAGAGACAAAAATTTCTTAAAACATAAGTTTACCCATAACATTGTGGTTATTAAGTTTTATTTTTCTAGAGCAAGCAACCATAAAAATTAAACAACTGATTAAATAAGAACTGTTATTTTAGAGCACTGTACTGCCATTTCTTTAAAAGCTAAACTTGGTTAATGTAGAAAAATCAATGCAATTGTGATGCTATTAATGTGCTCATATCTTCCAGGTATACAAGTCTGTAAGGTAGAAACTTTAAAAGAGCATTATATCAAGCTGGTGTTCTGAAGTTGTATGGTAAAAATATATATATTGGGATTTATTTACCTGTTGTCAATAAGATATGTAAACTTTTATGTTACTTTTTATATTGGGGAACAATTTAAATGTATTTTAAGTTAATGAGAGCCTAATCTATGTAAAGGTTATAAACTTTCAGCCTTTTTTAATTCATGTTTTAAATGCTATATCATATGGTGTTTGCTAATGTTCATGTGACCTCAAACAATTTATGTAAACTTTGTAAAATGATATTTAAAAAACAAAGATTAGCTTTAGAATTAAAACACTTAAGATTAATAAAGAGCCCTTCCTTACCTGAGATAAGGCTCTGTGTCCCATCTTATTATGTGAGAATGACTACGAAAGCAGTAGGTCAGATGTTATTTCATTTAAAGATATTTTCAAAAGTTTTTTTTTTTCCTGTCAATATTACTAGCATCTCAAACAGAGGATATAATGTATAACTCAGCCAAAAATTTTAGGGTAGCTATTACACGAACTAAGTTTGTTTACTGTTGTTAATTTTATTTTGTAATTTCCTTATGGGTGATATAAAGATTCCCTGTTAGTGTTTTACAGAAGTGTTGCTTTAAGAACACAACATTGGTTAATTTAAGATAATTAGCCATCACCTACAAGACAGACAGAATAATACAGATCCCAAATAATAAAAAGATAAATAATTTTAAATTATAGACATTAAAGCCCAGTACTCTTAATATAAGTCTGTTAAAATTTATTTGATGGATGTTTAAGATTAGGATTTAAAATTAAAGTTATATGAAAAGGGACAAGAAAACCAATATTTGGCTCTTGCCCTCTGAGTCAGTCTGTATCCAGGGAACAGCGGACTTCTCTAAAGAGCTTTGCAACTCTGAACCACATAACTTCCTGATCAGGGAGATTAATGAGACCACTGGAGAACAGAAAGCCAATCAGTGCATTTGCTACGAAGAGGAGAGTCATCAGAGAAGGGAGACATCCCTGATGCTTCCGAGGGAAGCCACATGGTCAAACAAGACCTGGACCCACCTAGCGCAATTGGCACTAGCAGAACTGAGAAGCTGCTCTCAAGTTTCCCCAGGAATGACTCCCATAAAAGCTCAGCTGACTGTTCACAATAGATAGAAACAAAAGTCAGTTTGACTGCTTCATCTTAAACACTTAAAAAGACAGTTAAAAACAAATTACAGCCATTCCTGGGCATTTTATATAATAATAGTAATAATAATATTTTAAGGTATACACTTTATGTTAGCCTCCCAAAATAAGTAAGACTGGAGGCTACAAAGAAGGATTCTCAGACAGGAATGCCTGATAACTATAAAAAGAAACTATCAAGATTATCTGCCAGAGGCAGAAGATTTTAGTTTAAGGCCTACAGATATTCTTAACCTAAACACATAGGCTTGGTATTTGTTAGTATGATTATCCAGCAATGAGTAAGAGAATTAAAGGTTTCTCTATTAGACACAGAGGTCATACTAGTAAAAGTATTTTGCAAGATCAGATGACATTAAATTATTAAACTGAATCTTATGGGGAAGGACAAATGTAACACTAAAAGTTAAATATTAAGTTGACAGTCCTGATAACTGGGGATATTAAAGACTGGTGAGGGAACTTCTATACAGTGACATGTTCCAGCTGCTACAACATTTATTAAGTACTCATGTTTTTTTGTTTCTCTCATAGAAGAACCCATCCCCAGATGGCTTTACTACCTGTTCTTCCCCATCCAGACTTCAAACCTAACTGACTTCTAAAAGGCAACTAACGTCCCTCAGGCGGTGCCCCCTCACATCACCCTCTCTCAGCTCAGAAGAAGTCTAAATGAGTGACGCCTCTCTTCTTACAACAATGGACACAAAAATAAATAGAATATCAATATAAGTAATTAATTAAGTCAGGTAAAATCAGGGAGACCTGTTTCTGGGTGAGTTCAAAAAATCGGGAGACTGTTACCTGAGGGATTAAAATTCCCACAGTGCTCTTCCTACCCAATCAAATATATGAAAGGAACACATTAGAAAAGGGGGGAATGATTGACCCAACCTGATCTTTTATTAAAATTGGGGGCCATCTTGCCACAAAGCCATGAAAAGATAATTTTGGCTTAACTATAAATTACACCAAATTCTGAACCTGCTTGGAATGCCTGCCCGTGCCTTGAACTCACCCATGCCTGGCTCTCTGACCAGATAACAGCCCTCTCTGAAACTTTGTTGACACCTCATAAATATTGGCCTTCCTTGGCCAGACGACTCTCTCTGAGGCTCTAATGGTCCTCATAAATTCTGATGTTGGAGCCAGCAAACAAAAATGTAAACTACCATTAGTGTGATGCTTGTCAGAATTCTGTTATTTGTAACCCCACTTTTGTGTAACTTTCTGGGCTATAAAGCTGGGCAGCTCTCCTGTTCCCGACGTTTTGGGAGGGAGAGGCAGCCAGGGTGGTGGAGATAATAAGCTTGCTTTAATCTGATTTTAATTGGAGTCAGTGGTCTTTTCTTGCAACCTGGAAGGTAAACACTACACAAACCTGGAGCTCTGCCGGACTAAAGACTTCTTGAGAAACTGCCTTTGACGATGGGCACTCGACATATATGTTGTTGTCAGAAGCTTTAGCTTCCATTCAAATGAGACCATCAAAGCTGGGTCTACATCTATGAGACCTGGAGGACATTGTTTCAATTTTTTCAGAGAACATGAGGCAGCAGTGCTGACTTCTCTCTGTAGGTAAACTGTGGCCACTGAAAGCTAAGTGTCTCTGCATGTGGACTGTGAAGCCATTTCGTCATCCTCCACTTTTCATGGTGTTTCTTCCTACTGCACTGGGAGTTTGGTATTTGCTTCATGAAATGCAATGAGTTAAACTGGGACACAGTGCTGGAGGGAGTCCTGTCACGTGTGGTGGGTCAGGGTCTGCAGGAGAATGCACCAACCAGGCTTCTATCCCACATAGCTTGTCCCTTTGCCCATAGCAACCTGATTCTGAACATTGCCCTGAAACGTCTCCTTATAACAAAATGCCTTTTATGGAGAGGTTTCAGACATATAAGTGATTCCTGACTGTAACATGTCAGCCACAAGTCATTTGGAAGTCAATGCCAGAATCACATGTCCCGACCACAGATGTTTTATCACACAACTGCACACAACAGCTCTTGTCCCACTACTCAGCAGGCCCCAACTTACTGGCATCGCTGTTCTACACCATTTTCATAAAATCCAGTCAATCAAGGCACTGTCTGGTACACTCAGGATCAGAAACTGTACATCCAAAGGTTCTCCAGTGGCAGGTGGCCATGGAAAGTTCAAAAATTTCATGGTATTTATCTAGCCATTTTCAAAGATGAAGTTGGAGAAACTGTGGGTTTCAATTCATTAAGGAACCATTAAATTTAGAGGAAGCACATTTCAATGAATAATCTAGAGAACTCTCACAGGCAAGGGTTCCCAAAGACTGGCCAAAAGGTCACATGAAGCCAGCCCCATTGAGGTCTACAATGTAAGGTCCATGTGTGTTTTGACTCCCAACTATGGCTTCCAAGTCTTTCAGAATAAAATCATGTGATATCCTGGCTGAGATTCCCAGTGCTCTGTGGAAAGCCACTCTGGGCTTAGATCTCAGTGTCCAAGGGCGACTCTCATGTGTGGCCTCCTAAAATCCCAACACAATTCATGGCAATACTTCTCTGAAGTCAGTTCCATAATGCATTCTCTAAGAGGAATCACACCAGAGTTCAAGCCCAGGTGGACCCAGGCATCTCTTACAACCACCACACAAATGACCACAATTAAAACTAAAACACTCCCACATGCTCCTCATCTTCTTCCACATAGACACTCATCATAAACTCTGGCTGGAGGTTTCCATGAAGGGCACAGCCCAATACACTGTTCAAAATAAGCACCCTTGACCCTCATTTGCCTAAAGTCAGGGTGGCCTGGATACCCTTGCTGTGAACCAAGAGTGATCAAATAGGCCTGCCCTATATCTGATCTGCTTCTCCAATTTGAGGCCTAATGACTGTCTGGGATAGATTCTTTATGTGAATTGGTGTCATAGAAAACCCAAGCCCCTATCGACTAGCCTCTGCAGGGATTTGAAGAACTGATTTGACCCAAATGATCCCTATTCTCACTTGATTTAGCTCAGGAAGCTTACAGAGGAAAGTGAGAGACTTCATCCACAATGACTGCTCTTTCGGCCATTTTGGTTTTGGATGCACACTTGGAAACTTTCTTTAGATCCATCAGGTGCTGAGAATCTAAGCCACTGCCACCACACCAGGCCAAGTGGCTGTTCCAGACACATCCATTTCCAAAGCAATTAAGCAAAGAGCCACAGGTGATGCCCATTCATTTCCATTTGAAGACTGTTTTCTTCAGGCTTCACAAAGGGGTGGCCTGAGGCAAAGACCTTCCTGACATTCAGGGTAATAGAAACATAAGTAGGCAAATGGCCCAAAGCAGGGTTTCTCCACTGAGACTTTACTGGTCACACTGATATCTGAGTTTTCTGATATGCTCCCATTCCCTTCAGCTATCCAGTACATGGCCATGTAACAGAGCTTGGACGTGGTACATATCTTGGAAACAAAACCATGAGGATACTCTGGAGAGTGGCCAGTATTCAGGAAGAAAAAAGGAACTTAGGAAGATAGTAGCTGTTCACCATCCATTAGGCAAGCCGCACTCCATTCTTAAATTGGGTGGGAAGAATGCTGGGAAGCTTTATACTAGACAGGACACAACCATTGATGCATTCGCATTTCAAATGTCTACAACCACGGATACAGTGGGATACACAGACATAGAAACACTCGTGTTGTCAAATGACTTTCTAGAAACTTTCCAGTCCAAACATACAAACCGCCATTCCTACCTATTCTCAGAACATGAGACAAAACCACAAACTCACACTGAAACCCACAACAGCACCTCCTTCCCCCAAGTATGACTGTGACTATCCTGAGTGTCCTCTGACTGGTGGGCCATACTATGTTCCCACGAAATGGCCTGTCCTATCTCAGATCTGGTCTTCTTTGCAAACTTTTTGAAGTTGTCAGGAGCCATGGTTGAGCCACTACCTGCTTTCTCAGAAAAAGCCGCTCTTCAGAGCTCTCCTGAAATTTGAGCATCATCTCATAAGTAGGTATCAAGAAACAATGACTCTGTCTTTGGTAAATTCAAACAATTGAGACCACTGGGACTGAAACTAAGACTTGCTCTGGGTGCATGGCTTCCTGGATCCCATGTTCAGAGAGTTCCATCACCAAGAAAGTGTGGTAGGTCACTTCCTTCAGAAACTGAATGAGGTCACTGCCATGGAAAACCACTTTGTCCTAACAGTTGCTTCCAATGGTCCCCTGAGATGGAGGCTGCCCCTACTTCCTGTGACACTTTCACAAGTTAGAATGGTATATCAACCATAGGCATCTGGGAACAGCTCTGTACACAGGCCTGGTTTGGTCCATTTAATCTACATTAAGAAGAGAGAGGCTGATTCAGACACATTCCTTCATTCTGACCAGGTTGTTTGACATGGAAGTTGACATGGATTTGACTTTTGCTCTCTCAGGTCCTTCATAGGTAAAAAGGTCGGTCAAAAGTCGGAGGAAAAGACCACCAAGAGACTGTCTCATGCCACAGCAAAGGGTTTATTGGGCGTCCAGCATGCTGCGGCTCAGAGCTATCTTCAGAGGAGCAAAGAACAAAGAGCCCCAAGAACAACTTGAGCAGAGTTTATTTACATTCTTTAGAGAGGGCAGGGACTTTGCATACATCATAGCCTCCTTTAGCAAATCAACATACCACGGGAAAATCAAATAACAACCCAAAAACATGATTAGCATATTCATTGGCACGAAGAGGTCGGACAGGGGGTGATTGGTTAGCCCTGAGAAGGGGTATACGTTTAAACTGATTGGTTGAAGCCCTGAGATGTATACGTGATGAGCTGCACGGTTTCTTGGAAGGGGTTGTTTAGTAACTAGGTGGTCAGGGAAGATTTCAACACACATCTAATTGGCAGTTTCGGGAATTGTCTTAACTGCCACAGGAATTTCAGGTTCTGAGTGCAGCTTGGAAACTTTACAAAACCTGGTTCTTTAAGTTTCAATTTTAATTTCTTTTATTCTTTCATTTCCCACTCCTTTTTCTTACTATATTTAATCTTAAAAGCAATGAATCATAATTATTGCGGGGTCTCACACTCTATTTCTGCCAGTGGAGCGTATTTCTGTCTGATTACCATGAGTTTTTCCTGCCCAATTTGAGCCTGGAGAAAGGAAACTATGGGGTTAAGCAAACAAGGTCCCAAAGTTAGCAACACCATAAGGATGATCAGGGGTCAAGCTAAGCCTGATAGGAGTGTAGTTAACCAGGGGGACTGGGTAAACCATGACTCAAACCACCCTTGTTGAATCTCCCTTTCTCTCTGGCGCTCTTCAAGGCATTTTCTCAATTTACTCATGGATTCTTTTACAACTCCAGTATGGTCAGCATAAAAACAACATTCTTCTCTCAGTGCAGCACAGAGGCCCCGCTCCCTCATGAAGAGGAGGTCTAATCCTCACCTGTTCTGTAAAACAACTTCAGAGAGAGAGTTTAAGGATTCCTACAGCACTGTGATGGAGGTCTCTAATGTCTTCCAGTCTTGATCTATTGCTGTTTCTTATCAGGCCATTTGTTGTGACCCATGGATCATAGCAGCTGTTCCCATACCCACTCCTGCAGCAGCTCCTATCCTCAATAGGATGGCTAGAGTAAGGGACACTGGATGCCAGCAAAATCAGGTTGTTTGTCCCCCTAGTAGACCTTAAAATGATTCTGCATCATAATAAAGCACCCTGGGGAGTATCTGCACCATTACACGATAATTTACAGAGCTGTCAAATACATGGGTTGAAATGCAAGGAGTTCTGACTGTGTGGAGTTCAGTACAATTAAGGTTCCTTTAATTAGTTCCCAGGGGCAGGAGTCAGCTGTACTCTGGACTGGGGAAGTAGGCAAAGATGGAAACTGGGAAGTATGAGATGGTAGAGGGGTTCTGGTAGATCTAGGCATGGGAGGTTTTGGAGGCTTAATTCCTGGCTTGAGGGGATTTTGCCCTATTGCTGTGGGATTTTCTTCCTTTTTAAGCAGGATGGTGGACCAGTGACTAACGTCATAATGAGGGCCATAAATATAGAATCGCATTTCCCACGTATTTCCCATAGACCATGTTGTTCTGAGGTAGCCCCTTCCTTTGGAAGTGAAAGTTATATTGAGGGGGTAACATAGACTATTCTTTCCACAGCGAGTTTTTGACACAACTTGGCTAGCGGCACATTTCTTGGGATCAAACCAGGTGTCATTTTTTCCTACCTGAATGATACTGTCTGGGGAGTTTGGGTTCAACCATGTAGCTCCCTTTTGCTCACAACCCCAAGATCTAAAATAAAAGTCACTGGGTCCTCCACAGGTTTGGGCCTGTTTGCGACTTCGGAAATCAGCTGGGCACACATAAAAATCAAGACTGGCTAGTTTACACCTGAGCTGGGGAAGATGATATCCATAATTCATGGGGTAAGGTGGTCTATGTTGCCCTGGTTTGGGTTTGAGTGGAATCTGTGTGGGGTCCTCTATGTCAGGGAGATCCCAGTCAGAGAGGCCTATGGCAAGCTGACAAATGTCCAGGTAGAGAGATGGCCACCAAGTCCATAAGAGAGCTGTATGTGAAATAGACCACACTACTTGCCCAGTAGGATTTATAGCTTGCCATTGTTGCTGAACAGGCTGATGGGGATTAGGACTGCTGGTGATCAGGGGAAGAATCCATAGCCCTACCCACACGACGGACACGCAACTTGAGAAGGTTACCAGTCTGTTCCAGTTTCCAGCCGGAGGCTGGACAGGGCGCAGCCTTGAGATGGGTGGCATGGATGAAGGAAGTGA
The DNA here is from genome assembly GCF_048772815.1 of Callospermophilus lateralis. NCBI lineage: Eukaryota > Metazoa > Chordata > Mammalia > Rodentia > Sciuridae > Callospermophilus > Callospermophilus lateralis. The sequence continues at coordinate 300,721 of NW_027514499.1, read as the reverse complement.
TTCCATCCACTTTCACCACTGTAGGTGTTATAAGCAGCACCTGGTATGGTCCTTTCCAGCGGCGTTCCAGGGATGATACCTGATGACGTCTCACGTAGACGCAGACTCCCACTTGATATCGATGTGGGGTTCCCTCGTCTCCAGCCTGATAAGCAGTGGAAAACTGTTTCCACAGGTATCGCTGGGTGCTGTGTTTGTTCATGGGATTTAAGTCTGTCAAGCAAGGGGGTGTGAAAGGAATCATTAAGTCTCATAGTTGGGGTTAGGTCCCTTACTGGAGGAGGGGCACCATAGAGAATTTCATAAGTGGTGAGTTTACACAAAGAGGCAGAGGGTGTATTTGTTGCACAAAACAGTGCTTAAGGCAGGAGCATACTCCAATTTTTTATGCCGGTCTCCAAGCTTAATTTCGTTAAAGTCTCTTTGATGGTTCTAATCATCCTTTCTACCTGTCCTGAGCTCTGGGGTCTATAAGCACAATGTAACTTCCTATTAATCTTCAGGGTCCTGGTGAATCCCTGACTTACCTGGGCAAGGAATGCCGGTTCATTATTGGACCCTATTACCTTAGGCAGGCCGAACTTTGGAAAAATGTCTTCTAGAATCTTTTTGAGCACCGTCTGAGCCGTTTCTTTCTTCATGGGGAAGGCTTCAACCAATCCTGAAAGAGTATCTACAAAGACTAGGGGATATTTAAGTCCATACCTTCCTGGCTTAATTTCAGGAAAAGTCCACTTCCCAGAATTGTCCTGGTCTGGTTCCTCATAAGCGCTTCCCTGCAGGAAGCTTGGATGGGTAAGCATTAACTAATTGGCAGACTTGACAAGCTCTAGTCACCTGCTAAGCTATTTCTTTCCTCTGTGAGTCAGTCAATAATAAATCCTTTCTTCGGTCCTTTAAGAGTGTCTATATCTTCTTTGAGCTTAAGTGGGTGAGCTAGTGTACGTCTTTGACATAAAGGTGGGCTTTTTGAAATTGTAAACTTGGCTCTGTAGCGTTCCAGAGTTCTGTATCTGTCTCCTCAGATGATAAGTTGCCTGAATGTTCCAGTGTGGCCAAGTCTCCTGAATGTTGATCCCCCTGGTGTGGAAAAAGTTAACAGAGTCACTCCGTTTAGGGCTGCCAATTAAGCTTCCTCATCTGCCCTTCTGTTTATAAGTGCAACGGGTCGTTTCCCTTCTGGTGCCCTGGACAGTGCACTATAGCTAGTTCCTTAGTGCCCTGCACTGCTGAGAGAAGGTGGAGGATCTCAAATTTGTTCTTTATTTTTTCCCCAGTGGAGGTTAATAGCCCCCTTTGCTGGTAAATAGCCCCGTGCACATTAGCATTGCCAACTGCATAGCGGCTATCAGTGTATATGGTGGCCCTTTTGCCTGTTGCTAGTTCCAATGCTTTCGGAAGGGCAATCAGTTCTGCCTTTTGGACTGATGTCTCTTCTGGGAGACCAGAGGATCAGATGACATTAGTTTTGCTAACTACTGCTGCTCCAGCCTGCCACATACCATCTTGGAGGAAGCTGTTCTCTTTCGTAAACCATACGACTTCAGGGTGAGGCAGTGGCTGAATCCTACAAGTCTCGTCCTATACTGGTTTCCTCTGCCAGTATGTGTTGACACTCATGAGCAACAGGTCCTGATGATTCTTCTGGCAGCCAGGTTGAGTGGAGCAGAATGTCCAAGAGTTATTCTGTCTTTGCTAATCCAGAGGCTCTGGTAGTGGTTTATTCTGGAGTTTGATAGTCACCTCTCTGGAGGTTGACAGATGATGTTCTCCAGGGCATGGGGGGCTATGATGGTTAGCTTCTGTCCCAACGTTCATTAATGAGCATCTTTTATTAGAAGCGCTGCCGCTGCTATAGCTCTTAAGCAACAGGGCCACCCAGTAGCCACTGGGTCCAGTTTTTTTGATAAGAATGCTACCGGCCTTTTCCAAAGTCCCAAAGTCTAAGTGAACACTCCCCGTGTTATTCCTTTCTTTTCCTTGATGTAGAGAGTGAAGGGTTTATCTATATCTGGGAGTGCTAAGGCCGGAGCAGATAGCAGCACCTTTTTTTGACATTATCAAAAGCTTGTTGGTGCTCAGGGTTCCATTGGAATTGGGCATTCCACTTTATCAGCGGGTATAAAGGGGCAGCCAGAGAGGCGAACCCAGGAATCCATCACCTGCAAAAGCCAGCAGTCCCAAGAAACTCTCTGAGTTGTCTCTTATTAGATGGGGGTGGTATCTGCACAATGGTTTGTTTTCTGTTCTCAGTGAGCCATCATTTGCCACCCCTAAGAGAATAACACAGGAAGATTACTTCTTGCTGAAAAATTTGGGCCTTTTGGCAGAAGCCCTATATCCAAGCCGAGCAAGCTCGGATAATAGTGCTTGGGTCCCAGACTCATAGTTCTCCTTGGTGTCCGCTGCCAGTAGCAGATCATCCACATATTGGAGTAGGGTGACTTCGGGGTGTGCAGTTCTGAAGTCATTAATGTCCCTTTGGAGGGCTTCATCAAAGAGAGTGGGGGGGGGGGTTTGAACCCCTGTGAGAGTCTAGTACAGGTTAGTTGGCCATATGTTAAAGTTTCTGTGTCTATCCACTCGAAAGCAAACAGCAACTGACTGTCCTTATGTAGGGGCAAGCAGAAGTAAGCATCTTTTAAGTCCAGCACAGTGTACCATTCCCGCTCCAGATTCAGAGTGCTAAGCAAATTATATGAATTGGGTACTGTGGGGTGAATGTCCTGAACTCTGTTGTTGATGTCTCTTAGGTCTTGAACAGAACTGTAGTCCCTAGTTCCTGGCTGTCTTACTGGTAGCAGGGGATATTCCAGGCTGATTGACAGGGCCTTAGGACACCAAGGGCCAATTATTTCTGAACATGGGGACTTATCCCATCCTTAGCTTCTTTGCTTAGAGGATATTGTTTAACACTGATTGGAGAGGCAGAGGCTTTTAATTCTACCACTATTGGAGGTTGTTTTATGGCTAGACCTAACCCAGCAGTTTCTGCCCAGGCATTAGGATAATCTTTTATCCATTTCTGTTGTAGTTTGCCTCTTTGATCAGTCCTAGGGGGCACGAAGTGTTGATGTTCATCTTCTACAGACAATGTCAATTCTGTGACTATGGGAGTTTTTACTGAAGGATTTAGAACATCCACTTGGGGACCATCAGGGTTAAAGGTTACTCTAGCCCCGAGTTTGGTAAGCAGATCCCTGTTCATCAATGGGGCTGGGCATTCTTGGATTACTAGGAAAGAGTGGTGGACTTTTCATTTTCCTACTTCCATAATCCTCTTAGTTGTCCAAGCCCGATATGTAGTGCCATTAGCCCCTTGAACTAGGGACCATTAATTTGATATGGGGCCCAGTGAAGCCTTAAGGGCTAAGTATACTGCTCCTGTATCCACTTCAAAGTTCACTGGAGTCCCCTCCACTTCAAATGTTACCCTGAGCTCGGGGAGGGGATCCGAGCCCTGACATTCCTAGTCCTCTTCTAGAGTCAGCATGGCGGGCTGCCGTGGCTTCTTCTTTTTGGGGCACTCTTTGACTCAGTGTCCTTTTTCTCTACAGTAGGCACATTGATCTGAGGCCAAGTATCCCTTTGGCGTGGGCCCAAGTATCCCTTTCTGACTCCCTGCTTTTTAATTTCTGGCGTATTTGCTACTGTGAAGAAAACCTTAGCCAATGCTTTTGTCTGCCTTTTGCTCCTTTCATCCTCCTTTTGTTCCCTTTCCTTCTCACTCCTCTGTTCCCTCTCCTCCTCAGTTTCTCTCTTATAATATACTTATATACTTATAATATATACTTATAATATATATCTTATACTTTCTCTGCTTCTCTGTCTAATTCTCTTAAGGTCGTATTTTGTAACCCATCTAGACATTGTAACTTTCTCTTAATATCTTGGGCAGCCTGCTCAATAAAGGCCATTGTAACAAATGCCTTTTGGTCATCTGCCTGAGGATCAAAAGGAGTATATTTTCTATATGCTTCCATAATTCTCTCCAGAAACATAGAGGGATACTCATTAGGCCCTTGGATAATCTCTCTTACCTTGGCCAAATTGGTCGGCTCTCTGGCGGCCACTTGGAGACCCGCTATTAGAGCCCGGCAATAAGTGGACAGATGCTTCCTACCTTCAAAGGTGTTGGGGTCCCAGTTGGGTCGGTTTATAGGCCCATAGGGATGGAGAGAGAGCATCACAGGGGCTTCTGAGTTTTCTATTATCCGTCGCCGGTGGGTTTCTTTAGGTTGCCCAGCTTCCTCCAGGGGAGGAGGGGTTGCTGTTGCTGCGGGGAAGTCCCCTGGAGGGCTTGGGTCTGGCCCAATTGCCTCTAGCAGTGGAGAGGCTGAGTCAGCGGTGGGAGGATCATCAGGAACTGTGTTGGGGGTTGGGGAGGGAGAGTAGATGATAAGGAGGGGGTGGAGTGTCCAGTCTTGTGACTCAGGGAGAATGGAAGGAAGAGGGAGAGGAGCGGAAAGTTTGAATGATAGGAATGTGGGGGAAGGAGTATATGGCTGTTGATATGGGTGGCCACGTGGCCCCGGCTGAATGACAATATCTCTGAATTTTCGGATTAGAGGAAAGTGGAAGGATTCTTCTGGGGCCATCCGAATTCGAGGATGGGCCATTCTGAAGCACAGAGAGTCTGCCAGGTACGGTGTTTTACTGAAAAAGAAAGATTCTGGGCCCTTGAGCGGACATCAGTCCAATGATCAAGGGTCAGAGACAGAGAAGAGGAAGTGCTTTGTCCCATAGTGGGAGTTACTCAAACAGGGACAGTGAAGACACAAACACAACACAGACAAAGACAAACAGTAAACGTTTAACATGAGTCCATGACAAAGATTAGAACAGAGTAACTGGCAAATATTGATGGGTTAGACAATAAAGACAGACAGTAAACTCAACATGAGTTCAGAACAATGACCAAAACTGAGTTACCGGCAAAACCTGATGGGCTGGCAAATCGAATCCTGAAGCAAAACATAACCGAGTTGAGGAAACTACTATTCCTTGAATTCCCTAGTCCTCCGGAGTGTCCCTCAGGGACGTGACCTTGGCTCTGTGACACGTCTGTCACACCATAGGAGAGAGCTAATGCTCTTCACCAACAGCCATTTTGCCACACTCTAGCCTGAAACCCAAAACCAGAAAGAGGCGCCTTACTTACCCCGAAAGGAGTCCCTTGAGGTCTTCCGTCCACCGCTGCCGGATATCTCACCTGAGGCCTCCAGATGAAAAGGTGCTGCGAACGTCAAAGGAAAAGACAACAAAGAGGCTTTCTCATGCATCAGCAAAGTGTTTATTGGGGGTCCAGAATGCAAGGGCTCAGAGCTCCCTTCAGAGGAGCAAAGAACAAAGAGCCCCGAGAACAACTTGAGCAGAGTTTATATACATTCTTTAGAGAGCTCAGCGACTTTACATACATCATAGCCTCCTTTAGGAAATCATCATGTACCACGGGAAAATCAAATAACAACTCTAAAACATGATTAGCACATTCATTGGCGGGAAAAGTTGGGGCAGGGGGTGATTGGTCAGCCCTGAGAAGGGGTACACATTTAAACTGATTGGTTGAAGCCCTGAGATGTATACGTGGTGAGATGCACGGCTTCTGAGAAGGGGTTGTTAAGTAACTAGGTGGTCAGGGAAGATTTCAACACACATCTAATGGGCAGTTCCAGGAATTGTCTTAACTGCCACAGGAATTTCAGGTTCTGAGCGCAGCTTGGAAACTTTACAAAACCTGGTTCTTTACATTTCAATTTCAATTTCTTTTATTCTTTCAGAACCTTACAGTGGAAGGTGAGAGACTTCATTCACAATGACTGCTCTATTGGCTATATTGGTTTTGGATGCACACATGGGATCTTTTTTTTGATCCGTCTGTTGCTGATAATCTAAGCCACAGCCTCACACAGGGCCAATAGCCTGATTAAGACACATGTCTTTCCAAAGCAATTACTTCTCTGAGGTAAGTTTCAGAACTCAGTCTCTGAGGAGAATCACACCAGTGTTCAAGACCAGGTGGACCCAGTCATCTCTTCCAACCGCCACACAAATGACCACAATTATAACCAAAACACTCTCATATGGCACTCATCTTCTTACATATATACACTCATTATACCCTTTGGCTAGAGGTTTCCATGAATGGCGCAGCCCAAGAGAGTGTCCAAAATAAGATCCCTTGCCCGTCATTTGCCTAACCTCAGGGTGGCCTGAACACCCTTCCTGTGAACCAGGATTGATCACATAGTTCTTCCTTTAATACTGCTCTGCTTCTCCAATTTGAGGCCTACTGACTGTCAGGTTTAGATTCCTTATGTGATTTGGAGTAATTAGGAAACCAAAGCAACTTTGCAGCGCTTTAAAGAACTCATTTGAGCCAAAGGATCCCTATTCTCACTTGGTGGAAGTCAGGAAACTTACAGAGGAAGGCGAGAGACTTCATCCACAATGACTGATCTTTTTGCCATTTTGGTTTTGGATGCACACATTGGATCTTTCTTTAGATACATCAGGCGCTGATAATCTAAGCCACAGCCTCACACAGAGCCACAAGGCTGATTCAGACACATACTTTTCCAAAGCAGTTAAGCAAAGAGCCACAGGTGATGCCGATTCACTTCCATTTGAAAACTGTTTTCTTCAAAATTCACAAAGGGGTGGCCTGAGGCAAAGACCTTCCTGAATTCAGGGTAACAGAACAATAAGTCAGCAAATCCCAATGCAGGGTTTCTCCACTGAGACTTTACTAGTCACAATGATATCTGAGTTTTCTGAGATGCTTGCAATTCCCTTCAGCTATCCAGTACATGGCCATGTCACAGAGCTTGGATGTGGTACATATCTTGGACAAAAAACCGTGAGCCTATTCTGGAGAGTGGCCAGAATTCAGGAAGAAAACTGGAACTTAGGAAGATAGTGGGTGTTGCCCATCGAAAAGCAACCAGCAGTCCTTTCCTAAAATGGGCAGGATGAATGCTGGGAAGCTTTCTACTAGACAGGATACATCCATTGATCTATTCTGTTTTCTAATGTGTACAACCAAGGAGACAGTGGGATACACAGACACAGACACACTCGCCTTGTCAAAGGACTTTCTAGAAACATTCCACTCTAAACCAAACAAACCGCCTTTCTTACCGATTCTCAGAACATGAGACAAAACCACAAACTCACACCCACACTCAAAAAGTCACCTCCTTCCCCCAAGTAAGTCTGTAACTATCCAGAGTGTCCTCTGACTGGTGGGCCATACTATGTTCCCCCAAAATGGCCTGTCCTGTGTCAGGTCTGGTCTCCGTGTCCATCTCTGTGAAGTTGTATGGAGCCTGTGCTGACCACTACCTGCTTTCTCATTAAAGGCCCATCTTCAGAGCTCTACTTGCATTTTGTCATCCTCAAACCATTAGGTACCAAGAGAGACAGACTCTCTCTTTGGTAAATCCAAACAAGTAAGTCCACTGGGAATGGGACTGGGACTGGCTCTGTGTCCCTGGCTTCCTGGATCCCAAGTTCAGAGAGTTACATCACCAAAGAAGTGAGGTAGGTCAATTCCAACAGGAAGGGAATGAGGTCACTGCCTTGGCAACCACTTTGTCCTAACACTTGTTTCCAAGGGTCCGTTGAGATGGAGGCTGCCCCTACTTCCTGTGACACTTTCAGAAGTTAGAATGGTATATCAACCGTAGACACCCAGGAGAAGCTCTCCACACAGGGTTGGTTTGGTCCATCTTCTTTATATCAGTAGGAGAGAGGCTGATTCAGACACATCACTTCATCCTGAACAGGTGGTTTGCCATGGAAGATGACTTTTGCTCTCTCAGGTCCTTCATAGCTGCTACATCTTCTCTAGGGATCATTTCTGCATCAAACTTTGAGGTTCTCAGCAGGTGGAAGATCCCCTACATTCCTGAATTGTAAGACCAACTCTGTCCCTGCTCTTTTGTGAAGTTAGATTGAGGGAACAGTGTATGGTTAGGGTTAATAACATATTCTATTTGGGTTAGGAAACATTCTGCGGGATGAATAATGGTATTGGGAACCTGCGATATTCACAAGAATATATAGGTGAAATATAAGTAGGAAACCTGAAATCTAGGTACGATTTGAAGCCCTGAAGGGCATTGGGCCCTTTAGTGAGATACTTAGCTTTGAATTATGTTCTGCACAGATATCTCATATAAATTGATGTGCAATGGCAGAGGACCTTGTACCTTGGATGATTAAATGTCCTAGAGAACATCCAGTCAAAAAGGAATAGTCGGCAGGATTAGGAAGGTAGTCAGTAGGTTTAGAAAAAAAGAGTGAATATAGGATTTGGACGAAAGTTTAATTAGCAATAGGGTTTTGGGTAGAGAGTGAACGTAAATATGAGCACATATGAAGAGTCAGTCACAATGATGAACTGGGGAAAATATGTAGGAAAGCAGATATCAATAGAGACATTAGGAAATCAGGCAAACTATAATGTAATAGGGTTAGACATTTTCAACATGGTTGAAGTTGAATATATAATCTTAGGAAAAAAGACATATGTTGCCTCCAATAGGTTTGACATTTGAGAGCATTAGGCAACCTGGACATGGTTGTTTTTAGTAATCCATGCTCACTTTCCATTTTGCTTTGGTGAAAGGTTAATTAAATAGGCACTTGTCACTTCCTGTTTTTCTGTATGCTTAACAAACCGCTGTTGAAATCTTGAGAACTGTTTGCTAATTTTGTTCCCAGAATGTGCTGTCCCCAACTGCCAAACTGCAGAATATACTCCCTCACCCGGGTGCACGCAAACCGCACACTCGCCCTGACCCATCAATAAATTTTCCTTTCTGCCCTCTCCAAGAAAAGTATGTAAGCTCTGTTAAAGCTGTTCTCAGGGCTCTCTGCTCTATTCAAGTGAGCTCTGAGCCCCAGCATGCTGGACCCCCAATAACCTCTTTGCTGTGGCCGAGTGAAAATGGTATACTGTTCTGTACTTAAAAGATGCTTTCTTTTGCTTGCCTCTGCATAAAGATAATCAGTTGCTGTTTGCTTTCGAGTAGATAGACCCAGAAACCGGAACGTCTTGTCAACTAACTTGGACTAGACTCCCACAGGGGTTCAAAAACTCCCCCACTCTCTTTGATGAAGCCCTTCACAGACATCTCAACAACTTCAGAACTACGCACCCCGAAGTCATTCTGCTTCAATATGTGGATGTCCAGCTACTGGCAGCCAACACCAAAGAAAACTGTGAGTCTGAGACCCAAGCACTATAATCTGAGCTTGCTCAACTCGGGTAGAGAGCTTCGGACATAAAGGCCCAAATTTGCCTGCAAGAAGTAATCTTCCTGGGGTATTCCCTTAGGCGCGGTAAATGATGGCTCACTGAGCCCAGGAAACAAACCGTTGTGCAGATACCACCCCCATTTAACAGGAGACAACATAGAGAGTTTCTTGGGACTGCTGGCTTTAGCAGGTTATGGACCTGGGTTTGTGTTCTTGGCTCCTCCTTTATACCAGCTGTTAAATGAGAATGCCCAATTCCAATGGACCCTTGAGCACCAGCAAGCTTTTGATAACATCTAAGAACACTAACACTGAACTCCTCAACTTCACTGAGCCCAGGCTGCAATTTCAGAAAGCCCTACACTACGTTAAAAATGTACATCAACTCAATCAACTTGGTTCAAAAAAACTGCAGGCATTACTGTAGGATCAAGAACAGAGTTTTAGACTAACTCACTCACAGTGAAAGGAAATAATTGAATGGGTAACAAAAGCCTGTCAGTTCTGTCAATTGGTTAATGCTTACCCTTCCAAGCTTCCTGCAGGAAAGCACCTATGAGGAACCAGACCAGGACAATTCTGGGAAGTGGACGTTACTGCAATTAAGCCAGCAAGGTATGGACTTAAATATCTCCTATTCTTTGTAGATACATTTTCAGGATGGATTGAAGCCTTTCCCACCAAAAAAAAAAAAAAAAAAAGAAAGAAAGAAATGAAAACCGGCACAAATTGTGGTCAAGAAGATCCTGAAAGATATTTATCAAAGACATGTCCTGCCTAATGTAACATGGTCTGATAATTGAACAGCCTTCATGGGCCAGGAAAATCAGGGGTTAGCCAGGACCCTAGGGATTAATTGGAATTTACATTGCGCTTATAGACCCCAGAGCTCAGGACACATAAAAAAAATAAATAGAACCATTAAAGAGACCTTAACGAAATTAAGCTTAGAGACCGGCATAAAAGATTAGACTATGCTCCTGCCTTATGCACTGTTTCATGCAAGAAATACTCCCTTTGTTTCTTTGTGTAACCTCACCCCCAATGAAATTCTCTATGGGGCCCCTCCTCCACTAAGAGACCTAACCCCGACTCTAAGACCTAAGGATCCCTTCCACACACCCTTGCTTGACAGACTTAAATCTCTTTTAAGAACTCAGCTATACCTGTGGAAACAGGTGGCTACTGGCTTCCAACCTGGGGACGAGGGGAATCCACGTTGATATCAAGAAAGAGACTTCCTCTGAATAAGATGACATCAGGTGTCATCCCTGGAACCCCACTGGAAAGGAACATTCCAGGTGCTACTTATAGCACCTACAGCAGTAAAAGTAGAGGGAATCACTTCCTGCATCCATGCCTCTCATCTCAAGCCTGTGCCATGTCCAGACTCTGGCTGGAAACTGGAAAAGACTGTTAACCCTTTCAAATTGCATATTCGCCACGTGGGTAAGGCTATAGACTCTCTCCTTGGCCACCCGTAGTCCTAACGCTCATCAGCCCCTTCAGCAGCGATGGCTGATCACAAATCCTACTAGACAAGAAGTATGGTCTATCTTGCATACAGCCCCCTTAGGGACCTGGTGGCCATCTCTCCACCCAGACATTTGTCAGCTGGCTATAAGTCTTTCCTATTAGAATATACCTGATGAAGAGGATCCCATTAAAATTCCATTAAATCCTTTCCGTACCATAGATAATGGAAACAAACATTATGGTTGTAGGGACAGGCAAGCCAGATGCAGGTTGGCTAGCCTATATTAGTATGTTTGCCCGGCAGACTATCAAAGCCACAAACCGCCATGGCTGTGTGGGGGAAAAGCCGACTTCTTCTGTAAGTCATGGGGATTTGAGCATACAGGGGCTACCTGGTGGAACCCAAAATCCTCATCAAATTCAGTACACAGCATTGGCCATATTACCACTTAGACAACCCAAACTGATGGCCCCCAGAGGAGTCTCTAGGTCCTCAAATTCTGTGTGACCTTTTTAACTTCTGCAAGTGCTCAAAAGGGTGAAAGGAAATTCCCCTATGTGAAGGCCTTTTTCCTCTTTCGCTCACATCCTGAACTATGCTTCTCCAATAGTTCCTCAAACTCAGCCTTCTGCTCCATACTCTCTGCTGTCAGTCCCACCTCAGCAAACCTGATTTCTCTTCTCCAATTACTAGATCAAAAACCGAAATCTCTGCCGGTTCTCAGAGCATTGCCCCCTTGCTGAGGTAGCAGGTACTGAGGTATCCATCCACCCACTCACTTCTCTATTTTCCTGTCAGTGCCCACACCGGGTCCCACCAGATCCTCTTACCACCTAACCCAAAGCTCAAACCAGCTTAGGAGAACCCTCACACCCCTATTGAAGATGTAATGAAAATGGCCTTTAAAGTTGCTTTGTCATCACTGAAAACAGGTTACTAAGAATTTAAAGTCCCTCACAGGCTTTTTGGGATACTCACTCCTGTCTTCCTTTCTGCTCTACCGGTTCTACTGCTCAATTTATGTTGCTAGGAAAATCCCAAAACCCTTTCCCATTATTCTTTTACATTTCTCCTTCCTTATTCTCAGATCCATGGAGCTGCTCTCACCCCCCGCCTTCCCCGTCTTCCCCCTCTGTACCAGGCCCACAGAAAAATCTTCACTGAACTTCTCCAGAAGTCTTCACCATTGCTGACTTTAGGACTTTCAGCAAAAGAGTCTCTATAAATGAGTTCAGTGTAGATTAACTTCCTCTTTTTCTGTTGCCCTGTTCTACTTGGCTACTGGCTGGAAAAATCAGCACTCCTAAGCTAGACACCCCCTTAATAGTTTTTCACAGAATGTGTGAAAAAGGCCTCTGGCCTTGAGCTGGGGCTTCACAGAGATGGCTACATTTCTAAGATAAAAAGTTACAAACTGGGCTCCATGGTAACAGTTGGCAGGGGGATAAAAGAAAAGGAAAAAAAAAAAGCTCTCTGCCTCCCAGGTGTCCTTGAAAAGTTAACTTGACCACAATAGAGGAGAAAACAGAAAAAAAAAGCTTCTTTTTTTGAATTTCTGCAGACTGTGAACTTCTGAGTCTCTTCTCTTTCATGTTGGGTACAAAATTCTGAAACTACCTAAACTTGGGGTTCAGGGAGTTAATTGATTACAACAGAAGCAATGCCCTCTGAATCCGGTTGCAACCAAATAGGACTGTTTCCGTGTCTTTGGTGCTATCTTAAGTGCCGTGCCTTGTCCGTCCCTACAACAGTATAATTCTATATACTTAAACATTGTTTATGTTTTCATGAAATGGTCAACAGATTTGATTAATTGTGTAATGGTGAAGATGTGTCCCAGATTGCTCTATAATGACCCAGGTTCATTTGAAGTTCAAACAGGGGGGCATACAACCCGGTTCCACTTGGAACATATATCCCTCACTTTAGCCATCATATTAGGAATTGGAGTTGCGGCAGGGGTAATCACAGGAACCACTGCCCTGCTCCATGGTACACAACAAATGACCCAAATAGAAGCAACAAGAGACCAAAACTTAAAGATAATAGAAACCTCCATCACAGCTTTGCAGGAATCTTTAACATCTGTATCTGAATTTGTTTTACACATCAGTTGAGGGTTGGACCTCCTCTTCATGAGAGAAGGGGGCCTTTGTGCTGCATTGATATAAGAATGTTGTTCTGATGCCGACCATACTGAGGTTGTAAAAAAAACCTATGAGTAAAATAAAAGGATGCCTTGAAAAGCGTCAATGAGAGAGAGAGGCCCAAAAAGGGTGGTTTGAGCCTTGGTTCACACAGTCCCCCTGGTTATCTACGCTTTTATCAACCCTGGCCTGTCCAATAATAATCCTCATATTATTTCTAACTATAAAACCCTGTTTGCTCAACCATGTAATTTCTTTACTCCAAGCTCAAATTGGACAAGTTAAACTTATGGTAATACCCCACTAGCAGACATAGGATGTGACACGCCCCAATAATCACTTTTATGATTAAAAGTAGCAAGAAGAAGATGTGCGGAATGAAAGGTTAATAAAAAAGGTACTTGTAACTTCCTGTTTTTCTGTATGCTTAACAAAACACTGTTGAAATCTTGAGAACTGTTTGTAATCTTGTTCCCACATTGTGCTGTCCCCAACTGCCAAATTGCAGAATGTATTCCCTCACCCACTTTCACACTAACTGCCCACTCGCTCTGACCCATCAATAAATTTCCATCCCTGCCCTCTCCAAGGAAAGTATATAAGCTCTGCTTAAGCTGTTCTCAGGGCTCTCTGCTCTATTCATGTGAGCTCTGAGCCCCAGCTTGCTGGACCCCCAATTAACCCCTTGTTGTTGCATGAGACACTCTCTTGGTGATCTCTTCCTCCAACGCTTGCAGGAACATTACTTGGATGTTTGAATGTAGAAGAGAAAATCCAGTCATAAAGGGATAGTCGGTAAGATTAAGAAGATAGTCGGTAGGTTTAGGAAGAAGAGTGAGTATAGGATTTGGAAAACAATATCTTTAGCAATAGGGGTTCGGTTAGAGAGTGAATGTAAATGTCAGCACATGTGAACAGTCACAATAATGAAGTGGGGAAAATATGTAGGAAAGCAGATATCAATAAAGACATTACAAAATCAGGCAAAGTATAAAGTGAGTGATACAATTAGACATTTTCAACAGAATTGAGTTAGAATATATAATCTTAAGAAGAAACAAAATGTAGTCACCAATAGGATTGACATTTGAGAGCATTAGGCAACTTTGACATGGATGTTTTTTGTAACCCATGCTCACTTTCCATTTAGGCTTTGGTACAATCACAAGTGTGACCTTTACATTTGTCTCCAGAATACTACTGTGATAAAATGTATATGTAGATGTGGTGACATGAGTGTTTCTTCCACTATTTCTGGGAGCAATATTTTGAAGACATATAAATGGGTATTGGGGGTACAAAAAGGTGTACACTGTGTCATTGAATATAGAGATAATGCATGAATAGACCATAAGTGAATAAATAATATAACTGGTTCCACATTAAATAACAGATTGAATAGATATCTGAAAATATATAAGAAATCTTATATTGATATACAATCATTCATTCCAACCAATGATACATCTAATATTAATATTAGGGTTACGGTTTATCATGAAGATATGTTAGTTTTGCTACAAAAGTAATTATGGAAATCAAAAATAATGTGTTTGGAAAGACTCAGTCACAATGCTGGCAATATGTAAACAAGGTCTCTGAGCTTGAGCTGGGGCTTCACAGAGATGGCTACATTTCTAAGATAAAGAAGTTACCAAGTGGGCTTCATGGTAACAGCTGGCAGAGAGAAAAAAAAAAGAGAAGACAATAGCTCTGCCCCATTCCCGGTGTCCTTAAAATGTTAACTTGCCCAGATCAGAGAAAAAACAACAGAAAAAAACTGCTTTTTATGAACTTCTGCAGACTGTGAACTTCTGAGCTCCTCCCTTACATGTTGGGTACAAAATTCTGAAACAATTTAAACTTGGGGTGCAGGGGATTAAATGATTACAACAGAAGCAATGCCCTCTAAATCCGGTTGTAACCAAATAGGACTGTTTCCGTGTCTTCGGTGCTATCTTAGTTGCCTTACCTTGCCTTGTCCATCCCTTTTCTCATGAAAAGACCAGTCAAGAAACATGGAGGAATGCATGTGCTCTGAAGCAGGAAGTGATTGATAGTGAAACAAATGCCTATAAATTTTCTAACTTGTGGATGAAATATATATCCTATGATGTGCATTAATTGAAGAAATAGTAATCTACCAGTGTTGAATAAAAATGAACGTCAAAATACACATCATGTCCGATTGGAATCTACTTGCATTGATGTTAAACTGGGTCAGGTACTGTAGAAATATTAGGATTTGTGTGCATCATTCACTGAAGTTACTTTTCAGTATAGGAAAGAAATATGTTTTTCAGGTGAATGAATATTTCTAAGAATAATCTTTGGAAAGTTGATTATAAATTTACGTATATGAATATGAATAAATTTGGTGAGTGTAAAATAAGACACATATTTCATATTTTGAAAAATCTGGAGAGTATATATATATATATATATATATATATATATATATGTGTGTGTGTGTGTGTGTGTGTGTGTGTGTGTGACTAAAGTCACGGTGGCCTGGACACCCTTCTTGTGAACCAGGAGTCATCAAACAGTTCTGCCATTAATACTTTTCCACTTCTCCAATTGGAGGCATTCTGACTTTGGCATTTAGATTCTTTATGTGAAATGGAGTCAAGAAAAAACCGAAGCACCTATGGACTAGCCTCTGCATGGTTTTGAAGAATTCATTTGACCCAAAGGATCCCTATTCCCACTTGATGGAGGTCAGGAACCTTACAGAGAAAGGCAAGAGACTTCATCTACAATGACTGCAATTTTTGCCATTTTGATTTTGTATGCACACATGGGATCTTTCTTTACATCCACCAGGTGTTGGTAATCTAAGCCACAGCCTCACACAGGGCCAAGAGACTGATTAAGACACATCCCTTTCCAAAGCAGTTAAGCAAAGAGCCACAGGTGATGCCCACTCATTTCCATTTGAAAACTGGTTTCTTCAGGCTTCACAAATGTGTGGCGTGAGGCAAAGCCCTTCCTGACATTCAGGGCAAAAGAACAATAGGTAAGCAAAAGGCCCATAGCAGTGTTTCTCCACTGAGACTTTACTGGTCACACTGATATCTGAGTTTTCTGAGATGCTCGCCATTCCCTTCAGCTATCCAGTACATGGCCATATCACAGAGCTTGGAGGTGGTAAATATCTTGAACACAAAACCATGAGCCTATTCTTGAGTGTAGCCAGAAATCAGGAAGAAAACAGGAACTAAGGAAGTTTGTAGGTGTTGCCCTTCGATAATGCAAGCCACAGTCCATTCATAAATTGGGCAGGATTGATGCTGGGAAGCTTTCTACTAGACAGGACCCATACATTGATGCATTCTCTTTTCTAATGTCTGCAACAACAGACACATTGGGATACACAGACATGGAAACACTTGCCTTGTCCAATCACTTACTAGAAACGGTTCACTCCAAATCAAACAAACCACCTTTCTTACCTTTTCTCAGAACATGAGATAAAACCACAAACACACAACAAAAACCACAAAGGCATCGCCTTCCCCCAAGTAGGTCTGTGACTATTCGGAGTGTACTCTCACTGGTGAGCCTTACTATGTACCTCCAAAATGGCCTGTCCTGTCTCAGATCTGGTCTCTTTGGCCAACTCTGTAAAATTGTCAGGAGCCCGTGGTAAGCCACTACTTGCTTTCTCTGGAAAGGCCAGTCTTCAAAGCTTTCCTGGCATTTGGCCATCTTCACATCAATAGATACCAAGAAAGACTGACTCTGTCCTTGGAATATCCAAACAAGTGAGCCCACTGGGACTGGGACTAGGACTGGCTCTGGGTGCCTGGATTCCTGGATCACAAGTTCAGAGAGTTCCATCACCAAGGAATAGAGATGAGGTCACTTCCTTCAGGAACTGAATGAGGTCACTGCCTTTGCAACCACTTTTTCCTAACAGTTGCTTTCAAGGGTCCCATGAGATAGATGCTGTCCCTATTTCCCGTGACACTCTCACCAGTTAGAATAGTATATCACCCATAGGCACCCGTGAACAGCTCTCCACACAGGCCTGGATTGGTCCATCTTCTGTACATTAGGAACAGAGACACTGAGTCAGAAACAACCCCTCTCCAGACAGGGTTGTTTTCCATGGAAGATGACTTTTGCTCTCTCAGGTCCTTAATAGCTGCCTACATCTTCTCCAGGGATTATTTCTGCATGGACCTTTGAGGTTTTCAGCAGGTGATATATCCCCTACATTCCTATATTGTAAGACCAAGACTTTCCCTGCTCTTTTATAAAGTTAGAATGAGGGAATAATATATGGTTTGGGTTAATTACTTGTTCGATTTTGGTTAGGAATCATTTTGCTGGATGAATAATGGTATTGGAAATCTGCAATATTTATAAAAATATAGAGGTGAAATATATGTATGAAAACAGAAATCTAAGTAATATTTGAAGCCCAGAAAGGGATTGGGCCCTTGATTGGGAGACTTAGCTTTGAATTATGTCCTGCACAGATGTCTCAGATAAATCAATGCACAATGGCATCGGACCTTGTACCTTGAATGATTGAATGTCGAAGAGAACATCCATTCAAAAAAGGATAGTCAGTAGGATTTGGGAGATAGTCGGTAGATTCAGAAAGAAAAGTGAGTATAGGATTTGGACCAAAAGTTATTTAGCAATTGGGTTTCAGGTAGAGAGTGAATGTAAATGTCAGCAGTCAAAATGATGAACTGGGAAATTATGAAGGAAAGCCTATATCAATAGAGACATTAGGATATCAGGCAAAGTTTAAAGTGAGTGATAGGATTAGACATTTTCAACAGGGTTGAGTTTGAATATATAATCTTAGAAAGAAACAAGTATGTAGTCAACAATTGGATTGACATTTGAGAGAATTAGGCAACCTGGACATGGATGTTTTTAGAAATCCATGCTCACTTTAAATTTAGGCTTTGGTACAATCATAAGTGTGACCTTTGCTTTATTTTCCAGAATATTACTGTGATAAAATGTATATGTAGATCAGGTGACATGAGTATTTCTTCCACCATTTCTGGGAACAATATTTTGAAGACGTATAAATGAGTATTGGGGGTAGAATGTGGTGTAGTATCTGTCTAAGAATATAGAGATAATGCAAGAATAGACCATACTGTGAATAAATAATATAATTGGTCCGCTTTAAATAATGGACTGAGTTGATATCTGAAAATATACAGAAAATCTTATATTGATATTAAATCATTCATTCCAACCAGTTATACTTCTAATGGTAATATTAGGGTGATATTTCATCATGAAGAGTGTGTGAGTTTTGCTTCAAAAGTGATTATGGAAATCGAATATAATGTGTTTAGAAAGAAGTCTCATGAAAAGTCTTGTCAAAAAACATGGAGGAATACATGTGTTCTGAAGAATGAAGTTATTGAAAGTGAAACAAATGCCTATAAATTTGCTAACTTGTGTATGAAATATATATCTTATGATGTGCATAAACTGAAGAAATAGTAATGTACAAGTGTTGACTAAAAATGAACATCAAAATACACATCACGTTCCTTAAATATCTACTTGCATTGGTGTTAAACTGGGTCAGTTACTGTAGAAATATTAGGATTCGTATGCACCATTCACAGAAGTTAGTTTTTAGTTCTAGGAAACAAATATGTATTTTAGGTGGATGAATATTTCTGAGAATAATCTCTTGAATATTTGATTATAAATCCACATACATGAATACGAATGAATTTAGGGAGTGTACATTAAGACCCATATATTTAATAATATGAAAAACTTGGAGAGTGTATACACACACACACACACACACACACACACAGACATTAAAAAGTAGCAATATATATGGAAATCGAAATTCATCATGAAATGTATATCATCCACTGATCCAAAAATATTCATTATACTGAACATGATTTTATTTATCATGTTGTTCATCTATGAAGCTCACCCATAGGTTGAATTTTGAGTTCCAACTGTGTTTAGGTGGAGTGATCTCTTCTCCCAATTTGTATCTGCAAAGTCAGCCACCTCACAAGAATGTATATGTGATAACAGGTACGATTCAATATGTGCATATGAAATTACATGTGCTGAATTGGCTACAGAGAAATGCAGAAAGGAATTCATCTATTTGTTAACTTTAAAAACACATGGAGAACTATTTCAACAAAATATTGACTAGATTTATAAGTCCTACCCTGTATAATGCAAAAGGCAAGTCCAGCAATACACTATGCCTCGTCTAAACTGCTTGTATTTCTATTCGGTTTGGGTTATTTTTCTCCATCATATTAGAATTAGTAGTCAGAGTCTAGTAGGGTATGGGTTAGTGTCAGGCATTCAGCATTTTGAATGGAAAATAGGAAAATGAATCCAATGTGTATGTAAATATGTGCTTCACAAAAATCTTCGCACTCTAATCCAGAACAATGCCTTGACTTTACCTTCACCCCAAGTAAAACACAATTAGAGTGGAAGAGTTAGAAAATCTGTGAATACATATCTGGAATGTAATATGCTCAAGAGTTCACAACCTTGAAGGTGGCAGAGGAGTTTCCAAAAGTAAGGGACAGGTAAATACTCCACAAAAATGGAGCTCTGCTGGACTAAAGACTTCTGGTGAAACTGCCTCTGAGTTTGGGCACTTGAAATATTTGTTGTTGTCAGGAGTTTTAGCTTTTTTTGTAGAGAGACCATCAAAGCTAGGTATGTATCTAAGTGACCTGGAGGACATGGTTTCTTATTTTCTAATGAACATGAGGCAGCAGTGCTGAATTCTCTCTTTGTAGGTAAACTGTGGACACTGGGGGGAAAATCTTTCCGTGTGGACTGTAAAGCCATCCGGCAATCCTCCACTTGTCGATGTGTTTCTTGCTGCTGCAATGTGAGTTTGGTATTTGCTTCACAAAATACAAGGAGTTCAACCGGGACACAGTTCTAAAGGGAGTTCTGTCATGTGTGGTGTGTCAGGGTCTGCAGGATAATGCACCAACCAGGCTTCAATCCCATCCTTGACCATACCAATCTGATTCTGAACATTGCCCTGAAAACTCTCCATATAACAAGATGCCTTTACATAGAAGGGTCTGCTGGGTGCACCATGTCAGTCACAAGCCATTTGGAAGCCAATGGCAGATCCACATGGCCCCACCACAGATATTTTATCACACACCTGCACACGACTTTTCTAGGCCCACTTCACATCAGGCTCCAGCTTACTGGCATCTCTGTTCTACACCATTTTCATGGTCATGGGAATTTCAAAAATTTCATGGTATTTATCTAGCCATTTTTCAAGAATGATGTTGGAGGCACTGTGTGTTTAACTTCATTCAGGAACAATTAAATGGTGAGGAAGCTCATTTCAATGAAAGCTCTGGAGAAATCTCACAGGCAAGGCTTCCAAAGAGTGGCCAAAATTTCACAGGAAGCCAGGGCTATTGCTGTCTACAATGTGAGGTCCATTTGTGTTTTGACTCTCAAATATGGCTGCCATGTCTTTCAGAATAAAACCATGTGATATCCTGGCTGAGATTCCCAGTGCTCTGTGGAAAGCAAACCTGGGCCTAGATCTCGGTTTCCAAGGGCGACTCTCATGCGTGACCAACTGAAATCCCAACATATTTCATGATAACACTTCTCTAAGTCAGTTCCAGAACTCAGTCTTTAAGGGGAATCACACCAGAGTTCAGCCCAGGTGTACCCAGTCATATCTTCCAACTACCACACAAATGACCACAATTAAAACCAAAACACTCCCACATGGTCCTCATCTTCTTCCATATATACACTCTCATACTAAGTTCTGTCTGGAGGTTTACATGAGTGGCGAAGTCCAAGACAGTGTCCAAAATAAGCTCTCTTGTCCCTCATTGCCTAAAGTCATGGTGGCCTGGACACCCTTCCTGTGAACCAGGTGTGATCAAATAGGCCTGCCCTTAATACACCTCTGCTTCTCCAATTTGAGGCCTACTGACTGTCAGGTATAGATATTTTTATGTGAATTGGAGTCATGAGAAAACCAAAGAACCTATGTGCTAGACTCTCCAGGGCTTTGAAGAACTCATTTGACACAAAGGATGCGTACTCTCACTTGATGGAGGTCAGTAGCCTTACAGAGGAAGGCAAGAGACTTCATCCACAGGGACTGCTCATTTGGCCATTTTGGGTATGGATTCACACACGGAATGATCCATCAGGTGATGAGAATCTAAGCCACAGCCTCACACAGGTCCAAGAGGCTGATTCAGACACATTATCAGGATAAATCACCTGTTTTTTTCCTCTGTCTAACTAGCTAGAGAGACCTTCTCTTTTAATTGAATTTTTATCTCTGTCTGACTAGCTTGAGAGACCTTCTCTTTTACTTGAATATTTCTACTATAACTATAATACAACCCAAGAAGATATCGCCAAACAAAACTGAACCAGAATGAAACCAAAGTGGAACAACAGAAAATCATTATAATAGCTTTTCTATCCTCCTGAAATGTCCATCTCTTTTTTCTCTCAATCACTTCCTCAGATGTGAGTGGTTTTTCTTCCATCTTACCCATCTCCAGGGACAGGCAACTTAAAACAAAAGTGAAGCAAAACAAAAGAGGAATTTTAAAATGGCTTCCCATCCTCTCGCCCTGCCTTCAGAGGTGAGCAGTTTACCTTATCACTTACCCTCACTCATTCCCCTTGCGGCCCTCCAAATGCCACAGTCTGGCTGGGCAAAATTCAGGAGCCACTTGACAAAAGAAACGAACTTTATTTTAAGAACCACACATGCCAAACAAAACAGCTCCTGAGGAAAACCTTCAGAACCCAACTGCCATCACCGGCTTCCCACAAGCCAGCAGTGACCTACCTCACTTACTTGGTGATGGAACTCTCTGAACTGGAAGCCCGGGACACAGAGCCAGTCCCAGTCTCAGTCCCAGTGGGCTCATTGTTTGGATTTACTGAGGACAGTGTCAGTCTTTCTTGGTACATACTGATGTGAGGATGGCCAAATGCCAGGAGAGCTCTGAAGTGGAGCCTTTCCTGAGAAAGCAGGAAATAGCTGGCTCCTGAAAACTTCACAGAGTTGGCCAAGGGGACCAGATCTGAGACAGTACCGGCCATTTCGTGGGAAAATATTATGGCGCACCAGTCAGAGGAAACTCTGGATAGTCACAGACCTACTTTGGGGAAGGAGGTGACTTGTGGGTATGGGTGTGAGTTTGTGGTTTTGCATCATGTTCTGACAATAGGTAGGAAAAGCAGAATGTTTGGTTTGGGGTGAACTGTGTCTAGTAAGTCCTTTGGCAAGGCAACTGTTTCTATGTCTGTGTATCTCTCTGTGTCCGTGCTTGTAGACCATAGAAGGTGAATTAAAAATTATAGCCAGTTCTCCAAAGGGTATATCTGTAATTTCACCAAGAGACAGAATAGCACAGTTACTAATAATACCAAGCCTACATGATAAATTTTTCAGTCATGCTGTAGAAAGAGGTTCCAAGGGATTAGGCTCCACACGTGTAGATTGGGCTATGCTTCTTTAAATTTAGATTCTCGCCCCATGCTAAAACTAAATATTCAAGGACATGAATTTAATGGGCTATTGGATACAGATGCAGAACTTAGCATCATCTCTCATCAAGAACTTAGCATCATCTCTCGTCAAAACATTGGCCATTACAACAATACACTCAAATGCTTCAAGGCCTAGGATTGGTGACTAATCCCCATAGAAGAGCAATGGTATTAGATTGGAAGGATCCTGAAGGATGTGAAGGAACTAAACAGCCATATGAATGGATCATCTTCCCATAAATTTATGGGGATGAGATGTCCTAGATTGATTAGGTTTGACATTAACAAATAACATCAATCAAAATGTACCCACAATTATGGTTAGACAAGGTTTTAGGAAAGGAAAAAGATTAGAAAAACAAGAACAAGGTATAGCAGCCCCAATACAAATAGATCAACGAACAGACAGACATGGGTTGGATTTTAAGAAAGGGCCACTAAGACAATAAAAACTACTTGGAAATCAGAAATACCAGTATGGGTTCCTCAGTGGCCCCTGACTAAAGAAAAGGTACAAGCAACCCATGACCTGGTAAAACAACAATTAGCGGAAGGACATATACAACAGTCTGTATCTCCCCATAATACTCCCATTTTTGTCATCAAAAAGAAATCTGGTAAATGGAGATTATTGCAAGATTTAAGAGCCATTAATAATGAGACGGTTATTATGCGACCTGCTCATTTGGGAATTCCTCAATGTTCTGCTTTGCCAAAAACCTGGTATGTTTTAATTATAGATATTAAAGATTGTTTTTATTCAATTGCAATTCATCCTGAGGATAGTCAATGGTTTGCATTTACTATCCCTGCACTGAATCATGAAGGTCCTGATCAGAGATCCAAATGGAAAGTACTCCCTCAAGGGATGGCTAACAGTCCAACTATGTGTCAAATTTATGTTAACAAATTAATCCAGCCACTTAGAAATCAAAATCCTGAACTACAAATATTTCACTATATGGATGGTGTATTATTAGCACAGAAAGCTAAAAACGCATTGCTAGAATGTTATGCCACACTTACAAACTTATTAAAAATTATAAACTAGAGATAGCAATAGATAAAGTACAATTAAATTTTTCAATTAATTATTTAGAAGTTCTTTTATCCTCAATCATGGTCCATCCACCAAAAATTCAAATACGAATAGATCAACTCAAATCACTTAATGACTTTCAAAAGTTATTAGGAGACATAAATTGGATAAGGCCTTATCTAGGTATACCAACAGGAGAGTTTGAACCTTTATTTGATATCCTAAAAGGTCTATCAGATCCAAATGCACCCCGAATGTTAACACCTGAAGCAAGAAAGGCATTAAAAATCATTGAAAAATGTATGGAAAATATTCATTTGGATAGAATTGATTTAAGAATGCCTTTATTATTTATTGTACTACCACCAAAAAAATATTCCTACAGAAGTATTTTTGGCAAGAAGGTCCAATATTATGAATACATTTTTCTTGTTCTCCTAACACTATTCTTACTAGGTATACTGAGGCTTTAGGACAATTAATACTCAAAGGAATAAAAGCAGCAAAGGGACTGATTGGAATGTCTTCCAATAAAATTATTACTCCATATACTATGAATCAAATTGATGAGTTAGATAATTAGTTAAATACTTGGGCAATAATCATGTGCAAATCTAATGTTTCATTTGATAACCACTTACCATCTAATCCTTTATTGTCTTTTTGGTCATCACATCATGTAATTTTTCCAAAAATGAGAAGAAAAACACCTATTATAAATGCTACAAATATATTCACTGATGGGTCAAATAATGGTACAGCAGTAATAGTTACACCTGATCGAACTTTTACATTTTTAGTACGAAAACAATTAGCTCAAAATGTAGAGCTTAATGCAGTATTACAAGCTTTTGTGATGCTTAAAGCATCTGTAATTAATTTATTTTCCGATAATCAGTATATAGTTATTGCTATAGTATCACTTGAAGATGGTGGAAGGATTTCCCCTTCCTCTACTCTTTTCTCTTTGCTTTCCACTATACAAAGTCTAATCTGGGACAGGAAAGATCCGTTCTTTATAGGACATTTCAGGACACATACAGGAATGCCTGGAGCCCTTAGTTTGGGCAATTATTTAGTAGATAAAACAACACATGACATACATACATATTTTCTCTACACTAGAAGAAGCTATAAATTTTTATAAAAAGTTCCATGTCAATGCTAATACTTTACAAAAGCATTTCAAAATAACAAAGGAACAAGCTAGACAAATAATAAAACAATGTCAAAATTGTGTGACCTTTTTACCACAAGTTAATCTTGGAGTCAATCCTAGAGGATTGATACCTAACCATATTTGGCAGATGAACGTCACAAAATTGCCAGAATTTGGAAAATTAAAATATTTGCATGTTACAGTTGATACTTCTTCTGGATTTTTGATGGTCTCCCTTCTTGCTGGAGAAAAAAACTAAAGATGTTATAGCTCATTGCTTACAAAATTTTGCCACTGTGGGCGTTCCAAAAGAGTTAAAAACAGATAATGCCCCTGGTTATATTTCTACCTCTTTTAAACAATTTTGCTCATCATTTGGCATTACTCATATAACAGGAATCCCATACAATCCACAGGGACAAGGCATAGTTGAAAGATCACATCAAACTATTAAAACATACATATTAAAGCAAAAAGAAGGAATTGGGAAGGGGTATATATTCCCCAAAGATAAACCTAAAATAACCCTTTTACTCTAAACTTTTTAAATTTGGGTTCATCAGGGCTTAGTGCTGCAGAAAGGCATATATGTCCAAATAATGTACATAAGCCCAAGGTACTTTGGAAGGATATTCTAACAGAACAATGGAAAGGTCCTGACCCAGTAATTGTCTGGAGTCCGGGGTCTGTTTTTGTGTTTTTACAGGGAGAAGAGTAGCCAATTTGGATTCCAGAGAGATTAACTAAAGAGATTTCTACAGACCAAAAATAAGATGATTTGGCTCAAATCAATAAGAGCTGATATCCAGAACTCCAGTTTGGCTGTTCTTACATCTGTGACAGAACCAGAATGTTTTTTTCAACATCTATTTTATTATTGCCCTTTCTCATATCATGAAGTTTTATTTTGTTTTTTTTTTTTAGCTCATACAGACCTAGGTTAATGTTTTGCTGATCAGTTCTATTTTTGGACAATAGAGTTTTTAGACATTGCAATGGAGATTTCACCTGTAAAAAGTCATAAGGCCTTTAATATTATGTCATGTGTTGTATGTATTATATTATGTGTGCACACTTGTGTTTTGTGTTATATGTTTGATTTCAGCATCTTTTCTGTGTTGACTATATTCTTTTCAAGTTGATATACTTTGTCTTCATTATCTGATGTTCTGACTTCTACTTGATCTAGTCTGTTTGTAATATTCTCATTAGCACTTTTAATCTGATTTACGGTTTCTTGCATTTCTATGATTACAACTTGATTATTTTTAACACCTCTATCTCCTGATAAAGCTCATTCTTTGTGGATTTAATTTGTGTGGTTAGTTCCTCTTCAAAATATACTTTCAATGCTTGGATTTGCTGTCTCATGTCTTCTCTAATATTCCGTTCCATCTGAATTAGGAATGCATTGATTTCTTTCCCTGTCCATATTTCTGATTCTTCTAGGTCCTCCTGTATATTTAGATTGTACTGCATTTTTCGTAACCCTTTTTTCCCTTGTTTTTTCATATTGTTCACGTTGCTTTCCAGCTCTGTTTGACTGCTTTGTAACTGCTTTCTCCTATACATTTGTTTTGGCTTTGTATATCTCTGTTGTCTCTCTTTTGTGGTGGGAGATTATGCCTAGAAATTTTGGGCTTTGTTGTACTTTAAAGCTGATTCATTCAATTCATATAAGGCTTCTAGGTTCTGTATGCATATAATGATTTGCTGTTTGTTCTTAGGACTATATGTTTAGGTTGGGTGCTCTGGTGGTACAATGGTTAGTATGACTTGCCTACTTTAGAAGATTGCTCCACTGAAGGTGGATACTACCAGGCAATTGGATCAGGGTGTTGGTAGTAGCTAGGTATTTAGGAGTCTTATAGACAGCCTCGAGACATTCACCTATTTGCATTTAGACAATTACACACAATGGAAGATGTAATGCTTTGGATGAGAGTTGGGCGGTAGGAGAATGAAGGTGCTCTTAAAAAGAAAAAATGATAGAGGGAGAGATAGATTAGAGGGGAATGAAAAGAACAATAAAACTTGAAATGGGATAGAAAGAGAGAAGGAAAAGGGGGGAAAGGAACAGGGAGAGAAGAAGGAGAGAAAAAAATATCAACAACAGCAACAACAACAACAACAAAAAAAATTAAAGTCTTAGAGATCCACCTTCTTCTCTTCCAGTAGGCAGAGCTGTGCCTTCCAAGCGGAGTGTCTGCTCTCTACCTGCCGAGAGCTATCCCTGTACTGTGTCTTCTGGGGGTTTCTCAGACTTGTCAGTCCAGAGCCATTTCACTTCTCCAGCTCTTAACCCCCTTCCTCCTGTCAGCCTGCCAGCCAGGTCCTGTTTCCCAGAAGTGATTCTCCAGAGATCTAGTTACACTTGCAGCCCCACCGAGTGTCCCTTTTAAGCCCCAGTGCTGTGGTAAACTGGCGGCTAAGACCTTAGGGGTCACCGCTGGTGATATGGGGGCCTTGGGGTCTGGGCTCCCCTCTGCTTCCCTACGGACATGACCCCTGAGAAGTCAATGAAGTTTCCTGGCTGCTTGTATCAGTATGGGGAGTCACGCACCTGCGAAAGTGGATTCTGCTGGGAAGGAATTTCGCCAGCCGAACTCCGATGACGTCAACTCTCTGCTATGGCGGGCCCCAGGCTTCTTGCCGGATTGACCGAGGGGAGGGGTGGGACTGGCCCGGCCTGGTTCGCCTCAGCTCCTGGTGCGTGGAGGCTTGGCTAAAGACTTCTTCCTGCCAAGCTGTGTCTCAGCGTCTAGCAGGACCCAGTCACTTTGGCTGCGGGCGGGTGGATGGATCTGCAGCTGTGCCCACGGTGCGCGTACTGTGGCTGGTGAATCTCGAACTCCGCGTCTAGTGGCAGGGTCCCGCTCGTCCGGGTCACACAGACGCTTCAAAAAAATTCTAGTAGCTCCCGGGCGGTCTCCTTTCAGTGGAATTTTGCTAGGAGAATCTCCGTTGGTAGAATCCAAGAGTTATCCTTGCGACTTTATGACCCCATCACTGTGAGTGCATTAAAAGCGCAGCCTCTCTGCCCGCCGCCATGTTGGATCCACCTTTTCTTTGCATTATATTTAATAATTCTCTTCGAGACAATGTAAATTGTTAAGAAAATTGTTTTCTTTTAGTGCCTTTTGGAATGTTACATAATTCTTTCTTTAGGCATTGTTGCCAGAATTTCTAACTTCATCCCAGTGCATGTGAAGACAAAGATAAAACCAATCTACAGCTTCTGCAATAGCCATCACTGAACTGCTTGCAGAACTTGCGTGGACTATGTATCACTTGTATGCATTGTGAACTCACCTGCATGCATTGTGAACTATCTGTTGGTGCAGCGACTTGTGGTAGTGTTGGGGTATTTCTCTGATGATGTCATCGGTGGTACAATTTTTTCAAAAAGAGCCATCAATTGCCTTGGTGTATCTTCCTCCCTTCTGCTTGTCATGGTCGTTCAGCTAAAATTTGGGTGCCAACAGAGATGAGGCAAAGAACCTCACCCGCCCCTGGTACAAAGACCTCTCCACAGGTGTGGATGTATACTGGACCTGTAGTCAGTGATGGGTAAGATCCAATTACAATGGTACCAATCTAAGACAGGAGGCTGACACCTTGAGGTCAGCTCATTCGATAATGGGTAAGGACCATATGTACTATTGGACAACCTAAGGCAGGCACGGTCCCTAAGCCACATGCTTGTTGTTTAAACAGAGAGGGTTAGATGTTGAGAGCCACAGTCCAAGGGGCCAAAGCAAACTTTCAGACTGCCAGCTGATGGTTGGCTCACAGCGGCCCCAGCAACATCTAGCTGATTGGCTCCTCTGCGGTGATGCCCATTGGGCTGTTTCCCCACACTTTCAAATTATGGAGCTGCTTCTTGGGGGACTTTTTTGGCTCTGCTCAAACAACCCAGCCAATCGACCTCAAGAGCAGGAGGAGTGAGGAGGTTGAGAGCTTGTGGGAAGCCGGTGGTGGCAGTTGTGCTCTGAGTGTTTTTCCCGAGGAGCTATTTTTTGGCGTGTGTGGTTCTAAAAATAAAGTTAGCTTTTGACAAGTGGCTCCTGAATTGTGCCCAGCCAGACTGTGGCAATCCTAAATTGATGGAGCAAAATAACCAAAACAGAATAGAAATACAAGCAGTTCAGAGGAGGCATGGTGTATAGCTGGACTTACCTTTTGTATGATAAAGGGTAGGTGTTATAAATCAAGTCAATATTAAATTGAAGTAGTTCTCCGTGTGTTTTAAAGATAACAAATACGTGAATTCCTGTCGCCCTTTATCTGTATCCTATTCAGCACATGTATTTTTGTATGCACATATAGAATCCTACCTGGTAACACATGTACACTTTTGTGAGGTGGCAGACTTGGCAGATACAAATTGTCAAAAGAGATCACTCCTCCTGAAAGTTGTTGGAACTGAAAATTAAAACTATGGGTGAGCTTCCTAGTTGAACAAGATAATACATAAATCCATGTTCAGTAAAATGAATATTTTTGGATCTGTGAATGATATATATTTCATGATAAATTTCGATTCGCATATATATTGCTACCTTTTAATGTCTGTGCATGTGCGTGTGTGTGTGTGTGTGTGTGTGTGTATACACACACACTCTCCAGATTTTTCAGAATATAAAATATATGTGTCTTATTATACAATCCCTAAATGCATTCATATTCATGTATGTGGATTTATAATCAAATGTTCACAAAATTATTCTCAGAAATATTCATCCACCTCAAATACATATTGTTTCCTAGTACTGAAATCTAAATTCAGTGAATGGTGCATAGAAGTCCTAATTTTTCTACAGTAACTGACCCACTTTAACATCAATGCAAGTAGATTACTATGGTACATGATGTGTATTATGACGTTCATTTTTATTCAACAATGTTACATGACTATTTCTTCAGTTTATGCACATCATAGGATAAATATTTCATTCACAAGTTTGCAAATTTATAGGCATTTGTTTCACTTTCTATCACTTCCTGCTTCAGTACACATATATCCCTCCATGTTTTTTGACTGGTCTTTTCATGAGAATACTTTTCATTTTAGATTTCAATAATCATGTTGAAGCAAACCTCACACACTCTTCATGACAAATCATAACCCTAATATTACCATTAGATCTATAAATGGTTGTAATGAATGTATGTATATCAATATAAGATTTCCTGTATATTTTAAGATATCAATTCAATCCATAATTTAAAGTTGGAACCAGTTATATTATTTATTCACAGTATTGTCTATTCATTCATTTTATCAATATTTGTAGACACAGTGTAGACCTATTTGTACACCCAATACTAATTTATACATCTTCAAAATATTGACCACATAATTGGTGGAAGAAATACTCATGTCACCTGATCTACATATACACTTTATCACAGTAATATTCTGGACACAAAATGCAAAGTTCACACTTATGATTGTACCAAAGCCTAAATGGAAAGTGAGCATGGATTACTAAAAACATCCAAGTCCAGATTGCCTAATGCTCTCAAATGTCAATCCTATTGTTTTTAAATATTTGTTTCTTTCTAAGATTGTATATTCAACATCTACCATGCTGAAAATGTCTAATCCTATTACTCAATTTATACTTTGCTTGATTTCTTCCTGTCTCTATTGATATCTGCTTCCCTATATATTTTCCCCAGTTAATCATTGTAACTGACTCATCACATTATTCTGACATTTACATTCATTCTCTACCAGAAACCCTATTGCTAAAGAACTTTTGGAGCAAATCCTATACTCACTCTTC
Organism: Callospermophilus lateralis; assembly: GCF_048772815.1. Taxonomy (NCBI): domain Eukaryota; kingdom Metazoa; phylum Chordata; class Mammalia; order Rodentia; family Sciuridae; genus Callospermophilus; species Callospermophilus lateralis. Next base: position 270,288 of record NW_027514499.1, on the reverse strand, counting down.
TTCCTAAACCTACTGACTATCTTTCCAATCCTACCAACTACCCTTTTTAAGTGGATGTTTTCTTCTACATTTGATCATCCAATTTACAAGGTCCTATGCCATTTTTTATCGATTTATCTGAGACATCTGTGCAGAAGGTATTTAAAAGCTAAGTATCCCAATCATTGGACCCAATGCTCTTCTGGGCTTCAAATCTTACCTAGACTTCTGTATTCATACTTATATTTCACCTATATATTCTTGTAAATATCACAGGTTCCCATTGCCATTATTCATCATGCAGAATGATTCCTAACCCAAATCAAACCTGTTATTACACTAACCATACACTGTTCCCTCAATCTAACTTTACAGAAAAGCAGGGACAGAGTTGGTCTTACAATCAGGAGTGTAGGGGATCTTCCACCTGCTGAGAACCTCAAAGGTCAATACAGAAATAATCCATGGAGAAGATGTAGGCAGCAATGAAGGACCTGAGGGAGGAAAAGTCAACTTCCATCGTAAACAACCTGGTCAGGGTGAAGGGATGTGTCTGAATCAGCCTCTCTCTTCTTAATGTAGAGAAGATGGACCAAACCAAGCCTGTGTGGAGAGCTGTTCCCAGGTGCCTATGGTTGATATATCATTCTAACTTGTGAAAATGTCACAGGAAGTAGGTGCACCCTCCATCTCATGGGACCCTTGGAAGCAACTGTTAGGACAAAGTGTTTGCCAAGGCAGTGACTTCATTCACTTCCTGAAGGAAGTTACCTCACATAACTTCCTTGGTAATGGAACTCTCTAAACTTGGGATTCAGGAAGCCAGGAGACCACAGCCAGTTCCAGTCCCAGTTCCAGTGGTCTCACTTGTTTGGGTAAACCAAGGACAGAGTCAGTCTTTCTTGGTTCCTAGTTATGTGAGGATGGCCAAATGCCAGAAAAGCTAAGAAGAGGGGCCTTTCCTGAGAAAGCAGGTAGTGGATCACCAGTGACTTCTGACAACTTCACAGAGTTGGCCAAGGAGACCAGAACTGAGACAGCACAGTGCATTTCGTGGAAATATAGTATATCCCACCCATCATAGGACACTCCGGAAGTCACAGACCTACTTTGGGAAAGGTGCTGCCTTTTTGAGTGTGGGTGTGAGTTTGAGAATATGTAGGAAAGGCGACTTGTTTGGTTTGGAGAGGACTTTATCTAGTATGTCCTCTGACAAGGTGAGTGTTTCTATTACTGTGTATCCCACTCTGTTTGTGGTCTTGGTATTAGAAAAAGAATGCATCATGGATGTGTTCTGTCTAGTAGAAAGCTTCCCAGCATTCATACTGCCAATTTATGAATGGATTGCGGCTAGCCTTATCAATGGGCAAAACCTACTATCTTTCTAAGTTCCTGTTTTCTTTCTGAATTCTGGACACTCTCCAGAATAGGCTCACAGTTTTGTGTCCAAGCTATGTGGCACCTCCAAGCTCTGTCACATGGCCATGTACTGGAGAGCTGAAGGGAAGGGGAGCATGTCAGAAAACTCAGATATCATTGTGACCAGGAAAGTCTCAGTGGAGAAACCCTGCTTTGGGTCATTTGCTTACCTATTTTTCTGTTGCCCTAAATGTAAGGAAAGTCTTTGGCTCAGGCCACCTTTTTGTGAAGCCTGAAGAAAACAGTATTCAAATGGAAATGAGTGGGCTTCACCTGTGGCTCTTTGCTTAATTTCTTTGGAAATGGATGTGTCTGAATCAGAATCTTGGCTCTCGGTGAAGCTGGGGCTTAGATTGTCAGCACCTGATGGATCTAAAGAAAGATCCCATGTGTGCATCCATAACCAAAATTCAAAAAGATCAGTCATTGTGGATGAAGTCTCTCACCTTCCTCTGTTAGGTTCCTGACCTCCATCAAGTGTGATTATGGACCCTTGGGTAAAATGAGTTCTTCAAAGCCCTGCAGATGTGCTAGTGTTTTCTCATGACTACAAACCACATAAAGAATCTATACCTGACAGTCAGTAGGCCTCATATAGTAGAATCAGAGCAGTATTAATGGCAGGCCTATTTGATCACTCCTGTTTGACAGGAAGAGTGTCCAGGCCACACTTACTTTAGGCAAATGAGGGACAAGGAAGCTTATATTGGACACTGTCTTGAGCTGCGCCACTTATGGAAACCTCTTGCCAGAAGTTATGATGAATGTCTATATGGAAGAAAATGAGGGCCATGTGGGAGTGTTTTGGTTATAATTGTGGTCATTTTTGTGGCAGTTGGAAGAGATGACTCGGTCCACCAGGGCTCCACTCTTGGGTGATTCCCCTTATAGACTGAGTTCTGGAACTGACCTCAGAGTAGTATTGCCATGAATTGAATTGGGATTTTAGGAGGCCACGCATGAGATTCACGCTTGGAATCTGAAATCTAGTCCCAGGTTGGTTTTCCACAGAGCACTGGGAATCTCAGCCAGGATATCACATGATTTTATTATGAAAAACATGGCAGCCATAGTTGAGAGTCAAAACACACATGGACCTCACATTGTACAGTTCAATGGGCCTGGCTTCATGTGACCTTTTGGCCACTCTTTGGGAAGCCTTTCCTGTGAGTGTTGTCCAGAGAATTCATTGAAATGAACTTCCTCACCATTTAGTGGTTCCTGAATGAATTGAAACCCACAGTGCCTCCATCTTCATCCTTGAAAAATGGCTAGATGAATACCATCAAATTTTTGAAACTTTGGATGTCCTGTTGCTGATCATGAGTATACAATACAGTGCCTTGATTGACTGGGTTTCATGAAAATGTTGAAGAACAGTGATGCCAGTAAGTTGGAGCCTCCTGAGTAGTGGGCCTAGAGTAGTGGTGTGCAGGTGTGTGATAAAACATCTGTGGTGGAGTCATGTGGACCTGCCATTGGCTTCCAAATAGCTTGTGACTGATATAGTGTAGCCAGCAAACCCTTATATGTAAATGCATCTTGTTATATGAAGAGTTTTCAGGGCAATTTTTAGAATCAGGTTGCTATGGTCAAGGGGGCAAGCTATGTGGGATAGAGGCCTGGTTGGTGCATTCTCCTGCAGACCCTGACACACCACACATGACAGAACTCCCTCTAGCACTGTGTCCGAGTTGAAATCTTTGTATTTCACGAAGCAAATACCAAACTCCCAGTGCAGCAGCAAGAAACACCACGAAAATTGGAGGATGACCAAATGGTTTCAGAGTCCTCACAGGGAGACACATAGCCCCCAGTGGCCACAGTTTACCTACAAAGAGAGAATTCAGCACTGCTGTCTCATGTTCATTGGAAAATAAGAAACAAGATCCTTCAGGTCACATAGATGCAGATCCAGCTTTAATTGTCTCACCACAAATGAAGATGAAGCTCCTGACAACAACATATATTTCAAGTTCCCAACCTCAGAGGCAGTTTCTCAAGAAGTCTTTAGGCCAGCAAAGCTCCATTTTTGTGGAGGGTTTACCCTGTTCGTTACTTTTGTAAACTCATCTACCACCTCCAAGTTTGTGAACAACTGAGCATATTGCATTCCATATATATATATATATATATATATATATATATATATATATATATATATATACACAGATTTTCGAACTCTTCTCCTGTAATTGTGTCTTACTTGGGGCAAAGGTAATGTCAAGGCATTGTTCTGGATAAGAGTGGGAAGATTTTTCATAGCACATAATTACATACACATTGGATACCTTTTCCAATTTTCCATTCGAAATACTGAATCCCTGACACTAACCCATAGCCTACTAGACTCTGACTACTTATCCTAATATGATGGAGAATAATAATCCAAACAGAATAGAAATACAAGCAGTTCAGAGGAGGCATGGTGTATAGTTGAATTTGCCTTTTGCATTATGTGGTGTAGGAGTTATAAATCTAGTCAACTTTTGTTGAAATTGTTCTCCATGTGTTTTTAAAGTTAACAAATATGTGAATTCCTGTCTCCCTTTCTCTGTAGCCTATTTGCACATGTATTTTTATATGCACATATAGAATCCTACAAGGTACAACACGTACATTCTTGTGAAGTGGTTGACTTGGCAGATACACATTGTGAGAAGAGATCACTTCTCCTAAATGCTGTTGGAAGTTAAAATTCGAACTCTCTGTGAGCTTCCTAGTTTAACAACATTATACATAAATCCATGTTCAGTAAAATGAATATTTTTGAAACTGTGGATGATATATATTTCATGGTGAATTTCAATTGGCATATATATTGCTACTTTTTAATGTCTGTGTGCATGTGTGTGTGTGTGTGTGTGTATATATATATATATATACAAACTTTCCAGATTTTTCAAAATATGAAATATATGTGTCTTATTATACATTTCCTAAATTCATTCATATTCATATATGTGAATTTATAATCAACTTTTCACAAGATTATCGTCAGAAATATTCATCCACCTGAAATACGTATTTGTTTCCTAGTACTGAAAACTATCTTCAGTGAATGGTGCCTACAAATCCTAAAATTAATACAGTAACTGACCCAGGTTAACATCAATGCAAATTGATTCCTATGGGACATGATGTGTATTTTGACGTTCATTTTTATTCAAAACTGGTACATTACTATTTCTTCAGTTTATGCACATAATAGGATATATATTTCATCCACAAGTTCGCTAATTTAGAGGCATTTGTTTCACTTTCAATCACTTCCTGCTTCAGAACACATGTATTTTTTCATGGTTCTTGACTGGTCTTTTCATGAGACTTCTTTCCAAACACATTATTTTTGATTTCCATAATCACTTTTGAAGCAAAACTCACACACTTTTCATGATAAACCATAACCTTAATTTTACCATTAGATGTATTACTAGTTGGAATGAATGTATGTATATCAATATAAGATTTCTTATATATTTTAAGATATGAATCCAATGCATTATATAAAGTGGAACCAGTTATATTATTTATTAACAGTATGGTCTATTCATGCATTAGCTCTATATTCATAGACACAAGGTACACGTATTTGTACCCCCAATACTAACTTATTAATCTTCAAAATATTGCTCCCAGAAATGATGGAAAAATTACTCATGTCACCTGATCTACATATACATTTTATCACAGTAATATTCTGGACACAAAATGCAAGGTTCACACTTATTATTGTACCAAAGCCTAAATTGAAAATGAACATGGATTACTAAACACAGCCATGTCCAGGTTGCCTAATGCTCTCAAATATCAATCCAATTAGTGACTATATATTGGCTTCTCCTAAGATCATATATTCAAATTCAACCCTATTGAAAATGTCTAATCCTATCACCCACTTTATACTTTGCCTTATTTCGTAATATCTCTATTGATATCTGTTTTCCTACATATTTTCTCCGGTTCACTATTTTGACTGACTCTTCACATGGGCTAACATTTACATTCACACTCAAAACAAAACCCTATTGATAAAGAATATTTTTTTTCCAAAACCTATACTCACTCTTCTTCCTAAACCTAACAACTATCTTCCTAATCCTACCGACTATCCCTTTTTGACTGAATGTTCTTTTCTACACCCAATCATCAAAGTAAACATTGGGCGAGCTTCGGAGGAAGAGACCACCAAAAGACTATCTCATGCAACAGCAAAGGGTTTATAGGGGGTCAGCATGCAGGGGGTCCGAGCTCACTTGAATAGAGCAGAGAGCCCTGAGAAGAGCTTAAGCAGAGCTTATATACTTTCTTTGGGGAGGGCAGGGAGCGAAGTTTATTGATGGGTGAGGGAGAGTGGGCGGTTTGCATTCAACCGGATGAGGGAGTACATTCTGCAGTTTGGCATTTGGGGACACTACATTCTGGGAACAAGATTAGCAAACAGTTCTCAAGATTTCAACAGTGTTTTGTTAAGCATACAGAAAAAAAAGTGACAAGTACATATTTTATTAATCTTTCATTCCCCACTTCTTCTTCTAGCTACTTTTAATCATAAAAGTGATCATTGGGGGGTGTCACATTCTATGTCTGCTAGTGGGGTATTACCATAAGTTTAAATTGTCCAATTTGAGCTTAGAGAAAAGAAATTACACGGTTGAGCAAACAGGGTTTTATAGTTATCAATAATATGGAGATTATTATCGGACAGGCCAGGGTTGATAAAAAAGTAGTCAAACAGGGGGACTAGGTGAACCAAGTCTCAAACCACTTTTTTTGGTCCTCTCACTCTCTCATTGACGCTCTTCAAGGTGTCTTTTTAATTTAATCATTTTTTTTTACAACTACATTATGCTCGGAATAAACACAAAATTCTTCCCAGGAAGTGACAAATACCTATTTTATTAACCTTTCACTTCCGACTATCCCTTTTTGACTGGATGTTCTCTTCGACATTCAATCATCGAAGGTACAAGGTCCTATGCCATTGTATATTGATTAATCTGACACATCTGTGCACAACTTAATTCAAAGCTAAGTATTCCAATCAAGGGCCCAATGCTCTTTTGGGCTTCAAATCTTACCTAGATTTCTGTTTTCATACATATATTTCACCTATATATTCTCATACATATAGCAGGTTCCCAATACCATTATTCATCCAGCAGAATGATTCCTAACCCAAATCACACATGTTATTAACCCTAACCATACACTGTTCCCTCAATCTAACATTACAGAACAGCAGGGACAGAGTTGGTCTTACAATACAGGAATGTAGTGGATCTTCCACCTGCTGAAAACCTCAAAGGTCCATGCAGAAATGATCCCTGGAGAACATGTAGGCAACTATGAAGGACCTGAGAGAGCAAAAGTCATATTCCATGGAAAACAACCTGGTAAGGATGAAGGGTTGTGTCTCATTCACCCTCTCTCCCTAATGTAGAAAAGATGGACCAACCAAGGCCTTTGTGGAGAGCTGTTCCTGGGTTCCTATGGTTGAGATACCTATCTAACTTGTGAAAGTGTCAGAGGAAGTATGGAAGCAACTGTTCGGAAAAAGTGGTTGCTAAGGCAGTCACCTCATTCAGTTCCTGAAGGAAGTGACCTCACCTCACTTCCTTGGTGATGGAACTCTGTGAACTTGGGATCCTGGAAGTCAGGCATCCAGAACCAGTCCAATTCCCAGTACAGTGGGATCACTTGTTTAAATTTACCAAGGACAGAGTCAGTCTTTCTTGGTACCTACTGATGTGAGGATGGCCAAATGCCAGGAAAGTTTGAAGACTGGCCTTTCCAGAGAAAGCAAGAAGTGGCTCACCGCGGGCTCCTGATATTTCACAGAGTTGGCCAAGGAGACCAGATCTGAGAAAGGACAGGCCATTTCTGGGGAACATAGTATAGCCCACCATTCAGAGGACACTCTGGATAGTCACAGACTTACTTTGGGGAAGGAGGTGCCTTTTTCAGTGTGGGTGTGAGTTTGTGGTTTTTTCTTATATTGTGAGAATAGGTAGGGAAGGCGGCTTGCTTGGTTTGGAGTGGAATGTTTCTAGAAAGTCTTTTGACAAGGCGAGTGTTTCTATGTCTGTGTATCCCACTGTGTCCGTGGTTGTAGACATTAGAAAAGAGAATGAATCAATGGATGTGTCCTGTCTAGTAGAAAGCTTCCCAGCATTCATCCTACCCATTTTAGGAATGGATTGCAGGTTGCCTTATCGATGGACAACATGTACTGTCTTCCTAAGTTCCTGTTTTCTTCCTGAATTCTGGCCACTCTCCAGAATAGGCTCATGGTTTTGTGTCCAAAATATGTACCACCTCCAAACTCTGTGACATGGCCATGTGATCCATAGCTGAAGGGAATGGCAAGCATCTCAGAAAACTCAGATATCAGTGTGACCAGGAAAGTCTCAGTGGAGAAACCCTGCTTTGGCCCTTTTGCTTACCTATTGTTCTGTTGCCCTGAATGTCAGGAAGGTCTTTGCCTCAGGCCACCCTTTGTGAAGCCTGAAGAAAACAGTTTTAAAATGGAAATGAATGGGCATCACCTGTGGCTCTTTGCTTAATTACTTTGGAAAGGAATGTCTCTGAATCAGCCTCTTGGCCCTGTGTGAGGCTGTGGCTTGGATTATCAGCATCGGATGGATCTAAAGAAAGATCCAATGTGTGCATCCAAAACCAAAATGGCAAAAAATCAGTCATTGTGGATGAAGTCTCTTGCCTTCCTCTGTTTGGTTCTTGACCTCCATCAAGGGAGTATTGGGATTTTCTGGGTCAAATGAGTTCTTCCAATCCCTGCAAAGGTGCTTGGGTTTAATAATGACTCCAAATCACATAAGGAATCTATACCTGACAGTCAGTAGGCCTCAAATTTCAGAAACAGAGCAGTATTAATGGCAGAACTATGTGATCAATCCTGGTTCACAGGAAGGGTGCCCAGGCCACCCTGAATTTAGGCAAATGAGGGGAAGGGAGCTTATTATGGACACTCTATTGGGCTGTGCCATTTAAGGAAACCTCCAGCCAGAGGTTATGATGAGTGACTATATGGAAGTAGATCAGGGCCATGTGGGATTGTTTTGATTTTAATTGTGGTAACTTGTGTGGCTTTTGGATGAGATGACTGTGTTCACCTGGCTTTAACACTGGCGTGATTCTCCTAAGAGACTGAGTTCTGTAACTGACTTCAGAGTAGTAATTGCTTTGGAAATGGATATGTTTTAATCAGCCTCTTGGCCCTGTTTGAGGCTATGGCTTATATTATCAGCACCAGACGGATCTAAAGAAAGATCCCATGTGTGCATCCAAAACCAATATAGGCAAAATAGCAGTAATTGTCGATGAACTCTCTCACCTTCCTCTGTAAGGTTCTGAAAGAATAAAAGAAATTGAAATTGAAATGTAAAGAACCAGGTTTTGTAAAGTTTCCAAGCTGCACTCAGCACCTGAAATTCCTGTGGCAGTTAAGACAATTCCCGGATTTGCACATTAGATGTGTGTTGAAATCTTCCCTGAGGACCTAGTTACTTAACAGCCCCTCCCCAGAAACCATGCAGCTCACCACGTATACATCACAGTGCATCCACCAATCAATTTAAATGTATACCCCTTCTTAGGGCTGACCAATCACCCCCTGCCCAACCTGTTCCCGCCAATGAATGTGCTAATCATGTTTTAGAGTTGTTATTTGATTTTCCCGTGGAATATGATGATTTGCTAAAGGAGGCAATGATGTGTGTAAAGTCCCTACCCTCTCTAAAGAATGTATATAAACTCCGCTCGAGTGGTTCTTAGGGCTCTTTGTTCTTTGCTCCTCTGAAGTGAGCCCTGAGCTCCAGCACGCTATACCCCCAATAAACCCTTTGGTGTTGCATGAGAAAGCCTGTTGGTGGTCTTTTCCTCCGATGTTCGCCCCACCTTTTCATCTGGAGGCCCCAGGTGAGATATCCGGCGCAGCGGACGAAAGACCCCAAGGGACTCCTCTCAGGGTAAGAAAGGTGCCTCTTTCTGGTTTCGGGTTTCAGGTGAGGGCTTGGTAAAGTGGCTGTCGGTGACGAGCATTAGCTCTCTCTGACGGTGGCTGGCAGACGTGTCACAGAGCTACTGGCCACGTCCCTGGGGGACACTCCAGAGGATGAGGGAAATCAAGGAATATTAGTTTCCTCAACTCGGTTATATTTTGCTTCAGGATTTGGTTTGCCAGCCCATCAGGTTTTGCTGGCTACACAGTTTTGTTCATTGTCCCGAACTCATGTTGAGTTTACTGTCTGTCTTTATTGTCTAACCCATCAGGTTTTGCCAGTTACTGAGTTCTAATATTTGTCTTGGACCCATGTTAAACGTTTACTGTTTGTCTTTGTCTGTGTTGCGTTTGTGTCTTCACTGTCTCTTTTTGAGTAACTCCCATTATGGGACAAAGCACTTTCATGCTTCTGTCGCTGACCCTTGATCATTGGACTGATGTCCGCTCAAGGGCCCAGAATCATTATTTTTCAGTTAAATGTCAGACCTGGCAGACTCTCTGTGCTTCAGAATGGCCCATCCTCAAAGTCGGGTGGCCCGCAGAAGGATCCTTCTACTTCCCTCTAATCCGAAAAGTCAGAGATATTGTCTTTCAGCCAGGACCACGTGGCCACCCAGATCAACAGCCATATACCCCTTCCCCAGGATCCTATCATTCAAACCTTCCGTTCCCTCCCCATCTTCCCCCCATTCTTCCTGAGTCACAAGACTGGACAATCCTCCCCCTCCTTATCCTCTACCCTCGCTCCCCAACCGCCAACACATTCCAGATGATTCTCCCACCACTGACTCAGCCTCTCCGCCACTAGAGGCAATTGGGCCAGACCCAAGCCCTCCAAGGGACTTCTCCGCAGCAGCAGCAGCCCCTCCTTTTCTGGTGGAAGCTGGGCCACCTGAAGAAACCCGCCAGATACGGAAAATAGAAAACTCAGAAGCCACTGTGATGCTCCCTCTTCGTCCTTATGGGCCCATGAACCGACAAAACTGGGACCCCAACACCTTTGAAGGTTGGTAGCATTTGTCCACTTATCACCGGGCTCTAATAGCGGGGCTCCGAGTGGCCGCCAGAGGGCCGACTAATTTGGCCATGGTAAGAGAGATAATCCAAGGTCCTAATGAGTCTCCCTCTATGATTCTGGAGAGAATTATGGAAGCAAATAGAAAATATACTCCTTTTGATCCTCAGGCAGAGGACAAAAAAACCTCTGTTGCAATGGCCTTTATCCAGCAGGCTGCCCTAGATATTAAGAGAAAGTTACAACGTCTAGATGGATTACAAGATATGACCTTAAGAGATTTAGTCAGAGAAACTGAGAAAGTATATTATAAGAGAGAAACTGAGGAGGAATAGGAACAGATGAGAGAGAAGGAAAGGGAACAAAAGGAGGATGAAAGGAGCAAAAGGCAGACTAAATCATTGGCTAAGGTTTTGGTCAGAGCAGCAAATAGACCAGAAGTTAAAAAGCACGGAGACATGAAGGGATACATGGGCCCATGCCAAAGGCTGCCCCTGGCCTCAGATCAATGTGCCTACTGTAAAGAAAAAGAAAACTTGGACAAAGAGTGGCCCAAAAAGAGGCAGAGAAACCAGTATAGGACGAGACTTGAAGGATCCAGCCACTGCCTCACCCTGAAGTCGTATGGTTTACGAACGAGAGCAGCTTCCTCCAAGATGGTACGTGGTGGGCTGGAGCAGCAGTAGTTAGCAAAACTAATGTCATCTGTTTCTCTGGTCTCACAGAAGAGACATCAGTCAAAAAGGCAGAACTGATTGCCCTTACGAAAGCATTGGTACTAGCAACAGGCAAAAGGGCCACCATATACACTGATAGCCGCTATGCATTTGCCACTGCAAATGTGCACGGGGCTATTTACCAGCAAAGGCAGCTATTAACCTCGGCTGGGAAAGAAATAAAGAAATAAAGAACAAAGATATGATCCTCCACCTTCTCTCAGCAGTGCAGGGCCCTACGGACCTAGGCATAGTGCACTGTCCAGGGCACCAGAAGGGAAACGACCCCGTGGCGGTTGGAAACAGAAGGGCAGATGAGGAAGCTAATTGGCAGCCCTAAACGGAGTGCCTCTGTTCACTTTTTCCACACCGGGGGGAACAACAATCAGGAGACTTGGCCGCACTGGAACATTCAGGCAACTTATCATCTGAGGAGACAGATACAGAACTCTGGGAACCTACAGAGCCAAGCACACAATTTTCAAAAGCCCACCTTTACCTCAAAGACATACACCAGCTCACCCACTTAGACTCTAAGAAATTATAGGCACTCTTAAAGGACCAAAGGAAGGAATTATTATTGACTGACTCACAGAGGAAAGAAATAACTGCGCAGGTGACTACAGCTTGTCAAGTTGGCCAATTAGTTAATACTTACCCATCGAAGCTTACTTCAGGGAAGCGCTTATGAGGAATCAGACCAGGACAATTCTGGGAAGTGAGCTTTACTGAAATAAAGCCAGCAAGGATTGGACTTAAATGTCTCCTAGTCTTTGTAGATACTTTTTCAGGATGGGTCGAAGCCTTCCCCATGAAGAAAGAAACGCTCAGCTGGTGGTCAAAAAGATCCTAGAAGACATTTTCAAAGGTTCAGCCTGCCTAAGGTAATAGGGTCGGATAAGTGACCGGTATTCATGGCCCAGGTAAGACAGGGATTTGCCAGGACCCTGGGGATTAATTGGAAGTTACATTGTGCTTATTGACCCCAGAGCTCAGGACAGGTAGAAAGGATGAATAGAACCATCATAGAGACCTTAACGAAATAAAGCTTGGAGACTGGCATGAAAAATTGGACTCTGTTCCTAAGTTATGCACTGTTTTGTGCAAGAAATACCAAGTCTTCCTCTTTGTGTAACCTCACCCCTTATGAAATTCTCTATGGTGCCCCTCCTTCAGTAAGGGACCTAACCCCAACTATGAGACTTAATGATTCCTTTCACACCCCCTTGCTTGACAGACTTAAAGCCCTTGAACAAAACCAGCACCCAGCGATACCTGTGGAAACAGTTGGCCTCTGCTAATCAGCCTGAAGATGAGGGAACCCCACATCGATATCAAGTGGGAGAGTTCATCTACGTGAGATGGCATCAGGTGTCATCCCTGGAACCCCGCTGGAAAGGACCATACCAGGTGCTGCTTATAACACCCACAGTGGTGAAAGTGGATGAGATCACTTCATAGATCCATACCACCCATCTCATGCCTGCACCCTGTACAGACTCCGGCTGGAAACTGAAACAGACTGGTAACCATCTCAAGTTGCGTGTTCGTCGTGTGGGTAGGGCTATGGATTCTTCCCCTGACCATCAGCAGTCCTAATCCCCATCAGCCTGTTCAGCAACGATGGCAAGTTATAAATCCTACTGGGCAAGTAGGGTGGTGTATTTCACATACAGCCCCCTTATGGAATTGGTGGCCATCTCTCCCCCCGGACATTTGTCAGCTTCCCATAGGCCTCTCTGACTGGGATCTCCCTGACATAGAGGACCCCACACAGATCCCACTCAAATGCAAACCAGGGCAACATAGACCACTTTACCCCATGAATTATGGATGTCATCTCCCCAAGCTCATGTGTAAACTAGCCAGTCAAGACTATTATGTGTGCCCAGCAGATTTCCAAAGTCGCAAACAGGCCCAAACCTGTGGAGGACCCAGTAACTTTTATTTTAGATCTTGGGGTTGTGAACAAACGGAAGCTGCATGGTGGAACCCAAACTCCAGAGACAGCAAGATTTGGGTAGGATGAAATGACACCTGGATTGATCCCAAGAAATGTGCCACTAGCCAAGTGGTGTCAAAAACTCGCTGTGGAAAGAATAGTCTATGTTACCCCCTCAATATAACTTTCACTTCCAAAGGAAGGGGCTACCTCAGAACAAAATGGCCTATGAGAAATACGTGGGGAATGCAATTCTATATTTATGGCCCCAGTTATGACTTTGGTCTCTGGTTCACCCTCCAGCTTAAAAAGAAAGAAAATCCCACAGCAATAGGGCCCAATCCCCTCAAGCCAGGAATTAAGCCTCCTAAACCTCCCATGCCTAGATCTACCAGAACCCCTCTACCATCTCATAATTCCCGGTGTCCGTCTTTGCCTACTTCCCCAGTCCAGAGTACAGCTGACTCCACCCCCTGGGAACTAATTAAAGGAATGTTTATGGTACTGAACTCCACACAGTCAGAACTCATTGCTTTTCAGCCCAGGAATTTGACAGCTCTGTAAATTATTGTGTAATGGTGCAGATACTCCCCAGGGTGCTCTATCATGATGCAGAATCATTCGAAGGTCTACTTGGGGGACAAACAACCCAATTTCACCGGGAGCCATTGTCCCTTACTCTAGCCATCCTATTGGGGATAGGAGGTCCTGCAGGAGTGGGTATGGGAACAGCTGCTATGATCCGTGGGTCACAACAATTGGCCCAATTAGAAACATCAATAGATCAAGACTTGAAGACGTTAGAAACCTCTATCACAGTGCTGCAGGAATCCTTAAACTCTCTCTCTCTCTCTCTGCATTTGTTTTACAGAACAGGGGAGGACTAGATTTCCTCTTCATGAGGGAGGGGGTCTCTGTGCGGCACTGAGAGAATACTGTTGTTTTTATGCTGACCCTACTGGAGTTGCAAAATAATCCATGAGTAAATTAAGAAAATAACTTGAATAGCGCCAGAGAGAAAGGGAGATTCAACAAGGGTGGTTTGAGTCATGTTTTACCCAGTCCCCCTGGTTAACTACACTCCTATCAGACTTAGCTTGACCCCTGATCATCCTTAAGGTGTTGCTAACTGTGGGACCTTGTTTGCTTAACCGCATAGTTTCCTTATTCCAGGCTCAGATTGGGTAGGTAAAACTCATGCTAATCAGACAGAAATATGCTCCACTGGCTGAAATAGAATTTGAGACGCCAGAATAATTATGAAACATTACTTTTAAGATTAAAAGTAGTCAGAAAAAGGAGTGGGAAATGAAAGAATAAAATATATTGAAATTGAAATGTAAAGAACCAGGTTTTGTAAAGCTTTCAAGCTGCACTCAGAACCTGAAATTCCTGTGGCACTTAAGACAATTCCCAGATCTTCCTATTAGATGTGTGTTGAAATCTTCCCTGACCAGCTAGATACTTAACACCCCTTCCCAGAAACCATGCAGATCTGCACGTATACATCTCAGGGCTTCAACCAATCAGTTTAAATGTTAACCCCTTCTCAGGGCTGACCAATCACCCACTGCACGACCTGTTCCCGCCAATGAATGTGCTAATCATGTTTTAGAGTTGTTATTTGATTTTGCTGGGGTATAAGATGATTTTCTAAAAGAGGCTATGATGTATGTAAAAACCCTGCCCTCTCCATAGAATGTATATAAACTCTGCTCAAGTTGTTCTGGGGCTCTTTGTTCTTTGCTCCTCTGAAGTGAGCTCTGAGCCCCAGCATGCTGGACCCACAATAAACCCTTTTGCGGTGGCATGAGACAGTCTCTTGGTGGTCTTTTCCTAAGATGTTCGTCCGAACTTTTCAGTTCCTGACTTCCATCAAGTGAGAATAGGGATCCTTTGGGTCAAAAGAGTTCTTCAAAGCCCTACAGTGGATAGTCCATAGGGGCTTGGGTTTTGTCATGACTCCAAATCACAGAAAGAATCAATACCTGACAGTCAGTAGGCCTCAAATTGGAGAAGCAGGGCAGTATTAACGGCAGGGCTATTTGATCATTCCTGGTTCAAAGGAAGGGTGTACAGTCCACCCTGATGTTAGGCAAATGAGTGGCAAAAGAGCTTATTTTGGACACTGTCTTGGGCTGCACCCCTTATGGAAACTTTCAGCCAGAGGTTATGATGAGTGTCTATATGGAAGAATATGAGGCCCATGTTGGAGTGTTTTGATTTAATTGCGGTCATTTGTGTGGCGGTTGGAAGAGATGCCTGGGTCCTCTTGGGCCTGAACACTGGTGTGATTCCCCTTAGAGACTGAGTGCTGGAACGGACCTCAGAGAAGTGTTGCCATGAATTGTGTTGGGATTTTAGGAGGCCTCGCATGAGAATTGCCCTTGGAAAATGCGATCAGGGTCGCTTTCCACAGAGAGTTGAAATCTCAGCCAGGATATCACATGATTTTATTCTGAAAGACTTGGCAACCATAATTGAGAGTCAAAACGCACATGGACCTCACATGTAGACCTCAATGGGCCTTACTTCATTTGACCTTTTGGCCACTCTTTGGGAACCATTGCCTGTGAGAGTTCTCCAGATCTTTCATTGAAATGAGCTTTCTCACCATTTAAGGGTTCCTAAATGAATTGAAATCCACAGTGCCTCCAATTTCATCCTTGAAAAATGGCTATATAAATACCATTAAATTTTTGAAATTTCAATGACCTGGTGGCACTGGAGAAACTTTGGGTGTCCTGTTGCTGATCATGAGTATACCAGAGAGTGCCTTGATTGACTGGGTTTCCTGAAAATGGTGTAGAACAGAGAAGCCTATAGGTTGGATCCTGCTGAGTAGTGGGCCTAGAGAAGTGGTGGGCATATGTGTGATAAAACATCTGTGGTAAGGGAATGAGGATCTACCATTGGATTCCAAATTGCTTGGGACTGACATCTTGCAGCCAGCATAAATTTCTATTTAAAGGCATCTTGATATATGGAGAGGTTTCAAGGCAATGTTCAGAATGAGCTTGCTATGTTCAAGGGGGTAAACTATGTGGGTTAGAAACCTGGTTGGTGCATTCTCCTGCAGAACCTGACCCACCACACGTGACATAACTCCCACCAGCACTGTGTCCCAGTTGAGCTCCATGTATTTGGTGAAGCAAATACCAAACTCCCAGTGCAGGAGCAAGAAACACAATGGAGAGTGGAAGAGCAATAAATGACTATACAGTCCACACAGGGAGACACTTAGCCACCAGTGGCCACAGTATACCCACAAAAAGAGAATCCAGCACTCTTCCCTCATGTTCATTGGAATATTACAATTTATGTCCTCCAGGTCACATAGATACTGACTCAGCTTTGATCATCTCACTAGAAAAAAAGCAAAAGCTCCTGACAACAACATATATTTCAAGTGCCCAAACTCAGAGGCAGTTTCTCAAGAAGTCATTAGGCCAGCAGAGCTCCATTATTGTGGAGTGTTTACCCTTTCCCTTACTTTTGGAAACTCCTCTACCACGTCCATGGTTGTGAACTCCTTATCATATTTCATTCCAGATAAGTATTCACATATTTTCTAACACTTCTCCTCTAATTGTGTCTTACTTTGGGTGAAGGTAATGTCAAGGCATTGTTCTGGATGAAAGTGGGAAGATTTTTGTGTAGCACATATTTGCATACACATTGGATAAATTTTCCAATTTTCCATTCAAAATACTGAATCCCTGACATTAACACATACTCTACTAGATTCTGAATACTAATCCTAATATGTTGGAGAAAAATAACCCAAAAAGAATAGAACTACAAGCAGTTCAGAGGAGGCATTGTGTATAGTTGGACTTGCCTTTTGCATAATATAGGGTAGGAGTTATAAATCCAGTCAATTTTTTTTGGAAACAGTTCTCCATATGTTTTTAATGCCTATTCAGGACCTGTATTTCTATATGCACATATAGAATCCTACCTGTTACCACACGTTCATTCTTGTGTGGTGGCTGAATTGGCAGATACAAATTCTGACAAGGGATCACTCCTCCTAAACGCTGTTGGAATTGAAAATTCAACCTATGTGTGAGCTTCCTAGTTGAACAACATTATACATAAATCCATGTTCAGTAAAATGAATTTATTTGAATCTGTGCATGATATATATTTCTTGGTGATTTTCAATTGACATATAGTGCTACTTTTTAATGTCTGTGTATATGTGTGTGTGTGTGTGTGTGTGTGTGTGTGTGCATGAGTGTGTATACACACACACACACACACACACGCACACACACACTCTCCAGATTATTCAAAATATGAAATATATGTGTCTTATTTTACACTTCCTAAATTTTTCATATTCATGAATGTGGATTTATAATAATCTTTTCACAAGATTATTCTGAGAAATATTCACATACCTTACTAGAGTCTGACAACTAATCCTAAGATGATGGAGAAAAATAATGCAAACAGAATAGAAATACAAGAAGTTCAGTGGAGGCATGGTGTATAGTTGGACTTGCCTTTTGCATGATAAACGCTAGGTGTTATAAATCTAGTAAATTTTCAATTGAATTAATTCTTCATGTGTTTTTAAAATTAACAAATATGTGAATTCCTGTATCCCTTTCTCTGTATCCTATTCATCACATGTATTTTTACATGCACTTATAGATTTCTACCTGGTATCACAGGTACATTTTTGTGAGGTGGCTGACTTGGCTGATACAAATTCTGAAAAAAGATCACTCCTCTTAAACGCTGTTGGAAACGAAAATTCAACCTATGGTTGAGTCCCCTGGTAGAACAACAATATACATAAATCCATGTTCAGTAAAATATATGTTTTGTCATCTGTGGATAATATATATTTATTGATGAATTTTGATTGGCATATATATTACTACTTTTTAATGTCTCTGTGTGTGTTTTGTGTATATATAAATATGTGTATATATATACAAATACACACTCTCCAGATTTTTCAAACTATGAAATATATGTGTCTTATTTAAATTCCCTAAATTCATTCATGTTCATGGACTTGGATTTATAATCAACTTTTCACAAGATTATTCTCAGAAATATTCATCCACCTGAAAAACATATTTGTATCCTAGTACTGAACACTAAGTTGAATGAATGGTGCATACAAAAACTAATATTTCTACAGTAACTGACCCAGTTTAACATCAATGCAAGTAGATTCCGATGGGAAAAGGTGTGTATTTTGACGTTCAATTTTATTCAACACTGGTACTTAATATTTCTTCATATAATGGACATCATAGGATATATATTTCATCCACAAATTCACAAATTTATGGGCATTTGTTTCACTTACAATCAATTCCTGCTTTTGAACACATGTATTTCTCCAGGTGTCTTGATTGGTCTTTTCATTAGACTTCTTTCCAAACACATTATTTTCTATTTCCATAATCAATTTTGAAGCAAAACTCACACACACTTCATGATAAACTATAACCCTAATATTACCAATAGATATATAACTGGTTTGAATGAATGTATGTACATAAATATAAAATTTCCTGTATATTTTCAGATATCAATTCAATCCATTATTTAAAGTTGAAAACAGTGATACTATTTATTCACAGTATGGTTTAGTCATGCATTATCTCTATATTCATAGAAAAAGGGTGCACCTATTTGTACCCCCAATACTAATTTATATGTCTTCAATATATTGCTCCTAGAAATGGTGGAAGAAATACTCATGTCATCTGATCTACATATATATTTTATCAGTGTAATATTCTGGACACAAAAAAAGCACATGTCACACTTATGTTTGTATCAAATCCTAAATAGAAAGTGTGCATGGATTACTAAAAACACCCATGTCCAGGTTGCCTAATGCTCTCAAATGTCTATCCTATTGGTGACTACATATTTGTTTCTTCCTAAGATTATATATTCAATCTCAAGCCTGTTGAATATGTCTAATCCTATCACTCACTATATACTTTGCCTGATTTCCTAATGTCTCTATTGATATCTGCTTTCCTACATATTTTTTCCAGTTCACCACTGTGACCGACTCTTCACATGTGCTGACATTTACATTCACTCTCTAACCAAAACTCTATTGCTAAAGAACTTTTGGTCCAAATCTTATACTCACTTTTCTATCTAAACCAACACTACCTTCCTAATCCTATCGACTATGCCTTTTTGACTGGATGTTCTCTTAGACATTCAATCAACCAAGGTACATGGTCCTTTGCCATTGTTTATCTATTTATTTGAGACATCTGTGCAGAATATAGTTCAAAGGTAAGTATCCCACTAAAGTGACCAATGCCCTTCTGGGCTTCAAATCTTACCTAGAATTCTGTTTTCATACTTATATTTCACCTCTATATTATTAAATATCACAGAATAACAATACCATTATTCATCCAGCAGAATGATTCCTAACCCTAATCAAACCTGTTATTAACCCTAATCATACACTGTTCCCTAATCTAACTTTACAAAAGAGCAGGCACAGAGTTGGTCTTACAATACAGGAATATAGGGAATCTTTCACCTGCTGAGAAGCTCAAAGGTCCATGTAGATATGATCCCTGGAGAAGATGTAGGGAACTATGAAGGACCTGAGAAAGCGAAAGTCCTATTACATGGCAAAAAAAACCTGGTCAGGACGAAGGGATGTGTCTGAATCAGCCTCTATCTTTTTAATGTAGAGAAGATAAACCAAACCAGGCCTGTGTGGAGAGCTGTTCCAAGTGCCTATGGTTAATATAACATTCTAACTTGTGAAATTGTCACAGGAAATAGGGGCAGCCTCCATCTCAAAGGACCATTTGAAGAAACTGTTAGGACAAAGTGGTTGCCAAGGCAGTGACCTCATTCAGTTTCTGAAGGAAGTGACCTTACCTAATTTCCTTGGTGATGGAACTCTCTGAACTTGGAATCCAGGAAGCCAAGCACCCAGAGGCAGGCCCAGTCTCAGTCCCAGTGGTCTCACTTGTTTAGACTTACCAAGGACAGAGTCCGTCTTTCTTGGTAAATACTGATGTGAGTATGGCCAAATGCCAGGAGAGCTCTGAAGAGCGGCCTTTCCTAAGAACGCAGGTAGTGGCTCACTGCTGGGCCCTGACAACTTCAGAGTTGGCCAAGTAGACCAGATCTTAGACAGGACAGGCCATTTCAGGGGAACAAAAAATGGCCCACCAGTCAGAGGACTCTCTGGATAGTCACATACCTACTTGGGGGAAAGAGGTATCTTTGTGGGTATGGGTGTGAGTTTGTGGTTTTGTCTCATGTTCTAAGAATACGTAGGAAAGGCAGTTTGTTTGGTTTGGAATGGACTGTGTCTAGTAAGTCCTTTGACAAGGCGAGTGTTTCTATGTCTGTGTATCCCACTGTGTCTGTGTTTGTAGATATTAGAAAAGAGAATGCATCAATGGATGTGTTATGTCTAGTAGAAAGCTTCTCAGCATTCATCCTCCCTAATTTATGAATGGAGTGTGGCTTGCCTTATAGATGTACAACACCTACAATCTTCCTAAGTTCCTGTATTCTTCCTGATTTTGGCCTCTCTCTAGAATAGGCTCATGATTTTGTTTCCAAGTTATGTACCACCTCCAAGCTCTGTGACATGGCTATGTACTGGATAGCTGAAGGGAATGGGAGCACATCAGAAAACTCAGATATCAGTGTGACTAGGAGAGTCTCAGTGGAGAAACCCTGCTTTGGGTCTTTTGCTTACCTATTTGTCCGTTGCCCTGAATGTCAGGAAGGTCTTTGCCTCAGGTCGCCCCTTTGTGAAGCCTGAAGAAAACAGTTTTCAGATGGAAATGAATGGGCATCACCTTGGGCTCTTTGCTTAATTGCTTTGGAATGGGATGAGTCTGAATCAGCCTCTTGGTTCTGTGTGAGGCTGTGGCTTAGATTCTCAGCACCTGTTGGGTCTAAAGAAAGATCCCATGTGTGCATCCAAAACGAAAATGGCCAAAAGAGCAGTCATTGTGCATGAAGTCTCTCACCTTCCTCTGTAATGTTCCTTCCTCCGTCAAGTGAGAATAGGGATTCCTTGGGTCTAATGAGTTCTTCAAAGCTCTGTAGAGTCTAGCCCATTGGTTCTTGGGTTTTCTCATAACTCCAATTCACATAAAGAATCTAAACTCCACAGTCAGTAGGCCACAAATTGGAGAAGTGAAGCAGTATTAACAGCAGGCATATTTAATCACTCCTGGTTCACAGGAAGGGAGTCCGGGCCTTTAGGCAAATGAGGGGTAAGGGAGCTTCTTTTGGACACTGTCTTGGGCTGTGCCTCTCAAGTAAACCTCCAGCCAGAGGTTATTATGAGTGTCTTTATGGAAGAAGATGAGGGCTAGGTGGGAGTGTTTTGGTTTTAAATGTGATCACTTGTGTGGCGGTGGGAAGAGATGATTGGTTACACCTGGGCTTCAACTCTGGTGTGATTCCACTTAGAGACTGATTTCTGGAACTGACCTCAGAGAAGTATTGCAATGAATTGTGTTGGGATTTTAGGAGGCCTCGCATGAGAGTCGCCCTTGGAAAATGAGTCTTGGCCCAGGGTTGCTTTCCACAGAGCACTGGAAATCTCAGCCAGGATATCACATTATTTTATTCTGAAAGACTTGGCAACCATAGTTGAGAGTCAAAACAAACAAGGACCTCACATTGTAGACCTCAATGGGCCTGGCTTCATGTGAACTTTTGGCCACTCTTTGGGAAGCCTTGCCTGTGAGAGTTCTCCAGATCTTTCATTGAAATGAGCTTTCTCACCATTTAATGGTTCCTAAATGAATTGAAACCCACAGTGCCTCCAACTTCATCCTTGAAAAATGGTTAGATAAATACCATGAAATGCTTAAAATTCCCATGAGCAGGTGGCACTGGAGAACCTTTGGATGTCCTGTTTCTGATCATAAGTATACCTGAAGGTGCCTTGATTGACTGGGTTTCATGAAAATAATATAGAAAAGACATGCTAGTAAGTTGGAGGCTGCTGAGTAGTGGGCCTAGAGAAATTGTGGGCAGGTGTGTGATAAAAAATCTGTGGTGTGGCCATGTGGATATGCCATTGGCTTCCAAATGGATTAAGACTGATATGGTGCAGCCAGCAGACCCTTCTATGTAAAGGCATCTTGTGATATTGAGGAGTTTCAGGGCAATGTTCAGAATCAGGTTACTATGCTCAAAGAGGCAAGCTTGTGGTATAGAAGCCTGGTTGGTGCATTTTCCTGCAGACCCTGACCCACCAAACGTGACAGAACTCCCTCCAGCACTGTGTCCCAGTTGAACTCCTTGATTTGTGAAGCAAATACCAAACTCCCAGTGCAGCAGCAAGAAACACCACGAAAGATGGAGTATGAACAAATGGGTTCACAGTGCACATGGGGAGACACTTAGCCCCCAGTGGCCACAGTTTACCTACAAAGAGAGGATTTAGCAATGCTTCCTCATGTTCATTTTAAAATAAGTAACCATGTCCTCCAGGTCCCATAGATGCAGACCCAGCTTTGATGGTCTCACTACAATGGAAGCTAAAGCTCCTGAGAACAACATATATTACATGTGCCCAACCTCAGAGGGAGTTTCTTAAGAAGACTTTAGGCCAGCAGAGTTCCATGTTTGTGTGTGGTGAGCCGCTTCTGCAGATTATGGTCGCCATTGCAGGATGGTGCTGGCTCCACTGTGGTCTGTAACAAACAACTCCTTGTTTGGGAGAGTTGGTGCATGGTTTTTCAGTACCCTGTGAGAAAGTTCCACGTGGAAGCTTTGCATTGGGGCTTGGGATGCTTTATTAAGGCTGGAAGGGGCATCCAACAAGGAAGAAGAAGAAATATCAAGGGCCTGAATAAACTGCTGAAAGAAGATTCCTGAGTTGCGTCTTCCTTGCGGGCAAGGGGTCGCGACAAGTGGTGCTGAAAACCCGGGAACCAGAACTTTCAGCAGTCAGGGGTGGTGCACCGGTTAGTCCCAGGTAAGTGGGACCCGCGGTCAAAGCGGGGATTAGTCCCAGGTAAGTGGGACCCGCTATCAAAGCGGCAGCTCCTCTGTAAAGCCAGAGAGAGCATTACATCTTATTGCAGCTGCACTGTGTACTTTCGCTCTTACTTTCACTTTTGTTTTTTGTGTGTCTTTTGTTGTGTCATGAGTGCCGTATCTTCAAGTCCGCTTCTCCTGGCCCTAGAAAACCTGTTACGTTGCAAGGGCCTAGAAGTGAAACATAGTACTTTACAGAGATTTTTATGGAAGACAGATATTGCTGCACCGTGGTTTGCGTTCTCGGGCAGCCTTACTATACCTAGCTGGGGTAAGTTAGGCACAGATCTTGACTTTGCTTCTGAGCAGGGCATATTAGAGGGTGGGGTGATACCCCTTTGGAAGATGATCCGTAGTTGCCTCCCAGATGGCAGATTTCAGGAAGCACTTACTAAAGGACAAGAAGTTTTTGAGCAACTACATGAGGAAAAGTCTGAAGGATCACATAGTGAAGTGGCAGAGAACATTGGGAGTAAGAGTAGTGAGAAGGCAAAAGAGCCTGAAACTAAAAATAGGAGAAGGCTCTACCCAGACTTGGCTGAATTAAAAATGCCTGAGAACACAAGCGGCTCAGAGAGTTCTGAGGACCTTGATATATTGTTACAACAACTACGAAAGATAAAAGTGAAGAAAAAGAAAAAAGGGATACAGGGCACGCAGGCCTAGTGTAAAAAGGGGACGGGATCCAATATCGGTCAACAACACTCTGAGGAGGAGGAGGTAGAATATCTCAAAGAAGATATGGTGCCGGTTGCCCCACCCCCGTATGTGGGGGGGAGCCAAAATTCCGGGAGATATTTTCATGCGCAAGTTTGGAGGACAGTTAAAACAGATATGGGACTTGCATACCCTGTATTTCAGGACAATAACAGGGGAAGATATCATGAGCCTTTAGACTTTAAGAAAATTAAAACCTTGGCGGAATCTTTCCGCACTTATGGCGTGGATGCCGCTTTCACCCTTACTCAGGTGGAGGGACTTGCTAGATTTTGTATGACTCCTTCAGATTGGGCTAGCCTTGTTCGGGCTTGTGTTTCTCCAGGTAAATATTTGGACTGGAGAGCCTTCCTGCTAGAGGGCGCTGTTGAGCAGGCCGCCCAAAACTATGCGGCGGGACACCCCCATTGGGACAAGGATATGCTTTTAGGACAAGGCAGATTTGCTAATCAACAGACAGGATTCCCTCCTGAGGCATATGATCAAATTAACAACATTTGCATTCGGGCATGGAAGTCACTTCCAAATAGAGGAGAGGTGTCTGGTTACTTGACTAAGATTCTGCAGGGCTCTACAGAACCCTTTTCAGATTTTGTAGCAAGGATGGTGGATGCCGCTGGAAAGATTTTTGGGGACCCTAATAGGCACCTACAGGGGCGTAAGCATCCTGTGCTAGCTCATCAAAAGCTTAACAGGTTTGGTCTGGGTTTTTCCTAGGGGCCACTGGGGCTCAAATACCCATAACATGGCTCACCGAGGAGCCTGTTTGGGTGCCTCAGGGGCCTCTTCCCTCGGCTAAACTGGCAGCAGCCCATGATCTAGTCAAAGAACAACTTGATTTGGGTCACATCCAACCTTCTACTTCTCCATGGAATACTCCCATATTTGTCATTAAGAAAAAATCAGGGAAGTGGCGCCTACTGCATGATCTACAAGCAGTTAATGCTCAGATGCAACTTATGAGACCCATTCAAAGAGGGCTGCCTCTGCTCTCCTCTGTTCCTCAAGGCTGGCATATAATTGTTATTGACATTAAAGACTGTTTCTTTTCCATTCCTTTGCATCCTAAAGATTCCCAACGTTTTGCTTTCACCCTTCCCTCGTGTAATCACGAGGAACCAGATCAAAGGTTTGAGTGGGTGGTGTTGGCACAGGGGATGGCTAACAGTCCCACGATTTGCCAAATGTATGTGGGGAAGGCACTCGCACCTCTCAGACATAAGTATTCCTCCACCAATATCATTCATTATATGGATGATGTGTTATCGGCCACAAAATTAGAACAGACAGTTAATGAGGCTTATAAAGAACTCGTGATGCTGTTGGCTCAACATGGACTGCACATCGCACCTGAAAAGGTTCAAACAGGGGATTCTATCAGGTATTTGGGAGCGACAATTGGGTATGACAAATTAAAACCACAAAAAATTACCATCAGGACTCAAGATTTCCAAACTCTAAATGATTTTCAAAAATTGCTGGGAGACATTAATTGGATAAGAGGATATTTACATATTCCTAATATTGTGCTCCAGCCTTTGTATGCTACTCTTAACGGTGATCCAGATCTTGCTTCCCCTCGTAGCCTCACTACTGAGGCTAGAGCGGGCCTTATAAAAGTAGAGCAAGCTATACAGCATGCCACTCTATGCAGGCTCCAGAGTGATAAACCTTTCCAGTTATGTGTGCCTGCCACTATGCGGCAGCCTACTGGAGTACTGTGGCAAGATGGGCCTTTACTATGGATCCACCCACATGTATCCCCAGGAAAATCCTCAGAATATTATCCTGATGCTGTTGCAGCGTTGGCACTTAAAGGGATTCAACAAAGCATTCAATTTTTCGGCCAATCACCTTCTTCTCTTATCATACCCTACACTAAAGCTCAACTTAATGTTTTATGTGCTACTCTAGACAACTGGGCTATTCTGTGTTGCTCGTTTCAAGGGGGTATTGATAATCACTACCCTTCTCATTCATTGCTCCATTTTGTTAAAGAACATCCCATCATTTTCCCTAAGGTAACTTCATCCAGTCCAATTCTGGGGGCTGTTAACATTTTTACTGATGGTTCCAAGTCTGGAATGGGAGCTTATGTAATTAATGACTCTCCCCCTATCCAGCATCAATTTGCTCCTGGAAATCCACAATGGATAGAACTACAAATTGTTATTGAAGTTTTTAAACAGTGTTCTTTTCCTTTTAATCTTATTTCGGACTCCAGCTATGTGGTACAAGCACTAAAAGTCCTGGAGGCCGTGGGAGCTATTAGTGATGCCCACAAGGTGTCTGCTTACTTTACTCAGCTTCAACAGATTATCTCTAACCGCACTGCTTCTTTTTATCCAATGCACATCAGGGCTCACATCTCTCTTCCTGGTCCGTTATCCAGGGTAATGCCTGTGCGTGCGGACTTAGCCACTAGAGGTCAATTGATATGCTTGGCTTCCTCCTTAGAGGGGGCTAAGTTGTTTCACCAAATCTTCCATGTTAATGCATTAATGCTACACAGGCATTTTTCCATTTCAAGAGCGGATGCTCGGCAGATAGTATTGCAATGTCCCCACTATGTCACATTTCTTCATCCCCCTAATTATGGAGTAAACCCACGGGGATTAAAGCCATTGGTTGTTTGGCAAATGGATGTGACACATATACCTGACTTTGGTAACCTCAAGTATGTGCATGTTTCCGTTGATACGTGCTCTGGAATTATCCATGCTTCTGCTTTATCAGGAGAAAAGGCACGTAATGTCATTACTCACTGTTTAGAGGCATGGGCAGCATGGGGTGCACCTGCATCCCTTAAGACTGATAATGGACCTGCTTATACTGGCAGACAATTTACAGCTTTTTGTTCTACTATGGGAGTGCAACTTACTCATGGTTTGCCTTACAATCCTCAAGGACAAGGCATTGTTGAGTGTGCTCATCGCACCTTAAAGGAAACTTTACAAAAACAAAAAGGGGGAATAAGAGCTGAACACACTCCTAAAGAACGCCTGTCCTTAGCTCTCTTTACCATTAATTTTTCGAATTTGGATATTCATGGTGGCTTTGCGGATGATAGACATGTGTCCCCTCAGCCCTCTGTGATTGGGTATGTTAAGTGGAAGGATGTTCTTACGGGCCAATGGAACGGCCCTGACCCCGTGCTGACATGGGCACGAGGATCTGTATGTGTTTTTCCCCAGGATCGTACGGAACCGTTGTGGGTCCCTGAACGCTTGACAAGAAGAGTCTCGACATCAACTGACCAGCAACAAGAGATACCACAACAATTCTGTGATGAGGATCTTCATTCTGCTAAGTGCTCTGGCTCTGGTGCTTGTGCTGATGGCACAGGCGACACCAATGCGGTGGTGGGCAGTGGCACGGGCATGGCCAATGCCGATGCCGGTTCATGGTAATTCTAGTGTCCTCCCCACTCTTTTTTCTACCTCATGTGAGATGTCTGCTCCCTGTGCCTCTCCTAGAGGGGACATGGAGAGAATTTTTAATCAATCTCAAGTTAATCTAACAGGAGTTTTTTGTTTCAGACTTAAAAACGCTAATTGCATTAGCCTTAAGACCAAAAATTTGACTAACTGGGAGGACCCATTGTGGTCCAATCAGGTCTCAGGGAGCATTATCAGTGCTGTATTGAGCAAGGTAGCTTCGGGGAAGCAATCAGGCTCAGGAACCCCCGCAAACAGTAGCTCTGCTCTTAACATAACTACCTTGGCTATTATCTCCGAGGTACTAATCCCAGTGCCTCCTTCTTCTAGTAGTATTCATGATGCCACTCATTTCAAGGCCTCTCCTTACTGTTCCCCTAATCTTGGTTTCCCCCCAACATTTACGCCTTGTCAGGATCATTCTTGGGAGAAACATCAAGTTGCTAAAGGTTTCTCCCTTTCCCCCTCTCTTAAGAGGTATGTTTATAACTTTAACAATAGTGCCAACTCCTCTACAGGAGTAGGTTGGTCCTGGTTTCAATGGCTGATTTCCAATGAAAAGGGGGCTTCAGCCGATATTTCTGCATTGGTTCAGTTGGTAGGAGCCAAAAGTTGGCTGACTAATGTTTCTGGTACTGTTAGGGAAAGTGAACGAGGTAATAGACTTACATCTGTTTCATTCAACTCTCTGTTGTATAATGCCACAATGCCTCCTGCAATGGTCTGTGTCCAATCCCCCTTCTTATTCCTTTTGGCTAAGGCCACCTTGTCGGGGATACTGGATTGTTCTCATACTACCAGTCTCTTATCTGAGTGTTGGAATGGTTCCTGGACTGTAGCAGTGGTTATGAAAATTCCAACTTTTGTCCCAATCCCGGTCACTGCAGATCCTGATAAATTCCCTATTGTTGAGCTACATAGAGTCCGCAGAGATTTTGGAATCACAGCGGCTATAGTGACAGCCGTGGCGGTATCTGCTGCTGCAGCGGTTACGGCCGGAGTGGCTATGGCCAATCAAGTACAAACTGCTGCCACCATTAATCAAGTTGTCCAACAAACTTCCACCATACTTGAATCCCAAAATACAATTAATCAACATATTTTGTCAGGGATTTTAGCTGCCAACCAAAGAATAGATTTACTCCAAGCTCAGGTAGAAGAATTGGCTGACTTAGTGCTTTGGGGTTGTGTTGACCAACGTGCACATTTATGCATAACCTCTGTCAGATTTAATGATTCCAGGAATGTTTCCCGCATCATTGGCGAATATTTGGCTGGAAATTGGTCCATGGAAGCGGAAGACATGATCCAGTCTCAACTAACCCTGATAGGTGTCTTGAATAACACCCGTGTTGATCCCGTGACTTTGGGTCAATTCACCGATTGGATATCTTCTGCTTTTTCCTTTTTTAAAGAGTGGGTGGGGGTAGGCATTTTTGGTGCAATGTGTTGCTTCGGTATGTTTCTCTGTTTGTGGTTTCTCTGTTGCCTCAAGGCCCGCAATGCTCACGATAAGGCTATGATCATCCAAGCTCTTGCAGCTTTAGAAAATGGCAATTCACCTCAAGTCTGGCTTGCGCATGTTAAACAGTAAATCTTTGAGATGGTTGTTGCACCCCAAGTTATTATAACATTGCACTGGGATCGGCATGTCTTTCCTCGTTATTCTCTTAGTGTTGGAAAGCCCTTGCACTCTGCCGGTCTTGCTGCCATTGCACGCAGGTGGGTTTCCACACTAATGCTTCTCTATCGCCTTAAAGTCCGTGCCTTTCTTTCAGGGTGCTGTCAACTCGTTTGTCGTTGTGTACAGCCACAGTTCAGCCTCAGCTGTCCCCCTTCGTCCACCTTCGTCATGATACAGGATGCGAGGCAAGGCACTGCACTTGAGTGATCCTTGAAGTGGACCTCAAGGAGAGCATGTCCTATTGCATGCGGGTTTGATGTCCACGCCCCGCCCCACGAAAAAGGCGTCGGCTGATATGGCTTCAGATCTGGGGAAGGGCCCTCCTTAGGACTGAGCCATACTATGCAGCCACTTCTGCACAGTGGGATAGGACCTCTACTCTCGCCTGTATTGTTTTCAGAAAACAGAAAGGGGGAACTGTGGTGAGCCGCTTCTGCAGATTATGGTCGCCATTGCAGGATGGCGCTGGATCCACTGTGGTCTGTAACAAACAACTCCTTGTTTGGGAGAGTTGGTGCATGGTTTTTCAGCACCCTGTTAGAAAGTTCCACGTGGCAGCTTTGCATTGGGGCTTGGGATGCTTTATTAAGGCTGGGAGGGGCATCCAACAAGGAAGAAGAAGAAATATCAAGGGCCTGAATAAACTGCTGAAAGAAGATTCCTGAGTTGCGTCTTCCTTGTGGGCAAGGGGTCTCGACATTTGTGGAGTGTTTACATTGTCCCTTACTTTTGGAAACTCCTCTACCACCCCCAAAGTTGTGAAAATTGAGCAGTTTTCATTGCAGATATATATTCACAGATTTTTCTAACTCTTCTCCTCTAACTGTGTCATACTTGGGGCGAAGGTAATGTCGCAGCATTGTTCTGGATGAGATTGAAAAGATTTTTGTGTAGCAAATATTTGCATACACATTGGATCCATTTTTCAATTTTCCATTTGAAATACTGAATACATGACACTATCCCATACCCTACTAGTCTTTGACTATTCATCCTAATATGATGGAGAAAAATAACCTAAAAAGAATACAAATACAAGCAGTTTAGAGGAGGCATGGTATATAGTTGAACTTTCCTTTTGCATGATAAACAGTAGGTGTTATAAATCTAGTCAATTTTTTATTAAAATAGTTCTCTATGTGTTTTTAAAATTCACTACTATGTGAATTCCTGTCTCCCTTTCTCTGTAGCCTATTCATCATCACATGTATTTTTATATGCACTTATAAAATCCTACCTGGTATTATAGGTACATTTTTGTGAGGTTGCTGACTTGGCAGGTACAAATTGTGAGAAGAGATCACTCCTCCTAAACGCTGTTGGAACTGAAAATTCCACCTATAGGGGAGCTTCCTAGTAGAACGACATTATACATAAACTCATGTTCAGTAAAATAAATATTTTTACATATGTGGATGATATATATTTAAAGATGAATTTCGATTGGCATATATATTAGTACTTTTTAATGTCTGTGTGTGTGTTTTGTGTATATATGTATATGTGTATATATATATATATATATATATATATATATATATATATATATACACTCTCCAGATTTTTCAAACTATGAAATATATGTGTCTTATTTAAATTTCCTAAATTCATTCATGTTCATGGACTTAGATTTATAATCAACTTTTCACAATATTATTCTTAGAAATATTCATCCACCTTAAATACATATTTGTTTACTAGTAGTGAAAACTAACTTCAGTGAATGGTGTATACAAATCCTAATAATTCTACAGTAATTGACCCAGTCAAACATCAATGCAAGTATATTCCTATGGAACATGATATGTAATTTGATGTTTATTTTTATTCAACATTGGTACATTATTATTTCTTCAGTTTTTGCACATCATAGGATATATATTTCATCCACAAGTGAGCACATTTATAGGCATTTGTTTCAACTTTAATCACTTCCTGCTTCAGAACACATGTATTGTCAGGGTTTCTTGACTGGATTTTTCATGAGACTTCTTTCCAAACACATTATTTTCGATTTCCA
Organism: Callospermophilus lateralis; assembly: GCF_048772815.1. Classification (NCBI taxonomy): domain Eukaryota; kingdom Metazoa; phylum Chordata; class Mammalia; order Rodentia; family Sciuridae; genus Callospermophilus; species Callospermophilus lateralis. The sequence continues at coordinate 239,301 of NW_027514499.1, read as the reverse complement.
TAATCACTTTAGAAGCAAAACTCACACAGTCTTCATGATAAACCAAAACACTAATATTACCATTAGATGAATAACTGGTTGGAATGAATGATTGTATATCCACATAAGATTTCCTGTAATTTTTCAGATATCAATTCAAACCATTATTTAAAGTTGGAACAAGTTATATTATTTATTCACAGTATGGTCTATTCATGCTTTATCTCTATATTCATAAACACAGGGTACAACTATTTTTACCCCCAATACTAATTTATACGTCTTCATTATATTGCTCCCAGAAATGGTGGAAGAAATACTTATGTCACCTGATTTATGTATACATTTTATCACAGTAATATTCTGGACAAAAATTGTAAAGGTCACACTTATGATTCTACCAAAGCCTAAATGGAAAGTGAACATAGATTACTAAAAACATCTATTTCAAGGTTGCCTAATGCTCTCAAATGTCAATCCTATTGGTAACTACGTATTTCTTTCTTTCTAAGATTATATATTCAAACTCAACCCTGTTGAAAATGTCTAATCCTCTCACTCACTTTATACATTGCCTGATTTAGTAATGCCTCTATTGATATCTGCTTTTCTACATATTTTCCCCAGTTCATGATAGTGACTGACTCTTCATATGATCTGACATATACATTCGCTCTCTAACTGAATCCCTATTGCTAAAGAACTTTTGGTCCAAATCATAGACTCACTCTTCTTCCTAAACCTACCGACTATCTTTCAAATCCTAATGACTATCCTTTTTTGAGTGGATGTTCTCTTCTACATTCAATCTTCCAAGGTACAAGGTCCTGTGCCATTGTATATCAAATTTTCTGAGACATCTGTGCAGAACATAATTCAAAGCTAAGTATCCCAATCAAGGGCCCAATGCCCTTGTGGGTTTTAAATCATACCTAGATTTCTGTTTTCATAATTATATTTCACCTCTACATTCTTGTAAATATCGCAGGTTCCCAATACAATTATTCATGGAGCAGAATGATTTCTAACCCAAATCAAACCTGTTATTAACCCTAAATATACACTGTTCCCTCAATCTCATTTTACAGAAGAGCAGGGACAGAGTTGTTCTTACAATACAGGAAAGTAGGGGACATTCAACCTGCTGAGAACCTCAAAGGTCCATGCAGAAATGATACCTGGAGAAGTTGTAGGCAGGTATGAAGGACCTAAGAGAGCAAAGGCCAATTTGCATGGCAAACAACCTGGTCAGGATGAAAGGATGTTTCTGAATCAGGCTCTCTCTTCTTATTGTGGAGAAGATGGACCAAACCAGGCCTGTGTGGAGAGCTGTTCCCGGGTGCCTATGATTGATATACCATTCTAACTTGTGAAAGTGTCAGAGAAAGTAGGGACAGCCACCATCTCACTGGACCTTTGGAAGCAATTGTTAGGACAAAGGGGTTGCCAAGGCAGTGACCTCATTCAGTTCCAAAGAAAGTGATGTACCTCATTTCCTTGGTGATGGAACTCTCTGAACTTGGTATCCAAGAAGCCAGGCACCCAGATGCATTCCCAGTCCCAGTCCCAGTGGGCTCACTTGTGTGGATTTACCAAGGACAGTTAGTCTTTCTTGGTACCTACTGATGTGAGGATGGCAAAATGCCAGGAGAGCTCTTAAGAGGGACCTTTCCTGATAAAGCAGGTAGTGGCTCACCACTTTTTCCTGACAACTTCACAGTGTTGGCCAAGGAAACAAGAGAGGGTACAGGCCATTTCGGGGGAACATAGTATGGCCCACCAGTCAGAGGACACACCGGATAGTCAAAGACTTACTTGGGGGAAGGAGGTGCCTTTGTGAGTGTGGGTTTGTTGTTTTCACTCATGTTCTGAGAATAGGTAGGAAAGGCGTTTTTTTTTTGTTTGTTTGTTTTTTTTTTTGTTTGTTTGGAGTGAACTGTTTCTAGTAAGTCGTTCGACAAGGTGAGTGTTTCTATATCTGTGTATCCCACTGTGTCCGTGGTTGTAGACACGAGAAAAGACAATGCAACAATGGATGTGTCCTGTCTACTAGAAAACTTCCCAGAATTCATCCTGTCTAACTTATGAATGGAGTGTGGCTTTCCTTATGGATGGGCAAAACCTACTACCTTCCTAAGTCCCATTTTTTCTTCCTGAATTCTGGCCACTCTCCAGAATAGGATCATGGATTTGTGTCCAAGATAGGTGCCAACTCCAACGTCTGTGACATGGCCTTGTACTGGATAGCTGAATGGAATGGCCAGTATCTCAGAAAACTCAGATATCAGTGTGACCAGGAAACTCTCAGTGGAGAAACCCTGCTTTGGGTCATTTGCTAACCTATTGTTCTGTTGCCCTGAATTTCAGGAACGTCTTTGCCTCAGGCCACCCCTTTATGAACCCTGAAGAAAACAGTTTTCAAATGTAAATGAATGGGCATCACCTTGGATTCTTTGCTTAATTTCTTTGGAATAGGATGTGTCTGAATCAGCCTCTTGGCCCTGTGTGAGGCTGTGGCTTATATTCTCAGCACCTGATGGATCTAAAGAAAGATTCCATGTGTGCATCCAAAACCAAAATGGCAAAATGTTCAGTCATTGTGAATGAATTATATTGCCTTCCTCTGTTAGGTTCCTGAAATCCATCAAGTGAGAATAGGGATCCTTTGGGTCAAATGAGTTCCTCAAATCTCTGCAGAAGGGCTTGTCTTTTCTCCTGATTCCAATTCACATAAAGAATCTAAACCCCACAGTCAGAAGGCCTCAAATTGGAGAAGCGGAGCAGTATTAAGGGCAGGAATATTTGATGACTCCGGTTTCACAGGAAGGGTTTCCAGCCCACCCTGACTTTAGCCAAATGAGGGACATGGAGCTTATTTTGGACACTCTTTGGAATGTGCCCCTCATGGAAAGCTCCAACCAGAGGTTATGATGAGTGTCTACATGGAAGAAGATGGAAGCCATGTGGGAGTGTTTTGGTTTTAATTGTGGTCATTTGTTTGGCGGTGTGGAGAGATGACTGGGTCAACCTGGGCTTGAACTCTGGTGTGATTCCCCTTAGAGACTGCGTTCTGGAACTGACTCAGAGAAGTATTGTCATAAATTGTGTTGGGATTTTATGAGGCCACTCATGAGAGTCGCCCTTGGAAACAGAGAGCTTGGCCCAGGGTGGCTTTCCTCAGAGTACTGAGAATCTCAGCCAGGATATCACAGGATTTTATTCTTTAATACTTGGCAGCAATAGTTGAGAGTCAAAACACACATGGAACTCATATTGGAGAACTCAATGGGCCTGGCATCATGTGACCTTTTGTCCACTCTTTTGGAAGCCTTGCATGTGAGAGTTCTCCAGAGCTTTCTTTGAAATGAACTTCCTCAACTTTTAATGGTTCCTGAATGAATTGAAACCCACAGTGCCTCCAACTTCATCCTTGAAAAATGGCTACATAAATACCATGAAATTTTTGAAATTCCCATGACCTGGTTGCACTGGAGAACCTTTGGATGTTCTGTTGCTGATCATGAGTGTACCAGACCGTGCCTTGTTTGACTGGGTTTCATGAAAATGGTGTAGAACAGAGATGCCAGTATATTGAAGCCTGCAGAGTAGTGGGCCAAGAGCTGTGGTGTGCAGGTGTGAGAAAAAATATCTGTGGTTGAGACATGTGGATCTCCCATTGACTTCCAAATAGCTTGTGGCTGACATGGTGCAGCCATCAGGCTCTTTCTTGTAAAGGCATCTTTTTATATGGAGAGGTTTCAGGGCAATCTTCAGAATAGGGTTGCTCTGGTCAAGGAGAAAGCTATGTGGGATAGAAGCCTGTTTGGTGCATTCTCCTGCAGACCCTGACAAACCACATGTGACATAACTCCCTCCAACACTGTGTCCCAGATGAACTCCTTGTATTTCATGAAGCAAATACCAAACACCCAGTGCAGGAGCAAGAAACACCATGGAAAGTGGAGGATGACCAAATGGCTTCACAGTCCACACGGGGAGACACTTACCCACAGTGGCCACAGTTTACATACAAATGGAGAATTCGGCACTGCTGTCTCATGTTCATTGGACATAGATGCAGGGTCAGTTTTGATGTTCTCACTACAAAGGAACATAGTTTCTGACAAGCTCCTGAGAACAACAAATATTTCAAGTGTCCAACCACAGAGGCAGTTTCTCAAGAAGTATTATTCCGGCAGAGCTCCATGTACGTGGAGTGTTTAACCTGTCCCTTAGTTTTGGAAATTCCTCTACCACCTCCAAGGTTGTGAACTCCTGATTATTTTCCATTGCAGATATGTATTCACATATTTTCTAACTATTTTCCTCTAATTGTGTCTTACTTGGGGTGAAGGTAATGTAAAGGCATTTTTCTGGATGAGAGTAGGAAGATTTTTGTGTAGCACATATTTGCATACACATTGGATACATTTTCCTATTTTCCATTCGACATACTGAATCCCTGACAATAACCCATACCCAACTAGACTCTTACTGATAATCCTAATATGATGGAGAAAAATAACCCAAACAGAACAGAAATACAAGCAGTTCAGTGGATGTATCACATATAGTTGGACTTGCCTTTTGCATAACAAATTGTAGGTGTTTCAAATCTTGTCAATTTTAATTGATATAGTTCTCCATGAGTTTTTAAAGTTAACAACTATGTGAATTTCTGTCTCCCTTTCTCTGTAGCCTATTCAGCACATGTATTTTTATATGCACATATAGAATCCTACCTGGTGTCACTAGTACATTATTGTGAGTGCATGCATTGGCAGATACAAATTGTGAGAAGAGATCACCACTCCTAAACACTTTTGGAATTTAAAATTCAACCTATGGGTGACCTTCCTAGTGGAATATTATACATAAATCCATTTTCATTAAAATATAAATTTTTCCATCTCTGGAGGATATATATTTCATGATGAATTTCGATTGGCATATATCTTGCTACATTTTAATGTCTCTGTGTGTGTTTTGTATATATACATATATATATATATATATATATATATATATATATATATATATATATATATATACTGTCCAGATTTTTCAAAATATGAAATATATGTTTCTTATATACACTCCCTGAATTGATTCATGTTCATGTATGTGGATTTATAATCAACTTTTCACAAGATTTTTCTCAGAAATATTCATCCACGTGAAATACATGTTTGTTTCCTAGTACAACAAACTCACTACAGTGAATGGTGGTTACAGATCCTAATATTGCTACACTAACTGACTCAGTTTAACATCAATGCAAGTAGATTCCTATGGGACATGGTGTATATTTTGAGGTTCATTTTCATTCAACACTGGTATATTACTATTTCTTAAGTTTTTGAACATCAAAATATATATATTTCATCCACAAGTTCACAAATTTATAGGCATTTGTTTCAGTTTCCATCATTTCCTGCTTCAGAACACATGATTTCCTCCAGGTTTCTTGACTGGCCTTTTCATGAAACTTCTTTCCAAACACATTATTTTCGATTTTCATAATCAATTTTAAAGCAAACCTCACACACTCTTCATGATAAAGCATAACCCTAAAATTACCATTAGATGTATAACTGGTTGTAATGAATGGATGTATATCAATATAAAATTTCCTGTATATTTTCAGATATCAATTCAATCCATTATTTAAAGTTGGAGCCAGTTATATTATTTATTCACAGTATGGTCTATTCATGCATTTTCTCTATATTCAGAGACACAGGGCACACCTATTTTTACTCCCAAAATTAATTTATATGTCTTCAAAAACTTGTTTGCAAAATTGGTGGAAGAAATACTCATGTTCCCTGATGTACATATACATTTTATCACAGTAATATTCTGGACACAAAATGCAAAGTCACATTTATGATTGTACCAAATCCTAAATGGAAAGTGAGCATGGATTACAAAAATCATCCATCTCCAGGTTGCCTAATGCTCTCAATTGTAAATCCTATTTGTGACTATATATTTGCTTCCTCCTAAGATTATATACTCAACCTCAAGCCTGTTGAAAATGTCTAATCCAATCACTCACTTTATTCTTTTCCTGATTTCCTAATATCTCTATTGATATCTACTTTCCTACATATTTTCCCCAGTTCATCTTTGTGACTGACTCTTCACATGTTCTGACATTTACATTCACTCTCTACTCGAAACCCTCTTGCGAAAGAACTTATGGTCCAAATCATTTACTCACTCTTCTTCCTAAACCTACGGACGATCATCCTAATCCTACTGACTATCTTTTTATGACTGGATGTTCTCTTCTACATTCAATTATCCAAGGTACAAGGTCCTATGCCATTGTATATGGATTTATCTGAGATAACTGTGCGGAACATAATTCAAAGATAAGTATCCAACTCAAGGCCCCAATTTGCCCTTCAGGGCTTCAAATCTTACTTAGATTTCTGTTTTCATAATTATATTTCCCCTTTCTTGTAAATATCACAGGTTTCAAGTACCATTATTCATCCCACAGAATGATTCCTAACTCAAATTGAACATGCTATTAACCCTAAACATACACTGTTCCCTCAATCTAACTTTACAGAAGAGCAGGATCAGAGTTGGTCTTACAAAAGAGGAATGTAGGGGATCTTCCACCTGCTGAGAACCTCAAAGGTCCATGCAGAAATAATCCCTGGAGAAGTTGTAGGCAGCCATGAAGAACCTGAGAGAGCACAAGTCATCTTCCATGGCAAACATCCTGGTCAGGATGAAGGTTTGTGTCTGAATCAGCCTTTCTCTTCTTAATGTAGAGAAGATGGACCAAACCAGGCCTGTGTGGAGAGATGTTCCTGGGTGCCTATGGTTGATATACCATCCTAACTTGTGAAAGTGTCACAGGAAGTAGGGGTAGCCTCCATCTATTGGGACCGTTTAATGGAACTGTTAGGACAAAGTGGTCGCCAAGGTAGTGACCTCATTCTGTTCCTGAATGAAGTGACCTACCTCACTTTCTTGGTGATGGAACTATCCGAACTTGGGATCCAGGAATCCAGGCACCCAGAGCGAGTCCCAGTCCCAGTTCCAGTGGGCTCAGTTTTTTGAAATAACCAAGGACAGTGTCAGTCTTCCTTGGTACCTACTTATGTGAGGATTGCCAAATGCCAGCAGCGCTCTGAAGAGTGTACTTTTTCAGAAAGCATGTAGTTGTTCATCGCTTGCTCCTCACAACTCCTCAGAGTTGGCCAAGGAGACCAGATCTGAGACAGGACAAGCCATTTCGGGAAAACATAGTAGGGCCCACGAGTCATTGGACACTCCTGATGGTCACAGACCTATTTGTGAAAACGAGGTGCCTTTGTGGGTGTGGGTGTGAGTTTGTGATTTTGTCTCATGTTCTGAGAATAGGTAGGAAAGGTGGTTTGTTTGGTTTGGAGTGGACTGTGTCTGGTAAGTCCTTTGAGGAGCCGAGTTTTTCTATGTCTGTCTATCTCTCTGTGACCTTGGTTGTAGATATTAGAAAAGAGAATGCATCAATGAATGTGTCCTGTGTAGTAGAAATCTTCCCAGAATTCATCCTACTAAATTTATGAAAGGAATTCAGCTTGCCTTATGGATGGGCAATGCCTACTATCTTCCAAAGTTTCTCTTTTCTTCCTGAATTTTGCCACTCTCCAGAATAGGATCATGGTTTTGTGTCCAAATTATTTACCACCTCCAATCTCTGTGACATAGCCATGTACTGGATAGCTGAAGGGAATTGGAGCATCTCAGAAAACCCAGATATCAATGTGACCAGGAAAGTCTCAGTGGGGAAACCCTGATTTGGGCCTATTGCTTACCTATTCTTCTGTTGCCCTTAATGTCAGGAAGGCCTTTGCCTCTGGCCACACCTTTGTGAAGCCTGAACAAAACAGTTTTCAAATGGAAATGAATGGACATCACCTGTGGCTCTTTGCTTAATTGCTTAGGAAAGGGATGTGTCTGAATCAGCCACTTGGCCCTGTGTGAGGCTTTGGCTTAGATTCTCAGCACTTGATGGATCTAAAGAAAGATCCCATGTTTACATCCATAACCAAAATGCCAAAAAGTGCAGTAATTGTGGATGAACTCTCTCGCCTTCCTCTGTAAGGTTCCTGACCTCCATCAAGTGAGAATAGGGATCCTTTGGGTCAAATGAGCTCTTCAAATCCCTGCAGAGTCTAGCCCATAGTTGCTTGTGTTGTCTCATGACTCCAAATCACATACATAATCAATACATGACAGTGAGTAGGCCTCAAATTGGAGAAGCACAGCAGTATTTAGGGCAGGCCTATTTGATCACTCCTGTTTCACAGGAAGTGTTTCCAGGCCACCCAGACTTTAGGCAAATGAGGGGCAAGGAAGTCTATTTTGGACACTGTCTTGTGCTGCACCCCTCATGGAAACATACACCCAGAGGTTATGATGAATGTCTATATGGATAAAGATGAGGGTCATGTGGGAGTGTTTTGGTTTAAATTGTGGTCATTTGTGTGGCAGTTGGAAGAGATGACTGGGTCCACCTGCTCTTGAACTCTGGTGTGATTTCCCTTAGAGACTGAGTTCTGGAACTAACCTCAGAGAAGTATTGCCATGAATTGTGTTGGCATTTAAGGAGGCCATGCATGAGAGTCACCCTTGGAACCTGAGATCTAGGCCCAGGTGGCTTTCCAGAGAGCACTGGAAATCTCAGGCGGAATATCACATGATTTTATTCTGAAAAACTTGGCAGCCATAGTTGAGAGTCAAAACACACATGGACCTCACATTGTAGACCTCAACAGCGCTGGCTTCATGTGACCTTTTGGACACTCTTTGGGAAACCTTGCCTGTTATCATTCTCCAGAGCTTTCATTGAAATGAGCTTCCTCACCATTTAATGGTTCCTGAATGAATTGAAACCCACAGTGCCTCCAACTTCATCCTTGAAAAATGGCTAGATAAATAAAATGAAATTTTTGAAATTCCCATGACCAGGTGGCACTGGAGAACCTTTGGATGTCCTGTTGCTGATCAAGAGTGTACCAGACAGTTCCTTGATTGACTGGGTTTCATGAAAATGGTGTAGAACAGAGATGCCATTAAGTTAGAGCCTGCAGAGTAGTGGGCCTACAAAGTGGTGTGCAGTTGTGTGATAATACATTTGTGTTGTGGCCATGTAGATCTGCCATTGGCTTCCAAATTGCTTGTGACTGACATGGTGCAGGCAGGAGACACGTATATGTAAAAGCATGTTTTTATATGGAGAGGTTTCAGGGCAATGTTAAGAATCAAGTTTCTATGCACAAGTTGGCAAGCTATGTGGGAAAGAAGCCTGGTTGGTGCATTCTCCTGCAGACCCTGACCCACCGCAAGTGACAGAACTTCGTCTAGCACTGTGTCCCTGTTGAACTTCTTGTATTTTGTGAAGGAAATACCAAACTCCCAGTGCAGCAGCAAAAAACACCACGAAAAGTGGAGGATGACCAAATGGTTCCACAGTCCCCACGGAGAGACACTTAGACCCATGTGGCCACTGTTTACCTACAAAGAGTGAATTCAGAACGGTTGCCTCAAGTTTACTGGAAAATAAGAAACCATATCCTTCAGGTCACATAGATGTAGACCCAGCTTTGATGGTCCCACTACAAAGAAAGCTAAAGCTCCTGAAAATAACATATATTTCAAGTGCCCAAACTCAGAGGAAGTTTCTCAAGATGTCTTTAGGCTAGCAGACCTCCATGTTTGAGGAGTGTTTACCATGTCCGTTACTTTTGGAAACTCCTCTACCACCTCCAAGGTTGTGAACTCCCGAGAATTTTCCATTCCAGATATGTATTCACAGATTTTCTAACACCACTGTTCTAACTGTGACTTACTTCAGACGAAGGGAATGTCAAAGCTTTGTTCTGGATGAGAGTGGGATGATTTTTGTGTAGCACATATTTGCATACACATTGGATTCATTATCGTATTTTCCATTTGAAATATTGAATCCCAGACAGTAACCCATAACAAACTAGACTCTGACTACTAATCCTAATATGATGCAGTAAAATAACCCAAACAGAATAGAAATGCAAGCAGTTCAGTGGAGGCATGGTGTAGAGTTGGACTTGCCTTTTGCATAAAAAAGGGTAGGTGTTATAAATATAGTCAATTTTCTGTTGAAATAGTTCTCCATGTGTTTTTAATGTTAACAAATATGTGAATTCCTGTCTCCCTCTCTCTGTAGCCTATTCAGCACATGCATTTTTATATACACATATAGAATACTACCTGGTATCACACGTACATTTTTGTGAGGTGGCTGACGTGGCAGATACAAATTGTGAGAAGAGATCACTCCTCCTAAATGCTGTTGGAACTGAAAATTCAATGTATGGGTAAACTTGCTAGTTCAACAACATTATGCATAAATCTATCTTCAATAAAATGAATATTTTTGGATCTGTGGATGATATATATTTCATGGTGAATTTCAATTGATATATATATATTGCTATTTTTAATGTCTCAGTGTGTGTGTGTGTGTGTGTGTGTGTGTGTGTATACACACACACTCTCCAGATTTTTCAAAATATGAAATGTATGAGTCTTATTATACACTCCCTAAATTAATTAATATTCATATATGTGGATTTATAATCAACTTTTCACAAGATTATTCTCAGAGATATTCATCCACCTGAAATACATATTTCTTTCCTAGTACTGAAAACTAACTTGAGTGAATGGTGCATACAAATCCTAATATTTCTACAGTAACTGACCCAGTTTAACATCAATTCAAGTAGATTCCTATGGGACATGATGTGTATTTAACGTTAATTTTTGTCAACACTGGTACATTACTATTTCTTCAATTAATGCACATCATAGGATATATATTTTATCTACAAGTTAGCAAATATTTAGGCATTTGTTTCACTTTCAATCACTTCCTGCTTCAGAACACATGTACACTTCCGGGTTTCTTGACTGGTCTTTTCATGAGACTTCTTTCCAAACACATTATTTTCAATTTCCATAATCACTTTTGAAGCAATACTCACACACTCTTCATGAGAATCCATAACCCTAATATTACAATTAGATATATAACGGGTAGGATTAAATGTATTATATCAATATAAGATTTTCTGTATATTTTCAGATATCAATTCAATCCATTATTTAAAGTTGGAACCAGTTATATTATTTATTCACAGTATTGTCTATTCATGCATTATCTCTATATTCATAGACACATGGTTCACCTATTTCTATCCCCAATACTAATTCATACATCTTCATTATATTGCTCCCAGAAATGGTGGAAGAAATACTCCTGTCACCTGATCTACATATACATTTTATTACAGTAATATTCTGGACACACAAAGGAAAGTTCACACTTATGATTGTACCAATGTAAAGGTCGGCCGAGCATTGGAGGAAGAAACCAGGAAGAGACTGTCTCATGAAACAGCAAAGGGCTTTTGGGGGGTCCAGCATGCTGGGGCTCAGAGCTCACTTGAATAGAGAAGAGAGCCCTGAGAACATCTTAAGCAGAGCTTATGTACTTTACTTGGTGAGGGCAGGGAGGGAAATTTATTGATTGGTAAGGTCGAGTGAGTGGTTTGCGTGCCAATGGAAGAGGGAGTACATTCTGCAGTTTGGCAGTTGGGGACAGCACATTCTGGGAACAAGATTAGCAAACAGTTCTCAAGATTTCAACAGTGTTTTGTTAAGCATACAGAAAAACAGGTATTACAAGTACCTATTTTATTAACCTTTCATTCCCCACTTCTCATTCTGGTTACTTTTAATCATAAAAGTGATCATTGGGGGGTCTCTGATTTTATGTCTCCTAGTGAGGTATATTGTTGTCTGATTACCATAAGTTTAACTTATCCAATTTGAGCTTGTAGAAAAGAAACTACACGGTTGAGCAAACAGGTTCCTACAATTAGCATTAATATGAGGATTGTTAATGGACTGGCCAGGGTTGATAAAAGCGTAGGTAACCAGGGGGACTATGTGAACAAAGACACAAACCAACCTTTATGTGCCCCTCTCCTTTGTTGATGCTCTTCAAGGCATCTTTTTAACTTACTCATAAATTTTTTTACAACTCCAGTATGGTCGGCATAAAAACAACATTCTTCCCTCAATGCAGCACAAAGGCCCTCTTCTCTCATGAAGAGGAGGTCCAACCCTCGCCTGTTCTGTAAAACAAATTCAGAGAGAGAGGTTTAAGAGAATGGTCTGAGAATGAGAAAGGAGAGATGTAAAAGAATAATGGAAAAGGGGTTTGGGATTTTCCAGGCAACAAAATGTTGAGCAGTAGAACACGTAGAGCAGAGGAGAAGACAGGAGTGAGTATCCCAAAAAGCCTGTGAGCGATGTTAAATTTTTAGTAACCTGTTTTCACTGATGACAAAAAAAAACTTTAAAGGCCATTTTCATTACATCTTGGATAGGGTGCTGAGGGCTCTCCTTAGCTTTTTGAGCTTTGGTTTAGTTGGTAAGAGGACTTGGTGGGACCTGGTGAGGGCACTGACAGGAGAAGAGAGGAGTGAGTGGGTGGATGGGTACCTTAGTACTTGTTACCTCAGCAAGGGGGCAATGGTCTAAGAGCCGGCAGAGGCTTCGGTTTTTGATCTAGTAATTGGAGGGGAGAAATCAGGTTGCTTATGTGGGAGTGACAGCAGAGAGTCTGGAGCAGAAATCAGAGGGTGAGGATCTATTAGAGAAGCATAGTTCAGGATGTGAGTGAAGGAGGGAAAAGGCCTCCACATAGGGGAATTTCCTTCCACCATTTGAGCACTTGCCGAAGTCAAAAAGGTCATGCAGAATTTGAGCATCTAGAGACCCCTCTGGGGGCCATCGGTTTTGGTTGTCTAATTGGTAATATGCCCAATGCTGAGTACTGAATTTGATGAGAAGTTTGGGTTCCACCAGGCAGCCCCTGTATGCTTACATCCCATGACTTACAGAAGAAGTCGGCTTTTCCCCCACACAGCCCTGGCTGTTAGTGGGTTTGATAGTCCGCTGAGCAAACATAGTAATCTGGGCTAGCCAACCTGTATCTGGCTCACATGTCCCTACATCCATAATGTTTGTTTCCATTACGTATGGCACGGAAAAGATTTAATGGAATTTTAGTGGGATCCCCTTCATCAGGGATATCCCAATAGGAAAGACCTATAGCCAGCTGACAAATGTCTGGGTAGAGAGATAGCCACCAGGTCCCTAAGGGGGCTGTATGCAAGATAGAGCATACTTCTAGTACAGTATGATTTGTGATCAGCCATCGCTGCTGAACAGGCTGATGAGGTTTAGGACTACTATTGGCCAAGGGGAGAGTCTATAGCCTTATGCACATGGCGAATACACAATTTGAAAGGATTACCAGTCATTTCTATTTTCCAGCCAGAGTCTGGACAGGGCGCAGGCTTGAGATGAGAGGCATGGATCCCGGAATTGATTCCCTCTACCTTTACCACTGTAGGTGTTATAAGTAGCACCTGGTATGGTCCTTTCCAGCGGGGTTCCAGGGATGACACCTGATGTCGTCTTATGTAGATGAAGTCTCTTACTTGATATTGATATGGAGTCCCCTCGTTCCCAGGTTGGTAGGTAGTGGCCAGCTGTTTCCACAGATATCACTGTCTTCTTTCAAGAACTTTAACTCTGTCAACTCAGGAGGTGCGGAAGGGATCATTAGGTCTTAGAGTTGGGGTTATGTCCCTTACTGGAGGAGGGACCATAGAGAATTTCATATTGCGTGAGATTACACAAAGAAACAGAGGGAGTATGAGTATTTCTTGCATGAAACAGTGAATAAGGCAGGAGCATAGTCCAAGTTTTTATGCTGATATCTAAGCTTAATTTTGTTAAGGTCTCTTTAATGCTTCTATTTATTTATTTTACCTGTCCTGAGCTCTGGGGTCTATAAGCACATTGTAACTTCCAATTAATCCCCAGGGTCCTGGCTAACCCCTGACTTACAAGGCCATGAACGCCAATCCATTTTCAGACCCTATTACCTTAGGCAGTCCGTATCTTGGAAAATTATCTTTCAGGATCTTCTTGACCACAATTTGTGTCTTTTTTTTGTGGGAAGGCTTCAATCCATCCTGAAAATGTACCTACAAAAACTTGGAGATATTTAAGTCCATACCATGCTGGCTTAATTTCAGTAAAGTCCACTTCCAAGAATTGTCCTGGTCTGGATCTTTGTAGGTGGTTAACTGCAAGAAACTTGGAAGGGTAAGCATTAACCAATTGACAGGCCTGACAGGCTTTTGTTACATGGTCAGTTATTTCCTTTCGCTCTGAGTTGGTTAGTGGAAAACTCTGTTCTTTATTCTTCAGGAATGCCTGAAGTTTCTTTGAACCAATGTGAGTGAGTTGATGTACATTTTTAACGTACCATAGGGCTTTCTGAAAATGCAGGCTGGGCTCAGTGAAGTTGAGGATTTCAGTTTCAGTGTCATTAGATGTTGTCAAAAGCTTGCTGGTGCTCAGGGGTCCATTAGAATTGGGCATCTCCTTTTAACAGCGGGTATAAAGGAGCAGCTAAGGACGCAAACCCGCGTATCCATAACCTGCAAAAGCCAGCAGTCCCAAGAAACTCTCTGAATTGTCTCCTATTAGATGGGGGTGGTATATGCTCAATGGTTTCTTTTCTGGGCTCAGTGAGCCATCGTTTACTGCCCCTAAGGGAATATCCCAGGAAGATTACTTCTTTCTGGCAAATTTGGGCCTATTTGGCAGAAGCACTATACCCGAGTTGAGCAAGCTCGGAAAATAGTGCTTGGGTCCCAGACTCACAGTTTTCCTTGGTGTTGGCTGCCAGTAGCAGGTCATCCACATATTGAAGCAGGGTGTCTTCAGGGTGCGTAGTTCTGAAGTTGTTGAGATCTCTGGGGAGGGCTTCATCAAAGAGAGTGGGGGAAATTTTGAACCCCTGTGGGAATCTAGTCCAAGTTAGTTGACAGACGTTCTGTTTTCTGGGTCTACCCACTCGAAAGCAAATAGAAAATGACTATCTTTATGCAGATGCAAGCAAAAGAAAGCATTTTTTTAAAGTACAGAACAGTATAGCAATTCCGCTCAGGGTTCAGAGTGCTAGGCAGATTGTACAGATAAGGTACCGTGGGGTGAATGTTCTGCACTCTGTTGTTGATCTCTCTTAGGTCTTGAAGGAAGCGATAGACCCCAGTTCCTGGATTTTTTTACTGGTACCAGGGGTGTGTTCCAGTTTGAATGACTGGGACTTAGGACCCCTAAGGCCAGATATTTCTGAATACAGGGCCTTATCCCATCTTTAGCTTTCTTGCTCAGAGGATATTTTTTGACATTGATTGGGTGGGCTGTAGTTATTAACCCCACTGTTATTGGAGGTTGTTTCATGGCTACGCCTAACTCAGCAGTTTTTTCCTAGGCATCTGCAAAATCTGTTATCCATTTCTGGGGTAGCTTGCCTGTTTGATCAGTCTTGGGGGGGGTGACGAGTTGATGTTCATCTTCTACTGACATAGTTAAAGCCGTGACTATAGGAGTTTCTACTGAAGGTTTTAGAAATTTCACTTGGGGGCCTTCAGGGATAAAAGTTATTCTGGCCTGGAGCTTGTTGAGCAGATCTCTGTCCATCAATGGGGGGGCATTCTGGGATTACTAGAAAGGAGTGATGGATTTATTTTTTTCCCCAGGACCATGGTCCTCTTAGTTGTCTAAGCCCCATATTTACTGCCATTAGGCCCTTGAACTAGAGTCATTTTATTTGATAGATGGCCCAATGGTGTCTTAAGGGCTGAGTATACTGCCCCTGTGTCCACTTCAAAATTTACTCACTGCCGGCAAGTTCTTTGAGTTCTTTTGGCAGGGCCAGCTTCCTCCAGGGAAGGAGGGGCTGTGTGTGCCACGGGGTAGTCATCTGGAGAGAGCTGGGCTGGCCTAGATTCCTCCAATGGTGGAGAGTCTGAGTCACCAGCAGGGGAATCACTTAGAGGGAGTTGGGGGTTGGGGGACGAGGACAGGGCATAAGGAGGGGGAGGAGAGTCCAGTAGAGTCTTGAGACTCAGGGAGAACAGAGGGTGGAGGAGGAGGAGCAGAGGGTTTGAGAGATACAATCATGGGGGAAGCAGTAGGAGCGGGGGCAGGTTCAAGGAAAGGTTTCACCCATGGAGAAGGAGATTTGCAGAGGTCCTGCTAAGTTAAGATATATTGCTGTTGATCTGGATGGCTAAGTGGCCCTGGCTGAAAGACAATATCTCTGAGTTTTTAAATTAGTGAGAGGTAGAAACATCCTTCTGGGGGCCATCCGACTCCGAAGGTGGGTCATTCTGAGGCACAGAGTGTCTACCAGGTCTGGCGTTTTACTGAAAAAGAAAGATTCTGAGCCCTTAAGCAGACTTTGGTCCACTGATCAAGGGTCAGGGACAGAGGCGTTGAAGTGCTCTGTCCCATATGAAAGATACACAAACAGTGAAACCAATGACACACGACACAGACAAGATAAGACAATAAAGACAGGCAATGGACGTCCAGTACTGAGACCAGGACAGAGTAGCCGGCAATACCTGATGGGCGGGCAATACCGAATCCAAAACAAAATATCACTGAGTCGAGGAGACTATTGTTACTCGATTTCCCGAGACCTCCAGGGCGTCCCCCAGAGACATGACCTGTGGCTCTGTGACACGTCTGTCAGCCACCCTCAGAGAGAGCTCATGCTCATCACCTATAGCCATTATGCCCATCCCTAACCTGAAACCTGAAACCAGAAAGAGGCACCTTACTCACCTTGACAGGAGCCCATTGTCTGTCTTTCATCCACCACTGCTGGATCTCCCTGTGGCCCTCAGATGTAAAGTTCGGGCGAGCGTTGGAGGAAGAGACCACCAAGAGACTGTCTCATGCAACAGCCAAGGGTCCAGAATTCTGGGACTCAGAGCTCACTTGAATAGAGCAGAGAGCCCTGAGAACAGCTTAAGCAGAGCTTATATACTTTCCTTGGAGAGGGCAGGGAGGGAAGTTTATGGATGGGTCAGGGCGAGTGGGTGGTTTGCGTGTAAACGGGAGAAGGAATACATTCTACAGTTTGGCAGTTCGGGACAGGACATTCTGGAAACAAGATTAGCAAAAAGTTTTCAAGATTTCAACAGTGTTTTGTTAAGCATACAGAAAAACAGAAAGTGACAACTACCTATTTTATGTAATTTCACCAAAGCCTAAATGTAAAGTGAGCATGGATTACTAAAAACATTCTTGTCCAGGTTGCCTAATGCTCACAAATGTCAATTCTCTTCGTGACTACATATTTGTTTCTTCCTAAGATTATATATTCAACCTCAACCCTGTTGAAAATGCCTAATCCTATGACTCACTTAATACTTTGCCTGATTTCATAATGTCTCTATTGATATCTGCTTTCCTACATATTTTCCCCAGTTCATCATTGTGACTGACTCTTCACATGGAATGACATTAACATTCACTCTGTAACTGAAACTCTATTGATAAAGAACTTTGGACCAAATCCTATACTCACTCTTCTTTCTAAACCTACCGACTATCTTCCTAATCCTAACAACTATCCCTTTTTGACTGGAGGTTCTCTTTGACATTCAATCATCCAAGGTACAACGTCCTATGCCATTGTATATCGATTTATCTGAGACATCTGTGCAGAAAGTATTTCAATGCTAAGTATCCCTATCAAGGGCCCAATTCTCTTCTGGGCTTCAAATCTTACCTAGATTTCTGTTTTTCATACTTGAATCATACGTCTATATTCTTATAAATATCACAGATTCCCAGTACCATTATTCATCCCACAGAATGATTCCTAACCCAAATCAAACCTGATATTAACCCTAACTACACAGTGTTCCCTCAATCTAACTTTAGAGAAGAGCAGGGACAGAGCTGATCTTAAAATACAGAAATGTAGGGGATCTTCCACCTGCTGAGAACCTCAGAGGTCCATGCAGAAAGGATCCCTGAAGAAGATGTAGGCAGCTATGATGGACGTGAGAGAGCAAAAGTCATCTTCCATGGCAAAAAACCTGGTCAGGATGAAGGGAAGTGTATAAATCAGCCTCTCTCTACTTAATGTAGAGAAGATGGACCAAACCAGGCCTTTGTGCAGAGCTGTTCTTTGGTGCCTATGAATGATATATCATTCTAACTTGTGAAAGTGTCACAGGAAGTAGGGGCAGCCTCCAGCTCATGGAACACTTGGAAGCAACTGTTAGAACAAAGTGTTTGGCAAGGCAGTGACCTCATTCAGTTCCTAAAGGAAGTGACCTACCTCACTTCCTTGGTAATGGAACTCTCTAAACTTGGGATCCAGGAAGCCAGGTACCCAGAGCCAATCCCAGTCCCAGTCCCAGTGGGCTCACTTGTTTTGTATTACTAAGGACAGAGTCACTCTTCCTTGGTACCTACTGATGTGAGGATGGCCAAATGCCAGGGTCATTCCTGAGAAAGCAGGTAGTGTCTCACCACAGGCTCCTGACAACCTCACACAGTTGGCCGAGGAGACCAGATCTGAGAATGGATAGTCCATTTCAGGCGAACATAGTATGACCCACCAGTCAGAGGACACTCCGGATAGTCACAGACCTATTTGGGGGAAGGAGGTGCCTTTTTGCGTGTGGGTGTGAGTTTGTGGTTTTTTCTCATGTTCTGAGAATAGGTAGAAAAGGCGGTTTGTTTGGTTTGGAGTGGACTTTTTCTAGTAAGTTGTTTGATAAGGCGAGTGTTTCTATGTCTGTGTATCCCACTTTGTCCGTGGTTGTAGACATTAGAAAAGAGAATGCATCAATGGATGTGTCCTGTCTAGTAGAAAGCTTCCCAGCATTCATTCTGCCCAATTTGTGAATGGACTTTGACTCGCCTTATGGATGGGCAATGCCTACTATCTTACTACCTTGCTGTTTTCTTCCTGAATTCTGGCCACTCTCGAGACTAGGCTCATGGTTTTGTGTCCAAGATATGTATCACCTCCAAGCTCTGGGACATGGCCATGTACATGATAA
Source organism: Callospermophilus lateralis (assembly GCF_048772815.1). Classification (NCBI taxonomy): domain Eukaryota; kingdom Metazoa; phylum Chordata; class Mammalia; order Rodentia; family Sciuridae; genus Callospermophilus; species Callospermophilus lateralis. Next base: position 220,309 of record NW_027514499.1, on the reverse strand, counting down.
CTGAAGGGAATTGGAGGATCTCAGAAAACTCAGATATGAATGTGACCAGTAAATTCTCAGTGGAGAATCCTTGCTTTGGGCCATTTGCTTACCTATTGTTCCATTGCCCTGAATGTCAGGAAGGTCTTTGCCTCAGGCCACCCCTTTGTGAAGCCTGAACAAAACAGTTTTCAAATGGAAATGAATTGGCATCACCTGTGGCTCTTTGCTTAATTGCTTTGGAAAGGGATGTTTCTTAATCAGCCTCTTGGTCCTGTGTGAGGTTGTGGCTTAGATTCTCAGCACCTGATGGATCTAAAGAAAGATTCCCTGTGTGCTACAAAACCAAAATGGTCAAAATAGCAGTCATTGTGTATGAAGATTCTCGCCATCTTCTGTGATATTTCTGACATCCATCAAGTGAAAATAGGGATCCTTTGGGACAAATGAGTTCTTCAAATGCCTGCAGAGGCTAGACCATAGATGCTTGGGTTTTCTCATGACTCAAATTCACATAAAGAATCTATAACTGGCAGTCATTAGGCCTCAAATTGGAGAAGTGAAGCCGTAATAAGGGCAGGCCTATTTGATCACTCGTGGTTCACAGGAAGGGTGTTCAGGCCACACTGACATTAGGGAAAATAGGGGCAAGGGAGCATATTTTGGACACTGTCTTGGACTGCGCCCCTTATGAAAACTTCCAGCCAGAGAATTTGATGAGTGTCTATATGGAAGAAGATGAGGGCCATGTGGGAGTGTTTTGGTTTTAATTGTGGTCATTTTTGTGGCGGTTGGAAGACATGACTGTGGCCACCATGACTGGAACTCTGGTGTGATTCCCCTTAGAAACTGAGTTCTGGAACTGACCTCAGAGAAGAATTGCCATGAATTGTGTTGGGATTTTAGGAGGCCACTCATGAGAGTCGCCCTTGGAAACTGAGATCTAGGCAAACTCAGATGGAGACTGCTGAATAGTGACACAGAGCTGTGGTGCACAGGTGTGTGATAAAACATCTCTGGTGGGGCCATGTGGATCTGCCAATGACTTCCAAATGGCTTGTGGCTGAAATGGTGCAGCGCGTAATCCCTTATACGTTTGACCTCTTCATATAAAGGCATCTTGTTATATGGAGAGGTTTCAGGGCAATGTTCACAATCAGGTTGCAATGGTTAAGGGGGCAAGCTATGTGGGATAGAAGCCTAGTTGGTGTATTCTCCTGCAGACCCTGACCCACCACACGTATGAGAAATTCCTCCAGCACTGAGTCCCTGTTGATCTCCTTGTATTTTGTGAAGCAAATACCAAACTCCCAGTGCAACAGCAAGAAACACCATGAAAAGTGGAAGATGAGCAAATGGCTTCACAGTCCACACGGGGAGGCACTTAGCCTTCAGTGGCCACAGTTTCCCAACAAAGAGAGAATTCAGCACTGCTGCCTCATGTTCATTTGAAAATAAGAAACTATATCTTCCAGGTCACATATATGCAGACCCAGCTTTGATGGTCTCACTACAAAGGAAGCTAAAGCTCCTGACAAAAACAAATATTTCAAGTGCCCAAGGTCAGGGGCAGTTTCTCAAGAAGTTTTAGGCCGGCAGAGCTCCATATTTGTGGAGTGTTTACCTGTTAGACCAGGACATGACAAAAGACCACTGACTCCAATTAAAATCAAATATACCAAGCTTATTATTTCCACTGGCTTCCTCTCCCTCTAAAAATGGTGGAAACTAGACAGCAACCCCACCTTTCCTACAGCCCACCTTTATAGCCCAGAAAGTTACACAAAGGCGGGTTACAGATAAGAGAACTCGGAGAAGCATCACATTAATGCTAGTTTACATTTTTTGTTTTTTGCTGGCCCCTCATCAGAATTTATCAGGACCATTAGAGCCTCAACGACTGTCATTGTCTGGCCAGGGAAGGCCAATATTTATGAGGTGTCACTAAAGTTTCAGAGAGGGCTGCTATCTGGTCAGAGAGCCAGGCATGGGTGAGTTCAAGGCATGGGCAGGCATTCAAAGCAGATTCAGAATTTGCAGTAATGTATAGTAAAGCCAAAATTATCTTTTCACGGTTTTGTGGCAAGATGGCTCCCAATTTTAATAAATGATCATGTTGGGTCTATCATTCCCCCTTTCTAATGTGCCCCTTCCAAATCTTTGATAGGGTAGGAAAAGAGCAATGAGGGAATTTTAATTCCTCAGGTAACAGTCACCAAATTTTTAGAACTCACCCAAAACTGGATTCCTGATTTTACCTGACATAATTAATTACTTATATTGATAGTCTATTTATTTTTGGCTCCATAGTTGTTAGACGAGAGGCGTCACTCATTTTGACGTCTTCAGAGCTGAGAGAGGGTGACGTGAGTGGGCACAGCATATGGGACATGACTTGTCTTTTAGAAGTCAGTTGAGGGACATGGGTTGCCTTTTAGAAATCAGTTCGGTTTGAAGTCTGGTTGGGGAAGAACAGGTTGTAAAGTCATCTGGGGATGGGTTCTTCTATGTGAGAAACAAAAACCATGAGTACTGAAAAAATGTTGCAGCAGCTGGAACATGTCACTGTATAGAAGTTCCCTCAGCAGGCTTTAATATCCCCAGTTATCAGAATGTCAACTTAATATTTAACATTTAGTGTTACATTTGTCCCTCCCCATAAGATACAGTTTAATAATTTAATGTCATCTGATTTTGCAAAATTCTTTTACTAGTATGACCTCTGTGTGTAATAGAGAAACCTTTAATTCTGTTACTCAGGGCTGGATAATCATACTAGCAAACACCAAGCCTACCTGTGTAGGTTAGGAATATCTGTAGGCCTTAAACTTAAAATTTGTGCCTCTGGCAGCTCCTCTTGATAGTCACTTTTTATAGTTATCAGGCATTGCTGACTGAGAATCCTTCTTTGTGGCCTCCAGTCTTACTTATTTTGGGAGGATAACATAAAGTGAATACCTTAAAATGTTATTATTATTATTATTATTATTATTATTATTATTATTATTATTATTATTTAAAATGTCAGGAATGGCTGTATTTTGATTTTAACTCTCTTTGCTAAGTGTTAAAGATGAAGCTGTCAAACTGACTTTTGTTTCTATCTATTGTTAACATTAGCTGAGTTTTATGAAAGTCATTCCTGGGGAAACTTGAGAGCAGCTTCTCAGTTCTGCTGGTGCCATTTGCGCTAGGTGGGTCCAGGTCTTGTTGACCATGGGGCTTCCCTCGGAAGCATCAAAGATGTGTCCCTTCTCTGATGACTCTCTTCTTCATAGCAAATGCACTGATTGGCTTTCTGTTTTCCAGTGGTCTCATTAATCTCCCTGATTGGGAGGTTATGAGGCCCAGAGTTGCAAAGCTTTTAGAGAAGTCCCCTGTTCAATGGATTCAGACTGACTCAGAGGGCAAGATCCAAATATTGGTTTTCTTGGCTCTTTTCATGTAAATTTAATTTTAAATCCTAATCTTAATTATCCAGCAAATAAATTTTAACAGCCTTATATTAAGAGTACTGGGATTTAATGTCTATAAGTTTATAATTATTTATCTTTTTATTAATTGGGATCTGTATTGTAGGTGTCTTGTAGGTGATGACTTATTATCTTAAATTAACCCATGCTGTGTTCTTAAAGCAACACTTCTGTAAAACACTAACAGGGAATCTTTAGATCACTTATAAGGAAATTACAAAATAAAATTTTTTAACAAGTGTAAAAATACTTAGTTCGTGTAATAGCTCCCCTGAATTTTTTAGCTGGGTTATACATTATATCCCCTGTTTGAGATCCTAGTAATCTTAACAGAAAACAAAACAACTTTTGAACATAACTTTAAATGAAACATAATCTTACCTACAGCTTTCGTAGTCATTCTCACATGTAGTAATATGGGACACAGAGCCTTATCTCAGGTAAGGCAGGGCTCTTTATAAATATTAAGTGTTTTAGTTCTAAAGATGAACTTTGTTTTTTTAAGTATCATTTTACAAATTTTATATAAATTGTTTGAGGTCACATGAACATTAGCTAACACCATAGGATATCACATTTAAAAGATGAATTTAATAAACACTGAAAGTTTTTAACCTTTGCATAGATAAGGCTCTCATTAACATAAAAATACATTTAAATTGTTCCCCAATGTAAAAAGTAACATAAAACTTTACATATCTTATTGAAAACAGGTAAATGAATGCCCAATATATTTTTTTTACTATACAACTTCAGAACACCAGCTTGGTATAATGCTCTTTTAAAGTTTCTACCTTACAGACTTGTATACCTGAAAGATAGGAGCACATTAATAGCATCACAATTACATTGATGTTTCTACATTAAGCAAGTTTAGCTTTTAAAGAAATGGCAGTTCAGGGCTCTAAAATAACAGTTCTTATTTAATCAGTTGTTTAATTTTTATGATTGCTTGCTCTAGAAAAAATAAAACTTAATAAAACACAATGTTATGGGTAAACTTATGTTTTCAGAAATTTTTGTCTCTTTAACACATGACTGATTTTTACAATCTTATACAGACTTTATTACACACTTCTACAGACCTTAGTAAATCAATCAGATATCTAACAAAAGTACTCATGAATGAGTAATCCCATATCAAATTTACTTTACTTATTTATCAAAATATTAGACAAATGTATTGAAGATTGTAAACCATTTTTTTTTGGTTGAAGGAAAAGTCCTAGAACCAAGTCATATTAGAATTTTTGTAGACATTAATATTTTATTAGATTTTTGAACACCTAGAAAAACTTGTAAGCTGAGTTTTAAAGACATTTATTTTTATCTGTTTATCCAATTTAAATTCAACAATTTAAATCACGTGAATTAAAGATCTTTAGATCCACTTTGTAAAATTTGTTTTTATGAGCGTTGTTTTTATGAGTGCACTTTATATATGTTAATTTGTGTATCATATATATGATATACGGACATATGTATATATAGATATACAACACATAACAACAGTGTGTACACATAATAATAGTAAAGGTCTTGTAGCTTTTCACAGGTGAAATATCCATTGCAATGTTTCAAAAACTCCACAGTTGGTCAAAGATAGAACTGATCAGAAAAACATTAACCTAGGTCTGTAGGATCAAAATCATGAGCTCAAAAAAAAAAAAAATAAAGAATCTAAGGGAAAAAATAAGAGTTCTAGAAAAAATGACTGGTAATTAATTAGTAAATACCATACAATTTAACTTTTTTTTTTTCTCTTAGGCCTCAGATCAGTCTCCTACTAATTTAGCAGGCTTCTTTCATTTGCATTTCAACATAAGTCCTGGCTGGGGTCCAGAAGGAACAGGGAAAAGCTGCTAATCTGAGCAGACACCTCAGGCCTAAGGCACTTCAAACATAATATTCAGGTTTGGATGTTGAAAATTATCATACAAGTTTAAGATACAATTCACAAAATTTTATATCTTTACATCTTTTTTTGTCAACAGATACCATACTATGATTTACTATCCTTGTCCAATTTAATGCACTGCTACACACAGTGACATTTTCCCAGGCTACCCAGTTCAAAATTGGTGAAAAATAGCCTGAATGATTGGGAAGTTACTTGCCAACTTGGAAGTTGTGTTGTTTAGTTTTCTATCCTAAGTATTTAAGTTCTCTGACATGAATTATCTGAAATAATAAACTAAACAATTACCTAAACCCGACTTTTAACTGCAAGATTGTGCAATGCTTTAAAAACCCATTCAGATACCAGATTGTTACAATAAAACATCATCATTTAGACACACATTCAGCTAAGATCATTCCCAAGAATATGGCTGACAGACAGAAGCCTTTAAAACAGAGCAGATAAGAGAAAAATCAACTACACCAGTGGAACCATAGATGTCCCCACAAGGGAACCACATGTTTTCACAGAGGGACAACCTGAAATGTAATATCAAGGGTCTCCATGGTTACTTTACTGCATTTAGTGTCCCCTTTTTCTTTTTCTCTTTTTTTAAAAAAACAGAGGTGGCATAATCCTTACAGTGCAGGGAAGGAAGGAGGTAATTCTCTGAAAAAACAGGGCTTTGGCAGCTGCTGGGAGTCGCTCAGTCCCTCCTTATACTTACAGGATTAGCTCTTCTGGTTTCGTTCCACCCCAAGCACGCTCCATCTCCTAACATTTCAGTAGTCAGCTCTCAAAAATTTCCGGGGCGGTGGGGGGTACCAAAATTTGTAACTTAAAGTTCACTTCCTGAATTTGAAGTCAATTCATGCCAATTTAATAATGAGGACAGGGTTTGAGAAAAAGAAAAAGGGAGTTTTAATGCTTTGCTAACAAAGGAAAAACACAGGGGTCTCTGGCCAAAGGTTGTAACTCTCTTTGTCTGAAGGGACAAGGGGTTTTAAAGGAGTTTCAATTGTTAACCTGGGAGATACTCAGTTCTTACGTCCCCAGCAGGCATTGCCCTGTGCAGTGTGTGTGCTCCAGGCAGCCAGCTAGTGGCTTCTCTTATCCTGCTTAACAAAGGGGGGTAAAGTTCATCACAGTTCTTTAAAACACAGTTCAAAGGGATGTCAGTCTTACATGCTTTATTACCCATTTTCATGTCCAATATCCTTAAGTTTTTTCCACAGAAATCACACAACAAAACACACAAAAACAAACAAACAAAAAACATGTAGAAGACAGAAAAAAAAACAAAAACAAAAAAAAACAGAAACTCGGCGCAGAAACAGAAAAACAGAGGAGCAATGGAACATCTTGCTAATGCTCCAGGATAGGAACTTCTGTGTGTCTGTTGGCACCTCTCTACCCTTTCAGAGGAATTCACTAGAGAATAGAACAGAGGACAGAATGATTCTCGTTACTGTCCCAGACAGGAGTATATGTGTGCCTCCCCAGGCCACCTCTCTGTCATCAGAAGAGATCTCCCTTTACCGGATATCAAATGTTATATAGGTGCTACTTACCAATGGAGGCCTCCTCCACCATGAGCTTGCTAATTGTTTTAGTGCGGTGGTTCACTGCAGTTCTCCCAGGACCAAAAGCTCACTCCAAGGCCTTGGAACTTGCCTCTCCAGGACGGAGCCCTGGAGGGAAGGCCAGCTTCAGAATTTCCAGCAGTCTGGTCTTGTGATCTGTTGGGGCAGGTTCATCTCGCTGCGGAACTACAAAATGTTAGACCACGATTCAAGAAAAGACCACTGACTCCAATTAAAGTCAAATTAAGACAAGCTTATTATTTTCAGTGGCCGGGCTGCATCTTCCTCTCAAAATAGTGGAAACAAGACAGCAAACCCACCTCTCCTACAGCCCAGCTTTATAGCCCAGAAAGTTACACAAAAGGGGCGTTACAGAAAACAGAATTTTGATAAGCATCACACTAATTTTTGTTTACATTTGTTTTGCTGGCCCTAGAATCAGAAATTATGAGGACCATTAGAGCCTCAGAGAGGGTCGTTGTATGGTCAGGGAAGGCCATTATTTATGAGGTGTCACTGAAGTTTCAGAGAGGGCTGCGATCTGGTCAGAGAGCTAGGCATGGGGGAGTTCAAGGCACGGGCAGGCATTTCAAGCAGGTTCAGAATTTGCAGTAATTTATACTAAAGCCAAAATTATCTTTTCATGGTTTTGTGGAAAGATGGCTCCTAATTTTAATAAAAGCTTAGGTTGAATGTATCAACCGTGTCCCTTACTTTTGGAAACTCCTCTACAACCTCCAAGGTTGTGAACTACTGAGCATTTTCCAATCCAGATATGTATTCACAGATTTTCTAACTCTTCTCCTCTAATTGTGTCTTACTTGAGGCCAAGGTAATGTCAAGACATTATTCTGGATGAGAGTGGGAAGATTATTGTGCAGCACATATTTGCATATACATTGGATTCATTTTCCAATTTTCCATTCGAAATACTGAATCCCTGACACTAACCCATAGCTTACTAGATTCTAACTACTAATACTAATATGATGGAGAAAAATAACCCAAATAGAATTGAAATACAAGCATTTCAGAGGAGGCATGGTGTATACTAGAATTGCCTTTTGCAAGATAAAGGGTAGGTGTTATAAATCTAGTGAATTTTTTATTAAAATATTTCTCCATGTGTTTTAAAAATGAACAAATATGTCAATTCCTGACTCCCTTTCTCTCTAGCCTATTCCGCACGTGTATTTTTATATGCACATATAGAATCCTACCTGGTATCACACGTACATTTGTGTGAGGTGCCTGACTTGGAAGATACAAATTGTGAGAAGAGATCACTTCTCGTAAACGCTGTTGGAACTAAAAATTCAACCTATGGGTGAGCTTCCTAGTAGAACATTATACATAAATCCATTTTCAGTAAAATAAATATTATTTTTCCATCTGTGGTTGGTATATATTTTATGATGAATTACGTTTTTCATATATATTGCTACTATTTAATGTCTGCGTGTATTTTGTGTGTATGTATGTGATGTATGTGTGTGTGTGTGTGTGTGTTTATATATATATATATATATATATATATATATATATACACTCTAAAACTATTTCAAAATATGAATTACATGTGTCTTATATACACTCTCAAAATTCATTCTTTTTCATGTATGTGGATTAATAATCAACTTCTCACAAGATTTATCTCAGAAATATTCATCCACTTGAAATACATATTTGTTTTCTATAACAGAAAACTCACTACAGCGAATGGTGGTTACAAATATCAATATTTCTACAGTAACTGACCCAGTTTAACATCAATGCAAGTGAATTCCTATGGGACATGATGAGTCTTTTGACGTTCAATTTCATTCAACACTGGTACATTAATATTTCTTCAGTTTTTGCACTTCATAATATATATATTTCATCCACAAGTTCACAAATTTATATGCATTTGTTTCACTTTCAATCACTTCCTGCTTCAGAACACATGCATTCCTCCAGGTTTCTTGACTGGTCTTTTCATGAGACTTCTTTCCAAACACATTATTTTCAATTTCCATAATCACTTTTGAAGCAAAACTCACACACATCATGATAAACCATAACCCTAATATTACCATTAGGTGTATTACTGGTTGGAATGAATGATTGTATATCAATATAAGATTCCCTGTATAATTTCAGATGTGAATTCAATCCATTATTTAAAGTTGGAACCAGTTACATTACTTATTCACAGTATGGTCTATTCATGCATTATCTCTATTTTCATAAACACAGGGTACATCTATTTGCACCCCTAATAATAATTTATAGTCTTCAAATATTGCTCCCAGAAATGGTGGAAGAAATACTCATGCACCTGATCTACACATACATTTTGTCACAGTAATATTCTGGACACAAATGCAAAGTTCACGCTTATGATTGTACCATATCCTAAGTGGAAAGTGAGCATGGATTCCTAAAACATCCATTTCACCTTTGTCTAATGCTCTCAAATACAAATCCTATTGGTGACTACATATTTGTTTCTTCCTAAGATTATGTATTCAACCTCAAGCCTGTTGAAAATGTCTAATCCTGTCACTCACTTTATACTCCTTCTGAATATACTCACATGAATAGAGCAGAGAGCCCTGAGAACAGCTGAAGCAGAGCTTCTATACTTTCCTTGGAGAGGGCAGGGACAGAAATTTATTGATGGGTCAGAGCGAGTGGGCGGTTAGTGTGAAACTGGGTGAGGGAATACATTCTGCAATTTGGCAGTTGGGGACAGCACAATCTGGGAACAAGATTACAAACAGTTCTCAAGATTTCAACAGTGTTTTGTTAAGCATACAGAAAAACAGGAAGTTACAAGTACCTTTTTTATTAACCTTTTATTCCCCACTTCTTCTTCTTGCTACTTTTAATCATAAAGGTGATTATTGGGGCATGTCACATTCTATGTCTGCTAGTGGGGTATTACCATAAGTTTAACTTGTCCAATTTGAGCTTGGAGAAAAGAACTTACATGGTTGAGCTAACAGGGTTTTATAGTTAGCAATAATATGAGGATTATTATTGGACAGGCCAGGGTTGATAAAAGCATAGATAACCAGGGGGACTGTGTGAACCAAGACTCAAACCACCCTTTTTGGACCTCTCTCTCTCGTTGACGCTTTTCAAGGCATCCTTTTATTTTACTCATAGGTTTTTTTTTTACAACCTCAGTATGGTCGGCATCAAAACAACATTATTACATCAATGCAGCACAAAGGCCCCCTTCTCTCATGGAGGGGAGGTCCAACCCTCAACTTGAGTGTTAAACAACTTCAGAGAGAGATGTTAAAGATTCCTTCAAAGCTGTGATGGAGGTTTCTATTATCTTTAAGTTTTGGTCTCTTGCTGCTTCTATTTGGGTCATTTGTTGTGTACCATGGAGCAGGGCAGTGGTTCCTGTGACTACCCCTGCCACAACTCCAATTCCTAATATGATGGCTAAAGTGAGGGATATAGGTTCCCAGTGGAACCGGGTTGTATGCCCCCCTGTTTGAACTTCAAATGAACCTTGGTCATTATAGAGCAATCTGGGACACATCTTCACCATTACACAATTAATCACATCTGTTGACCATTTCATGAAAATATAAACAATGTTTATGTATATAGAATTATACTGTTGTAGGGACGGACAAGGCACGGCACCTAAGATAGCACCAAAGACAGGGAAACAGTCCTATTTGGTTGCAACCGGATTCAGAGGGCATTGCTTCTATTGTAATCAATTAACTCCCTGAACCCCAATTTTAGGTAGTTTTAGAATTTTGTACCCAACATGAAAGAGAAGGGACTCAGAAGTTTACAGTCTGCAGAAATTCACAAAACGAAGCTTTTTTTTCTGTTTTTTCCTCTATTGTGGGCAAGTTAACTTTTCAAGGACACCTGGGAGGCAGAGAGCTTTTTTTTTCCTTTTCTTTTATCCCCCTGCCAACTGTTACCATGGAGCCCAGTTTGTAACTTTTTATCTTAGAAATGTAGCCATCTCTGTGAAGCCCCAGCTCAAGGCCAGAGGCCTTGTTCACATATTCTGTGAAAAACTATTAAGGGGGTGTCTAGCTTAGGAGTGCTGATTTTTCCAGCCAGTAGGCAAGTAGAACAGGGCAACAGAATAAGAGGAAGTTAATCTACACTGAACTCATTTATAGAGACTCTTTTGCTGAAAGTCCTAAAGTCAGCCATGGTGAAGACTTCTGGAGAAGTTCAGTGAAGATTTTTCTGAGGACCTGGTACAGAGGAGGAAGATGGGGAAGGCGGGAGGTGAGAGCAGCTCCGTGGATCTCAGAATAAGGAAGGAGAGATGTAAAAGAATAATGGGAAAGGATTTTGGGATTTTTATAGCAACATAAATTGAGCAGTAGAAACGGTAGAGCAGAAAGGAAGACGGGAGTGAGTATCCCAAAAAGCCTGTGAGGGACTTTAAAATTTAGTAACCTGTTTTCAGTGATGACAAAGCAACTTTAAAGGCCATTTTCATTACATCTTCGATAGGGGTCTGAGGGCTCTCCTAAGCTGGTTTGAGCTTTGGGTTAGGTGGTAAGAGGACCTGGTGGGACCCGGTGTGGGCACTGACAGGAAAAGAGAGAAGTGAGTGGGTGGATGGGTACCTCAGTACCTGCGACCTCAGCAAGGGGGCAATGCTCTGAGAACCGGCGGAGGTTTCGGTTTTTGATCTAGTAATTGGAGAAGAGAAATCAGGTTTGCTGATGTGGGACTTACAGCAGAGAGTCTGGAGCAGAAGGCTGAGTTTGAGGAACCATTGGAGAAGCATAGTTCAGGATGTGAGTGAAAGAGGAAAAAGGCCTTCACATAGGGGAATTTCCTTTCACCCTTTTGAGCACTTGCAGAAGTTAAAAAGGTTACACAGAATTTGAAGATCTAGAGACTCCTCTGTTGGCCATCAGTTTGGGTTGTCTAAGTGGTAATATGGCCAATGCTGTGTACTGAATTTGATGAGGATTTTGGGTTCCACCAGGCAGCCCCTGTATGCTCAAATCTCCATGACTTACAGAAGAAGTCGGCTTTTCCCCCACACAGCCGTGGCGGTTTGTGGCTTTGATAGTCTGCCGGGCAAACATACTAATATAGGCTAGCCAACCTGCATCTGGCTTGCCTTTCCCTACAACCATAATGTTTGTTTCCATTATCTATGGTACGGAAAGGATTTAATGGAATTTTAATGGGATCCTCTTCATCAGGGATATTCTAATAGGAAAGACCTATAGCCAGCTGGCAAATGTCTGGGTGGAGAGATGGCCTCCAGGTCCCTAAGTGGGCTGTATGCAAGAGAGACCATACTTCTTATCTAGTAGGATTTGTGATCAGCCATTGCTGCAGTAGGGGCTGATGAGCGTTAGGACTACGGGTGGCCAAGGAGAGAGTCTATAGCCTTACCCACGTGGCGAATATGCAATTTGAAATGGTTAACAGTCTTTTCCAGTTTCCAGCCAGAGTCTGGACATGGCACAGGCTTGAGATGAGACGCATGGATGCAGGAAGTGATTCCCTCTACTTTTACTGCTGTAGGTGCTATAAGTAGCACCTGGAATGGTCCTTTCCAGCGGGGTTCCAGGGATGACACCTGATGTCATCTTATGTAGAGGAAGTCTCTTTCTTGATATCAATGTGGATTCCCCTCGTCCCCAGGTTGGAAGGCAGTAGCCAGCTGTTTCCACAGGTATATCTTAGTTCTTACAAGAGATTTAAGTCTGTCAAGCAAGGGTGTGTGGAAGGGATCCTTAGGTCTTAGAGTCGGGGTTAGGTCTCTTAGTGGAGGAGGGGCCCCATAGAGAATTTCATAGGGGGTGAGGTAACACAAAGAAACAAAGGGAGTATTTCTTGATGAAATAGTGCATAAGGCAGGAGCATAGTCTAATCTTTTATGCCGGTCTCTAAGCTTAATTTCGTTAAGGTCTCTTTAATGGTTTTATTTATTTTTTTTTCGTGTCCTGATCTCTGGGGTCTATAAACACAATGTAACTTCCAATTAATCCCCAGGGTCCTGGCAAACCCCTGATTTACCTGGCCCATGAAGGGTCTTCAATTATCAGACCATGTTACATTAGGCAGGCCGTGTCTTTGATAAATAACTTTCAGGATCTTCTTGACCACAATTTGTGCCGGTTTTCTTTTATTTTTTTTTTGGTGGGAATGGCTTCAATCCATCCTGAAAATGTATCTACAAAGACTAGGAGATATTTAAGCCCATACCTTGCTGGCTTAATTTCAGTAACGTTCACTTCCCAGAATTGTCCTGGTCTGGTTCCTCATAGGTGCTTTCCTGTAGGAAGCTTGGAAGTGTAAGCATTAACCAATTGACAGAACTGACAGGCTTTTGTTACCCATTCAATTATTTCCTTTCACTGTGAGTGAGTTAGTCTAAAACTCTGTTCTTGATCCTACAGTAATGCCTGCAGTTTTTTTGAACCAAGTTGATGTACATTTTTAACGTAGTGTAGGGCTTTCTGAAATTGCAGGCTGGGCTCACTGAAGTTGAGGAGTTCAGTGTTAGTGTTCTTAGATGTTATCAAAAGCTTGCTGGTGCTCAAGGGTCCATTGGAATTGGGCATTCTCATTTAACAGCGGGTATAAAGGAGCAGCTAAGAACACAAACCCAGGTCCATAACCTGCTAAAGCCAGCAGTCCCAAGAAACTCTCTATGTTGTCTCCTGTTAAATGGGGGTGGTATCTGCACAACGGTTTGTTTCCTGGGCTCAGTGAGCCATCATTTACCGTGCCTAAGAGAATACCCCAGGAAGATTACTTCTTGCTGGCAAATTTGGGCCTTTTTGTCCGAAGCTCTCTACCCGAGTTGAGCAAGCTCAGATAATAGTGCTTGGGTCTCAGACTCACAGTTTTCTTTGGTGTTGGCTGCCAGTAGCTGGACATCCACATATTGAAGCAGAATGACTTCGGGGTGCGTAGTTCTGAAGTTGTAGAGATGTCTGTGAAGGGCTTCATCAAAGAGAGTGGGGGAGTTTTTGAACCCCTGTGGGAGTCTAGTCCAAGTTAGTTGAAAAGACGTTCCGGTTTCTGGGTCTACCTACTCGAAAGCAAACAGCAACTGACTATCTTTATGCAGAGGCAAGCAAAAGAAAGCATCTTTTAAGTACAGAACAGTATACAATTTTCACTCGGCCACAGCAAAGAGGTTATTGGGGGTCCAGCATGCTGGGGCTCAGAGCTCACTTAAATAGAGCAGAGTGCCCTGAGAACAGCTTTAACAGAGCTTACATACTTTTCTTGGAGAGGGCAGAAAGGGAAATTTATTGATTAGTCTGGGCGAGTGTGCGGTTTGCGTGCACCCGGGTGAGGGAGTATATTCTGCAGTTTGGCAGTTGGGGACAGCACATTCTGGGAACAAAATAGCAAACAGTTCTCAAGATTTCAACAGTGGTTTGTTAAGCATACAGAAAAACAGGAAGTGACAAGTGCCTATTTAATTAACCTTTCACCTAAGCAAAATGGAAAGTGAGCATGGATTACTAAAAACAACCATATCCAGGTTGCTAATGCTCTCAAATGTTAATCATATTGGAGGCAACATATGTCTTTCTTCCTAAGATTATATATTCAACCTCAACCATGTTGAAAATGTCTAACCCTCTTACATTATACTTTGCCTGATTTCCTAATGTCTCTGTTGATATCTGCTTTCCTACTTATTTTCCCCAGTTCATCATTGTGACTGACCCTTCGCGTGTGCTGACACTGACATTCATTCACTACCCAAAAATCTATTGCTAAAGAACTTTTGTCCAAATGCCATAATCACTCTTTTTTCTAAACCTACAGGCTATCTTCCTAATCCTACCGACTATGCCTTTTTGACTGGATGTTCTCTTCGACATTCAATCATCCAAGGTAGAAGGTCCTATCCCATTTTATATCGATTTATCTGAGACATCTGTGCAGAATGTAATTCAAAGCTAAGTATACCAATCATGGGCCCAATGCACTTCTAGGCTTCAATTCTTACCTAGATTTATATTTTCATACTTATATTTCACCTATATATTCTTGTAAATATTGCAGATTTCCAATACTATTAGTCATCACGCAGAATGATTCCTAACCCAAATCGAACCTGTTATTAACCCTAACCATACACTGTTCCCTCAATCTAACTTTACAGAAGAGCAGGCCCAGAGTTGGGCTTTCAATACAGGAATGTAGGAGATCTTCCACATGCTGAAAAACTCAAAGATCCATGTAGAAATGAACTCTGGAGAAGTTGTAGGCAGCTATGAAGGACCTGAGAGAGCAAAAGTCATCTTCAATGGCAAACAACCTTGTCAGGATGAAGGGTTTTGTCTGTATCAGTCTCTCTGTTCTTAATATAGAGAAGATGGACCAAACCATGCCTGTTTGGAGAGCTGTTCCCTGGTGCCTATGGTTGATATACCATTCTAACTTGTGAAAGTGTCACAGTAAGTAGGGGCAGCCTCCATCTCATGGGACACTTGGAAGCAACTCTTAGGACCAAGTGGTTGCCAAGGCAGTTAGCTCATTCAGTTCCTAAAGGAAGTGACCTACATCTCTTCCTTGGTGATGGAACTCTCTGAACTTGGGATCCAGGAAGCCAGGCACTCAGAGCCAGTTGCAGTACTAGTCCCAGTGGACTCACTTGTTTGGATTTACCAAGGAAAGAGTCAGTCTTTCTTGGTACCTGCTGATGTGAGGATGGAAAAAGCCAGAAGAGCTCTGAAGAGGGCCTTTACTGAGAAAGCAGGTAGTGGCTAACCGCTGGCTCCAGACAACTTCACAGTGTTGGCCAAGGAGACCAGACCCGAGACAGGACAGGCCATTTCAGGAAAACATAGTAGGGCCCACCAGTCATAGGACACTCTGGATAGTCACAGACATACTAGGGGGAAGGTGGTGCCTTTGTGGGTGTGGGTGTGAGTTTGTGGTTTTGTCTCATGTTCTGAGAATAGGTAAGAAAGGCGGTTTGTTTGGTTTGGAGTGGACAAATTCTAGTATGACTTATGACAAGGTGAGTGTTTCTATATCTGTGTATCCCACTGTGTCCTTCGTTGTAGACATTAGAAAAGAGAATGCATCACGGATGTGTCCTGTCTAGTAGAAAGCTTCCCAGCATTCATCCTACCCTATTTATGAATGGACTGTCACTTGCCTTAGGGATGGGCAACACCTACTTCCTTCCTAAGTCCTTGTTTTCATCAGGAATTCTGGCCACTCTCCAAAATAGGCTCATGGTTTTGTGTGCAAGATATGTACCACCTCAAAGCTCTGGGACATGGCCGTGCACTGGATAGCTGAAGGGAATGGGGAGCATCTCAGAAATCTCAGATATCAGTGTGACCAGGAAAATATCAGTGGAGAAACACTGCTTTGGGCCTTTTGCTTACCTATTGTTCTGTTGCCCTGAATCTCAGGAAGGTTTTTGCCTCAAGCCACCACTTTGTGAAGCGTGAAGAAAACAGTTTTTAAATGGAATTGAGTAGGCATCACCTGTGGCTCTTTGCTTAATTGCATTGGAAAGGGACTTGTCTAAATCAGGTTTTTGGCCCTGTGTTAGGCCGTGGATTAGATTCTCAGCACCTGATGGATCCAAAGAATGATCCCATGTGTACATCCAAAACCAAAATAGCAAAAAGTTCAGTCATTGTGGATGAAGTCTCTTGCCTTCCTCTGTTAGGTTACTGATCTCCATCAAGTGAGAATAGGGATCCTTTCTTTCAAATGAGCTCTTCAAAGCCCTGCAGAGGCTAGCCCATAGGTGCTTGGGTTTTCTCATGACTCCATATCACATTAAGAATCTATACCTGACAGTCATTAGGCCTCAAATTGGAGAAGCAGAGCAGTATTAAAGGCAAGCCTATTTGACCACTCCTGGTTCACAGAAAGGGTGTCCAGCCCACCATGACTTTAGCCAAATGAGGGGAAAGGGACCTTATTTTGGACACTGTCTTGGGCTGCACCCCTCATGGAAAACTCCAGCCATAGGTAATGATGAGTGTCTATGTGGAAGAATATGAGGGCGATGAAGGAGTGTTTTGATTTTAATTGTGGTCATTTGCGTGGCAGTTGAATGAGATGACTGTGTCCATCTGGGCTTGAACTCTGGAGTGATTCTCCTTAGAAAATGAGTTCTGGTACTGAACTCAGAGAAGTATTGTCATGAATTTTGTTGGGATTTTAGCAGGCCACGCATGAGAGTCATCCTTGGAAACTGAGATCTAGGCCCAGGGTGGCTTTCCACAGAGCACTGGGTATCTCATCCAGGATATCACATGATTTATTCTGAAATAATTGGCAGCCATAGTTGAAAGTCAAAACACACATGGACCTTACATTGTAGAACTCAATGTACCTGGCTTCATGTGACCTTTGGCCACTCTTTGGGAAGCCTTGCCTGTGAGAGTCCTCCAGAGCTTTCATTGAAATTAGCTTCCTCAACACTTAATGGTCCCTGAATGATTTGAACCCACAGTGCCTCCAACTTCATCCTTGAAAAACGGGGAAGATATATACCATGAAATGTTTTAAATTCCCATGACCAGGTGGCACTTGAGAACCTTTGGATGTCCTGCTGCTGATCTTGAGTGTTCCAGCAAAAGCGTTGATTGACTGTGTTTCATTTAAATGGTGTAGAACAGAGATGGCAGTAAGTTGGAGCCTGCTGAGTAGTGGGCCTATTGCAGTGGTGTGCAAGTGTGTGATAAAGCATTTGTGGTGGGGCCATGTGAATGTGCTATTGGCTTTTAAATGGCTTGGGACTGACATGGTGCAGCCAGCACACCCTTATATGTAAAGGCATCTTGTTATTTGGAGAGATTTCAGGGCAATTTTCAGAATCAGGTTGCTATGGACAAGGGGGCAAGCTATGTTGGATAGAAGCCTGGTTGGTGCTTTCTCCTGCAGATCCTGACCCACCACACATGACAGAACTCCCTCCAGCACTGTCTCCCAGTTGAACTTGTTGTATTTCATGAAGCGAATACCAACGTCCCAGTGCAGCACCAATAAAAACCACGAAAAGTGGAGGAATTCCAAATAGCTTCACAGTCCACATGGGAAGAAACTTAGCCTCCAGTGGCACCAGTTTACCTACAAAGAGAGAATTCAGCAATGCTGCCTCAAGTTCAATGTAAAATAAGAAACCATGTCCTCCAGGTCACATAGATGCAGACCCAGCTTTGATGGTCTAACTAGAAAGGAAGCTAATGCTCCTGAGAATAGCATATATTTCAAGTGCCCAACCTTGGAGGCAGTTTCTCAAAAAGTCTATAGGCCAACAGAGCTCCATGTTTGTGGAGTGTTTACCCACACAGGTAATGTCAAGTCATTGTTCTGGATGAGAGTGGGAATAATTTTGTGTAGCACATATTGCATACACATTGGATTCCTTATCTAATTTTCCATTCGAAATACTGAAACCCTGACACTAACACATACCCTACTAGACTCTAAGGGAGAAAAATAACCCAAACAGAATAGGAATACAAGCAGATCAGAGGAGGCATGGTGTATATTTGGACTTTCCTTTTGCATTTAATAGGGTAGGAGTTATATATCTAGTCAATTTTTTGTTGGAATAGGTCTCTATGTGTTTTTAAGTTAAGAAATATGTGAATTCTTGTCTCCGTTTCTCTGTAGCTTATTCAGCACATGTATATTTATATGCACATATAGAATCCTTCCTGGTATGAAACATGCATACTTGTGAGGTGGCTGACTTGGCAGATACAAATTGTGAGAAGAGATCACTGCTCCTAAACAGTGTTGGAACTGAAAATTCAACCTATGGGTTAGCTTCCTAGGTGAATAACACTATACGTAAATCCATGATCAGTAAAAAGAATATTTTTGGATCTGTGGATAATATATATTTCGTGGTGAATTTCGATTGGCATATATATTGCTCTTTTTAATATCTCTGTGTGTGTGTTTGTGTGTGTGTGTATATATATATATATATATATATATATATATGTATATACACACACACACACAAAAACATATATATATATATATATATATATATATATATATATATATGTATATATTCTCCAGATTTTTCAAAATATGAAATATATGTGTCTTATACCCACTCCGTAAATTCATTCATATTCATGTATATGGATTTATAATGAACTTTTCACAAGATTATTCTCAGAAATATTCATCCACCTGAAATACATATTTGTTTCCAGTACTGAAAACTAACTTCAGTTAATGTTGCATACAAATACTAATATTTATACAGTAACTGACCCAGTTTAACCTCAATGCAAGTAGATTCCTATGGGACATGTTGTGTATTTTAATGTTCATTTTTATTCAACACTGGTACATTACTATTTCTTCAATTTATGCACATCATAGGATATATATTTCATCCACCAGTTAGCAAACTTATAGGCATTTGTTTCACTTTCAATCACTTCCTGCTTCAGAGCACATGGATTCCTCCGTGTTTCTTGAATGGTCTTTTCATGAGACTTCTTTCCAAACACATTATTTTAAATTTCCATAATCAGTTTTGAAGCAAAACTCACAGACTCTTCATGATAAACCATAAACCTAATATTACCTTTAGATGTATCAGTGGTTGCAATGAATGTATGTGTATCAATATAAGATTTCCTTTATATTTTCAGATATAAATTGAATGCATTATTTAAATTTGGAACCCATTATATTATTTATTCACAGTATGGTCTATTCTTGCATTATCTCTATATTCATAGTCACAGGGTACACCTATTTGTACACCCAATACTAATTTGTACATCTTCAAAATATTGCTCCCAGAAATGGTGGAAGATATACTCAAGTCACCTTATCTACATGTACATTTTATCACAGTAATATTCTGGACACGAAAAGCAAAGGTCACACTTATTATTTTACCAATGTAATGGTCAGGCGAGTGTCAGAGAAAGAGACCACAAGAGACTGTCTCATGCAACAGCCAATGGTTTATGGGGGTCCAGCATGCTGGGGCTCAGAGCTCCCTTGAATAGAGCAGAGAGCCCTGAGAACAGCTTAAGCAGAGCTTATATACTTTCCTTGGAGAGGGCAGGGAGGGAAGATTATTGATGGCTCAGGGCGAGTGGGCAGTTTGCATGCAAACAGGTGAGTGAGTACATTCTGCAGTTTTGCAGTTGGTACAGCACATTCAGGGAACAAGATTAGCAAACAGTTCTCAAGATATCCACAATGTTTTGTTAAGCATACCAAAAAATTGGAAGTGACAAGTACCTATTTTATTAACCTTTCATTCCCCACTTCTTCTTTTGGTTACTTTTAATCATTAAAGTGATCATTGGGGGTGTCACATTTTATGTCAGCTAGTGTGGTATATTGTTTTCTTATTACCATAAGTTTAACTTGTCCAATTTGAGCTTGGATAAAGGAAACTACACGGTTGAGCAAACAGGGTCTCACAGTTAGCAATAATATGAGGTTTATTAATGGACCAGCCAGGGCTGATAAATGCGTAGTTAACCAGAGGGACTCTGTGAACCAAGACTCAAACCACCCTTTTGGGGCCTCTCTCTCTTGTTGATGCTCTACAAGGCGTCTTCTTAATTTAATCATAGATTCTTTTACAACTCCAGTATGGTCGGCATAATAACAACATTCTTCACTCAATGCAGGACAAAGGCCCCTTCTCTCAATAAGAGGAGGTCGAACCCTCGCCTGTTCTGTAAAACAACTTCAGAGAGAGAGGTTAAAGATTCCTGTAAAGCTGTGATGGAGGTTTTTAATATCTTTAAGTTTTGGTCTATTGCTACTTCTAATTGGGTCATTTGTTGTGTCCCATGGACTAGGGCAGTGGTTCCTGTGCCCACCGCTGCAGCAACTCCTATTCCTAATAGGATGGAGAAAGTGACCGATACGGGTTCCTGGTGGAACCAGGTTGTATGCGCCCCTATTGGAACTTTAAATGATCCTGCTTCATGATAGAGGACTCTGGGAAACATCTGCACCATTACATACTTAATCAGAGGAAGAGACCACAAGAGACTGTCTCATGCAACAGCCATATGTTGATCATTTTATGAAAACATAAACAATGTTTAAGTATATAGAATTATACTGTTGTAAGGACGGACAAGGCAAGGCACCTAAGATAGCACAGAAGACAGGGAAACAGTCCTATTTGGTTGTAACCAGATTTAGAGGGCATTGCTTCTGTTGTAATCTTTTAATCCCCTGAACCCCAAGTTTAGGTAGTTTCAGAATTTTGTACCCAACATGTAACGTAAGGGGCTCAGAAATTCACAGTCTGCAGAAGTTCACAAAAAGCAGTTTTTGTTTCTGTTTTTTTTCCTCTGCTCTGGGAAAGTTAACTTTTAAAGGACACCTGGTAGGGGGAGAGCTTTTTTCTTCTTTTTTTTTCTTCCTGCCAGCTGTTACCATGGAGCCCAGTTGGTAACTTCTTTATCTTAGAAATGTAGCCATCTCTGGAAGCCCCAGCTCAACGCCAGAGGCCTTGTTCACATATTTTGTGAAAAAATAGTAAGGGGGTGTCTAGCTTAGGAGTGCTGATTTTTCCAGCCAGTGGCCAAGTAGAACAAAGCAACACAAAAAGAGGAAGTTTATCTACACTGAACTCTTGTATAGGGCCTCTGTTGCTGAAAGTCCTAAAGTCAGCTTTGATCAAGGCTTCTGGAGAAGGCCATTTAAGATTTTTCTGTGGGATTGGAACAGAGGGAAAGACAAGGAAGGTGGGGGGTGAGGGCAGCTCCGTGGTTCTGAGAATGAGGAAAAAGAGATATAAAAGAATAATGGGAAAGGGGTTTGGGATTTTCCTGCCAATAAAACTTGAGCAGTAGAACAGGTAGAGCAGAGGGGAGGATGGGAGTGAGTATCCCAAAAAGCCTTTGAGGGACTTTAAATTCTTTGTAACCTGTTTTCAGTGATGACAAAGCCACTTTAAAGGCCATTTTCATTACATCTTGGATAGGCGTCTTAGGGCACTCCTCAGCTGGTTTGAGCTTTGTGTTAGCTGGTAAGAGGACCTGGTGGGACCCGGTGCGTGCACTGACAGGAGAAGAGAGGAGTGAGTGGGAGGAAGGGTACCTCAGTACCTGCTACCTCAGCAAGGAGGCAATGGTATGAGATCCAGCGGAGGTTTTTGTTTTTGATCTAGTAATTGGAGGGGAGAAATCAGGTTGCTCATGTGAGAGTGACTGCAGAGAGTCTGGAGCAGAAGGCGGGGGGTGAGGATGTATTGGAGAAGCATAGTTCAGGATGTGAGCAAAGGAGGGAAAAGGCAAAAACATAGGGGAATTTCCTTGGAAGGAAATTCCCAATTGAGGGATCTTTTTGAACACTTGCCGAAGTTGAAAAAGTCACACAGAATTTGAGGATCTGGAGACCCCTCTGGGGGCCATCAGTTTTGGTTGTCTAATTGGTAATATGGCCAATGCTGTGTACTGAATTTGATGAGGAGTTTGGGTTCCACCAGGCATCCCCTGTATGCTCACATCCCCATTATTTTCAGAAGAAGTCCGCTTTTCCCCCACACAGCCATGGCTGTTTGTGGCTTTGATAGTCTGCCGGGCAAACATAGTATTCTAGGCTAGCCAACCTGCATCTGGCTCGTGTGTCCCTAGATCCATAATGTTTGTTTCCATTATCTGTGGTACAGTAGGGATTTAATGGAATTTTAGTTGGATCCTCTTCATCAGAGATATCCCAATATGAAAGACGTATAGCCAGCTGACAAATTCTGGGTGGAGAGATGGCCACCAGGTTCCTAAGGGGGCTGTATGCGAGATAGACCATACTTCTTGTCTAGTAAGATTTGTGATCAGCCATCGCTGATGAACGGGCTGATGAGGGTAAGGACTACTGGTGGACAAGGGGAGAGTCTATAGCCTTACCCACGTGGCGAATATGCAATTTGAAAGGGTTTCCAGTCTTTTCCAGTTTTTCAGCCAGAGTCTGGACAGGGCGCAGGCTTGAGATAAGAATTAGGATCCAGGAATTGATTCCTTCTACATTTACCACTGTAGGTTTTATAAGTAGCACCTGGTATGGTCCTGTCCAGCGGGGTTACAGGGATGACACCTGATGTTGTCTTATGTAGAGGATGTCTCTTATTTGATATCGATGTGGAGTCCCCTCTTCACCAGGTTGGTAGGCAGTGGCCAGCTGTTTCAACAGGTATCACTGAGTTCTTTCAAGAGCTTTAAGTCTGTCAAACAAGGGGTTGTGGAGGGGATCACTAGGTCTTAGAGTTGGGGTTAGGTCCCTTACTGGAGGAGGGGCTCCATAAAGAATTTCATAGGGGGTGAGGTTACACAAAGAAATAGAGGGAGTATTTCTTGCATGAAACAGTGCATAATGCAGGAGCATAGTCCAATCTTTTATGCCGCTCTCTAAGCTTAATTTCGTTAAGGTCTCTTTAATGGTTCTATTTATTTTTTTTACCTGTCCTGAGCTATGGGGTTTATAAGCACAATGTAACTTCCAATTTATCCCCAGTGTCCTGTCTAACCCCTGACTTACCTGGGCCATGAACGCCGGGCCATTATCAGATCCTATTACCTTAGGCAGGCCGTGTCTTGGAAAAATATCTTTCAGGATCTTCTTGACCACCAATTGTGCCTTTTTTTGTGGGGAAGGCTTCAATCCATCCTGAAAATATATCTACAAAGACTAGGAGATATTTAAGTCCATACCTTGCTGGCTTAATTTCAGTAAAGTCCACTTCCCAGAATTGTACTGGTCTGGTTCCTAATAGGTGCTTTCCTGCGGAAAGCTTGGAAAGATAAGCATTAACCTATTGACAGACCGGACAGACTTTTGTTACCTGTTCAGTTATTTCCTTTTGCTGTGAGTGGGTTAGTGGAAAACTCTGTTCTTGATCCTTCAGGAATGCCTGAAGTTTCTTTGAACCAAGGTGTGTGAATTAATGTACATTTTTAACGTACTGTAGGGCTTTCTGAAATTGCAGGCTTGGCTCAGTCAAGTTGAGGAATTCAGTGCCAGTGTCGTTAGATGTTATCAAAAGCGTTCTGGTGCCCAGGGGTCCATTGGAATTGGGTATCTCCATTTAACAGCGGGTATAAAGAAGAAGTTAAGGACGCAAACACAGAAATCCATAACCTGCAAAACCCAGTAGTCCCAAGAAACTCTCTGTGTTGTCTGCTGCTAGATGGGGGGTGGTATCTGCACAACCGTTTGTTTTCTGGGCTCAGTGAGCCATCGTTTACTGCCCCTAAGGGAATAGCCCAGGAAGATTACTTCTTGCTGGCAAATTTGGGCCTATTTGGCAGAAGCTCTATACCCGAGTTGAGCAAGCTCATATAATAGTGCTTGGGTCCCAGACTCACAGTTTTCTTTGGTGTTGGCTGCCAGTAGCAGGTCATCCACGTATTGAAGCTGGGTGACTTTGGGGTGTGTAGTTCTGACGTTGTTGAGATCTCTGTGGAGGGCTTCATCAAAGAGAGTGGGAGAGTTTTTGAACCCCTGTGGGAGTCTAGTCCAAGTTACTTGATCAGACGTTCCAGTTTCTGGGTCTACCCACTAGCAAGCAAACAGCAACTGACTATCTTTATGCAGAGGCAAACAAAAGATAGCATCTTTTAAGTCCAGAACAGTATACCATTTCTGCTAAGGGTTCAGAGTGATAAGCAGATTGTACGAATTAGTTACCGTGGAGTGAATGTCCTGCACTCTGTTATTAATCTCTCTTAGGTCTTGAACGGGGGATAGTCCCCGGTTCCTGGCTTTTTTTACTGGGAGCAGGGGAGTCTTCCAGGCCGATTGACAGGGCCTTAGGACCCTAAGGCCAGATATTTCTGAATATGGGGCCTTATCTTATCTTTAGCTTTTCTGCTCAGAGGATATTGTTTGACATTGATTGGGGAGGCTGAGGTTTTTAAATCCACTGTTCTTGGAGGTTGTTTCACGGCTAGGCCTAACCTAGCCGTTTTTGCCCAGGTATCTGGGTAATCTGTTATCCATTTCTGGGGTAGCTTGCTTGTTTGAGCAGTCTTGGGGGGTGTGAAGAGTGGATGTTCATCTTCTACTGACATTTATAAAGCCAAGACTATAGGAGTTTTTACTGAAGGATTTAGAAATTTCATTTTGGGGCCTTCGGGGTTAAAAGTTGTTTTGGCCTGGAGCTTACTGAGCAGATCTCTGCCCATCAATGGGGCCAGGCATTCTGGGATTACTAGGAAGGAGTGATGGATTTTTCCTTTCCCCATGTCCATGGTCCTCTTAGTTGTCTATGTCTGATATTTACTGCCATTAGCCCTTTGAACTAGAGACATTTTATTTGATAGTGTGCCCAGTGGGGCCTTAAGGGCTGAGTATACTGCTGCTGTATCCACTTCAAAGTTTACCTGGGTCCTCTCCACTTCAAAAGTTACCCTGAGCTTGGGGAAGGGATCTGAGCCCCGACGTTCTTAGTCATCCTTTTAAGTCAGAATGGCTGGCTGTCGTGGCTGTCTCTTTTCTAGGGCACTCTTTGGCCCAGTGACCTTTTTCTTTAGAGTAGGCACAATGATCTGAGGCCAGGGGTGGCCTCTGGCGTGCGCCCAGGTTTCCATTCCTGTCTTCCTGTTTGTTAATTTCTGGCCTATTTATTGTTGTGACCAGGACCTTAGTCAATGCCTTAGTCTGTCTTTTGCATCTCTCATCTTCCCTTTGCTCCCTTTCTTTCTCTTTGTTTCTCTCATATAGTATACTTTCTCGGCTTCTCTGACTAAATCTCCCAAAGTCATATCTTGTGATCCCTCTAAGAGTTGTAACTTTCTTTTAATATCCAGGGCAGCTTGCCCAATGAAGACCATCATGACAGATGCCTTTTGATCCTCTGCCTGAGGATCAATAGGAGTAAATCTCATATATGCCTCCATAATTCTCTCTAGAAACATAGAGGGATATTTATCAGGCCCTTAAATTATCTCTCTTACCTTGGCCAAATTAGGTGGTTCCCTAGCGGCCGATTGGAAACCCAATATTAGGGCCTGGCAATAAGTGGACAGATGCTCCCTACCTTCAAAGGTGTTGGGGTTTCAGTTGGGTCAATTAAAGGGGAAGCTGGCTTTGATTATGTTGGGAAGTTGTGTTGGTCACACATCTGGTCCGAGAATATACTTTTTAGCTTCCAGGAGGTTTTTCTCTCATTCCTCTGCCGTAAAGAGAGTCCCTAGGATTTGTTGGCAGTCATCCCAAGTAGGCAAGTGTGAAAACCCCAGGGAGTTCTTTGAGTTCTTTTAGCCGGGCCAGCTTCCTCCAGGGAAGGAGGGGCTTCGTGTGACGCGGGGGAGTCATCTGGAGGGCACTGGGCCGGCCTAACTTCCTCCAATGGCAGAGAAGCAGAGTCAGCAGGGGAATCACTTAGAGGTTGTTGGGGGTTGGGGACAAGGGCAGGGGATAAGAAGGAGGAGGAGAGTCCAGTAGAATCTTGAGACTCAGGGAGAACAGAGGGTGGAGGAGGAGGAGCAGAGGGTTTGAGAGATAGAATCGTGGTGGAAGGAGTAGGAGCGTAGGCAGGGACAAGGAAAGGCTTCACCCATGGAGGAGGAGATTTGCAGAGGTCCTGCCAAGTTAAGATATATGGCTGTTGATCTGGATGGCTATGTGGCCTCAGCTGAAAGACAATATCTCTGATTTTTCAAATTAGTGGGAAGTAGAAACATCCTTCTGGGGGCCATCCAACTCCAAAGTTGTGTCATTCTGAGGCACAGAGAGTCTGCCAGGTCCAGCGTTTTAATGAAAAAGAAAGATTCTGGGCCCTTAAGCAGACTTTGGTCCAGTGATCAAGGGTCAGGGAGAGAAGTGTTGAAGTGCTCTGTCCCAAAATGAGAGATACACAAACAGTGAAAGCAACGACATACTACACAGACAAGACAAGACAATAAAGACAGACAATGGACGTCCAATACTGAGACAAGGACTGAGTAGCCCTCAAAACCTGATGGGCTGGCAATACCGAATCCGAAACAAAATATCACAGAGTCGAGGAGACTATTGTTCCTTGATTTCCTGAGTCCTCTGGGGCGTCCCCCAGGGATGTGGCCTGTGGCTCTGTGACACGTCTGTCAGCCACCGTCAGAGAGAGCTCATGCTCAACACCGATAGCGATTTTGCAAAACCCTAACCTGAAACCTGAAACCAGAAAGAGTCACCTTACTTACCCTGAAAGGAGCCCCTTGGGGGTCTTTCGTCCGCCACTGCTGGATCTCGCTGGTGCCTCCAGATGTAAAGATCGGGTGAGCGACAGAGGAAGAGACCACCAAGAGAATGTCTCATGCAACAGTAAAGGGTTTATTGGGAGACCAGCTTTCTGGGGCTCAGAGGTCACTTGAATAGAGCAGAGAGCAATGAAAACAGCTTAAGCAGAGCTTATATACTTTCCTTGGAGAGGGCAGGGAGGGAAGTTTATTGATGGGTCAGGGCAAGGGGGAGGTTTGTGTGCAAACGGGTGAGGGTGTGTATTCTGCAGTTTGGCAGTTGGGGACAGCACATTCTGGAAACAAGATTAGCAAACAGTCCTCAAGTTTCCAACAGTGTTTTGTTAAGCATACAGAAAAACAGGAAGTGACAAGTACCTATTTTATTAACCTTTCACCAATGCCTAAATGGAATGTGAGCATGGTTTACTAAAAACATCCATGTCCACGTTGCCTAATGCTCTCAAATCAATCTTATTTGTGACTACATATTTGTTTCTTCCTAAGATTATATATTGAACCTCAACCCTGTTGAAAATGACTAATCCTATCACTCACTTTGTATTTTGCCTAATTTCCTAATGTCTCTATTGATATCTGCTTTCCTACATATTTTCACGAGTTCATCATTGTGACTGACTCTTCACATGTGCTGACATTTACATTCACTCTCTATCCGAAATCCTATTGCTAAAGAACTTTTGGTCGAAATCCTATACTCACTCTTTTTTTCTAAATCTACTGAGTATCTTCCTAATCCTACCAACTATACCTTTTCGACTGGATGATCTCTTCTACAATCAATCATCCAAGGTACAAGATCTTAAGCCATTGTATATTGATTTATCTGAGACATCTATGCAGAATATAATTCAAAGCTAAGTATTCCAATCAACAGCCCAATGCCCTTCTTGGATTCAAATCTTATCTAGATTTCTGTGTTCATACATATATTTCACCAATATATTCTTGTAAATATCGCAAGTTCCCAATACCATTGTTTGTTCCTCAGTATGATTCCTAACCCAAATCGAACCTGTTATTACCCTAAACATACACTGTTCCCTTAAACTAAGTTTACAGATGAGCCGGGACAGAGTTTGTCTTACAATAGTAATGTAGGGGGTCTTCCACCTGCTGAGAACATCAAAGTTCCAGGCAGAAATGATACCCTGGAGAAGTTGAAGGCAGCTATGAAGGACCTAAGAGATAAAAAGTCATATTCCATGGCAAGCAACCTGGTCAGTATGAAGGGATGTGTCTGAATCAGCCTCTCCTTTCCTATTGTAGAGAAGACTGATCAAACCATACCTGCGTGGAAAGCTGTTCCCAGGTGCCTATGCTTGATATACCATTCTAACTTGTGAAAGTGTCACAGGAAGTAGGAGCAGCCTCCATCTCATGGGACCCTTGGAAGCAACTGTAAGTACAAAGTGGTGGCCAAGGCAGTGACTTCATTCAGTTCCTGAAGGAAGTGACCTCACCTCACTTCTTTGGTGATGGAAATCTCTGGACTTGTGATCCAGGAAGCCAGGCACCCAGAGCCAGTCACAGTCCCAGTTCCAGTGGTCTCACTTGTTTGGATTTACCAAGGACAGAGTCAGTCTTCCTTGGTACCTACTGATATGAGGATTGTCAAATGCCAGAAGAGCTCTGAAGAGGGACCTTTCCTGAGAAAGCAGGTATTGGTTCACCACTGGCTCCTGAAAACTTCACAAAGTTGCCCAAGGAGACCAGATCTGAGACAGGACAGGCCATTTCAGGGGAACATAGTATGGCCCACCATTTAGAGGACACTCTGGATAGTCACAGACCTACTTGTGTTAAAGAGGTGCCTTTTTGCGTGTGGGTGTGAGTTTGTGGTTTTCTCTCAATTTCTGAGAATAGGTAGGAAAGGCTCTTTGTTTGGATTGGAGTGGACTGTTTCTAATAAGTCGTTTGACAGGGCTAGTGTTTCTATGTCTGTGTATCCCACTGTGTCTGTGGTTGTAGACATTAGACAAGAGAATGCATCAATGCATGTTTCCTGTCTAGTAGAAAACTCTCCAGTATTTATTCTGCCTAATTGATGAATGGACTGTGGTGTGCCTTATGGATGGGCAACACCTACTAACTTCCTAAGTTAATGTTTTCTTCCTGAATTCTGGACACTCTCTAGTATAGGCTCATGGTTTTGTGTCCAAGATATGTACCATCTCCGAGATATGTGACATGTCCATATACTTGAGAGCTGTAGAGAATGGGAACATCTTAGAAAACTCAGATATCAGTGTGACCAGTAAACTCTCAGTGGAGAAACCCTGCTTTGGTTCATTTGCTTACCTATGGTTCTGTTGCCCTGAATTTCAGGAAGGTCTTTGCCTCAGGCCACCCCTTTTTGAAGCCTGAATAAAACAGTTTTCAAATAAAAATAAATGGGCATAACCTGTGGCTCTTTGCTTAATTGCTTTGGAAAGGGATGTGTCTGAATCAGCCTCTTGGCCCTGTATGAGGTTGTGGCTTAGATTCTCAGCACATGATGAATCTAAAGATAGATTCCATGTGTGCAATCAAAAGCAAAATGGCCAAAAATCTGTCATTGTTGATTAGTCTCTTGCCTTCCTCTGTTAGGTCCCTGACCTCTATCAAGTGAGAATAGGGATCATTTGGGTCAAATGAGTTCTTTGAAGCCCTGAAGAGATGCCTGTGTTTTCTTATGACTCCAAATCACATAAAAAATCTATCGCTGAGAATCAGTAGGCCTCAAATTGGAGAAGCAGAGCAGTATTAACGGCAGGTCTATTGGATCACTCCAGGTTCACAGGAAGGGTGTCCATGCCACCTTGACTTTAGGCAAATGAGGGGTAAGGGAGATTTTTTTGGACACTCTTTTGGGATGTGTCCCGCTTTGAAACCTCCAGCCACAGGTTATGATGAGTGTCTATATTTAATAAGATGAGGGCCATGTGGGAGTATTTTGGTTTAAATTGTGGTCATTCGTGTGGCAGTTGGAAGAGATGACTGGATCCACCTGCGCTTGAACTCTGGTGTCATTCCCCTGAAAGACTGAGTTCTGGATCAGACATCAAAGAAGTATTGCCATGAATTGTGTTGGGATTTTCGGAGGCCACACATGAGATTCGCCCTTGGAATCTGGGAACTAGTCCCAGGGTGGCTTTCCACAGAGCACTGGGAATCTCAGCCAAGATATCACATAATTTTATTCTAAAAGACTTTGAAGCCATATTTACTAGTCAAAACACACATGGACCTCAATTGTAGACCTCAGTGGGCCTGGATTCTTGTGACCTTTTGGCCACTCTTTGGGAGGACTTGCCTGTGAGAGTTCTCCAAAACTTTCATTGAAATCAGCTTCCTCACCATTGAATGATTCCTGAATGAATTGAAACCCACAGTGCCTCCAACTTCATCCTTGAAAATTGACTAGATAAATACCATAAAATTTTTGAAATTCCAATGACCAGATGGCACTGGAGAACCTTTGGATGTCCTGTTGCTGATCATGACTGTACAAGACAGTGCATTGATTGACTGGATTTCATGAAAATTGTGGAGAACAGAGATGCCATTAAGTTGGTGCCTTCTTAGTAGTGGGACTAGAGCAGTGGTGAGCAAGTGTGTAATAAAACATCTGTTGTGGGGTCATGTGGATCTGCTATTGGCTTCCAAATCGCTGTGACTGACATGGTGCAGCTAGCAGACCCTTATATGTACAGACATCTTGTTATATGGAGAGGTTTCAGGGCAATGTGCAGAATCAGGTTGCTTTGGTCAAGGGGGCAACCTATGTGGTATACAAGCCCTGTTGGTGCATTATCCTTCAGACCCTGACCCACCACATTTGACAGAACTTCCTCCAGCATGGTGTCCCAGTTGAACGCATTGTATTTCCTGAAGCAAGTACCAAACTCCGAGTGCAGCAGCAAGAAACACTGTGAAAAGTGGAGGATGATGAAATGGCTTCACAGTCCACGTGGGGAGACACTTAGCCCCCAGTGGCCACAGATTACATACAAAGAGGGAATTCAGCACTGCTGCCTCATTTTCATTGTAAAATAAGAATCCATGTCCTCCAGGTCACATAGATGCAGACCCACCTTTGATGCTCTCACTACAAAGAGAATTCAGCACTGCTGCTTCATGTTCATTGGGAAATTATAACCATGTCCTCCAAATCACAGAGATGACGACCCATCTTTGATGGTCTCACTAGAAAGGAACCTAAAGCTCCTGACAACTACATGTATTTCAAGTCCCCAACCTAAAGGCAGTTTCTCCAGACGTCTTTAGGCAGGCAAATCTCCATGTTTGTGGAGTTTTTACACTGTCCCTTATTTTTGGAAACTGTTCTATCATCTCCAAGGTTGTGAACTCCTGAGCATTTTCTATTTCAGATATGTATTTAAAGATTTTCTAACTCTTCTCCTCTAATTGTGTCTTACTTGGGGCGAAGGTAATGTCAAGGCATTGTTCTGGATGAGAGTAGAAAAATTTTTTGTGAAGCACATATTTGATAAACATTGGATTCTTCTTCTTATTTTCCATTCGAAATACTGAATCCCTGACACTAACTCATACCCTACTATAATATGACTACTAATCCTAATATGATGGAGAAAAATACCCAAGCAGAATGAATATGCAAGCATTTCAGAGAAGGCATGGTGTATAGTAGGACTTCCCTCTTGCACGATAAAGGGTAGGTTTTATAAATCTAGTCAATTTTTAATTGAAATAGTCCTCCATGTGTTTTTAAAGTTAACAAATATGTGAATTCCTGTCTCCCATTCTCTGTAGCCTACTCAGCACATGTATTTTTATATGCACATATAGAATTCTACCTGGTATCACACGTACATTTTTATGAGTTGGCTGACTTGGCAGAAACAAATTGTGAGAAGAGATCTCTCCTCCTAAATGCTGTTGGAACTGAAAATTCAAACAATGGGTGAGCTTCCTAGTAGAACAATGTTATACATAAATCCATGTTTAGTAAAATAAATAATTTTGCATCTGTGGATGATTTATATTACATGATGAATTACGATTGGCATATAGATATTGATACTTTTTAATGTATTTTTTGTGGTTTTTTAATATATATAAATATATATATATATATATATATAAATACATATATAAATATATATATATATATATATATATATATACAAATATATATATATATATATATATATATTCACACTCTTCACATTTTATAAAATATGAAATATATGTGTCTTATATAACTCCGTAAATTCATTTATGTTCATGTATGTGGATTTATAATCAACTTTTCACAAGATTATTCTCAGAAATACTCATCCACCTGAAATACATATTTGTTTCCCAGTTCTGAAAAGTAACTTCAATAAATGGTGCTTACAAATCCTAATATTTCTAGAGTAAATGACCCAGTTTAACATCAATGCAAGTAGATTCCTATAGGACATGATTTCTATTTTGACGTTCATTATAATTCAACACTGGTACATTACTATTTCTTCAGTTTTTGCACATCATAAGATATATATTTCATCCACAAGTTCACAAATTTATAGGAATTTGTTTCACTTTCAGTCACTTCCTGCTTCATAACACATGTATTCCTCCATGTTACTTGACTGGTCTTTTCATGAGACTTCTTTCCAAACACATCATTTTCGATTTCCATAATCAATTTCGAAGCTAAACTCACACACTCTTCAAGATAAACCATAACATTAATATTACCATTAGATGTATAGCTGGTTGGAATAAATGTATGTATATCAATAAAAGATTTTCTTTATATTTTCACATTTCCGTTCAATGCATTATTTAATGTTGGAACCAGTTATGTTATTTATTCACAGTATGGTCTATTAATGCATTATCTCTATATTCAAAGACACAGTGTACACCTCTTTGTCCCCCCAATACTAATTTATACCTCTTCAAAATATTGCTTCCAGAAATGGTGGAAGAATTACTCATATCACCTTATCTATATATATATTTATATATTTTTTTATCACAGTAATATTCTGGACACAAAAAGCAAAGGTCACAATCATGATTGTATCAAACCCTAAATGGAAAGTGAGCATGGATTACTAAAACAACAATGTCCAGCTTGCCAAATGCTCTCAGATGTAAATCCTATTGGTGACTACATTTTTGTTTCTTCCTAAGATTATATATTATAGTTCCAGCCTGTTGAAAATGTCTAATCCTATCACTCACTTTATACTTTGCCTGATTTCCTAATATCTCAATTGATATCTGTTTTCCTACATATTTTCCCCAGTTCATCATTGTGTCTGACACTTCACATTTGGTGACATATACATTCACTGTCTACCCTAGACCCTATTGCTAAAGAAATTTTGGTCCAAATCCTATACTCACTCTTATTTCTAAACCTACTGACTATCTTCCTAATCCTACTGACTATTGCATTTTGACTCGATGTTCAATTCGACAATCAATCGTCCAAGGTATAAGGTCCTAAGCTATTGTATTTCAATTTATCTGAGACATATATACAGAAAATTATTAAAACCTAAGTATCCCAATCAAGGGCCCAATGCCCTTCTCGTTTCAAATCTTACCTAGGTTTCTGTTTTTATACTTATATTTCAGCTATATATTCTTGTAAATATCACAGGTTCCCAATACCATTATTCATCCGGCAGAGAGATTCTTAACCCAAATAAAACATGTTATTAACCCTAAACATACACTGTTCCCTCAATCTAACTTTACAAAAGAGGAGGGACAGAGTTGGTCTTACAATACTGGAATGTAGGGGATCTTCCACCTGCTGAGAACATCAAAGGTCCATGCAGAAATGACCCCTGGATAAGATATAGGCAGCTATGAAGGACATGAGAAAGCAAAAGTTAAATTCTATGGCAAACACCCTGGTCATGATGAAGGGATGTGTCTGAATCAACCTCTAAATATAGAGAAGATGGACCAAACAAGGCCTGTGTGAAGAGCTGTTCACAGGTGCCTATGGTTGATATACCATTCTAACTTGTGAAAGTGTCACAGAAAGTAGGGGCAGCCTGCATCTCATGGGACCCTTAGAAGTAACTGTTAGGACAAAGAGGTTGCCAAGGCAGTGACCTCATTCAGTTTCGGAAGGAAGTGACCTCACCTCACCTCCTTGTCGATGGAACTCTCTGAACTTGTGATCCAGGAAGAGACACACCCAGAGGCACTCGCAGTCCCAGTTCCAGTGGTCTCACTTGTTTCAATTTACCAAGGACAGAGTCAGTCTTTCTTAGTTTCTACTGATGTGAGGATGGCCAAATGCCAGGAAAGCTCTGAAGAGGGGACTTTCCTGAGAAAGCAGGTAGTGCCTCACCCATGGCTCCTGACTACTTCACAGAGTTGGCCAAGGAGACCAGATTTGAGACAGGAGAGGCCATTTTGGGGGAATATAATATGGCCCATCAGTCTGAGGACACTCCGGATAGTCACAGACCTACTTGGGCAAAAGAGGTGCCTTTGTAAGTGTGGATGTGTGTTTCTGGTTTTGTCTCATGTCCTGAGAATAGGTAGGAAAGGCTCTTTGTTTGGATTGTCGTTGACTGTTTCTAGTAAGTCGTTTGACAAGTCAAGTGCTTCTATATCTGTGCATCCCACTCTGTCCGTGATTGTAGACATTAGTAAAGAGAATGCATCAATGGATGTGTCCTGTCTAGTAGAAAGCTTCCAGGCATTCATCCTGCCAAATTTATGAATGGACTGTGGCTTGCCTTATCGAAGGGTAACACCTGCTATCTTCCAACGTTTCTGTTTTCTTCCTGAATTCTGGCCACTCTCCAGAATAGCCTCATGGTTTTGTGTCCAAGATATGTACCACCTACAAGTTCTGTGATATGGCCATGTTCTGCATAACTGACGGCAATGGCGAGCATCTCAGAAAACTCAGATATCAGTGTGACCAGGAAAGTCTCAGTGGAGAAACCCTGCTTTGTGCCTTTTGTTTACCTCTTGTTTGTTGCCCTGAATTTCAGGAAGGTCTTTCCCTCAGGCCACTCCTTTGTGAAGCCTGAAGAAAACAGTTTCAAATGGAAATGAATGGGATTCACCTGTGGCTCTTTGCTTATTTGCTTCGGAAATGGATGTGTCTGAATCAGACTCTTGGCCCTGTGTGAGGCTGTGGTTAGATTCTCAGCACCTGATGGATCCCATGTTTTCATCCAAACCCAAAATGGCCAAAAGAGCAGTCATTGTGGATGAAGTCTCTCGCCTTCCTCTGTAAGGTTCCTGAACTTCATCAAGTGAGAATAGGGATCCTTTGGGTCAAATGAGTTCTTCAAAGCCCTGAAGAGGGAAGCCCATAGGTGCTTGGGTTTTCTCATGTTTCTAATTCACATAAAGAATCTAAACCCCACAGTCAGTATTCCTCAAATTGGAGAAACAGAGCAGTATTAACAGAAGGCCTACTCGATTACTCCTGGTTCACAGGAAGGTGTTCAGGCCACCCCGACTTTAGGCAAATGAGGGGAAAGGGAGCTTATTTTGGACACTGTCTTGGGCTGCGCCCCTCATGGAAACCTCTAGTCAGAGGTTATAATGAGTGTCTATATGGAAGAAGATGACGGCCATGCGGAAGTGTTTTGGTTTTAATTGTGGTTATTAGTTTGACGGTTGGAAATGATGACTGGCTCCACCTGGGCTTGAACTCTGCTGTAACTCTCCTTACAGACTGAGTTCTGGAACTGACCTCAGAGAAGTATTGCCATGAGTTGTGTTGGGATTTTAGGAGGCCATGCATGAGAGTCACCCTTGGAATTGAGATGTGTGCCCAGGAAGGCTTTCCACAAGGCATGGGGAATCTCAGCAAGGATATCACATGATTTTATTCTGACAAACTTGGCAGCCATAGTTGAGAGTCAAAACACACATGGACCTCACATTGTAGACCTCAATGGGCCTGGCTTCATGTGACCATTTGGCCACTCTTTGAGAAGACTTGCCTGTGTGTGTTCTCCTGCGCTTTCATTAAAATGAGCTTCCTCAACATTTAATGGTTCCTGAATAAATTGAAAATCATAGTGCCTCCAAATTCATCCACGAACAATGGCTAGATAAATACCATGGAATTTTTGAAATTTTCATGTCCAGGTGTCACTGGAGAACCTTTTGATGTCCATTTGCTGATCATGAGTATACCAGACAATTCGTTGATTGACTGGGTTTCATGAAAAATGGTGAAGAACAGAGATGCCAGTAAGTTGGAGCCTCCTTAGTAGCGGGTCTAGAGCAGTGGTGGGCCGGTGTGTGATAAAACATCTGTGTTGGGGCCATGTGGATCTGCCATTGACTTCCAAATGGCTTGTGACTGACATGGTGCAGCTAGCAGAACCTTATATGTTAAGGCATCTTGTTATATGGAGAGGGTCAGGGCAATGTTCAGAATCAGGTTGCTATGGGCCTGGGGGCAAGCTATGTGAGATAGAAACCTGATTGGTGCATTCTCCTGCAGACCCTGACCCACCGCATGTGACAGAACTCCCTCCAGCATTATGTCCCAGTTGAACTCCTTGTATTTCGTGAAGCAAATACCCAACTCCCAGTGAAGCAGCAAGACACACCAGGAAAACTAGAGGATGACCAAATGGCTTCACAGTCTACACGGAGAGACACTAAGACCGCAGTTGCCACAGTTTACCTACAAAGTGAGAATTCAGCACTGCTGCCTCATGTTCATTGAAAAATAAGATACCATGTCCTCCAGGTCACATAGATGCAGACCCAATTTTGGTGCTCTCACTACATAGGAAGCTAAAGCTCCTGACAACAACATATATTTCAAGTGCCCAAACTCAGAGGCAGTTTCTCAAGATGTCTTTAGGCCTGCAGAGCTCCATGTTTGTGGAGTGTTTACCCTGTCCCTTACTTTTGGAAACTCCTCTACCACCTCCAAGGTTGTGAACTCCTGAGCATATTCCGTTCCAGATATGTATTCCCAGATTTTCTAACTCTTCTCCTCTAATTGTGCAGTACTTCAGGCGAGGGTAATATCAAGGAATTGTTCTGGATGAGAGTGGGAAGATTTTTGTGTAGCACATATTTGAAAACACATTGGGTTTATTTTCCTATTTTCCATTTGGAATAATGAATCTCTGACACTAACCCATACCCTACTAGACTCTGACTACTAATCCTAATATGATGGAGAATAGTAACTCAAACAGAATAGAAATACAAGCAGTTCAGAGGAGGCATGGTGTATATTTGGACTTCCCTTTTTCATTATATAGGATAGGAGTTATAAATAAGTCAATGTTTATTGAAATAGTTCACCATGTGTTTTTAAAGTTAAGAAATATGTCAATTCCTGTCTCTCTTTAGCCTTTTTCAGCTCATGTATTATTATATGCACATATAGAATCCTACCTGGTATCACACGTACCTTCTTCTGAGGTGTGTGACTTAGCACATACAAATTGTGAGAAGAGATCACTCCTCCTAAACGCTGTTGGAACTGAAAATTCAACCTAAGTGTGAGCTTCCAAGTTGAACAACATTATACATAAATCCATTTTTAGTAAAATGTATATTTTTGGATATGTGGAAGATATATATTTCATGATGAATTTCGATTGGCATATATACTGCTTCTTTTTAATGTCTGTGTGTGCGTTTGTGTTTGTGTGTGTGTATATATATATATATATATATATATATATATATATATATATATACTCTCCAGATTTTTCAAAATATAAAATATATGTGTTTTATTATACACTCCCTAAAATCATTCATATTCATGTATGTGGATTTATAATCAACTTTTCACAAGATTATTCTCCGAAATATTCATACACCTGAAATTCATATTTGTTTTCTAAAATTGAAAACTGACTTCAGTAAATGGTGCATACAAATCATAATATTTCGTCATTGCAAGATGGCCACGAATAGAGTGCATCACACCAAGTGTACTGCACCACTGCACAGGTGAATAACGAGTTAGAGTGACAAAAAAACTATCTTGTTAGGAAATTACAGCAAAATGGGGGTGCACCAAAACCTAGAAGAAGGATTTCTAGCACCATGGTCCGGTAATTGAGTCTCAAACACGAGCCAAATGTGCGACCCGAGATCCGGTTTGACTGATCCGCGTGGCCCACCCAGTGGCTAAAGACGGTGCGGCACCACCGAGATGGGTCCAATAAGCAGGGAGAAACGTTGATGAGGATTCTGTGGAATCCTGCCGGTAGAGCCCCCACTGAGCCCTGAGCTGAGTTCAGGATTTCAGACAGGGAAGGAAGCGGTACAGTTCTATCTCCCACAATGGAAACTCTTCCAAGGAAACCAATGGCCATCATCTTGGAGAGCTGAAGTAACCACAGCCACTCTCCTACAGATTACAACAATAAAACAGGAGTGTGTTATTCAGCTCATCTCCCACATATCGGGGAATTCGCATAAAATCTCTCCTAGGATTTCCGGGGGAGAGATTATCAGAGCGAGCCTGCATAAAGATGGGGGAAAACAAGAGGCAACTGACCTTCAACTCCCCCTCTCATCAACTGTGAAAATAAAACCTGTCTAACCAGTGCTGGGGGAGGGGCAAGTGGAAAAAATCAAAACAATAGAGTGTCTGGCTTCCCAATAGACACCCTCCACAACCAACAAACGGCAGGCCCAGAGTACAGTTTGAACTGCCGAGAGCCATCACTCAAGGGAAATCTGGTCTTGCAGGAAAAAACAGGACTAGCAGGAGAAACCAGAGGACTAGAGGCCAGGCCCTTGTGACTGGGCAGCGGGAGACTGCAGGCCCACAGGCGACAGTCCACCCGCTGCCCGCGTGACTAGGCGGCTTGGGAACGCCCTGCCGCCGGCGACCGACCGCACCACTGGGTG
The DNA here is from genome assembly GCF_048772815.1 of Callospermophilus lateralis. Taxonomy (NCBI): domain Eukaryota; kingdom Metazoa; phylum Chordata; class Mammalia; order Rodentia; family Sciuridae; genus Callospermophilus; species Callospermophilus lateralis. The sequence continues at coordinate 181,329 of NW_027514499.1, read as the reverse complement.
GCTAGAGATCGCCCGCCCGCCAGTGACAGCCCACCTGCTGCACAAGTGACTGGGCAGCTGGAGACCGCCTGCCCGCCAGTGACCCGGAGCTGAAACCAACAAGTGACAGTACAGTCCCACCCCCCTATACGGACACCTCAGCAAGGAGCCTTGGGCCTGCCAAAACAGAGAGGTGACGTCACTGGAGCTCGGCCTTCGGAATTTCTTCCAAGCGGAATCCACTTTAGCATGCATAGTCTACCAACACAAAGGAGAGACAATAGAGACATACAACACCAAAACAAATCTCTAGAATAAAGCAGAAACACAGCAATCAAATAGAGCTGGAAAGTAACGTGAACATCATGAAAAAACAATGGAATAAAAGGAGTACAAACAATGCAGGACAACTTAATTCTACAGAAGGACCTAGAAGCACCAGAAACAGGGATAGGGAAAGAAATTAAGGCATTCTTAACTCAGATGGAAAGAAATATTAGAGAAGACATGAGGCAGCAAGTCCAAGGAATAAAAGTATATTTTGAAAATGAATTAAACAAACAAATTCAAATGGCAAAAAATGAGCTTTACCAAAAAATAGAGATCTTAAAAAAATTCAAACAGTAATTCTAGAAATGCAGGAAACTATAAACCAAATTAAAAACTCAAACAAGAATATTACAAATAGAGTAGATCAAGTAGAAGTCAGAAAATCAGAAAATGAAGACAAAGTTTATCAACTTGAAAAGAATATAGTCAACACATAAAAGATGCTTAAATCTATTCAAGAGATAAGGGATGTCAAAAAAAAAAAAAACTTGAGAGTCATCAGGATAGAAGAAGGCATAGAGATTCAAACCAAAGGAATGGACAACATATTAAATGAAATAATTCTAGAAAACATCCCAGAGATGAAAGATGGATTGGATTGCCAAATCCTGGAAGCCTACAGGACCCCAAACATTCAAAAACATAATAGACCAAATCCAAGACATATAATTATGAAGATAGCCAACATACAGAACAAGGAGACAATATTAAACGCTTATAAGAGAAAGGAGGCAGATTACATTCAGGGGTAAACCAATTAGGTTAACGACTGATTTTTCATCACAGACTTTGAAAGAGGGAAGATCCTAGAACAATGTATTTCAAATGCTGAAAAATAATGGATTCCAACCAAGAACACTGTACCCAGCAAAATTAAGCTTCAGATTTGAAAATGAAATTAAAGTCTTTCATGATAAACAAAAGCTAAAAGAATATGCAGCCAGAAAACCAGCACTGCAAAGCATTTTGAGCAAAATACTACAAGAAGAAGAATTGATAAATAGTGCCCAAAACTAACAGCAGGAGGTATTTCAGTAAAGGGGGAGGAAAATAACCAAAAAAGTAAAAACTAGCCAAACTAAAATATAATAAATAAATAAACATGACTGGAAGTACAAATCATATTTCAATTGTAACCTTAAATGTTAATGGCCAAAACTCACCAATCAAGAGACATGGGCTAGTAACGTGGAAAAAAAAAATCCAACAATATGTTGTCTTCAGGAGACCCATATGATAGGAAAAGACATACACAGGCTGAAGGTAAAAGTTTGGGAAAAATCATACCACTCACATGGCCCTCGGAAGCAAGAAGGAGTGGCCATACTCATATGGAATAAAATCAACTTCAAACCTAAGTAAATCAAAGGGATAAAGAAGAACACTATATTCTTTTAGAAGGAACCATCCACCAACAAGACTAACAATTATCAATTTGTATGCACCAAACAATGGAATTGCAACGTTCATAAAACAAACTCCCCTCAAGTTCAAGAGTCACATAGACTACAACACAATAATTATGGGTGAATTCAACACACCACTCTTGGCATTGGACAGATCCTCTAGAGAGAAACTGAATAAAGAAACTATAGAACTCAACAGCACAATCGATAACCTAGACTTAACAGACATATAGAATATATCAACCATCATCAAGTGGATACACGTTCTTCTCAGTAGCAGCACATTGATCCTACTCAAAGATAGACCATATATTATGCCATAGGGCAATTCTTAGTAAATATAAAGGCATGGAAATAATACCATGCACCATATCTGATCATAATGGAATGAAACGGGAAATCAATGATAAAAGAAGGAAGGAAAAATCCTGCATCACATGGAAAATGAACAACATGCTACTGAATGATCAATGGGTAACAGAAGACATAAAGGAGGAGATAAAAAAATTCTTAGAGACAAATGACAATACAGACACAATGTACCGGAATCTATGGGACACAGTGAAAGCAGTTTTAAGAGGGAAATTCATTTATTGGAGTTCTTTCCTCAAAAAAAGAAAAACCAGCAAATAAATGAACTCATGCTACACCTCAAAAACCTAGAAAAGGAAGAGCAAAACAACAGCAAATGTAGTAGAAGACAAGAAATAATCAAATTTAGAGAAGAAATCAACAAAATTGAAACAAAGAAAAACATTGAAAAAATTGATAAAACTAAAAGTTGGTTTTTTGAAAAAATAAATAAGATCGACAGGCCCTTAGCCATACTAATGAACAGTTGAAGAGAGAGAACTCAAATTACTAAAATACGGGATGAAAAAGGCAATATCACAACAGACACTACAGAAATAAAGAAAATAGTTAGAAAGTATTGTGAAACACTATATTCCAATAAAATTGAAGATAGTGAAGGTATTGATAAATTTCTTAAGTCATACGATCTGCCCAGATTGAGTCAGGAAGACACACACAATTTAAACAGACCAATAGCAAAGGAAGAAATAGAAGAACCATCAAAGGACTGCCAACCAAAAAAAACCCTGGACTCGATGGGTATACAGCGGAGTTCTACAAAACCTTCAAAGAAGAACTAATACCAATATTATTCAAGCTATTTCAAGAAAAACAAAAAGAAAGAGGTCTTCCAAATTCATTCTATGAGGCCAACATCACCCTGATCCCGAAACCAGACAAAGACACTTTAAAGAAAGAAAACTACAGAACAATATCTCTAATGAACTTGGATGCAAAAATTCTCAATAAAATCCTGGCGAATCGAATACAGAAGCATATCAAAAAAAATTGTGCTTCATGATCAAGTAGGATTCATCCCTGCGATGCAAGGCTGGTTCAATATATGGAAATCAATAAATGTAATCCACCACATCAATAGACTTAAAGACAAGAACCATATGATCATCTCCATTGATGCAGAAAAAGCATTCGAAAAACTACAGCATCCCTTTATGTTCAAAACACTATAAAAACTAGGGATAAAAGGAACTTACCTCAACATGGTAAAAGCTATATATGCTAAAAATCAGGCTAGCTTCATCCTAAATAGAGAAAAGCTGAAGAAATTCCCTCTAAAATCTGGAACAAGACAGGGATGCCCTCTATCACCACTTCTATTCAATTAAGTTCTAGAAATACTAGCCAGAGCAATTAGACAGACAAAAGAAAATAAAGGCATAAAAATAGGAAAGGAAGAATTTAAATTATCGCTATTTGTAGATGACATGATAATATATTTAACAGACCCAAAAGGGTCTACAAAGAAACGGCTTGAGTAAATAAATGAATTCATCAAAGTGGCAGGATATAAAATCAACACACATAAATCAAAGGCATTTTTGTATATCAGCAACAAATCTTCTGAAATGGAAATGAGGAAAACCACTCCATTCACAATATCCTCAAATAAAATAAAATACTTGGGAATCAACCTAACAAAAGAGGTGAAAGATTTATATAATGAAAACTACAGAACTCTAAAGAGAGAGATAAAAGAAGATCTTAGAAGATGGAAAAATGAACCCTGTACATGGATAGGCAGAAATAACATTATCAAAATGGCAATATTACCCAAAGTTCTCTACAGGTTTAAAGTGATGCCAATCAAAATCCCAACAGCATTTCTTGTAGAAAAAGATAAAGCAATCATGAAATTCTTATGGAAAAACAAAAGACCCAGAATAGCGAAAGCAACTCTAAGCAGTAAGTGTGAATCTGGAGTTATAGCGATATCAGAGTTCAAACTGTACTACAAAGCAATAGTACCAAACACAGTGTGGTACTGGTACCAAAACAGGCAGGTGGACCAATGGTACAGAATAGAGGACACAGAAACCAATCCACAAAATTACAACTTTCTTATATTTGATAAAGGGGCTAAAAGCCTGCAATGGAGAAAGAATAGCATCTTCAACAATTGGTGCTGGGAAAATTGGAAATCCATATGCAAATAAATGAAACTGAATTTCTTTCTCTTGCCATGCACAAAGGATAACTCAAAATGGATCAAGAAGCTAGATATAAAATCAGATACACTGCGTCTGATAGAAAAAAAGTTGGTTACGATCTTCATACTGTGGGGTCGGGCTCCAAATTCCATAATAAGACTCCCATAGCCCAAGAGTTAATAACAAGAATAAACAAATTGGACTTACTTAAACTATAAAGTTTTTTCTCAGCAAGAGAAACAATAAGAGAGGTAAATAGAGAGCCTACATCCTGGGAACAAATTTTTACCCCTCACACTTCAGATAGAGCCCTAATATCCAGAATATACAAAGAACTCAAAAAATTAAACAATAAGATAACAAATAATGTAATCAACAAATGGGACAAGGAACTGAACAGACACTTCACAGAGGAAGACATACAATCCATCAACAAGTACATGAAAAAATGCTCACCATCTCTAGCTGTCAGAGAAATGCAAATCAAAACCACCCTAAGATACCATCTCACTCCAGTAAGATTTGCAGCTATTATGAAGTCACAGAACAACAAGTGTTGACGAGGATGTGGGGAAAAGGGTACACTTGTACACTGCTGGTGGGACTGCAAATTGGTGAAGCAAACTTCGAAAGCAGAATGGAGATTCCTGGGAAAACTGGGAATGGATCCACCCTTTGAACCAGCTTTTGCCCTTCTCAGACTATTCCCTGAGGATCTTAAAAGAGCGTACTATAGGGATACTGCCACATCAATGATCATAGTGGCACAATTCAAAATAGGTAGACTGTGGAAACAAACTAGATGCCCTTCAATATATGAATGGATAAAAAAAAATGTGGCATCTATACACAATGGAGTATTATGCAGCACTAAAAAATGACAAAATCATAGAATTTGTAGGGAAATGGATGGCATTAGAGCAGATTATGCTAAGAGAAGGTAGCCACTCTTTAAAAAACAAAAGTCAAATGTCTTCTTTGATATAAAGAGAGCAACTAAGAATAGAACAGGGAGAAAGAACTTGAGGAAAAGATTAACATTAATCAAAGACGAGAGAGGAAAGCAAAAGGGAGAGAGAATGGAAACCATATGGAAATGGTAGGAGACCATCAATGTTACACAAAATTACATATAAGAGGTAGTGAGGGGAAAGGGGGGTGGAATAGGGAGAGAAGTGAAAAACAGCAGATGAGGTAGAGAGGGAAGATGGGAGGGGAGGGGAGGGAAGATAGTAGGGGATAGGAAATGTAGCACAATACAACAGTCACTTATATGACATTTTGTAAAAATATGAATGTGTAACCATTTTGATTCTGCAACTCGTATTTGGGGAAAATTGGGAGTTCATAACCCAATTGAGTCAAATGTATGAAAGATGATATACCATGAGCTTTGTAATGTTTTGAACAACCAATAAAAAATAAATAAATAAAGGTTTAAAATTGAGTGGGAAGATATCAGCTAAAAAAGTGTTGAGATGCATTCATTTTGCTAAGCAGAAACTTTGTTTTGTTTAGTTGTATCTATCACAAATTTATTGTACCAGAAAACTGGTTTTAAAAATGCACATAATTGAGATTAAAGGTTAATCCACCTACCCTCCTGAAAAATTCATAGTATTTACTATATTTTTCATATTTCATTTTTTAGTGAATATTTTGTCATGGACCAGTTCTAGTCTTAGGCTATTCTTCCAGAATACTAACTCAACTGACAAGTTGGTACAATGTGTTGGATTGTTCTTTTCATCTTTTATTTAATAGTTTCTAACTGATAATGTGTATTTTTTCTTATCTTTATTTGGACATACATACCCAACTGTATCTTTGCATTTTATGTTTTACTGGGAAAGAGACTCATCAAAGCTCTGTATTATATGTATCAGTAATCAAACATTTAGAGATCGCAATTATTCTTAATTTTGCCTGAAAATATCTTTGTACCATTTTTCTTATAAAGATTTAGAATTATTAATACTGCCCCTACTGTAATAAGTAACTACTTACAAAAAGGATTAAACAATTGACTTTATATCAATTATGAATATGAAAATTACTAAAATAAGTATTTTTTAATTAACACACAATTGATAGAAATTGAAATCACAAGAAGGCCATTTGAAATGTCAGTGCATATGGTCCTTAAATAATAGGTTGTTCAAAAAAAAATTTCTCTAATTCATAAGAGTTAATATGCCATATTACAACTTAATGTGATATAAAACCTTAAATTATCAGTATTCATAAATAAGAATGATACCTGTTAACTTAAACATGTTTATTTGATTTTCACTGTAAGATGTTAATTCTGGAAGACTTGAAAATTAAGAAAGACTTGGTATATATTATTTCTAACAGGCTAATCAAAGTAATTTTAAATATATATGTATATATATATATGTAATACATGTGAATGAATATAGATGCATATGTATAATAAATGTATTGTAATATATCTATCAGGTGATTATAATTTTTAAATTTTCTCAAGAAAAAAGAATGACTATAAAATCAGTTTTAAATGTAAATTTCATAGCATACTAGTGTTTGTAATGACATGAGAGAAAAATACATAAGGAGGGAAAGTGAAAAATAATAGAGAGAAGGGGGAAAACGATTAAGAAAGTGAGTAATGAAGAGGGTGAGGAGTGTTTGATGATAAGATAAAGTGGAGGAGCTGGGTTTCTGGCTCAGTGTTAACATGCTTGTCTAGCATGTGTGAGGCACTGGGTTATATTCTCATCACCACATACAAATAAATAAAATGAAGGTCTATGAACAACTGAAAAAATAAAAAATGAAAAAGAAGAAATATTACCAAAATTCCAAGTTTTTATGAATGTTAAATAAAAAACAATTATGTTACATAGCCTTATGCAATTTCTAGACTCCCCAAAATAATCATTAAATGTTAGATTATTAGTGCTATAACTGAAAATCTATTGCTCTTTCCTCTACATTCTGTGGCATGCTAGTGCTAAAATAAAGTGTATTATGACACCAAAAAAAATCAAATATTTCTACAGTAACTGACCCAGTTTAACATCAATGCATGAAGATTCCTATGGGATATAATGTGTATTTTGACGTTCATTTTCATTCAAAACTGGTACATTACTATTTCTCCAGTTTATGCACATGATAGGATGTATATTTCATCCACAATTTAGCAAATTTATACGCATTTGTTTTACTTTCCATCACTTCCTGCTTCAGAACACATGGATTACTCCATGTTTCTTGACTGCTCTTTTTAAGAGACTTCTTTATAAACACATTATTTTCGATTTCCATTATCAATTTTGAAGCAAAACTCACACAACCGTCATGATAAACCATAACCCTAATATTATCATTAGATATAAAACTGGTTGGAATGAATGATTGTATTTCAATATAAGATTTCTTGTATACTTTCAGATATCAATTTAATCCATTATGTAAAGTGGAACCAGTAATATTATTTATTCACTGTATGGTCTATTCATGCATTATCTCTATATTGATAGACACAGGGTACACCTCTGTGTACGCCCAATAATAATTTGTATATCTTCAAAATATTGCTCCCAGAAATGGTGGAAGAAATACTCATGTCAACTGATTTATACATACATTTTATCACAGTAGTATTCTGGACACAAAATGCAAAGGTCACACTTAGGATTCTCCCAAAAGCCTAAATGGAAAGTGAACATGGATTACTAAACTAATCCATGTCCAGGTTGCCTAATGCTCTCAAATGTCAATCATATTGGTGACTACATATGTGTTTCTTCTGAAGATTACATTTTCAATCTCAACCCTGTTGAGAATGTCTAAACCTATGACTCATTTTATAATTTGCCTGATTTCTTAATCTCTATTGATATCTGCTTTCCTACTATTTTCCCCAGTTCATCATTGTGACTGACTTTTCACATGTACTGACATATATATTCAATCTCTACCCGACACCCTATTGCTAAAGAACTTTTGGTCCAAATCCTATACTCAATCTTCTTCCTAAACCTACCGACTATCTTCCTAATCCTAGCGACAAATCCTTTTTGACTGGATGTTCTCTTCGTTATTCAATCATCCAAGGTGCAAATTCCTGTTCCATTGTATATCGCTTTATCTGAGACATATATGCAGTACATAAGTCAAAACTAATTAAACCACTCAAGGGGCAAATGCCCTTCTGGGCTTCAAATCATACCTAGATTTCTTTTTCCATACTTATATTTCACCCACATGTTAGCAAAATTATTTGCATTTTTGTCACTTTCAATTACTTCCTACTTCAGAACACATGCATTCCTCTATGTTTCTTGACTGGTCTTTTCATGAGACTTCTTTCCAAACACATTATTTTCCATTTCCATACTCACTTTTGAAGCAGAACTCACACACCTTTCATGATAAAATATAACCCTAATATTACCATTAGATGTATAACTCTTTGGAATGAATGATTCTATATAAATATAAGATTTCTTATATATTTTTAAATATCAATTCTATCAATCCATTATTTAAAGTGGAATCAGTTATATTATTTATTCACAGTATTGTCAATTCATGCATTACTTCTATATTCATAGACATAGGGTACACCTCTGTGTACGCCCAATAATAATTTGTATATCTTCAAAATATTGCTCCCAGAAATGGTGGAAGAAATACTCATGTCAACTGATTTATACATACATTTTATCACAGTAGTATTCTGGACACAAAATGCAAAGGTCACACTTAGGATTCTCCCAAAAGCCTAAATGGAAAGTGAACATGGATTACTAAAATCATCCATGTCCAGGTTGCCTAATGCTCTCAAATGTCAATCTTATTGGTGACTACATATTTGTTTCTTCCTAAGATTATATATTGAAACTCAACCCTGTTGATAATGTCTAATCCTATCACTCACTTTGTACTTTGCCTGATTTCCTAATGTCTCTATTGATATCTGCTTTCCTACATATTTTCCGCATTTCATCATTGTGACTCATTCTTCACATGTGCTGACATTTACATTCACTCTCTAACCGAAACCCTATTGCTAAAGAACTTTTGGTCCAAATCCTATACTCACTCTTCTTCCTAAACCTACGGATTATATTCCTAATCCTACCGACTATCCCTTTTTGACTGGATGTTCTATTCTACATTCAATCATCCAAGTAACGGTCGGGCGAGCGTCGGAAGAAGAGACCACCAAGTGTCTATCTCATGTAACAGCAAAGGGTTTATTGGGGGGTCCAGCATGCTGGGGCTCAGAGTTCACTTGAAAAGAGTAGAGAGCCCTGAGAACAGCTTAAGCAGATGTTATAAACTTTTCCTTGCGAGTGCAGGGAGGGAAGTTAATTGATGTGTCAGGGCGAGTGTTCAGTTTGCATGCAACCTGGTGGGGGAGTACATTCTGCAGTTTGGCAGTTGTGGACAGCACATTCTGGGAACAAGATTGGCAAAAATTTCTCAAGATTTCAACAGTGTTTTTTTAAGTGTACAGAAAAACAGGAAGTGACAACTACATATTTTATTAACCTTTCATTCGACAGTTCTTTTTCTGGCTACTTTTAATCATAAATATGATCATTGGGTGGTGTCACATTCCATGTCTGCTAGTGGGGTATTACCATTAGTTTAACTTGTCCAATTTGAGCCTGGAGAAAATAAATTACATGGTTGAGCAAGCAGGGTTTTATAGTTAGCAATAATGTGAGGATTATTATTGGACCCGCCAGGGTTGATAAATGCGTAGTTAACCAGGGGGACTTTGTGAACCAAGATTCAAACCACCCTTTTTGGGCCTCTCTCTCTCGTTGACGCTCTTCAAGTCGTCATTTTAATTTACTCATAGATTTTTTTACAACTCCAGTATGGTTGGCATAAAAACAACATTCTTCCATCAATGCAAAACAAAGGCCCTCTTCTCTCATGAAGAGAAATTCCAATCCTCGACTGTTCTGTAAAACAACTTCAGAGAGATAGGTTAAAGATTCCTGCAATGATGTGATGGAGGTTTCTAATATCTTTAAGTTTTGGCCTATTGCTGCTTCTATTTGGGTCATTTGTTTTGTCCCATGGACCAAGGCAGTGGTTCTTGTGCCCACCCCTGCAGCAACATGTATTCCTAATAGGATGGCGAAAGTGAGGGATATATGTTCCCAGTGGAACCAGGTTTTATGCCCCCCTATTTGATCTTCAAATGAACCTGTGTCATGATAGAGCACTCTGGGAAACATTTGCACAACTACACAATTAATCACATCTTTTGACCACTTCATGAAAACATAAACAATGTTTTAAGTATATAGAATTATACTGTTGTAGGGATGGACAAGGCAAGGCACCTAAGATAGTACCAAAGACAGGAAAACAGTCCTATTTGTTTGCAACCATATTCAGAGGGCATTACTTCTGTTGTAATCAATTAAATCCCCGGAATCCCAAGTTTTGGTAGTTTCAGAATTTTGTACCCAACATATAAGGGAAGGGGCTCAGAAGTTCACAGTCTTAAGAAGTTCACAAGAAGCCGTTTGTCTTCTTTTTTTTTTTCCTCTGTTCTGGGAAAGTTAACCTTCCAAGGACACCTGGGTGAGGGAGAGCTTTATATTCCCTTTATTTTTCCCCCTGCCAACTGTTACCATGGAGCCCAGTTGGTAACTTCTTTATCTTACAAATGTAGCCATCTATGTGAAGCCTCAGCTCAAGGCCAAGGCCTTGTTCACATATTTTGTGAAAAATTAGTATGGGGGTGTCTAGCTTAGGATTGCAGATTTTTTTAGCCAGTGGCCAAGTAGAATAGGGCAACACGAAAAGTGGAATTTTATCTACTTAGAAATCTTTTATTGGGACTCTTTTGCTGAAATTCCTAAATTCAGCTATGTTGGAGATTTCTGGAGAAGGTCAGTTAAGACTTTTCTGTGGGCCTGGTACAGAGGGGGAAGACGGGGAAGGCATGGCTGTGAGCAGTTCCGTGGATCTGAGAATGAGGTAGGAGAAATGTAAAAGAATAATGGAAAAGGGGTTTTGGATTTTTCTAGGAACAAATCTTGAGCAGTACAACAGGTACAGCAGAGGGTAAGATGGGAGTTAGTATCCCAAAAAGCATTTGAGGGACTTTAAATACTTAGTAACATGTTTTCAGTGATGAAAAAGCAACTTTAAAGGCCATTTACATTGCATCTTGGATAAGGGTGTGAGGGCTCTTCTCAGCTGGTTTGGGCTTTGTGTTAGGTAGTAAGAGGACCTGGTGGGACCCAGTGCGGGCAATGACAGGAGAAGAGAGGAGTGAGTTGGTTGAGGTGTACCTCAGTACCTGCTACCTCAAGAAGGGGGCAACGGTCTTAGAACAGGCGGAGGTTTGGGTTTTAGATCTAGTAATTGGAGGGGAGAAATAAGGTTGCATAGGTGAGAGTAAGAGCAGAGAGTCTGGAGCAGAAGGCTGAGGGTGAGGATCTATTGGAGAAGCATAGTTCAGGATGTGAGCAAAGGAGGGAAAAGGCCTCCACATAGGGGAATCTCCTTTTACCCTTTTCAGCACTTGCAGAAGTTAAAAAGGTCACGCAGAATTTGAGGATCCAGAGATCCCTCTGGGGGCCATCAATTTTGGTTATCTAATTGGTAATATGGCCAATGTTGTGTACAGAATTTGATGAGGAGTTTGGGTTCCATCAAGCAGTCCCTGTATGCTCACATCCTCATGACTTACAGAAGAAGCCGGCTTTCCCCCAACACAGCCTTGACAGTTTGTGGCTTTGATAGTCCGCAGGGCAAACATAGTAATCTAGGCTAGCCAACCTGCATCTGGCTCGCGTGTCCCTACATCCATAATATTTGTTTCCATTATCTATGGTAGAGAAGGGATTTAATGGAATTTTAGTGGGATCCACTTCATCAGGGATATCCCAATGGAAAAGACCTATAGCCAGCTGACAAATGTTTCTGTGGAGAGATGGCGACGATGTCCCTAAGTGGGCTGTATGCGAGATAGACCATACTTCTTGTCCAGTAAGATTTGTGATCAGCCATCGCTGCTGAATGGGCTGATGAGGGTTAGGACTACTGGTGGTCAAGGGGAGAGTCTATTGCCTTATCCACATGGCAAATACACAATTTGAAAGCGTTACCAGTCTTTTACAGTTTCCAGCCAGAGTCTGGACAGGGCACAGGCTTGAGATGAGAGGTATGGATCCAGGAAGTGATTCTGTCTACCTTTACTGCTGTAGGTGTTATAAGTAGCACCTGCTATGGTCCCTTCCAACAGGGTTCCAGGGATGACACCTGATGTCATCTAATGTAGACAAAGTCTCTTTCTTGATTTTGATGTTGATTCCCCTCGTCACCGGGTTGGTAGGCAGTGTCCATCTGTCTTCACAGGTATCTATGTGGCTCTGGCTGAAAGACAATATCTCTAACTTTTTAAATTAGTCGGAAGTAGAAAGATCCTTCTAGGGTCCATCCAAATCCAAAGGTGAGCCATTCTGAGGCACAGAGAGTCTGCCAGGTCCAGCATTTTACTGAAAAAGAAAGATTCTGATCCCTTAAGCAAACTTTGTTGCAGTGAACAAGGGTCAGAGACAGAGGCATTGAAGTGCTCTGTCCCATAATGAAAGATACACAAACAGTAAAAGCAACAACACATGACACAGACAAGACAAGACAATAAAGACAGGATATGGAAGTCCAACACTGAGACCAGGACTCAGTAGTTGGCAAAACCCGATGGGTTGGCAATACCGAATCTGAAACAAAATATCACTGAGTCATGGAGACTATTGTTCCTCGATTTTCTGAGTCCTCTATGACGTCCCCCAGGGACTTGGCCTGTGGCTCTGTGACATGACTGTCAGCCACCATCGGAGAGAGGTCACGCTCTTCATCGACATCCATTTTGCCAAGCCCTGACCTGAAACCTGAAACCAGAAAGAGGCACCTTACTTACCCCGAGAGGAGTTCGTTGGGGTCGCTTGTCCACGGCTGCCCGATCTCGGTGGAACCTCCATATGTAAAGGTCCGGTGACAATCGGGTGAAGAGACCACCAAGAGACTGTCTCATGCAAAGCAAAGGGTTTATTGGGGGTCCAGCATGTTGGGGCTCAGAGCTCACTTGAATAGAGCAGAGAGCCTTGAGAAGAGCTTAAGCAAAGCTTATATATTTTCCTAGGAGAGGGCAGGGGGGGAAGTTTATTGATGGGTCCGGGCGAGTGAGCGGTTTGTGTGCAACCGGTTGAGGGAGTACATTCTGCAGTTTGGCAGTTTTGGACAGCACATTCTGGGAATAAGACTATCAAAAAGTTCTCAAGATTTCAACAGTGTTTTGTTAAGCATACTGAAAAACAGAAAGTGACAAGTACTTATTTTATTAACCTTTCACTGCGAACTATACTTTTCCAGAATTCCTAATGTTTCTATTGTGTTTGTTAAAGTTCATTTTTATTCAAACCTGGTACGTAATTATTTCTTCAGTTTATGGACATCATTAGATATATCTATTCATTCACAAGTTCACAAATTTATAAACATTTGGTTCACTTTCAATCACTTCCTCCTTTGGAAGACATATATTCCTCCATGTTTCTTGACTGGTCTTTTTACTAAACTTCTTTCTAAACATATTATTTTCGATTCCATAATCATTTTTGAAGCAAAACTCACACACTATTCATGATAAATGATAAACCTAACATTACCATTAGATATATAACTGGTTGGAATGAATGTATGTATATCAATATAAGATTTCCTATATATTTTCAGATATCAATACAATCCATTATTTAAATTTGGAACCAGTTATATAATTTATTCACAGTAGGGTCTATTAATGCATCATCTCTATATTCATCAAAACAGGGTAAACCTATTAGTATCCCCAGTACTAATTTATAAGTTTTCAAAATATTGCTCACAGAAATGATGGAAGAAATACTCATGTCACCTTAGCTACATATACATATTATCACAGTAATATTCTGGACACAAAATGCAAAGGTCACACAGAACATAATTTAAGCTATGTATCCCAATCAAGGGCCCAAAGTCCTTCTGGGCTTCAAATATTACCTAGATTTCTGTTTTCATACTTATATTTCACCTCCATATTCTTATGAATATCACAGGTTCCCAATATCATTATTCATCCAGCAAAATGATTCATAACCCAAATCGAACATGCTATTAACCCTAACCATTCTGTAAACTGAGATTGTTCACTCAATCTCACTTTACAGAAGAGCAGGGACAAAGTTAGTATTACAATACAGGAAGTTAGGAGATCTTTCACCTGCTGAGTACCTCAAAATCCATGCAGAAATGATCCCTGGAGAAGACGTAGGCAGCTATGAAGGACCTGAAACAGCAAAAGTCATCTTCCTTTGCAAACCACCCGATCAGGATGAAAGGATGTGTCTCAATCAGCCTATCTCTTCTTAATGTAGGGATGATGTATGAAACCAGGCATGTGTGGAGAGCTGTTCCCAGGTGCCTATGTTTCTATACAATTCTAACTTGTGAAAGTGTCACAGGAAATAGAGGCTGCCTCCTTTTCCTGAGACACTAGGAAGCAACTGTTACGACAAAGTGGTGGCCAAGACAGTGGCCTCATTCATTTTCTGAAGGAAGTGACCTCACCTCACTTCCTTGGTGATGGAAATCTCTGAATTTTGTGATCCAAGAAGCCAGGCACCCAGAGCCAGTCCCAGTCCCAGTCCAAGTGGGCTCACTTGTTTGGATTTACCAAGAGGCTAGATAAATACCAAGAAATTTTTGAAATTCCCATGACCAGATGGTATTGGAGAACATTTGGATGCACTTTTACTGATCATGAGTGTACCAGACAGTGCCTTGATTGACTGGGATTTATGAAAATGGTGTAGAACAGAGATGCTATTAAGTTGGACCCTCCTGAGTAGTGAGCCCTGAGCTGTGGTGTGCAGGTGTGTGATGAATCATCTGTGGTTGCGCCATGTGGATTTGCCATTGATTTCCAAATGGCTTGTCACTGACATGGTGCAGTGACCAGACACTTATATATAAAGGTGTCTTGTTAAATTGATAGTTTTCAGGGCAATGTGCAGAATCAGGTTGCTATAGACAAGGGGGCAAGCTATGTGGGAATGAAGCCTGGTTGGTGCATTCTCTTGTAGACCCTGAAAAACCACAAGTGACAAAACTCCCTCCAGCACTGTGTTCCAGTTGAACCCCTTGTATTTCGTGAGGCAAATACCAAACTCCCAGTGCTGCAGCAGGAAACACCACGAAAAGTGGAGGATGAACAAAAGGCTTCACAGTCCACACGGGGAGACACTTAGACCCCAGTGGCCACAGTTTACATACAAAGAGAGAATTCAGCACTGCTGGCTCATGTGCATTGGAAAGCAAGAAAGAATGTCCTCCAGGTCACATAGATGCAGACCCAGCTTTGATGATCTCACTACAAAGGAAGCTAAAGCTACTGACAACAACATATATTTCAAGTGCCCATCCTCAGAGGAAGTTTCTCTAGAAGTCTTTAGGCCAGCACACCTCCATATTTGTGGAGTGTTTACCCTGTACCTTACTTTGGGATACTCCTCTACCACCTCCAAGTTTGTGACCTCCTAAATATTTTCCATTCCAGATATGTATTTACAGATTTTCTAACTCTTCTCCTCTAATTGTTTCTTATTTGGGGAGATGGTAACGTCAAGGCATTTTTCTGGATGAAAGTGGGAAGATTTTTGTGTAGCACATATTTGTATACACATTGGATTCATTTTCCAATTTTCCATTCCAAAAACTGAATCCCTGACACTAACACATACCCTACAAAACTCTGACTACTAATCCTAATATGATGGAGAAAAATGACCCAAACCGAATAGAAAAACAAGCAGTTCTGAAGAGGCATGGTGTATAGTCGGACTTGCCTTTTGCATGATAAAGTGTAGGTGTTATAAACCTAGTCAATTTTTAATTGAAATAGTTCTCCATGTGTTTTTTCCTTTGATATTTATTGTTTGTTCTTCAAAACATTACATAGTTCTTGACATGTCATATTTCACACTTTGATTCAAGTAGGTTATGAACTTCCATTTTTCCCCGTATACAGATTGCAGCATCCCATCAGTTACACATCCACTGTTTTGCATATTGCTATACTAGTGTCTGTTGTATTCTACTGCCTTTCCTGTCCTCTACTATCTCCCATCCCCTCCCCTCCAATCCTCTCAATGTACCCCATCTGCTGTAATTCATTTCTTCCCCTTGTTTTCGTCCCCTTTCCGCTCACTTCATCTTGTATTTAATTTTGTATAACCATGAGGGTTTCCTTCCATTTCCATGCAATTTTGCTTCTCTTTCCTTTTCCCTCCCACCTCTCACCCCTGTTTAATGTTAATCATCTTCTCATGCTCTTCCTTCCAACTCTGTTCTCAGTTACTCTCCTTATATCAAAGAAAACATTTGGCATTTGTTTTTTAGTGATTGGCTATCTTCACGTAGCATAATACATTCTAATGCCATCCATTTCTCTGCAAATTGTATGATTTTGTCATTTTTTAAGGCAGAGTAATACTCCATTGTGTATAAATGCCACGTTTTTTTAATCCATTCATCTATTGAAGGACATCTAGGTTGGTTCCACAGTCTTCCTATTGTGAATTGTGCTGCTATGAACATAGATTTATCAGTGTCCCTGTAGCATGCTCTTTTTGGGTCTATAGGGATTAGACCGAGAAGGGGAATTGCTGGGTCAAATGGTGGTTCCATTCCCAGCTTTCCAAGAAATCTCCATACTGCTTTCCAAATTGGCTGCGCCAATTTGCAGTCCCACCAGCAATGTACAGGTGTACCCTTTTCCCCACATCCTCGCCAGAACTTGTTGTCGTTTGACTTCATAAAGGCTGCTAAGCTTACTGCAGTGAAATGGTATCTTAGGGTGGGTTTGTTTTGCATTTCTGTGAATGCTCGAGATGGTGAGAATTTTTTGATGTACTTATTGATTGATTGTATGTCCTCCTCTGAGAAGTGTCTGTTCAGGTCCTTGGCCCATTTGTTGATTGGGTAATTCATTTTCTTATTGTTAATTTTTTTGATTTCTTTGTATAACTCTGGATATTAGGGCTCTATCTGAAGTGTGAGGAGTCAAGATTTGTTCCCAGGGTGTTGGCTCCCTTTTTACCTCTCTTATTGTTTCTTTTTCTGAGAAAAATCTATTTAGTTTGAGTAAGTCCAGTTTGTAGATTCTAGTTATTAACTCTTATGCTATGGGTGTCCTATTGAGGAATTTGGAGCCCGACCCCACAGTATGTAGATCATAGCCAAAGTTTTCTTCCATCAGATGCCGTGTCTCTGATTTGATATCAAGCTCCTTGATCCATTTTGAGTTAACTTTTGTGCATGGAGAGAGAAAGGGATTCAGTTTCATTTGTTACA
Organism: Callospermophilus lateralis; assembly: GCF_048772815.1. NCBI lineage: Eukaryota > Metazoa > Chordata > Mammalia > Rodentia > Sciuridae > Callospermophilus > Callospermophilus lateralis. The sequence goes on along the minus strand of NW_027514499.1, from coordinate 163,688 downwards.
TATGGAATTCCAGTTTTTCCAGCACCATTTTTTAAAGATGCTATCCTTCCTTCATTTCATGCTATTAGCTCCTTTATCAAATATAAGATAGCTGTAATTTTGTGGATTGATTTCTGTGTCCTCTATTATGTACCATTGGTCCACCCACCTGTTTTGGTACCAGTACCATGCTCTTTTTGTTACTATTGCTCTGTAGTATAATTTGAGGACTTGTATCGCTATACCGCCTGATTCACACTTTCTGCTTAGAGTTGTCTTTGATATACTGGGTTTTGTATTTTTCCATATGAATTTCATAATTGTTTTATCTATTTCTACAAGAAATGCCCTTGGGATTTTGATTGGCTTTGCATTAAACCTATAGAGAACTTTTGGTAATATCGCCATTTTGATGATGTTAATTCTGCCTATCCATGAACAGGGTATATTTTTCCATCTTGTAAGATCTTCTTCTATTTCTCTCTTTATTGTTCTGTAGTTTTCATTGTGTAAGTCTTTCGCATCTTTTGTTACGTTGATTCCCAAGTATTTTATTTTTATTTTGAGGATATTCTGAATGGAGTGGTAGTCCTCATTTCCATTTCAGAGGATTTGTTGCTGATATACAGGAATGCCTTTGATTTATGATTGTTGATTTTATATCATGCCACTTTGCTGAATTCATTTACTAACTCTAATAGTTTCTTTGTAGACCCTTTTGGGTCTGCTTGGTATAGAGTCATGTCATCTGCAAATAGTGATAATTTAAGTTTTTCTTTTCCTAATTTTATGCCTTTAATTTCTTTCATTTGTCTAATTTCTCTGGCCAGTGTTTCGAGAACTATGTTGAACAGAAGTCGTGAGAGAAGGCATCCCTGTCTTGTTCCAGATTTTAGAGGGAATGCTTTCAATTTTTTCACAATTCAGAATGATACTAGCCTGAGGCTTAGATAGATTGCTTTTACAATATTGAGGTATGTTCCTGTTATCCCTAGTTTTTCTAGAGTTTTGAACATAAAGGGATGCAGTACTTTGTTGAATACATTTTCTGCATCTATTGGGGTGATCATATGGTTCTTATTTTTAAGTCTATTGATGTGGTGAATAACATTTATTGATTTCCGTATATTGAAGCAGCCTTGTATCCCAGGGATGAATCCTACTTGATCATGTTGCACAATTTTTTAAATATGTTTTTGTATCTGATTCGCCAGAATTTTATTGAGGATTTTTGCATCTAGATTCATTAGAGATATTGGTCTGTAGATTTGTTTCTTTGAAGTGTCTTTGTCTGTTTTATGAATCAGGGTGATATTGGCCTCCTAAAATGAATTTGGAAGTTCTCTCTCTTTTTCTATTTCCTGAAATATCTTGAAAAGTACTGGTATTAGTTCCTCTTTAAAGGTTTTGAAAAACTCTGCTGTATACCCATTCGGTCCTGTTCTTTTCTTAGTTGGTAGTCATTGGATGGTTTCTTCTATTTCCTCAATTAATATTGGTCTGCTTAGGTTGTCTATATCCTCCTGACTCAATCTGGGCAGATCATATGACTTAAGAAATTTATCAATGCCTTCACTATCTTCTAATTTATTGGTGTATAAGGATTCAAAATAATTTCTGATTATCTTCTGTATTTCAAAAGTGTCTGTTGTGATATTGCCATTTTCATCCAGTATGATAGTAATTTGAGTTCTCTCTCTTCTTCTCTTTGTTAACATGGCTAAGAGTCTGTCAATTTTATTTATTTTCCAACTTTTAGTATTGTCAAATTTTTCAATTGATTCTTTGTTTTGATTTTATTAATTTCAGCTCTGATTTTAATTATTTCTTGCCTTCTACTTCTTTTGCTGTTGTTTTGCTCTTTTTTTTTCTAGGATTTTGAAATGAACTATGAGATCATTTATTTGTTTTTTTTTTTCTTTTTTTAAGGAAAGAACTCAAAGCAATGAATTTTCCTCTTAGAACTGCTTTCAATGTGTCCCATAGATTCTGATATGTTCCGTCTGTCTTTTTCATTTATCTCTAAGAATTTTTTATTTTCCTCCTTGATGTCTTCTATAACCCATTGATCATTCAGTACGTATTGTTCATTCTCCAAGTGATGCATGAAGTTTCCTTCCTTCTTTTATTGTTGATTTTTCAGTTTCATTCCATTATGATCAGATAAGATGCCTGGTATTATCTATACTCCTTTATATTGTCTAAGAGTTGCCATGTGACATAATATATGATCTATTTTTGAGAGGTATCCATGTGCTGCTGAGAAAAACGTGTAACTGCTTGATGTTGGGTGGTATATTCTATATATGTCTATTAAGTCTATGTTATTAATTGTGTTATTCAGTTCAATAGTTTCCTTATTCAACTTTTGTTTGGAAGATCTGTCCAGTAGTGAGAGAGGTGTGTTGAAGTCTCCCATGATTATTGTATTGTGGTCTATCAGACTCTTGAACTTGAGAAGAGTTTTTTTGATGAACATAGCTGAACCATTGTTTGGGGCATATATATTTATGATTGTTATGTCTTGTTGGTGTATGGTTCCCTTGAGCAGTATGTAGTGTCCCTCTTTATCCCTTTTGCTTAACTTTGGCTTGACATCTATTTTATTTGATCTGAGTATGGACACTCCTGCTTGTTTCCGAAGTCCATATGAGTGATATGATTTCTCCCAACCTTTCAACTTCAGTCTATGTTTCTCTTTTCCTATCAAATGCGTCTCCTGCAGGCAGAAAATTGTTGGGTCTTCTTTCGTGATCCATTCTACTAGCCTGTGTCTCTTAATTGGTGAGTTTAAGCCATTAACATTTAGGGTTACTATTGAGATATGGGTTGTTATTCCAGCCATATTTGTTTATTTATGTTACTAACCATGTTTTTTTTTCCTCTTTGATTATTTTTCCCCCCTTTACTGTACTACCTCCCACTGTTGGTTTTCATTGTTATTTTCCATTTCGTCTTCCTATAATGTTTTGCCAAGGATCTTTTGAAGAAAGGGTTTTCTAGCTGCAAATTCTTTTAACTTTTGTTTATCATGGAAGGTTTTAATTTTATCTTCCATCCTGAAGCTTAAATTCGCTGGATACACAATTCTTGGTTGGAACCCAATTTCTTTCAGTGTTTGAAAAATGTTATTCCAGGATCTTCTAGCTTTCAGAGTCTGTGTTGAAAGATCAGCTGTTATCCTGATTGGTTTACCCCTAAATGTAATCTGCTTCCTTTCTCTTGTAGCTTTTAAAATTCTCTCTTTATTCTGTATGTTTGGCATCTTCATTATAATATGTCTAGGTCTTTATCTCTTATGATTTTGCACATTCGGCATCCTGTAGGCTTCTATGATTTGGGATTCTGTCTCATTCTTCATGTCTGGGAAGGTTTCTCATATTATTTCATTGAATAGATTGCTCATTCCTTTGTTTTGCACCTGTATACCTTCCTGTATCCCAATTACTCTTAAGTTTGGTCTCTTCATGTTATCCCATATTTCTTGGATTTTCTGCTCATGGTTTCTTAACAGTCTTGCTGAGCTGTCTATGTTCTTTTCAAGTTGAAATACTTTGTCTTCATTGTCTGATGTACTATCTTCTACGTGATCTACTCTGCTGGTAGTATTCTCAATTGAGTTTTTAAGTTGGTTTATTGCTTCCTGCATTTCTATGATTTCTGTTTGTTTTTTTTTATAACCTCTATCTCCCTGTATAGTTGATCTTTTGCTTCTTGGATTTGTTTATGTAATTTATTGTGAAGTGATCTTTCATTGTCTGATTTTGCTGTCTAATGTCTCCCTGTTGACTCAGATCATCGGAAGCAAGTATATCCTAAATTCTTTATCTGACATTCCATCTGCTGCAGATATTACCTCTTCTAATGTTGAGTTGACCTGCATTGCTTGTGGTCCTTTCTTTCCTTGTCTTTTCCTACTGTTCGCGTTTTTTTCTGTTTGGTGGAACTTTTGTGTTATTGAATTTTACCCCTAAATGTTTATATTGCTATTGTATTCATGAAAAGTCTCCCTCACAGGTGTGGGCGGTGGCTCTGCCCCTCCTCCAATTGGGGCAATGTGCCTACCACACCAGCAGCCCTCTGGACCTGTTCTGCCGGTCGGTAGCCTGTCCGCCTACCTTGCAGGAGCGGGCAGTTGCACTACCCCTCTTCGGGCGCTTCTCCTGTTCAGCCAGTGGGTCACAGGTCCACCTACCTTGCAGGCGCAGGTGTTGGCTCTGCCCCTCCGCGTGCCGCTGGGCCTCTTCTGTCTGTGGATTGCAGGGCTTTCTACATTGCAGGCGCGAGTGGCAGCTCTGCCCCTCCCTAAACCGGGGCGATATATCTACCAGGCTGGTAGGTTGCTGGGTCTGTTCTGCCAGAGGGTGAGAGGTCCACCTGCTTTCCAGGCACGGGCAGTGGCTCGGCCCCTCCCCAAACCTGGTTATGTGTCTAGCACCGTGGCGGGGCCTAGCGCCTGGTCTGTCGGTGTTCGCAGGTCTGCCTACTTCGCAGGCGCGGGGGCCGGCTCTGCCCCTCTGAAGGCAGCTGGGCCTCTTCTGCCGGTGGGTCACAGGTTCACCTATCTAGAAGTTGCAACGGGTGTCTCTGCCCCTCCGCGGGTTGCTGGGCCTGTTCTCCCTGTGGGTCGCATGTCCGCGTTCCTTGCAGGCGCGCAGCGGCTCGGCCCAACCCCCAACCAGGGCGATGTGTTTTGTACGATTGCGGGCCGCTAGGCCTGTTCTACCGGTGGCTCGCAGGTCCGCCTATCTTACAGGCGCGGTTGGCGGCTCTGCCCCTCCCTTCTCCATGTGTTTTTAAAGTTAACAAATATGAGAATTCCTGTCTCTATTTCTCTGTACCCTATTCAGCACACGTATTTTTATATGCACATATAGAATCCTACCTGGTATCACACGTAGATACTTGTGAGGTTGCTGACTTGGCAAATACAAATTGTGAGAAGAGATCACTCCTCCTAAATGCTGTTGGAACTTACAAAACAAACTATGGGTGAGCTTCCTAGTTGAACAACATTATACTTAAATTGATGTTCAGAAAAGTGAAGATTTTTGGATTTGTGGATGATATATATTTCATGATGTATTTCGATTGGCATTTATATTGCTACATTTTAATGTATATGTGTGTGTGTGTGTGTGTGCATATATATATGTATAAACTCTCCAGATTTTTCAAAATATGAAATGTATGTTTCTTATTATATACTCCCTAAATTCATTGATGTTAATGAATGTGGATTTTTATTAAACTTTTCATAAGAATATTCTCTGGAATATTAATCCACCTGAAATATATATTTGTTTCCTAGTACTGAAAGCTAACTTCAGTGAATGGTGCATACAAATCCTAATATTGCTACAGTAAATGACTCAGTTTAACATCAATGCAAGTAGATTCCTATGGGACATGATATGTACTTTGACGTTCATTTTTATTCAAAACTGGTACATTAATATTTCTTCAGTTTTTGCATATAATAGAATACATTTTTCATTCACAAATTCACAAATTCATAGGATTTTTTTTCACTTTCAATTACTTCCTGCTTCAGAACATATGTATTCCCCCAGGTTTCATGACTGTTGTTTAATGAGACTTCTTTCCAAGCACATTATTTTTGATTTCCATAATCATTTTAGAAGCAAAACTCACAGACACTTCATGATAAACCATAACACTAATATTACCATTAGATGTATAACTGGTACGAATGATTGTATGAATATCAATATAAGTTTTCCAGTATATATCCAGATATCAATTCAATCCATTATTTAAATTTGGAACCAGTTATAGTATTTATTCACAGTATGGTCTATTCATGCATTATCTCTATGTTCGTATAACACAGCCTATACCTATTTGTACCCACAATACTAAATTATATGTCTTCACAATATTGCTCCCAGAAATGGTGGAAGAAATACTCATGTCATCTGATCTATATATACATTAATCACAGTAATATTGTGGAAACAAAAAGCAAGGTCACACTTATGATTGTACCAAATCCTAAATGGAAAGTGAGCATGGATTAAAAAAAAAATCCATACCCAGGTTGCCTAATGCTCTCAAAGTGAATCTTATTGGTGACTACATATTTGTTTCTTCCTGAAATTACATATTCAACTTCAACCCTGTTGAAAATTTCTAATCCTATCACTCATTTTATACTTGTCCTGATTTCCTAATGTCTCTATTGATATCTGATTTCCTGTATTTTTTCCCCAGTTTATCACTGTGACTGACTCTTCACATGTGCTGACATTAACTTTCAGTCTCTACCCAAAACCCTATTGCTAAAGATCTTTTGGTCCAAATTCTATACACACTCTTCATTCTAAACCTACCGAATATCTTCCTAATCCACCAACTATCCCTTTTGGACCAGATGTTCTCTTCGACATTCAATCATCCAAAAGACAAGATCCTATGCCACTGTATATCAATTTATCTGAGACACCTGTTCAGAACATAATTGAAAGCTAAGAATCCCAATCATGGGGCCAATTCCCTTCTGTCCTTCAAAAATTACCTAGATTTCTTTTTTCATACTTATATTTCACCTATATATTCTTAAAAATATCGCAAAATCCCAATACCATTATTCATCCCAGAGAATGATTCCTAACCAAAATGGAACCTGTTATTAACCTTAACCATACAATGTTCCCTCAATCTAACTTTACAGAAGAGGAGGGACAGAATTGGTCTTCCAATACAGGAATGTAGGGGATCTTCCACCTCTGAGAACCTCAAAGTTCCATGCAGAAATGATCCCTGGAGAAGATTTAGGCAGCTATGAAGGACCTGAGAGAGCAAAAGTCATCTTCCATGGCAAACAACCCGGTCAGGATGAAGGGATGTGTCAGAATCAGCCTCACTCTTCTTAATGTAGAGAAGATGGACCAAACCAGGCCAGTGTGGACAGCTGTTCCCGGCTGCCTATGGTTGATATACAATTCTCAGTTGTGAAAGTATCACAGGAAATAGGGGCAGCCTCCATCTCATGGGAACCTTGGAAGCAAATTTTAGGACAAGGTGGTTTCCAAAGCAGTGACCTCATTCAGTTCACAAAGGAGGTGACCTTCCTCACTTCCTTGGTGATAGAACTCTCTGAACTTGGGATCCAGGAAGCCAGGCAACCAGAGGCAGTCCCAGTACCATTCCCAGTGGGCTCACTTATTTGGATTTACAAAGAACAGAGTCAGTCTTTCTTGGTACCTACTGATGTGAGAATGGCCAAATTTCAGGAGAGCTCAGAAGAGGGGCCTTTCCTGAGAAAGCAGGTAGTTGCTCACAGCTGGCTCCTGACCACTTCGCAGATTTGGCCAAGGAGACCAGATCTGAGACAGGACAGGACATTTCAGGGAACATAATAAGGCCCACAAGTCAGAGGACACTCCGGATTGTCACAGACCTCTTTGGGGGAAGGAGGTGCCTTTGTGGGTGTGAGTGTGAGTTTGTGGTTTTTTCTCATGTTCTAAGAATAGGTAAAAAAGGTGGTTTGTTTGGTTTGGAGTGGACTGTTCCTAGTAAGTCGTTTCACAAAGTGAGTGTTTCTATGTCTGTGTATCCCACTGTGTCCGTGGTTGTCGACATTTGAAAAGAGAATTCATCAATGGATGTGTCCTGTTTAGTAGAATCCTTCCCAGCATTCATCCTGCCCAATTGATGAATGGACTGTGGCTTCCTTACGGATGGAAAACACCTACTAATTTCCTAAGTTCCTGTTTTCTTCCTAAATCTGGCCACTCTCCAGAATAGGCTCATGGTTTTGTGTCCAAGATATGTACCACCTCCAAGCTCTGTGACAAGGCCATGTAGTGGATAGCTAAAGGGAATGGCTAGCATCTCAAAAAACTCAGATATCTGTGTTACCAGGAAAGCCTCAGTGGAGAAACTCTGCTTTGGGCCTTTTGCTAACCAATTCTTCTCTTCCCCTGAATGTGAGAAAGGTCTTGGCCTCAGGACACAGTTTGTGAAGCCTGAAGAAAACAGTTTTAAAATGGAATTAAATGGGCATCAACTGTGGCTCTTTGTTAATTGCTTTGGAAATGGATGTGTCTGAATCAGTCTCTTGGCCCTGTGTTAGGCTGTGGCTTAGGTTCTCAGCACCTGATGGATCTAAAGAATGATCCCATGTGTGCATCCAAAACCAAAATGGGAAAAAGATCAGTCATTGTTGATGAAGTCTCTCGCCTTCCTCTGTTAGGTTCCTTACCACCATCAAGTGAGAATAGGGATCCTTTGAATCAAATGAGTTCTTCAAAGCCCTGCAAACGCAATTGCATACATGCTTGTGTTTTCTCATGACTCCACATCACATAAAAAATCTATACCTACAGTCAGTGGGCCTCAAATTGGAGAAGCAGAGCAGTATTACTGGAAGGCATATTTGATCCCTCCTGGTTCACAGGAAGGGTGTACAATCCACCCTGACTTTAGGAAAATGATGGGCAAGCGAGCTTATTTGGACACTGTGTTGGGCTGCGCCCCTCATGGAAACATCCAGCCAGAGATTATGAGGAGTGTCTATATGGAAGAAGATGAGGGCCATGTGGGAGTGTTTTGGTTGTGGTTATTTGTGTGGCAGTTGGAAGCGATGACTGGGTCCACCTGGGCTTGAACTCTGGTGTGATACCCCATAGAGACTGAGTCCTGGAACTGACCTCAGAGAAGTATTGCCATGAATTGTGTTGGGATATTAGGAGGCCACACATGGGAGTCGCCATTGGAAACAGAGATCTATTCCCAGGGTGGCTTTCCACAGAGCACTGGGAATCTCAGCCAGGGTATCACATAATTTTATTCTGAAACACTTGGCAGCCATAGTTGAGAGTCAAAACACAAATGCACTTAACATTGTAGACTTCAATGGGCCTGGCTTCATGTGGCATTTTGGCCACTTTTTTAGAAGCCTTAGCAGTTAGAGTTCTCCAGAGCTTTCATTGAAATGAGCTTCTTCACCATTTAGTGATTACTGAATTAAATGAAACACTCTGTGACTCCAACTTCAACCTTGAAAGATGGGCTCGATAAATACCATTAAATTTTTGAAATTCCCATATCTAGGAGGCAGTGGAGAACCATTGGATATCCTGTTGGTGATCATGAGTGTACCAGACAGTGCCTTGATTGGCTGGGTTTCACGAAAATGGTGTAGAACAGAGATGCCAGTAAGTTGGAGCCTGCTGAATAGTGGACCTAGAGCAAAGGTGGGCATGTGTGAGATAAAACATCTGTGGTGCTCCTATCTGGATTTGCCAATGACTTCCAAATGCCTTGTGACTGACATGGTGTATCCAGCAGACCATTATATGTAAATGATTCTTGTTATATGGATAAGTTTCAGGGCAATGTTCAGAATCAGGTTGCTATGGTCAAGGTGGCAAGCTATGTTGGAAAGAAGCCTGGTTTGTGCATTCTCCTGCAGACCCTGTTCCACCACACGTGACAGAACTCCCTCCAGCACTGTGTCCCAGTTAAATTCCTTGTATTTCGTGAAGCAAATACTGAACTCCCAGTGCAGCAGCAAAAAACATCACAAAAATTGGAGGATGATCAAATGTCTTCAGAGTCCACATGAGGAGACACTGAGCCCCAAGTGGCCACAGTTGACCCAGAAAAAGAGAATTCATCAACGCTGCCTCATTTTCATTGGTAAATAAGAAAGCATCTACTCCAGGTCACATAGATGCAGACCCAGCTTTTATGGTCTCACTACAAACAAAGCTAAAGCTCCTGACAACAACATATATTTCAAGAGCCCAACATCTGAGGCAGTTTTTCCAGAAGTCATTAGGATAGCAGAGCTCCATGTTTGTGGAGTGTTTACATTGTCCCTTACTTTTGGAAACTCCCCTTCTACCTGCAAGGTTGTGAACTCCTGAGCATATTCAATTCCAGATATGTACTCACAGATTTTCTTACTCATCTTCTCTACATGTGTTACTTGGGACGAAGTTAAGGTCAAGGCATTGTTCTGGATGAGAGTCGGAAGATTTTTGTGTAGCACATATTTGCATACACATTGGATTCATTTTCCAATTTTCCTTTCGAAATTCTGAATCCCTGACACTAACCCATACCCTACAAGACTCTGACAACTAATCCTAACTTGATGGAGAAAAGTAACCCAAACAGAATAGAAATACAAACACATCAGAGGAGCCATGGTGTACTGTTGGAATTGCCTTTTCCATTATATAGGGTAGGAGTTATAAATCTAGTCAATTTTTTTGTTGAAAGAGTTGTCCATGTATTTTTAAACTTATCAAATATGTGAATTCCTGTCTCCCCCATTTCTCTGTATCCTATTCAGCACATATATTTTTATATGCACATATAGAATTGTACCTTGTATCACACATATATTCTTCTGAGGTGGCTGACTTGGCAGATACAAATTGTGAGAAAAGTTCAGTCCTCCTAAACGCTGTTGGAACTGAAAATTCAACCTATGGGTGAGCTTTCTAGTTGAACAACATTATACATAAATCCATGTTCAGTAAAATGAATATTTTTGAATACGTGGATGATATATATTTCATGATGAATTTCGATTGGCATCTATATTGCTAGTTTTTAATGTCTGTGTGTGTTTGTGTGTGTGTGTGTGTGTAGATATAGATATAGATATAGATATACACTGTCAAGATTTTTCAAAATATGAAATATATGTATATTTTGGCCACTCTTTGGGAAGCCTTACCTGTGAGAGTTCTCTAGAGCTTTCATTGAAATGAGGTTCCTCAACATTTAATGGTTCCTGAATGAATTGAAACCCACAGTGCCTCCAACTTCATCCTTGAAAAATTGCTCCATAAATACCTTGAAATTCCCCTGACCAGGTGGCACTGGAGAACCTTTGGATGTATTGTTGCTGATCATGAGTGTACCAGACAGTGCCTTGACTGACTGGGTTTCACGAAAATTGTGTAGAACAGAGATGTAAGTAAGTTGGAGAGTGCTGAGAAGTGGGCCCAGAGCTGTGGTGTGCAGGTGTATAATAAAATATCTGTGGTGGGGCCATGTGAGTCTGCCATTAACTTCTAAACGGCTTGTGGCTTACATGGTGCAGCTAGCAGACCCTTATATGTAAAGGCATCTTGTTATAAGGAAAGGTTTCAGGACAATGTTCAGAATCAGTTTGCTATGGACAATGTTGCAAGTTATGTGCGATAGAAGCCTGGTTGGTGAATTCTCCTGTAGACCCTGACCCTCCACACGTGACAGAACTCGCTCCAGCACTGTGTCCCAGTTGAACTCCTTGTATTTCATGAAGGAAATACCAAAAGCCCAGTGCAGCAGCAAGAAACACCACGAAAATTGTAGGATGACCAATTGGCTTCACAGTCAAGACGGGGAGACACTTAGCCCACCGTGGCCACAGTTTACCTTCAAAGGTAGGATTGAGCATTGCTGCCTCATGTTCTTTGGAAAATAAGAAACCAGGTCCTCCAGGTCAGATAAATGAAGACCCATCTTTGATGGTATCACTACAAAGGAAGCTAAAGCTCCTGAAAAGAAAATATATTTCAAGTGCCCAACCTCAGAGGCAGTTTCTCAAGAAGTCTTTAGGCCAGCAGAGTTCCATGATTGTGGACTGTTTATCCTGTCCCTTAATTTTGAAAACTCCTCTAAAATGTCCAAGCTTGTGAACTCCTGAGCATTTTCCATTCCAGATATGTATTCACAGATTTTCTAACTCTTGTCCTCTAATTGTGTCTTACTTGGGGTGAAGGTAATGTCAAGGCATTGCTCTGAATGAGAGTGGAAAGATTTTTTGTAGTGCATATTTGCGTAAACAATGGATTCATTTTCCTTTATTTTCATTTGAATTACTGAATCCATGACACTAAAGCATACCCTACTAGACTCTGACTACTAATGCTAATATGATGGAGAAAAATAACCCAAACAGAATAGAAATACAAGCAATTCAGAGGAGGCATAGTGTATAGTTGGACTTGCCTTTTGCATGATAAAGGGTAGTTGTTAAAAATCTGGTTAATTTTTAATTGAAATAGTTCTCCATGTGTTTTGAAAGGTATCAGATATGTGAATTCCTGTCTCCCTTTCTCTGTTGCCTATTCAGCACATGTATTTTTATATGCACAAATAGAATCCTACCTGGTATCACACGTACATTATTGTGAGGTGGCTGACTAGGCAGATACAAATTTTGAGAAGAGATCACTCCTCCTAAACGCTGTAGGAACTGAAAATTCAACATTTGCGTGAGCTTCCTAGTTGAACAACATTACACATAAATCCATGTTGAGTAAAATAAAGATTTTTGGATCTGTGTATGATATGTATTTCATGATGAATATTGATTGGCATATATATTGCTACTTTTTAATATCTCTGTATGTGTTTTTTGAAAAATCTACACTCTATAGATTATTCAAAATATGAAATATATGTGTCTTATTATACACTCCTTAATTTCATTCATGTTCATGTATGAGACCAAGGCTCATGCAACAGCAAAAGACATTTATTGAGGATCCAATTCAGCATGCTGGTGCTCTGTGCTCACTCAAGAAGGGAGAGCAGCCCAGATCCCCGAGCAGGGGTTGAGCAGTGCTTAAGTACACAATTTGGGGAGTGTGAGACTTTACATATATCACAGTCTCCTTTAGCAAATCATCATACACTGTGGGAAAATGAAACAACAAATCCAAAACATGATTAGTTCATTCATTGGCTTGAACACGTCAGGCGGGAGTGATAGGTCAATTCTAAAGCGGGGTACACATTGAAATTGATTGATTTAGGCCCTGCGATGCATATGTGGTAGGCCACACAGGGTCCTAGGTTATTAAACAACCAGGCGGTCAGGGGGAATATTTACTGGGCAGTCCAGAAATTGTCCTACAATTTACAGGAATTTCAGGTTTTGCGTGTAGCATGGAAACTTAAAAATACCTGGTCCTTTACATTTTAAACCAGGCCTTGAAGATTAGAAACTTTACAAAACCCGGTCTTTTACACTTTAACTTTAACACTTTAATTTCAATTTCTTTTACCCTTACAGATCACTCCTGGTTCAGAAGAAGGGTGTCCAAGCCACCCTGACTTTAGGCAAATGAGGGGCAAGGGAGCTTATTTTGGACACTGTCTTGGGCTGTGCCCCTCATGGAAACCTCCAGCCATATGTTATGATGAGTGTCTTTATGGAAGAACATGAGGGCCATGTAGGAGTGTTTTGGTTTTAATTGTGGTCATTTGTGTGGCGGTTGGAAGAGATGACTTGGTCCACCAGGGCTTGAACTCTGCTCTGATACTCCTTAGAGCCTGAGTTCTGGAACTCACCTGAGAGAAGTATTGCCATGAATTGTGTTGGGATTATAGGAGGCCACACATGAGATTAGCCCTTGGAAACTGAGATCTAGGCCCAGGGTGGCTTTCCACTGAGCACTGGGAATCTCAGCCAGGATAACACATGATTTTTTTACTGAAAGACTTGGAAGTCATAGTTGACACTCAAAACACACATGTACCTCACATTGTAGACCTCAATGAGCCTGGCTTCATGTGACCTTCTGGCCACTCTTTGGGAAGCCTTGTCTGTGAGAGTTCTCCAGAGCTTTCATTGAAATGAGCTTACTCACCATTTAATGGTTCCTGAATGAATTGAAACCCACAGTGCCTCCAACATCATCCTTGAAAAATGGCTACATAAATACCATGAAATTTTTAATATTCCCATGACCAGGTGGCACTGGAGAAACTTTGGATGTCCTGTTGCTGATCATGAGTGTACCAGACAGTTCCTTGATTGACTGGTTGTCATGAAAATGGTATAGAACCAAGATGTCATAAGTTGGAGCCTGCTGAGTATTGGGGCTAGAGCAGTGGACTATATGGTTGTGAATAAATATCTGTTGTGGGACCACGTGGATCGGCCATTGGCTTCCAAAATACTTGTGACTGACATGGTGCAGGCAGCAGACCCTTATATGTAAAGGCATCTTGTTATATTGAGATGATTCAGGGCAATGTTCAGAATTCGGTTGCTATAGTCAAGGGGGAAAGCTATGTGGGATAGATCCATGTTTCGAAAATTCTCCTGAAGACCCTGACCAATCACACGTGACAGAGCTCCCTCCAGAATTGTGTGCCAGTTGAACTCCTTGTATTTCATTAAGCCAATTCCAAACTCCCAGTGCAGCAGTAAGAAACACCACGAAAATTGAGGATGACCAAACGGCTTCACAGACCACACGGGGAGAAACTTAACTCCCATTGGCCACAGTTTACCAAGAAAAAGAGAATTCAGAACTGCTGTCTCATGTTCATTAGAAAATAAGGAACCATTTCCTCCAGGTCACATAGATGCAGACCCACATTTGATGGTGTCACAACAAAGGAAGCTAAATCTCCTGACAACTTCATATATTTCATGTGCCCAACCTGAGAGGCATTTTCTCAAAGAGTCTTTAGGCCAGAAGAGCTCCAAGTTTGTGGAGTGTTTAACCTCTCCCTTACTTTTGGAAACTGCTCTACCACCTCCAATGTTGTGAACTCCTGAACATTTTCAGTTCCACATATGTAATCACAGGTTTTCGAACTCCTCTCCACTAATTGTGTCTTACTTGGAGCGAAGTAAATGTCAAGGAATTGTTCTGGATGAGAATGGCAAGATTTTTGTGTAGCACATATTTGCATACACATTAAATTCATTTTTCTATTTTCATTTGAAATAATGATCCCTGACACTAACACATACCCTAATTGACTCTGACTACTAATGCTAATATGATGGATAAAAAGAAACGTAACAGAATAGAAATACAGGCCTTTCATAGGAGGCATGGTATATACTTGGATTTGCCTTCGGCTTTATCAAGGGTATGTATTATAAATCTTGTCAAATTTTAATTGTAATATTTCTCCATGAGTTTTACATGTATATATATATATATATATATATATATATATATATATATATATATATATATATATATATATTTACATATATACATATATATACATATATATATATATGTATATTAATATATATACACTCTCTAGATTTTTCAAAATATGAAAAAAATGTGTCTTATTAAACACTCTCTAAATTCATTCATATTCATGTATGTGCATATATAATCAACTTTTCACAAGATTATTCTCAGAAACATTCAACCACCTGAAATCCATATTTGTTTCCTCGTCCTGAGAACTAACTTCAGTGAATGGTGCTTACAAATCCTAATATTTCTACAGTAACTGACACAGTTTATCATCAAAGCAAGTAGATTCCAATGGACATGATGTGTATATTGATGTTCATTTTAATTCAACACTGGCACATTACAATTTCTTCTGTTTATGCACATCATCGGATATATATTTCCTCCACAGGTTAGCAAATATATAGGCAATTGTTTCACTTTCAATCACTTCCTGCTTCAGAACACATGCATTCCTCCGTGTTTCTTGACTGGTCTTTTCATGAGACTTCTTTCCAAACACATTATTTTCGATTTCCTTTAGCAGTTTTGAAGCAAAACTGAAACAGACTTCATGATAAACCATCACTGTAATATCATCATAAGATGTATAACTGGTTGGAATGAATGATTATATATCAATAAAAGATTTTTTATACATTTTCTGATATCAATTCAATACATTATTTAAAGTGTAACCAGTTATATTATTTATTCACATTATGGTCTATTCATGCATTATCTCTATATTCAGAGACACAGGGTACACCTCGTTGTACCCCCAATACTAATTTATACATTTTTAAAATATTGCTCCCAGAAATGGTGGAAGAAATACTCATGTCACCTGATCTACATATGCATGTTATCACAGTAATATTCTGGACACAAAATGCAA
The DNA here is from genome assembly GCF_048772815.1 of Callospermophilus lateralis. NCBI lineage: Eukaryota > Metazoa > Chordata > Mammalia > Rodentia > Sciuridae > Callospermophilus > Callospermophilus lateralis. Next base: position 147,842 of record NW_027514499.1, on the reverse strand, counting down.
AAGTCACACGTATGATTGTACCAAAGCCTAAAGGGAAACTCAACATGGATTACTAAAAACATCCATGACCAGGTTGCCTTATGCTCTCAAATGTCAATCCTATTGGTGACTACATATTTGTTTCTTCATAAGATTATATGTTCAACCTCAAAACTGTTGAAAATGTTTAATTTTTTTCACTCACTTGATACTCTTTGACTGATTTCCTAATGTCTCTATTGATATCTACTTTCCTAGATATTTTCTCCAGTTCAACATTGTGACTGACCCTTCACATGTGCTGACATTGACATTCACTCTCTAACGGAAACACTATTGCTAATGAACTTTGGTCCAAATCCTATACTAGCTCTTCTTCCAAAACATACTGACTATCTTCCTGATCCTATCGACTATCACTTTTTGAGTGGATGTTCTCTACTGCATTCAATCATCCAAGGTGCATGGTCCTATGCCATTGTATATCGATTTTTCTGAAACATGTATGCAGAACGTAATTCAAAGCTACGTATCGCAATCAGTTGCCCAATGCACTTCTGAGCTTCAAATCTTACCTAGATTTCTGTTTTCATACGTATATTTCATCTCTATATTCCTATAAATATTGCAGGTTCCCAAGATCATTATTCATTCTGCAGAATGATTCCTAATCCAAATCAAACCTGCTATTTACGATAACCATACACGGTTGCCTCAATGTAACATTACAAAAGATCAGGGACAGAGTTCGTCTTACAATACAGGAATGTAGGGTATCTTCAAACTGCTGAGAACCTGAAAGTTCGATGCAGAAATAATCCCTGGATAAGATGTCAGCAGCTATGAAGGACCTGTGAGAGCAAAAGCCATGTTCAATGGCAAACAATCTAGACAGGAAAAAGGAATGTGAATGCATCAGACTCTCTCTTTGTAAGGTAGAGAAGATGGACCTAACCAGGCCTGCGTGGAGAGCTGTTCTCAGGTGCCTATTTTGATATACCATTGAAACTAGTCAAATTGTCAAAGGAAGTAAGGGCAGCCTCCATCCAATGTGACCCTTGGAAGCAATGGTTAGGGCAAAGTTGTTGCCAAGGCAGTGACCTCATTCAGTTCCTGAAGGAAGTGACCTACCTAACTTCTTTGGTGATGGAACACTCTGAAATTTTGATGCAAGAAGCCAGGCACCGAGAGCCAGTCCCAGTCCCAGTCCCAGTGCGCTCACTTGTTTGGATTTACCAAGTACAGAGTCAGACCTTCTTGGTACCTACTGATGTGAGGATGGCCAAATGCCAGGAGAGCTCTGAAGAGAAGCCTTTCCTGAGATAGCAGGTAGTGGCTAGCCGTTGGCTCCTCACAGCATCACAGAGTTTGCCAAGGAGACAAGATCTGAGACAGGAGAGGTCATTTTGTGGAGAACATAGTATGGCCCACCAGTCAGAGGACACTCCGGATAGTCACAGACCTACTTTTGGGAAGGAGTTGCCTTTGTTTGTGGATGTGAGTTTGCGGTTTTTTCTCATGTTCTGAGAATAGGTAGGAAATGTGGTTGGTTTTGTTTGGAGTCGACTGTTTCTAGTAAGTCTTTTGACAAGGCGACTTTCTATGTCTGTGTATCCACTGTGTCCGTGGTTGTCGACATTAGAAAAGAGAATGCATCAATGGAGGTGTCCTGTCTAGTAGAAAGCTTCCCAGCATTTATCCTGCACAATTGATGAATGGACTGTGGTATGCCTTATGGATAGGAAACACCTACTAACATCCTAAGTTCCTGTTTTCTTCCTGAATTCTGGCCACTCTCCAGAATAAGCTCATGATGTATTGTCCAAGATATGTACCACCTCCAAGCTCTGTGACATGTCCATGTTCTTGATAGCTGAAGGGAATGGGAACATCTCAGAAAACTCAGATATCAGTGTGAGCAGTAAAGTCTCAGTGGAGAAACCCTGCTTTGGTCCATTTGCTTACCTTTGGTTCCGTTGCCTTGAATGTCAGGAAGGTCTTTGCATCATGCCACCCCTTTGTGAAGCCTGAAGAAACAGATTTCAAAATAAATGAATGTGCATCACCTGTGTCTCTTTGCTTTATTGCTTTGGAAAAGGATGTGTCTTAATCAGACACTAGGCTCTGTTTGAGGCTGTGGATAAGATTCTCAGCTCCTGATAGATGTAAAGAAGATCCCATGTGTGCATCCAAAACCAAAATGGCAAAAAGATCAGTCATTGTAGATGAAGTCTCCTGCCTTCCTCCGATAGGTTCCTGACCTCCATCAAGTGAGAATAGGGATTTTTTTTGGGTCAGGACTTCAAAGTCCTGCAGAAGTACTTGGGTTCTCTCATGATGCCAAATCACATAATGAATCTATACCTGACTGTCAGTAGGCCTCAAATTTGAGAAGCAGAGCAGCGTTAACGGCAGGCTTGTTTGATCACTCCTGGTTCACAGGAAAGGTGTCCAGGCCACCATGAATTTAGACAAATGAGTGGCAAGGGTGCATATTTTGGACACTGTCTTGGCTGCGCCCCTCATGGAAACCTCCAGCCAGAGTTTATAATGACTGTCTATATGGATGAAGATGAGGGACATGTGGGAATGTTTTGGTTTTAATTGTGGTCATTTGTGTGGCGGTTGGAAGAGATAACAGGGTCCACATGGGCTTGAACTCTGGTGTGATTCCTCTTAGAGACTGAGTTCTGGAACTGACCTCAGAGAAGTGTTGCCATGAATTGTGTTGGGATTTTAGGAGGCCACGCATAAGAGTTGCCCTTGAAACCTGAGATCTAGGCCCAGGGTGGCTTTCCACAGAGAACTGAAATTCTCAGCAAGGATATCGCATGATTTTATTCTGAAAAACTTGGCAGCCATAGTTAAGAGTCAAAAGACACATGGACCTCCCGTTGTAGACCTCAATGGGCCTGGCTTCATGTGACCTTTTGGCCACTGTTTGGGAAGCGTTGCCTGTGAGAGTTTTGCAGGGCTTTCATTGAAATGAGAGTCCTCCCCATGTAATGGTTCCTGGAAGAATGGAAACCCCAAAGTGCCTCCAACTTCATTATTGAAAAATGGATAGATAAATACCATGATGTTTTTGAAATTCCGAATGACCAAGTGGCACTGGAGAACCATTGGTTGTTCTCTTGCTGATCATTAGTGTTACAGACAGTGCCTTGATTGGCTGGGTTTCATGAAAATGGTGTGGAACAGAGATGCCAGTAAGTTGGAGCCTGCTGAGTAGTGGACCTAGAGCAGTGGTGGGCAGGTGTGTAATAATACAACTGTGGTGTGGCCATGTGGATCAGCCATTGGCTTCCAAATAGCTTGTGACTGACTTGGTACAGCCAGCAGACTATTATATGAAAAGGCATCTTGTTATATGGAGAGGTTTCTGGGCAATGTTCAGAATCAGGTTGCAATGGTCAAGGGGGCAAGCTATGTGGGATAGAACCCTGGTTGGTGAATTCTCCTGCAGACCCTGACCCAACACACGTCACAGAACTCCCTATAGCACTATATCCTAGTTGAACTCCTTGTATTTCGTGAAGCAAATACCAAACTCCCAGTGCAGCAGCAAGAAACACCACAAAAAGTTCAGGATGACCAAATGGCTTCATAGTCCACTCAGGGAGACACTAAGCTTCCAGTGGCCACAGTTTACCAACAAAGAGAGAAATCAACACCAGTACCTAATGTTCAATGGAAAATAAGAAATGATGTCCTCCAGGTCACATAGATGCAGATCCAGCTTTGATGGTCTCACCAGAAATGAAGCTAAAGCTCCGGACAACAAGATATATTTCATGTGTCCAAACTCAGAGGCAGTTTCTCAAGAAGGCTTTTGGCCATCAGAGTTCCATGTTTGTGGAGTGTTTACGCAGTCACTTACTTTTGGAAACTCCTCTACCACCTCCAAGGTTGTGAACTCCTGAGCATTTTCCATTCCAGATATGTATTCACAGATTTTCTAACTCTTCTCTTCAAATTGCATCTTACATAGGGTGAAGATAATGTCAATGGATTTTTCTGGATGAGAGTGGGAAGACTTTTGTGTAGGACATATTTGCATACATATTGGATTCATTTTCCAATTTTCCATTTGAAATACTGAATCCCTGACACTAAACCATAACCTACTAGTGTCTGACTACTAATCCTAATATGAGGCAGAAAAATAACCCAAACATAATAGAAATACAAACAGTTCAGAGGAGGCATGGTGTATAGTTGGACTTGCCTTTTGCATTATAAAGGTTAGGAGTTATTAATCTAGACAATTTTTGTTGCAATAGTTGTCCATGTGATTTTAAAGATAACAAATATGTGAATTCTTGTCTCTCTTTCTCTGTAGCCTACTCAGCACATATATTTTTATATGCACATAGAGAATCCTACCTGGTACTACACGTACATTCTTGTGAGGTGGCTGACTTGGCAGATACAAATTGAGAGAAGAGATCACTCCTCATAAACGCCGTTGGAACTGAAAATTCAACCTATGGGTGAGCTTCCTAGAGAACAAAATTATACACAAATCTTTGTTCAGTAAAATGAATATTTTTGGATCTGTGGATGATATATATTTCATGGTGAATTTTGATTGGCATATATTGCTATTTTTAATGTCTGTGTGTGTGTGTGTGTGTGTGTGTATATATATATATATATATATATATATATATATATATATATATACACACTCTCTCCATATTTTTCAAAATATGAAATATATGTGTCTTATATACACTTCCTAATTTCATTCATGTTCATGAACGTGGATTTATAATCAACGTTTCACAAGATTATTCTCAGAAAATCTCATCCACCTGAAATACATAATTGACTCCTAGTGCTGAAAACTAACTTCAGTGAATGGTGCATACAAATCCTAACATTTCTACAGTAACTGACACAGTTTATCATCAATGCAAGTAGATTCCTATGGGACATGATGTGTATATCGACGTTCATTTTTATTCAACACTGGGACATTACAATTTCTTCAGTTTATGCACATCATAGGATATATATTTCCTCCACAATTTAGCAAATTTATAGGCATTTGTTTCAATTTCAATCACTTCCTGCTTCAGAACACATGTTTTCCTCCATGTTTCTTGACTGATCTTTTCATGAGATTTCTTTCCAACCACATTATTTTCGATTTCCTTTATCACTTTTAAAGCAAAACGGACACACACTTTATGATAAACCATAACTATAATATCACTATTAGATGTATAACTGGTTGGAATGAATGATTTTATATCAATAAAAGATTTATTATATATTTTCTGATATCAATTCAATACATTTTGTAAAGTGGAACCAGTTATATTATTTATTCACAGTATGGTCTATTCATGCATTATATCTATATTAATAGACACAGGTTACACCTCTTTGTATCCCCAATACTAATTTATACATCTTCAAAATATTGCTCCCAGAAATGGTGGAAGAAATACTCATATCACCTGATCTACATATGCATGGTATCACAGTAATATTCTGGACACAAAATGCAAAATTCACACGTATGACTGTACCAAAGCCTAAATGGAAACTGAACATGGATTACTAAAAACATCCATGACCAGGTTGCCTAATGCTCTCAAATGTCAATCCTATTGGTGACTACATATTTGTTTCTTCCTAAGATTATATATTCAACCTCAATACCATTGAAAATGTCTAATTTTTTCACTCACTTTGTACTTTTCCTGATTTCCTAATGTCTCTATTGATATCTACTTTCCTACATATTTTCTCCAGTTCAACATTGTGACTGACCCTTCACATGTGCTGACATTGACATTCACTCTCTAACCGAAACCCTATTGCTTATGAACTTTGGTCCAAATCCTATACTCACTCTTCTTCCGAAACATACTGACTATCTTCCTGATCCTATCAACTATCCCTTTTTGAGTGGATGTTCTCTACTACATTCAATCATCCAAGGTACAAGGTCCTATGCTATTGTATATCGATTTTTCTGAAACATGTATGCAGAACGTAATTCAAAGCTACGTATCACAATCAGTTGCCCAATGCACTTCTGAGCTTCAAATCTTACTTAGATTTCTGTTTTCATACTTATATTTCATCTCTATATTCCTATAAATATTGCAGGTTCCCAAGACCATTATTCATCCCGCAGAATGATTCCTAACCCAAATCGAACCTGTAATTAACCCTAACCATACACTGTTGCCTCAATCTAAAATTACAAAAGAGCAGGGACAGAGTTCATCTTACAATACAGTAATGTAGGGTATCTTCCAACTGCTGAGAATCTCAAAGTTCGATGCAGAAATGATCCCTGGAGAAGATGTAGGCAGCTATGAAGGATCTGAGAGAGCAAAAGCCATCTTCCATGGCAAACAACCTGAACAGGATGAAGGGATGTGTATGCATCAGCCTTTCTCTTCTTAATGTAGAGAAGATGGACCTAACCAGGCCTGCGTGGAGAGCTGTTCCCAGGTGCCTATTTTGATATACCATTTTAACTAGTCAAATTGTCACACAAAGTAGGAGCAGCCTCCATCTAAAGGGACCCTTGGAAGAAACTGTTAGGACAAAGTTGTTGCCAAGAGAGGGACCTCATTCAGTTCCTGAAGGAAGTGACCTAGCTAACTTCCTTGGTGATGGAACTCTCTGAAATTGTGATGCAAGAAGCCAGGCACCGAGAGCCAGTCCCAGTCCCAGTCCCAGTGGGCTCACTTGTTTGGATTTACCAAGTACAAGTAAGACTTTCTTGGTACCTACTGATGTGAGGATGGCCAAATGCCAGCTGAGCTCTGAAGAGGGGTCTTTTTTGAGATAGCAGGTAGTGGCTAACTGCAGGCTCCTCACAGCATCACAGAGTTGGCCAAGGAGACATGATCTGAAAGTGGAAAGGCCATTTCGAGAGGAACATAGTATAGCCCACCAGTCAGAGGACACTCTGGATAGTCACACACCCACTTTTGGGAAGGAGGTGCCTTTATGTGTGTGGGTGTGAGTTTATGGTTTTGTCTCATGTTCTGAGAATAGGTAGAAAAGGTGGTTGGTTTGGTTTGGAGTCGACTGTTTCTAGTTACTCTTTTGACAAGGCAAGTGTTTCTATGTCTGTGTATCCACTGTGTCCGTGGTTTTAGACATTAGAAAAGAGAATGCATCAATGGAGGTGTCCTGTCTAGTAGAAAGCTTCCCAGCATTCATCGTTCACAATTGATAAATGGACTGTGGTTTGCCTTATGGATGGGAAACAACTACTAACTTCCTAAGTTCCTGTTTTCTTCCTGAATTCTGGCCACTCTCCAGAATAAGCTCATGATTTATTGTCCAAGATATGTACCACCTCCAAGCTCTGTGACATGTCCATGTTCTTGATAGCTGAAGGGAATGGGAACATCTCTGAAAACTCAGATATTAGTGTGAGCAGTAGAGTCTCAGTGGAGAAACCCTGCTTTGGTCCATTTGCTTACCTATGGTTCTGTTGCCTTGAATGTCAGGAAGGTCTTTGCCTCAGGCCACCCCTTTTAGAAGCCTGAAGAAACAGTTTTCAAATTTAAATGAATGGGTATCACGTGTGGCTCTTTGCTTAATTGCTTTGGAAAGGGATGTGTCTTAATCAGACACTAGGCCCTGATTGAGGGGGAGGCTAAGATTCTCAGCTCCTGATAAATCTAAAGAAGATCCCATGTGTGCATCCAAAACCAAAATGGCAAAATGATCAGTCATTGTGGATGAAGTCTCTTGTCTTCCTGTGTTAGGTCCTGAACTCCATCAAGTGAGAATAGGATTCCTTTGGGTCAAATAAGTTCTTCAAAGTCCTGCAGAAGTGCTTGGGTTCTCTCATGATGCCAAATCACATAAGCAATCTATACCTGACATTCAGTAGGCCTCAAATTGGAGAAGCAGAGCAGTATTAACAGCAGGCCTATATTATCACTCCTTGTTCACAGGATGGGTTTCCAGGCCACCCTAAATTTAGACAAATGAGGGGCAAGGGTGCATATTTTGGACACTGTCTTGGGCTGCGCCCCTCATGGAAATCTCCAGCCAGAGTTTATGATGAGTGTCTATATGGATGAAGATGAGGGCCATGTGGAAATGTTTTGGTTTTAATTGTGGTCATTTGTGTGGCGGTTGGAAGAGATGACTGGGTCTACATGGGCTTGAACTCTGGTGTGATTTCCCTTAGAGACTGAGTTTGGGAACTGATGACACAGAAGTATTGCCATGAATTGTGTTGGGATTGTAGGAGGCCACACACGAGAGTTGCCCTTGAAACCTGAGATCTAGGCCCAGGATGGCTTTCCACAGAGAACTGAAAATCTCAGCAAAGATATCACATGATTTTATTCTGAAAAACTTGGCAGCCATAGTTAGAGTCAAAAGACACATGGACCTCACGTTGTAGGCCTCAATGGGCCTGGCTTCATGTGACCTTTTGGCCACTGTTTGGGAAGCCTTGCCTATGAGAGTTCCTCAGAGCTTTCATTGAAATTAGCTTCCTCCCCATGTAATGGTTCCTAGATGAATGGAAACCCCAAAGTGCCTCCAACTTCATTCTTGAAAAATGCATAGATAAACACCATGAAATTTTTGAAATTCCCAATGACCAGGTGGCACTGGAGAACCATTGGATGTCCTGTTGCTGATCATAAGTATAACAGACAGTGCCTTGATTGACTGGGTTTCATGAAAATTGTGTAGTACAGAGATGCCAGTAAGTTGGACGCTGCTGAGTAGTGGGCCTAGAGCAGTGGTGGGCAGATGTGTGGTAATACATCTGTGTTGTGGCCATGTGGATCTGCCATTGGCTTCCAAATGGCTTGTGACTGACTTGGTGCAGCCAGGAGACCATTATATGAAAAGGCATCTTGTTATATGCAGGGGTTTCAGGGCAATGTTCATAATCAGGTTTCTATGGTCAAGGCGATAAGCAATGTGGGATAGAAGCCTAGTTGGTGCATTTTCCTGCAGAGCCTGATCCACCACACGTTACAAGACTCCCTCAAGCACTGTGTGCCATTTGAACTGTTGCATGTCATGAAGCAAATACCAAACTCCCAGTGTAGCAGCAAGAAACACCACGAAAAGTGGAGGATGACCAAATGGCTTCAAAGTCCACACGGGGAGTCACATTGCCAGAAGGGGCCACAGTTTACCTACAAAGAGAGACTTCAGCACTGGTGCCTCATGTTCATTGGAAAATAAGAAACCATGTCCTCTAGGTCACATCGATGCAGATCCAGCTTTGATGGTCTCACAACAAAGGTAGGTAAAGCTCCTGACAAAAACATATATTTCAAGTGCACAACCTCAGGGGCAGTTTCTCAAGAAGTCTTTAGTCCAGCAGAGCTCCATGTTTGTGAAGTGTTTACCCTGTTCCTTACTTTTGGAAACTCATCAACCACTTGCAAAGTTGTGAAATCATGAGCATATTCAATTCCAGATATGTACTCACAGATTTTTTACCTCTTTTCATATAATTGTGAATTACTTAAGGTGAGGGTAAGTCAAGGCATTGTTCAGGATGAGAGTGGAAAGATTTTTTGTATCACAATTTTGCATACACTTTGGATTAATTTTCCTAGTTGAACAACATTATACATAAATCCATGTTCAGTATAATAAATATTTTTGCATCCGTGGATGATATATATTTCACTATGAATTTCAATTGGCACACATATTGCTACTTTTTAATGTCTTTTTTTTTTGTATATATATATATATATATATATATATATATATATATATATATCTCCTATCCAGATTTTTCAAAATATATGTGTTTTATTATACACTCTCTAAATTCTATTATGTTCATATATGTGGATGTATAATCAACTTTTCACAAGATTATACTCAGAAATATTCATCCACCTGAAATACATATTTGTTTCCTAATACAGACAACTAACTTCAGTGAACGATGCAAACAAATCCTAATATTTCTACAGTAACTGACTCAGTTTTACATCAATGCAAGTAGATTCCTATGGGGCATGACATGTATTTTGACGTTCATTTTTATTCAAGACTTGTGCTTTGCTATTTCTTTAGTTTATGCACATCATATGATACATATTTCATCCACAACTTACCATATTTACAGGCATTTGTTTCACTTTCAATCACTTCCTGCTTCAGAACAAATGTATTCCTCCATGTTTCTTGACTGGTCGTTTCATGAGACTACTTTCTAAACACATGATTTTTGAATTACATAATCACTTTTGAAGCAAAAATCACACCCTTCATGATAAACCATAACCATAATATTACCATTAGATGTATAACTAGTTGGAATGAATGATAGTATTTCAATATAAGATTTCTTATATATTTTAAGATATCAATTCAATCCATTATTTTATGTAGAACTAGTTATATTATTAATTCACAGTGTGGTCTACTCATGCATTTTCTCTAGATTCATATACACAGGGTACATCTCTTTGTACCCCCAATACTAATTTATACATCTTCAAAATATTGCTTCAAAAAATGGTGGAAGAATTACTCATGTAACCTGATCTACATATATATTTTATCACAGTGATATTCTGGACACAAAACGCAAGGCTCACACTTATGTTTGTACCATAGCCTAAATGGAAATTGAACATGTATTACTATAAACATCCATGTCCAGGTTGTCTAATGCTCAATATCAATCCTATTGGTGACTACATATTTGTTTCTTGCTAAGATTATATATTCAAACTCAACCCTGTTGGAAATGTCTAATCCTATCACTTACATTATACTTTGCCTTATTTCCTAATGTGTCTATTGATATCTGTTTTCCTACATATTTTCCCCTGTTCATCATGTGACTGACTCTTCTAATGTGCTGACATTTACGTTCACTCTCTAACCAAAAACCTATTACTAATGAAATTTGTTCCAAAACCTATACTCACTCTTCTTCCTAAACCTACTGACTATCCCAGTTTGAGTGGATGTTCTCTTCTACATTCAATCATCCAAGGTACAAGGTCTTTTGCCATTCGATATCGAATTATGTGAGACAACTGTTCAGAATGTAATTCAAAGCTAAGTATCCCAATCAAGGGCAAAATGCCCTTCTGGGCTTCAAGTCTTACCTAGATTTCTGTTTTCATACTTATATTTCACCAATATATTCTTATAAATATTGCATGTTCCAATACCATTATTCATCTCACAGAATGATTCCTAACCCAAATGGAACATGTTAATAACCCTAAGAATGCACTGTACCCTCAATCTAATTTTACAGAAGAACAGGGACAGAGTTTGACTTACAATACAGAAATGTAGGTGATCTTCCACCTGCTGAGAACCTCAAAGGTCCATGTAGAAATGATCCCTTGAGAAGATGTAGGCAGCTATGAAAGACCTGAGAGAGCAAAAGTCATCTTCCATGGCAAACATCCTGGTCAGGATGAAAGGATATGTCTGAATCAGCCTCTCTCTTCTTAATGTAGAGAAGATGGACCAAACCAGGCCTGTGTGGAGAGCTGTTCCAGGAGCCTATGGTTGATCTACCATTCTAACTTGTGAAAATTTCAAAGGAAGTAGGGGCAGCCTCCGTTTCATTGGTCAATTGAAAGCAACTGTGAGGACAAAGTGTTTGCCAAGGCAGTGACCTCATTCAGTTCCTTAAAGAAATGACCACACCTCACACTTTTGGTGATGGAACACTGTGAACTTTTGATCCAGGAAGCCAGGAACCCAGAGTCAGTCCCAGTCCCAGTCCCATTGGGCTCGCTTGTTTTGATTGAACAAGGACAGAGACATTATTTTTTGGTCCTACTGTTGTGAGGATGACCAAATGCCAGGAAAGCTCTGAAAACTGGCCTTTCCAGAGAAAGCAGGTAGTGGCTCATCACGGACTCCTGACAACTTCACAGAGTTGGCTAAGGAGACCAGATCTGAGACAGGACAGGCCATGTTGGGGGAATATATTATGGCCCACGAGTCAGACCACCCTCTGGATAGTCACAGACCTACTTGGGGGAAGGAGTTGCCTTTGTGGTTGTGGGTGTGAGTTTTTGGTTTTGTCTCATGTTCTGAGAATAGATAGGAAAGGCGGTTTGTTTGGTTTGGTATGGACTGTTTCTAGTAAGTCATGTGACAAGGCGAGTGTTTCTATGTCTGTGTGTCCCACTGTGTACGTGGTTGTAGACATTAGAAAATAGAATGCATCAATGGATGTGTCCTGTCTAGTAGAAAGCTTCCCAGTATTCATCCTGCCCAGTTTATGATTAGGCAGAAGATTGCCTTATGGATGGGCAACACCTGCTATCTTCCTAATTTCCTATTTTCTTCCTGAATTCTGGCCACACTCCAGAATAGGCTCATGGTTTTGAGTAAAAGATATGTACCACCTCCAAGCTCTGTGATATGGCCATGTACTGGATAGCTGAAGGGACTGGCGAGCACCTCAGAAAACTCAGATATCAGTTAGACCAGAAAAGTCACAGTGGAGAAACCCTGCTTTGGGCCTTTTGCTTACCTATTTTTCTTTTGCCCTGAATGTCAGGAAGGTCTTTGCCTCCAGCCACCCCTTTGTGAAGCCCTAAGAAACAGTTTTCAAATGGAAATGAATGGGCATCACCTGTGGCTCTTTGCTTAATTGCTTTGGAAAGGGATGTGTCGGAATCAGCCTCCTGGCCCTGTGTGAGGCTGTGGCTTAGATTATCAGCACCTGATGAATCTAAAGAAAGATCCCATGTGTGCATCCAAAATCAAAGGGAAAAAATTGCAGTCATTGTGGATGAAGTCTCTAGCTTTCCTCTGTAAGGTTTCTCACTTCAATCAAGTGAGAATAGGGATCCTTTGGGTCAAAAGAATTCTCCAAATCCCTGCAAAGCTTGCCCATGTGTGCTTGGATTTTCTCATGACTCCGAATCACATAAAGAATCTAAACCCCACAGTCAGAAAGCCTCAAATTTTAGAAGTGGAAAAGTATTAATGGCAGACCTATTTGATTACTCCTGGTTCACATGAAGGGTGTCCAGGCCACTGAGATTTTAGGCAAATGAGGGACAAGGGAGCTTATTTTGGACACTGTCTTTGACTGCGCCCCTAATGGAAAACTCCTGCCAAAGGTTATGAAGAAGATGAGGGCCGTGTGGGAGTGTTTTGGTTTTAATTGTGGTCATTTGTGTGGCAGTTGCAAGAGATGATTGGGTCCACCTGGGCTTGAACTCTGGTGTGATTCCCCTTAGAGACTGAGTTCTGGAACTGACCTCAGAGAAGTATTGCCATCAATTGTTTTGGGATTTTAGGAGACCACACATGAGAGTGACCATTGGAAACTGAGATCTAGGCCCAGATTGACTTTCCACAGATCACTGGGAATCTCAGTGAGGAAATCACATTATTTTATTCTGAAAGACTTGGCAGCCATAGTTGAGAGTCAAAAAACACATGGACCTCACATTGTAGAACTCAATAGGCCTGGCTTCATGCGACCTTTTGGCCACTCTTTGGGAAGCCTTGCCCTTGAGAGTTCCCCAGAGCTTTCATTGAAATGAGCTTCCTCACCATTTAACAGGTCCTGAATATATTGAAACCCACAGTGCCTCCAACATCATCCTTGAAAAATGGCTAAACAGATACCATGAAATTTTTGAAATTCCCAAGACCAGGTGGCACTGGAGAACCTTTGGATGTCCTGATGCTGATCTTGAGTACACCAGACAGTGCCCGTATTCACTAGGTTTCATGAAAATTGTGTTGAATAGAGATGCCAGTACGTTGGAGCCTGCTGAATAGTGGGCCTAGAACAGTGCTTGGCAGGTGTGTGATAAAACATGTGGTGGGGCAATGTGGATCTGCATTTGGCTTCCAAATGGCTTGTTACTGACATGGTGCAGCCAGTAGATACTTCTGTGTAAAGGTATCTTGTTATATGGAGAGCTTTCAGGGCAATGTTCAGAATCAGGTTGCTATGGTCAAGGGGGCAAGCTATGTGGGATAGAAGCCTGGTTGGTGCATTCTCCTGCAGACCCTGACCCACCACTTGTCACAGAACTCCCTCCAGCACTGTGACACAGTTGAACTCCTTGTATTTTGTGAAGCAAATACCAAATCCCCAATGCAGCAGCAACAAACACCACGAAAATTGGAGGATGACCAAATGGCTTCACAGCCCACACTGGGAGACACTTAGCCCCCAGTGTCCACAGGTTACCTACAAAGTGAGAATTCAGCACTGCTGCCTCATTTTCATTAGAAAATAAGAAACCGTGTCCTCCAGGTCACATAGATGCAGACCCAGGTTTGATGGTCTCACTACAAAGGAAGCTAAAGCTTGTGACAACAAGATATATTTCAAGTGCCCAAATTCAGAGGCAGTTTCTCAAGAAGTCTTTAGTCCAACAGAACTCCATGTTTGTGGAGTGTTCACCCTGTCCCTTACTTTTGCAAACTCCTCTACCACCTCCAAGGTTTCAAAATCCTGAGCATATTCCATTCAAGATGTGTTTTCACTGATTTTCTAACTCTTCTCCTCTAATGATGTTTTAGTTGGAGCGAAGGTACTGTCAAGGCATTGTTCTGGATAAGAGTGGAAACATTTTTGTGTAGCACATGTTTACATACACATTGTATTCATTTTCCAATTTTCCATTCGAAATACTGAATCCCTGACACTAACCCCTACCCTACTATATTCTGACTACTAATACTAATATGATGGAGAAAAATAACCCAAACAGAATGAAAATACAACCATTTCAGAGGAGGCATGGTGTATAGTTGGACTTACCTTTTGCATTATATAGGGTAGGATTTATAAATCTAGTCAATTTTTTGTTGAAATAGTTCTCCATGTTTTTTTTAAAGTTAACCACCTATGAATTCCTTTCTCCCTTTCTCTGTAGCCTATTCACCACCTGTATTTTTATATGCACAGATAGAATCCTACCTGGTACCACACGTACATTCTTGTGAGGTGGCTGACTTGGCAGATACAAATTGTAAGGGATCACTCCTCTTAAACGATGTTGGAACCGAAAATTTAAATTATGGGTGATCTTCCTACTTGAACAATATTATTCATAAATCCATGTTCAGTAAAATAAATATTTTTCTATCTGTCGATGATATATACTTCATTATAAATTTCAATTGTCATATATATTGCTGTTTTTAATGTGTGTGTGTGTGTGTATATATATATATATATATATATATATATATATATATACTCTCCAGATTTTTCAACAAATAAATATGTGTCTTATTTTACACTCATCAAATTCATTCATATTCATGTATGTGGATTTATAATCAACTTTTCACAAGATTATTCTTAGAAATATTCATTCACCTGAAATACATATTTGTTTCCTAGTACTGAAAACTAACTTCAGTGAATGGTGCATAAGAATCCTAATATTTCTACAGTAACTGACCCAGTTTAATATTAATGCAAGTAGATTCCAATCGGACATGATGTGTATTTTGACGTTCATTTTTATTCAACACTGGTAGATTAGTATTTCTTCAATTAATGCACATCATAGGATATAAATTTCATCCACAAGTTAGGAAATTTATAGGCATTTGTTTCACTATCAATCACTTTCTGCTTCAGAACACATGTATTTCTCCATGTTTCTTGACTGGTCTTTAAATGAGAAAAGGGATGGACAAGGCAAGGAAAGGCACCTAAGATAGCACCGAATACAGGGAAACAGTCCTATTTGGTTGCAACCAGATTTAAAGGGCATTGCTTCTGTTGTAATCAGTTACTTCCCTGAACCCCAAGTTTAGGTTGTTTCAGAATTTTGTACCCAACATGTAAGGGAGCGGCTCAGAAGTTCACAGTCTGCAGAAGTTCAGAGAAAGCAGTTTTTGTTTCTGTTTTTTTTTTCTCTGTTCTGGGCAAGTTAACATTTTAAGGACACCTGGGAAGGGGAGAGCTTTTTTCTTCTCTTTCTTTTTTCTCCCTGCCAGCTGTTACCATGGAGTCCAGTTGGTAACTTCTTTATCTTAGAAATGTAGCCATCTCTGTGAAGCCTCAATTTGAGGCCAGAGGCCTTGTTCACATATTGCCAGCATTGTGACTGACTCTATCCAAACACATTATTTTGGATTTCCATAATCGCTTTTGAAGCAAAACTAACATATCTTCATGATAAACCATAACCATAATATTAATATTAGATGTATAACTGGTTAGAATGAATTATTGTAAATCAATATAAGATTTCTTATATATTTTCAAATATCAATTCAATCCATAATTTAAAGTGGAAACAGTTATATTATTTATTCACTGTATGGTCTATTCATGCATTATCTCTATATTCATGGACAAAGTGTACACCTCTTTGTACACCCAATACCCATTTATATGCCTTCAAAATATTGCTCCCAGAAATGGTGGAAGAAATACTTGTGTCACCAGATCTACATATATATTTTATCACAGTAAAATTCTGGACACAAATGCAAAGGTCACACTTAGATTGTACCAAAGCCTAATAGAAAGTGAGCATGGTTTACAAAAATCATCCATGTCAAGGTTGCCTTATGCTCTCAAATGTCAATCCTATTGGTGACTACATATTTGTTTCTTCCTAAGATTATATATTCAAACTCACCCTGTTGAAAATGTCTAATTGTATCACTCACTTTATACTTTGCCTGATTTAGTAATGTCTTTATTGATATCTGCTTTCCTACATATTTTCCTCAGTTCATTATTGTGACTGTTCTCATGTGCTGACATTTATATTCACTCTCTAACAGAACCCCTATTGCTAAAGAACTTTTGTCCCAAATCCTATACTCAGTCTTCTTCCCAAACCTACCGACTATCTTCTTAATCCTACTGGCTATCCCTTTTTGACTGGATTTTCTCTTATACATTCAATCATTCAAGTAATGTTCGTGCGAGCATCAGAGGTAGAGACCACGAAGAGACTGTCTCATGCAACAGCAAAAGGTTTATTGGAGGTCAAGCATGCTGCGGCTCAGAGCTCACAGAAATAGAGCAGAGAGCCCTGAGAACAGCTTAAGCAGAGCTTATATTCTTTCCTTGGAAAGGGCAGGGACGGAAGTTTATTGATGGGTCACGGTGAGTGGGCGGTTTGCATGTAAACGGGTGAGGGAATACATTCTGCAATTTGGCAGTTGGGGACAGCACATTCTGGGAACAAAATTAGCAAACAGTTCTCAATATTTCAACAGTGTTTTGTTAAGCATACAGAAAAATAGGAAGTTACAAGTACCTATTTTGTTAACCTTTCATTCCCCACTTCTTCTTCTGGCTACTTATAATTATAAAAGTGATCAAGGCTGGTGTCACATTCTATGTCTGCAAGTGGGTAATTACCATAAGTTTAACTTGTCCAATTTGAGCTTGGAGAAAAAAAATTACACGTTTGAGCAAACAGGGTTTTATACTTTGCAGTAATATGAGGATTATTATTGGACCGGCCATGGTTGATACAAACATAGTTAACCAGAGGGAATGTATGGATCAGAATCAAACCACCCTTTTTGGGCCTCTCTCAGTGACGCTCTTCAAGGTGTCTTTTTTAATTTACTCATAGATTTTTTTTACAACTCCAGTATGGTTGGCATAAAAACAATATTTTTCCCTCAATGCAGCACAAAGGCCCCCTTCTCTCATGAATGGGCGGTCCAACCCTCGACTGTTCTGTAAAACAACTTCAGACAGAGAGGATAAATATTCCTGCAAAGCTGTGATGGAGGTTTCTACTATCTTTAAGTTTTGTTCTATTGCTGCTTCTAATTGGGTCATTTGTTGTGTCCCATGGACTAGGGCAGGGGTTTCTGTGCCCACCCCTGCAGCAACTCCTATTCCTAATAGGATGGCTAAAGTTAGGGATATATGTTCCCAGCGGAACCGTGTTGTATGCCCGCCTGTTTGAATTTCAAATGAACCTGCATCATTATAGAGCACTCTGGGAAACATCTGCACCATTACACAATTAATCACATCTGTTGACTATTTCATGAAAACATAAACAATGTTTAAGTATATAGAATTATACTGTTGTAGGGACAGACAAGGCAAGGCACCTAAGATAGCACCGAAAACAGGGAAACAGTGCTATTTGGTTGCAACCGGATTCAGAGTGCATTGCTTCTGTTGTAATCAATTAACGCCCTGAACCCCAAGGTTAGGTAGTTTCAGAATTTTGTACCCAACATGAAAGAAAAGGGGCTCAGAAGTTCACAGTCGGCAGAACTTCACAAAAAGATTTTTTTTTCTGTTATTTCCTCTGTTCTGGGCAAGTTAACTTTTCAAGGACACCTGGGAGGGGGAGAGCTTTTTCTTCCTTTTCTTTTATCCTCCTTCAGCTGTTACCATGAAGCCCAGTTGGTATATTTTATTTTAGAAATGTAGCCATCTCTGTGAAGCCCCAGCTCAAGGCCAGAGGCCTTGTTCACATATTGTGTGAAAAACTATTAAGGGGTTGTCTAGCTTAGAAGTGCTGATTTTTCCAAGCAGTGGCCAAGTATAACAGGGCAACAGAAAAAGAGCAAGTTTATCTACACTGAACTCTTTTATAGGGACTCTTTTGCTGAAAGTTCTAAAGTCATCCATGGTGAAGACTTCTGGAGAAGTTCAGTTAAGATTTTTCTGTGGGCCTGGTATAGAGGGGAAAGACGGGGAAGGCGAGGAATGAGAGCAGCTCCGGGGATCTGAGAATGAGAAAAGAGAGATGAAAAAGCATAATGGAAAAGGGGTTTGGGATTTTCCTAGGAACAAAATCTTGAGCAGTAGAACAGGTAGAACAGAGGGGAAGACGGGAGTGAGTATCCCAGAAAGCCTGGGAGGGATTTTAAATTCTTAGTAACCTGTTTTCAGTGATGACAAAGCAACTTTAAAGGCCATTTTTATTACATCTTGGATAGGGGTCTGAGGGCTCTTCTCAGCTGGTTTGAGCTTTGGGTTACCTGGTAAGAGGACCTGGGGAGACCGGGTGTAGGCACTGACAGAAGAAGAGAGGAGTGAGTGTTTAGAGGGGTACCTCAGTACCTGCTACCTCAGCAAGGGAGCAATGATCTGAGAACTGGCGGAGGTTTGGGTTTTTGATCTAGTAACTGGAGGAGAGAAATCAGGTTGCTGAGGTGGGACTGACAGTAGAGAGTCTGGAGCAGAAGCCTGAGGGTGAGGATCTATTGGAGATGCATAGTTCAGGAAGTGAGCGAAGGAGGTAAAAGGCCTCCACATAGGGGAATTTCCTTTCATCCTCTTGAGCACTTGCAGAAGTTAAAAAGGTAACACAGAATTTGAGGATCTAGAGACTCCTCTGGGGGACATCAGTTTTGGTTGTCTAATTGGTAATATGGCCAATGCTGTGTACTGAATTTGATGAGGATTTTGCGTTCCACCAGGCAGCCCCTGTATGCTCAAATCCCCATCACTTACAGAAGAAGTTGGCTTTCCCTCCACACAGCCATGGCTGTTTGTGGCTTTGATAGTCTGCTGGGCAAACATACTAATCTAGTCTAGCCAACCTGCATCTGGCTCACGTGTCCCTAAATCCCTAATGTTTGTTTCCATTATCTATGGTATGGAAGGGATTTAATTGAATTTTAGTGGGATTTTCATCAGCGATATCCTAATAGGAAATACTTATAGCCAGCTCACAAATGTCTGGGTGGAGAGCTAGCCACCAGGTCCCTAAGGGAGCTGTATACGAGTTAGAGCATACTTCTTGTCTAGTAGGATTTGTGATAAGCCATCGCTGCTGAACGGGCTGATGAGCGTTAGGTGTACTGGTGGCCAAGGGGAGAGTCTACAGCCTTATCCACATAGCGAATATGCAATTTGAAATGGTTACCTATCTTTCCCAGTTTCCAGACAGAGTCTTGACAGGGCGCAGGCTTGAGATGAGAGGCATGGATCCAGGAAGTGTTTCCGTCTACTTTTACCACTGTAGGTGTTATAATTAGCACCTGGTATGGTCCTTTCAAGCAGGGTTCCAGGGATGACACCTGTTGTTGTCTTATGTAGATGAAGTCCCTTACTTGATATCAATGTGGAGTCCCCTTGTCCCCAGGTTGCAAGGCAGTTGTCAGCTGTTTTCACCGGTATCATTGAGTTCTTTCAAGAGATTTAATTCTGTCAAGCAAGGGGGTGTGGAAGGCATCGTTAGGTCTTAGAGTTGGGGTTACATGCCTTACTGGAGGAGGTGCACCATAGAGAAATTCATAGGGGGTGAGTTTACACAAAGAAACAGAGGGAGTATTTCTTGCATGAAACAGTGGATAAGGCAGGGGCATAGTCTAATATTTTATGCCGGTCTCTAAGCTTAATTTCGTTAAGGTCTCTTTAATGGTTCAATTTATTTTTTTTTCCTGTCCTGAGCTCTGGGGTCTAGAAGCACAATGTAACTTCCAATTAATCCCCTGGGTCCTGGCTAAGCCCTCACTTACCGGGCCATGAACACCGTTCAATTATCAGACCCTATTACCTTAGGCAGGCCTTCTCTTGAAAAAATATCTTAATATCTTTCAGGATCTTCTTGACCACCGTTTGAGCCGGTTTTTTTTTTTTTTTTTTTTTTTTGTGAGAAAGGATTCAATCCATCCTGAAAATTTATCTACAAAGACTAGGAGATATTTAAGTCTATACCTTGCTGGCTTAATTTCAGTAAAGTCTACTTCCCAGAATTGTCCTGGTCTGGTTCATCGTAGGTGCTTTCCTGCAGGAAGCTTGGAAGGGTAAGCATTAACCAATTGACAGAACCGACAGGCTTTTGTTACCCGTTCAGTTATTTTTTTTCACTGTGAGTAAGTTAGTCGAAATCTCTGTTCCTGATCTTTCAGGAATGCCTGCAGTTTCTTTGAACCAAGGTGAGTAAGTTGATGTACATTTTTAACGTAGTGTAGGGCTTTCTGAAATTGCAGGCTGGGCTCAGTGAAGTTGAGGAGTTCAGTGTCAGTGTTCTTAAATGTTATCAAAAGCTTGCTGGTGCTCAAGGGTCCATTGGAATTGGGCATCCTTATTTAACAACGGGTATAAAGAAGCAGCTAAGAACACAAACCCAGGTATCCATAACCTGAAAAGGCAGCAGTCCCAAGAAACTCTCTGTGTTGTCTCCTGTTAGATGGAGGTGGTATCTGCACAACGGTTTGTTTTCTGGGCTCAGTGAGCCATCATTTCCGCCCCTAAGGGAATAACCCAGGAAGATTACTTCTTGCTGGCAAATTTGGGCCTTTTTGGCAGAAGCTCTATACCCGAGTTGAGCAAGCTTGGATAATAGTGCTTGGGTCCCAGACTCACAGTTTTCCTTGTTGTTAGCTGCCAGTAGCAGGACATCCACATATTGAAGCAGGGTGACTTTGGGGTGCGTAATTCTGAAGTTGTTGAGATCTCTGTGGAGGGCTTCATCAAAGAGACTGGGGGAGGTTTTGAACACCTGTGGGAGTCTAGTCCAAGTTAGTTGACCAGAAGTTCCGTTATCTGGGTCTACCCACTCGAAAGCAAACAGCAACTGACTATCTTTATGCAGAGGCAAGCAAAAGAAAGCATCTTTTAAGTACAGAACAGTATACCATTTTCACTCAGCAACAGCAAAGTGTTTATTGGGGTTCCAGCATGCTGGGGCTCAGAGCTCACTTGACTAGAGCAGAGAGCCCTGAGAACAACTTAAACAGAGCTTATATAATTTTTTGGAGAGGGCAGGGAGGGAAATTAATTGATGGGTCAGGGCAAGTGGGCAGTTTTTGTGCAACCGGGTGAGGGCGTACACTCTGCAGTTTGGCAGTTGGGGACAGCACATTTTGGGAACAAAATTAGCAAACAGTTCTCAAGATTTCAACAGTGTTTTGTTAAGCATAAAGAAAAACAGGAAGTGACAAATACCTATTTTATTAACCTTTCACCAAAGCAAAATGAAAAGTGAGCATGGATTACTAAAAACAACCATGTCCTGGTTGCCTAATGCTCTCAAATGTTAATCCTATTGGTGACTACATATTTCTTTCTTCCTAAGATTATATATTCCACCTCAACCATATTGAAAATGCCTAATCCTATCACTCACATTATACTTTGTCTGATTTCATAATGTCTCTATTAATATCTGCTTTCCTACATATTTTTCCCCAGTTCATCATTGTGACTGACTCTTTATATGTGCTCATATTTACTTTCACTCTCTACCCGAAACCCTATTGCTAATGAACCTTTTGTCCAAATCCTATACTCACTCTTTTTTCTAAACCTACTGACCATCTTCCTATTCCTACCGACTATTCCTTTTTGACTGGATGTTCTCTTGAACATTCAATCATCCAAGGTACAAGGTCCTATGCCATTGCATATTGATTTATCTGAGACATCTGTGCAGAACATAATTCAAAGCTAAGTATACCACTAAAGGGCCCAATGTCCTTCTGGCTTCAAATCGTACCTAGAATTTTGGTTTCATACTTATATTTCACCTATATATTCTTGTGAATATTGCAGGTACCCAATACCATTATTTGTCCAGCAGAATAATTCCTAACCCAAATAGAATATGTTATTAACCCTAACCATACACTGTTCCTCAATCTAACTTTGCAGAAGAGCAGGGACAGAGTTGGTCTTACAATACAGGAATGTACGGGATCTTCCACCTGCTGAGAACCTCAAAGGTTGATGCAGAAATGATCCCTGGAGAAGATTTAGGCAGCTATGAAGGGCCTGAGAGAGCAAAAGTCATCTTCCAAGGCAAACAACCTAGTCAGGATGAAGAGATGTATCTGAATCAGCCTCTCTCCTCTTGATATAAAGAAGATGGACCAAACCAACCCTGTGTGGAGAGCTTCTCCTGGGTGCCTATTGTTGATGTACAATTCTAACTTCTGAAAGTGTCACAGGAAGTAGTGGCAGCCTCCATCTCAAGGGACCCTTGAATGCAACTGTTAGGACAAAGTGGTTGCCAAGGCAGTGACCTCGTTCCGTTCTTGAAGGAATTGACCTACCTCACTTCTTGGGGGATGGAACTCTCTGAACTTGGGATCCAGGAAGCCAGGCACAAAGAGCCAGTACCCGTCCCATTGTAAGTAGGCTCACTTGTTTGGATTTAACAAGGACAGAGTCTGTCTTTCTTGGTACCTAAAGATTTGAGGATGGCCAAATTCAAGTAGACCTCTGAAAATGGGCCTTTCCTGAGACAGCAGGTAGTGGTCAGCACAGGCTCCTGACAACTTCACAGAGTTGGACAAGGAGAACAGATCTGAGACAGGACAGGCCATTTTGGGGAAACATAGTATGGCCCACCAGTCAGAGGACACTTCGGATAGTCACAGACTTACTTGGGGGAAGGAGGTGACTTTTTGAGTGTGGTTGTGAGTTTGTGGTTTTGTCTCATGTTCTGAGAATAGGTAGGAAAGGCTGTTTGTTTGGTTTGGAGTGAACTGTTTCTAGAAAGTCCTTTGACAAGGTGAGTGTTTCTAGGTCTGTGTATCCCAGTGTGTCTGTGGTTGTAGACATTAGAAAAGAGCATGCATCCATAGATGTGTCCTGTCTAGTAGAAAGCTTCCCAGCATTCATTCTTCCCAATTTATGAATGGACTGTGGCTCGCCTTATAGAAAAGCAACACCTACAACCTTCTTAATTTCCTGTTTTCTTCCTGAATTTTGGCCACTCTCCAGAATAGGCTCATATTTTTGTGTCAAAGATATGTACCACCTCCAAGCTCTGTGACATGGCCATGTACTGGTTAGCTGAAGGGAATGGCGAGCATCTCAGAAAACTCAGATATCAGTGTGACCAGGAAAGTCTCAGTGGAGAAACCATGCTTTGGGCCTTTTGCTAACCTATTGTTCTGTTGTCCTGAGTGTCAGGAAGGTCTTTGCCTCAGGCCACCCTTTGTGAAGCCTGAAAAAAACAGTTTTAAAATGGAAATAAATGGGCATCACCTGTGGCTCTTTGCTTAATTACTTTGGAAAGGGATGTGTCTGAATCAGCCTCTTGGCCCTTTGTGAAGCTATGGCTTAGATTCTCAGTGCCTGATGCATCTAAAGAAAGATCCAATGTGTGCATCCAAAAGCAAAATGGCAAAAATATCAGTCATTGTGGATGAAGTCTCTCACCTTCCTCTGTTATTTTCCTGATGTCCATCAAGTGAGAATAGTGATCTTTTGTGTCAAATGAGTTCTTCCAAGCCCTGCAGAGGTGCTTCAGTTTTCTCATGACTCCAAATCAAATAAGGAATCTATACCTGACAGTCAGTAGGCATCAAATTGGAGAACCAGAGCAGTATTAACGGCAGACCTATGTGATCAATTCTGGTTCACTGGAAGGGTGTCCAGGCTACCCTGAGGTTAGGCAAATGAGGGGCAAGTGAGCTTATTTTGGACACTCTCTTGGACTGCGCCATTCATGGAAACCTCCAGCCAGACGTTATGATGAGTGTATATATGAAAAAAGATGAGGGCCTTGGGGGAGTGTTTTGGTTTTAATTGTGGTCATTTGTGTGGCGGTTGGAAGAGATGACTGGGTCCATCTGGGCTTGAACTCTGGTGTGATTCTGCTCAGAGACTAAGTTCTGTAACTTACCTCAGAGAAGTAATTGCTTTGGAAAGGGATGTGTCTTAATCAGCCTCTTGACCCTGTGTGAGCCTGTGGCTTAGAATATCAGCACAAAATGGATCTAAAAAAGATCCCATGCATGCATCCAAAACCAAAATGGCAAAAGAGCAGCCATTGTGGATGAAGTCTCTGGCCTTCCTTTGTAAAGTTCAAAAAGAATAAAAGAAATTGAAATTGAAACGTAAAGAACCAAGTTTTGTAAAGTTTACAAGCTGCACTGAGAACCTGAAATTCCTGAGTCAGTAAAGACAATTCTTTGATGTGTCCATTAGATGTGAGTTGAAATCTTCCCAGACGACCTTGTTACTTAACAACCCCTTCCCAGAAACAGCTCACCACATATACATCTCAGGGCTTCAACCAATCAGTTTAAATGTCTACCCCTTCACAAGGCTGACCAATCACCCCCTGCCCGACCTGTTCCCGCCAATGAATGTGCTAATCATGTTTTGGAGTTGTTATTTGATTTTCCCAGGGTACATGGTAATTTGATAAATGAGGCTATGATGTATGTAAAGTCCCTGCCCTCTCTAAAGAATGTATATAAACTCTGCTCAAATTGTTCTCTGGGCTCTTTGTTGTTTGCTTTTCTGATGTGAGCTCTGAGCCCCAGCATGCTGGACCCCCAATAAACCCTTTTCTGTTTCATGAGAAAGTCTCTTGGTGGTGTTCTTCTCCGACCTTCGCCCCACCTTTTCATCTGGAGGCCCCAGGTGAGATATTCGGCAGCAGCGGACCAAAGACGCCAACTGACTTCTCTTAGGGTAAGTAAGGCGCCTGTTTCTTGTTTTGGGTTTCCGTTTAAGGCGTGGCAAAGTTGGTGTGGGTGAGGGCATTAGGTCTCTCCTATGTTGGCTGACAGAAGTGTCACAGAGCCAAAGGTCACATCCCTGGGGGCACTCCAGAGGACTAGGGAAATCAAGGAATAGTAGTTTCCTCAACTGGGTTATATTTTGCTTCAGGATTCGGTTTTCCAGCCCAAAAGGTTTTGCCAGCTACTCAGTTTTGTTCATTGTCCTGAACTCAGGTTGAGTTTACTGTCTGTATTTATTGTCTAACCCATCAGGTTTTGCCAGTTACTCAGTTCTAATCGTTGTCTTGGACTCATGGTAAACGTTTACTGTTTGTCATTGTGTGTGTCAAGTTTGTGTCTTCACTGTCCCTGTTTGAGTAACTTCCATTATGGGACAAAGCACTTCTATGCCTCTGTCCCTGACCCTTAATCATTGGACTGATGTCCGCTCAAGGGCCCAGAATCTTTCTTTTTCAGTAAAACGCCAGAGCTGGCAGACTCTCTGAGCTTCAGAATGGCCCATCCTGGGAGTCGGATGGCCACCAGAAGGATCCTTCCACTTCCCTCTAATCCGAAAAGTCAGAGATATTGTCTTTTAGCTGGGGCCACGTGGCACCCAGATCAACAGACATATACCCCTTCCCTCATGATTATATCATTCAAACCTTCCACAACTCCCGCTCTCCCCACCATTCTCCCTGAGTCACAAGACTGGATACTCTTCCCCCTCCTCATTCTCTACCCTCGCTCCCCAACCCCCAACATGTTCCAGATGATCCTCCCGCCGCTGACTCAGCCTCTCAGCTGCTAGAGGCAATTGGGCCAGACTCAAGTCCTCCAGGGGACTTCCCTGCAGCAGCAGCAGCCCCTCCTCCCCTGGAGGAAGCTGGGCCACCTAAAGGAACCCGGCGGTGATGGATAATAGAAAACTCAGAATCCCCTGTGATGCTCCCTCTCCGTCCCTACGGGGCAATGAACCGTCCCAACTGGGAACCCAACAACTTTGAAGGTACGTAGCATCTGTCCACTTATCGCCGGGCTCTAATAGCGGGTATAGCGGGTCACCAAGCGACCGCCAGAGGGCCGACTAATTTGGCCAATGTAAGAGAGATTATCCAAGGGCCTAATGAGTCTCCCTGTATGTCTCAGGAGAGAATTATGGAAGCATAAAGGAAATATACTTCTTTTTATCCTCAGGCAGAGGACCAAAAGGCATCTGTTGCAATGGCCTTTATCGAGCAGGCTGCCTAGATATTAAGAGAAAGTTACAATGTCTAGATGGATTACAAGATATGATGTTAAGAGATTTAGTCAGAGAACCTGAGACAGTATATTATAAGAGAGAAATTGAGGAGGAGAAGGAACAGAGGAGAGAGAAGGAAAGGGAACAAAAGAAGGATGAAAGGAGCAAAAGGCAGACTAAAGCATTGGCTACGGTTTTGTTCACAGCAAAAAATACTCCAGAAGGTTAAATGCAGGGAGACAGAAAGGGATACCTGGGCCCACGCCAAAGGCTGCCCCTGGCATCAGATCAATGTGCCTACTGAAAAGAAAAAGGACACTGAGCCAAAGAGTGGCCCAAAAAGGAGCAGAAACACGAGCCCGCCATGCTGACTCTAGAAGAGGACTAAGAAAGTCGGGGCTTGGATCCCCTCCCCGATCTCAGGGTAACATTTGAAGTGGAGGGGATTCCAGTGAACTTTGAAATGGATACAGGAGCAGGATACTCAGCCCTTAAGACCCCACTGGGCCCCCTATAAATAAATAAATGGTCCCTAGTTCAAGGGGCTAATGGCAGTAGATATCAGGCTTGGACAAAAAAGAGGATTATGAACCTAGTAAATGGAAAAGTCCACACTCTTTTCTAGTAATCCCAGAATGTCCAGCCCCATTGATGAGCAGGGATCTGCTTACCAAACTCTGGTCTAGAATAACCTTTATCCCTGATGGTCCCCAAGTGGATTTTCTAAAGCCTTCAGTAAAAGCTCCCATAGTCACGGCTTTGACTATGTCCGTAGAAGGTGAACATCACTCTTCGTGTCCCCTAGAACTGATCAACAAAGCAAACTCGCACAGAAATGGATAAAAGATTATCCTAATGTATGGGCAGAAACTGCTGGGTTAGGTCTAGCCCTTAAACAACCTCCAATAGCAGTATAATTAAAAGCCTCTGCCTTTCCAATCAGTGTTAAACAATATCCCCTAAGCAAAGAAGCTAAGGATGGGATAAGGCCCCATATTCAGAAATACCTGACTCTTGGGGTCTTAAGGCTCTGTCAATCAGCCTGGAATACCCCGCTGCTACCAGTTAGAAAGCTAGGAACTGGGGACTACCATCCTGTTCAAGACCTAAGAGAGATCAACAACAGAGTGCAGGACATTCACCCCACAGTACCCAACCCATATAATTTGCTTAGCACTCTGAATCCGGAGCGGGAATGGTACACTGTGCTGGACTTAAAAGATGCTTACTTCTGCTTGCCCCTACATAAGGACAGTCAGTTGCTGTTTGCTTTCAAGTGGATAAACCCCAAAACTGGAACATCTGGCCAATTAACCAGGACTAGATTCCCACAGGAGTTCAAAATCTCCCTCACTCTCTTTGATGAAGCCCTCCACAGGGACTTCAACGACTTCAGAACTGCCCACACTGAAGTCACCCCACTCGAATATGTGGATGATCTGCTACTGGCAGCCGACACCAAGGAGAACTCTGAGTCTGGGACCCAAGCACTATTATTCGAGCTTGCTCGGCTTGGATATAGGGCTTCTGCCAAAAGGCCCACTTTTGTCAGCAAGAAGTAATCTTCCTGGGTTATTCTCTTAGGGGTGGCAAACGATGGCTCACTGAGCCCAGAAAACAAACCGTTGTGCAGATACCTCCCCCTTCTAATAAGAGACAACTCAGAGCGTTTTTTGGGACTGCCAGCTTTTGCAGGTTATGGATTCCTGTGTTCGCATCTCTGGCTGCACCTTTATACACTCTGATAAAAGGGGATGCCCACTTCCAATGTACCCCTGAGTACAAACAAGCTATTGATAATGTCAAAAAAAAAGGTGCTGCTCTCTGCTTCAGCCTTAGCACTACCAGATGTAGATAAACCCTTCAATCTCTACATAGAAGAAAAGAAAGGAATAGCACGGGGAATGCTCACTCAGACATTGGGACCTTGGAAATGGCTAGTAGCATTCTTATAAAAAAAACTGGACCCAGTGGCTAGCGTGTGGCCCCTTTGCTTAAGAGCTATAGCAGTGGCAGCCCTTCTAATAAAAGATGCTCATGAACGAACGTTGGGACAGAAGCTCACCATTATAGTCCCCCATGCCCTGGAGAGCATCATCTGCCAGCCTCCAGAGAGGTGGCTATCAAACTCCAGAATTAAGCACTACCAGAGCCTCTTGCTTGACAAAGACAGTATAATGCTGGGACCCCCTGCTCCACTCAACCCGGCTACATGCTGCCAGAAGTATCATCAGGACCCGTCGCTCATGAGTGTCAAAATATACTGGCAGAGAAAACCAGTATACGACAAGACTTGAAGGATCAGCCACTGCCTCGCCCTGAAGTCGTATGGTTTACGGACGGCAGCAGCTTTCTCCAAGACGGTAAGCGGCGGGCTGCACGAGCAGTACTTAGCAAAACTAATGTCATCTGGTCCTCTGGTCTCCCAGAAGGGACATCAGTCCAAAAAGCAGAACTGATTGCTCTTACGAAAGCATTGGAACTAGCAACAAGCAAAAGGGCAACCATATACACTGACAGCCTCTATGCATTTGCCACTGCTCATGTGCACAGGGCTATTTACCAGCAAAGAGAATAGTAACCTCTTCCAGGAAAGAAATAAAGAATGAAGATGAGATCCTCCACCTTCTCTCAGCAGTGCAGGGCCCTAAAGAACTAGCTATAGGGCACTGTCCAGGGCCCCAGAAGGGAAACGACCCCGTGGTGGTTGGAAACAGAAGGGCAGATGAGGAAGCTTAATTGCCAGCCCTAAACGAAGTGACTCTGTTAACTTTTTCCACATGGGGGGGAACAAAAATCAGGAGACTTGGCAGCTCCGGAACCTTCAGGCAACTTATCATCTGAGGAGACAGATACAGAACTCTGGGACCCTACAGAGCCAAGTTTACAATTTCAAAAAGCCCACCTTTATGTCAAAGACTTACACTAGCTCACCCACTTAGACTCAAAGAAGTTGTAGGCACTCTTAAAGGACCGAAGAAAGGACTTATTATTGACTGACTCAAAGAGGAAAGAAATAGCTGAGCAGGTGACTAGAGCTTGTCAAGTCTGTCAATTAGTTAATACTTACCCATCCAAGCTTCCTGCAGGAAGCACTTATGAGGAACCAGACCAGGACAATTCTGGGAAGTGGACTTTACTCAAATTAAGCCAGCATGTTATGGACTTAAATATCTCCTAGTCTTTGTAGGTACTTTTTCAGGATGGGTCGAAGCCTTCCCCATGAAGAAAAAAACGGCTCAGATGGTGGTCAAAAAATCCTAGGAGATATTTTTCCAAGGTCCGGCTTGCCTAAGGTAATAGGGTCCGACAATGGACCGGCATTTGTAGCGCAAGTAAGTCAGGGATTCGCCAGGACCCTGGGGATTAATTGGGAGTTACATTGTGCTTATAGACCCCAGAGCTCAGGACAGGTAGAAAGGATGAATAGAACCATCAAAGAGACCTTAACGAAATTAAGCCTGGAGACCGGAATAAAATATTGGACTATGCTCCTATCTTATGCACTGTTTCCTGCAAGAAATAACCTCTATGCCTCTTTGTGTAACCTCACCAATTATAAAATTCTCTATGGTGCCCCTCCTCCAGTAAGGGACCTAACCCCAACTCGAGACTTAATGATTCCTTTCACACACCCTTGCTTGACAGACTTAAAGCCCTTGAACAAACCCAGCACCCAGCGATACCTGTGGAAATAGTTGGCCACTGCTTATCAGCCTGGAGACAAAGAAACCCCACATTGTTATCAAGTGGGAGACTTAGTCTACGTGAGACGGCATCAGGTGTCATCCCTGGAACCCCGCTGGAAAGGACCATACCAGGTGTTTCTTATAACACCTACAGTGGTGAAATTGGATGGGATCACTTCCTGGATACATGCTTCACATCTCAAGCCTGTGCCCTGTACAGATTCCGGCTGGAAACTGAAACTGACTGGTAACCCTCTCAAGTTGCGTGTCTGTCGTGTGGATAGGGCTATGGATTCTTCCCCTGGCCACCAGCATTCCTAATCCCCATCAGCCTGTTCAGCAACAATGGCAAGTTATAAATCCTACTGGGCAAGTAGTGTGGTCTATTTCACATACAGCCGCCTTATGGACTAGGTGGCCATCTCTCCACCGAGACATTTGTCAGCTTGTTATAGGCCTCTCTGACTGGGATCTCCCTGACATAGAGGACCCCACACATATCCCACTCAAACCCAAACCAGGGCAACATAGACCACCTTACCCCATGAATTATGGATGTCATCTCCCCAACTGTGGTGTAAACTAGCCAGTCTTGATTTTTATGTGTGCCCAGCTGATTTCCGAAGTTGCAAACAGGCCCAAACCTGTGGAGGACCCATTGACTTTTATTGTAGACCTTGGGGATGTGAACAAACGGGAGTGCATGGTGGAACCCAAACTCTCCAGACAGTATGATTCAGGTAGGACCAAATGACACCTGGATTGATCCCAAGAAATGTGCCGCTAGCCAAGCGGTGTCAAAAACTCGCTGTGGAAAGAATAGTCTATGTTACCCCCTCAAATAACTTTCACTTCCAAAGGAAGGGGATACCTCAGAACAACATGGCCTATGGGAAATACTAGGGGAATGCGATTTTATATTTATGGCCCTGGTTATGACTTTGCTCTCTGGTTCACCATCCAGCTTAAAAAGGAAGAAAAGCCCACAGCAATAGGGCCCAATCCCCTCAAGCCAGGAATTAAACCTCCTAAACCTCCCATGCCTAGATCTACCAGAACCCCTCTACCATCTCATACTTCCTGGTTTCGGTCTTTGCCTACTTTCCCAGTCCAGAATACAGCTGACTCCTCCCCCTGGGAACTAATTAAAGGAACCATTATGGTACTGAACTCCACACAATCAGAACTCCTTGCATTTCAGCCCAGGTATTAGATAGCTCTGTAAATTATTGTGTAATGCTCCAGATACTCCCCAGGGTGCTCTATGATGATGCAGAATAATTTGAAGGTCTACTAGGGGGACTAACAACCTGATTTCACCGGGAGCCAGTGTCTCTTACTCTAGCCATCCTACTGGGGATAGGAGTTACTGCAGGAGTGGGTATGGGAACAGCTGCTATGATCCGTGGGTCACAACAAATGGCCCGATTAGAAACAGCAATATATCAAGACTTGAAAACGTTAGAGACCTCCATCACAGTTTTGCAGGAATCCTTAACCTCTCTCTCTGAGGTTGTTTTACAGAAAAGGCAAGGATTAGACCTCCTCTTCATGAGGGAGGAGGGCATCTGTGCTTCACTGAGAGAAGAATGCTGTTTTTATGCTGACCATAGTGGAGTTTTAAAGAATCCATGAGTAAATTGAGAAAATGCCTTGAAGAGCACCAGAGAGAAAGGGAGATTCAACAAGGGTGTTTTGAGTCATGGTTTACCCAGTCCTCTTGGTTAACTAAACTTTTATCAGACTTAGCTGGACCCCTGATCATCCTTATGGTGTTACTAAATGTGGGACCTTGTTTGCTAAACTGCATAGTTTCCTTTCTCCAGGTTCAGATTGGGCAGGAAAAAACTCATGGTAATCAGATAAAAATACTATCCACTGGCAGAAATAGAATCTGAGAACCCGCAATAATTATGATTCATTACTTTTAAGATTAAAAGTAGTCAGAAAAAGGAGTGGAAAATGAAAGAATAAAAGAAATTTAAATTGAAACGTAAAGAACCAGGTTTTGTAAAGTTTCCAAGCTGCACTCAGAACCTGAAATTCCTGTGGCAGTTAAGACAATTCCCAGAACTGCCCATTAGATGTGTGTTGAAATCTTCCCTGACCACCTAGTAGCTAAACAACCCCTTCCCAGAAACCCTGCAGCTCAGCACGATTACATCTCAGGGCTTCAACCAACCAGTTTAAATGTATACCCCTTCTCAGGGCTAAAAAATCACCCCCTGCCCGACTTGTTCCCGCCAATGGATGTGCTAATCTTGTTTTAGAGTTGCTATTTGATTTTCCTGCGGCGTATGATGATTTCCTAAAGGAGGCTATGATGTATGTAAAGTCCCTGCCCTCTCTAAAGAATGTATATAAACTCTGCTCAAGTTGTTCTCGGGGATCTTTTTTCTTTCCTCCTCTGGAGTGAGCTCTGAGCCCCAGATGCTGGACCCCCAATAAACCATTTCTTTTGGCATGAGACAGTTTCTTGTTGGTCTTTTCCTCCAACGTTCGATGACCTTTTCAGTTCCTGACTACCTTCAAGTGAGAATAGCAATCCTTTGAGTCAAATGAGTTCTTCAAAGACCTGAAGAGGCTAGCCCATAGGTGCTTGGGTTTTCTCATGACTCCAAATCACAGTAAGAATATATACCTGACAGTCAGTAGGCCTCAAATTGGAGAAGAAGAGCAGTAATAGCAGCAGGGCTATTTGATCATTCCTGCTTCAAAGGATGGGGTCCATGCCACCCAAAGCCCTTATGGACTTCAAATCTTACCTAGATTTCTGTTTTCATACTTACATTTCACCGCATATTCATGTAAATATCACAGGTTTCCAATACCATTATTTATTCTGCAAAATGATTCCTAATCGAAATCGAACCTGTTATTAACCTTAACCATACACTCTTCCCTCAATCTAACTTTACAAAAGAACAGGGAAATTGTTCATCTTACAATACAGGAATGTAGGCGATCTTCCACCTGCTGAGAACCTCAAAGTTCCATGCAGAAATCATCCCTGAAGAAGATGTAGGCACCTATGAAGCATGTGAGAGAGCAAAAGTCAACTTCCATGTCAAACAACCTGGTCAGGATGAAGGAATGTGACTGAATCAGCCTCTCTCTTCTTAATGTAGATTAAATGGACCAAACCAGGCCCAGGCCTGTGTGGAGAGCTGTTCCTGGGTGCCTGTGGTTGATATACCATTCTAACTTGTGTAAGTATCACAGGAAGTAGGGGCAGACTCCATCTCATGGGACCCTTGGAAGCAACTGTTAGTACAAAGTGGTTGCCAAGGCAGTGACCTCATTCATTTCCTGAAGGAAGTAACCTACCACACTTCCTTGGTGATTGACTGCCAGGCACCCAGAGAACTCCCAGTCCCAGTCCCAGTGGTCTCAATTGTTTGGATTTATCAAGGACAGAGTCAGTCTTTCTTGGTACCTACTTAAGTGATGATGGCCAAATGCCAGGAGAGGTCTGAATAGAAGCCTTTTCTGAGAAAGCAGGTAGTGGCTCAACCATGGCTCCTGACAACTTCAAAGAGTTGGCAAAGAAGACCAGATCTGAGACAGAACAGGCCACTTCGGGGAACATAGTATGGCCCACCAGTCAGAGGACACTGAGGATAGTCACAGACATACTTGGGGGAAGGAGGTGCTGTTGTGGGTGTCCCTATGAGTTTGTTGTTTAGTCTCATGTTCTGAGAATAAGTCGGTTTGTTTGTTTGGAGTGGAATGTTTCTAGAAATTTGTTTGACAACATGAGTGTTTCTATGTCTGTGTATCCCACTGTATACATGGTTATAGACATTTGAAAAGAGAATGCATCAATGGTTGTGTCCTGTCTGGTAGAAAGCTTCCCAGCATTCATCCTGCCCAATTTAAGAATAGAGAGTGGCTTGCCTTATGGATGGGGAACACCTACTACCTTCCTAAGTTTCTCTCTTCTTCTTGAATACGGGCCACTCTCCAGAATAGCCTCATGGTTTTGTTTCCAAGATATGCACCACCTCCAAGCTCTCTGACATGGGCATGTACTTAATAGCTGAAGGGAATGGGAGCATCTCAAAAACTCAGAATTCTGTGTGACCAGTAAAGTCTCAGTGGAGAAACACTGCGTTGGGCTTTTTGCTTACCTATTGTTCTGTTGTCCTGAATGTCAGGAAGGTCTTTGCCTCAGGCCACCCCTTTGTGAAGCCTGAAGAAAACAGTTTACAAACGGAAATGAATGGGCATCACCTGTGGCTCTTTGCTTAATTGCTTTGGAAAGGGATGTGGCTGAATCAGCCTCTTGGCCCTTTGTGAGGCAGTGGCTTAGATTGTCAGCATCTGATGCATCTAAAGAAAGTTTCCAAGTGTGCATTCATAACCAAAATGGCCAAAAGAGCAGTCTTTGTGGATGAAGTGTCTTGCCATCTTTTGTAACCTTCCTGACCTCCATCAAGTGAAAATAGGAATTCTTTGGGTCAAATGAGTTCTTCAAAGCCCTCTAGAGGCTAGCCGATAGGTGCTTGAGTTTTCTCATGACACAAATTCTCATGAAGAATCTATACCAGACAGTCAGTAGGCCTCAAATTGGAGAAGCGGAGCAGTTATAGAGCAGGACTAATTGATCACTCTTTGTTCACAGGAAGGGTGTCCAGGCCAAGCTGACTTTAGGCAAATGAGGCACAAGTGTGCTTATTTTGGACAGTGTCTTGGGCTGCGCCCCTCATGGAAACCTCCAGCCAGAGGTTATGATGAGTGTATATGTGGAAGAAGATGAGGGCCATGTGGGAGTGTTTTGGTTTTAATTGTGGTCAGCTGTGTGGTGGTTGGTAAAGATGCCTGGGTCCACCTGAGCTTGAACTATGGTGTGATTTCCCATAGAGACTGAGTAATGGAACTGACCTCAGAGAAGTATTGCCATGAATTGTGTTGGGATTTTAGGTGGCCATGCATGAGATTCACCCTTGAAAACTGAGATATAGGAAAGGGTGGCTTTCCAAAGAGTACTGTCAAACTCAGCCTGGATATCACATGACTTTATTCTGAAAGATTGGCCGCCATAGTTGAGAGTCAAAACATACATGGACCTTACATTGGAGACCTCAATGGGCCTGGCTTCATGTGTCCTTTGGGCCACTCTTTGGGAAGCCTTGCCTCTGAGAGTTCACCAGAGCTTTCCTTGAAATGTGCTTCTTCAAAATTTAATGGTTCCTGAATGAATTTAAACCCACAGTTTCCCCAAATTCATCCTTGAAAAATGGCTAGATAAATACCATGAAATTTTTGAAATTCCCATGACCAGGTGGCCCTGGAGAATCTTTGGATGTCCTGTTGCTGATCATGAGGGTACCAGACAGTGCCTTGATTGACTGGGTTTCATGAAAACGGTGTATAACACAGATACCAGTATGTTGGAGGCTGCTGAGTAGTGGGCCCAGAGCTGTGATGTGCAGGTGTGTGATAAAGCATCTCTTGTCAAGCCATGTGGATCTGTCATTGACTTCCAAATGGCTTGTGGCTGACATGGTGCAGACAGGAATCACGAATATGTCTGAATCCTCTCCATAAAAGGCATCTTGTTATATGGAGATGTTTCAGGGCAATGTTCAGAATCAGGTTGCTATGGTTAAGGGGACAAGCTATGTGGAATAGAAGCCTGGTTGGTGCATTCTCCTGCAGACCCTGACCCACCACACGTGACAGGACTCCCTCCAGCCCTGTGTCCCAGTTGAACTCCTTGTATTTCGTGAAGCAAATACCAAACTCCCAGTGCAGCAGCAAGAAACACCATGAAAAGTGGAGGATGACCAAATGGCTTCACAGTCCACATGCGGAGACACTTAGCTTTCAGTGGCCACAGTTTACCTACAAAGAGAGAAGTCAGCACTGCTGCCTCATGTTATTTGGAAAATAAGAAACAATGCCCTCCAGGTCACATAGATGCAGACTCAGCTTTAATGGTCTCCTTAGAATGGAAGCTAAAGCTCCTGACAACAACATATATGTCAAGTGCCCATCCTCAGAGGCAGTTTCTCAAGTAGTCTTTAGGCAGGCAGAGCTCCATGTTGGTGGAGTGTTTACCTTTTAGACCAGGACGCAAGAAAAGACCACTGACTCCAATTAAAATCAAATTAAAGCAAACTTATTAGTTCCACCACCCGGGCTGTGTCTCCCTCCCAAAACCGCGGGAACAAGAGAGCAACCCCACCTTTCCTACAGAATGGCTTTATAGCGCAGAATGTTACAGAAAAGGGTGGTTACAGATAACAGAACTCTGACAAGCATCACACTAATGATAGTTTACATTTTTTTTTTTTGCCGGCCCCAACATCAGAATTTATGAGAACCATTAGAGCCTCAGAGAGTGTCGTCTGGCAAGGGAAGGCCAATATTTATGAGGTGTAAATAAAGTTTCAGAGAGGGCTGTTATCTGGTCAGAGAGCCATGCATGGGTGAGTTCAAGGCATGGGCAGGCATTCAAAGCAGGTTCAGAATTTGCTGTAATTTATAGTTAAGCCAAAATTATCTTTTCATGGCTTTGTGTCAAGATGGCTCCAATTTAAATAAAATATCAGGTTGGGTCTATCATTCCCCCATTTTCTAATGTGTCCCTTTCAAATCTTTGATAGGGTAGGGGACGAGCACTGAGGGAAATTTAATTCCTCAGGTAACAGTCTCCCCATTTTTTGAACTCACCCAAAACCGGTCTCCCTGATTTTACTGACTTAATTAATTACTTATATTGATAGTCTATTTATTTTTGGCTCCATTGTAGTAAGAAGCGAGGCGTCACTCATTTTGACTTCTTCTGAGCTGAGAGAGGGTGACGTGAGGGGGTACGGTCTGAGAGACATGAGTTGCCTTTTCGAAGTCAGTTCGGTTTGAAGTCTGGTTGGGGAAGTACAGGTTGTAAAGTCATCTGGGGATGGGTTCTTCTATGAGAGAAACAAAATACATGAGTACTGAATAAATGTTGCAGCAGCTGGAACATGTCACTGTATAGAAGTTCCCTCACCAGTCTTAAATATCCCCAGTTATCAGGACTGTCAACTTAATATTTAACATTTAGGGTTACAGTTGTCCCTCCCCATAAAATACAGTGTTATAATTTAATACCATCTGATCCTGCAAAATTCTTTTACTAGTATGACCTCTGTGTCTAATAGAGAAACCCTTAATTCTGTTACTCAAGGCTGGATAATTGTACTAGCAAACTCCAATATTACCTGTGTAGGTTAGGAATACCTGTAGGCCTTAAACTAAAAACTTCTGCCTCTGGCAGCTCCTCTTGATAGTCTCTTTTTATAGTTATCAGGCATTCCTCTCTGAGAACCCTTCTTTGTAGCCTCCAGTCTTATTTATTTTGGGAGGCTAACATAAAGTGTATACCTTAAAACATTATTATTACTGTTATTATTTAAAATGCCCAGGAATGGCTGTATTTTGCGTTTAACTGTCTTTCCTAAATGTTTAAGATGAAGCAGTCAAACTGACTTTTGTTTCTATCTATTATGAACAGTCAGCTGAGCTTTTACGGGAGTCATTCCTGGGGAAACTTGAGAGCAGCTTCTCAGTTCTGCTAGTGCCATTTTCGCTAGGTGTGTCCAGGTCTTGCTTGACCCTGTGGCTTCCCTCGGAAGCATCAGGGATGTCTCCCTTCTCTGATGACTGTCTTCTTCATAGAAAATGCAGTGATTGGCTTTCTGTTCTCCAGTGGCTCAGAGTTGCAAAGCTCTTCAGGGAAGTCCCCTGTTCCCTGGATACAGACTGACTCAGAGGGCAAGAATCAAATATTGGTTTTCTTGGCCCTTTTCATTTAACTTTAATTTTAAATCCTAATTTTAAACATCCAGCAAATAAATTTTAGCAGCCTTATATTAAGAGTACTGGGCTTTAATGTCTGTAATTTAAAATTATTTATCTTTTTATTAATTGGCATCTGTATTTTTCTGTCTGTCTTTTGGTGATGACTTGTTATCTTTAATTAACCCATGTTGTGTTCTTAAAGCAACACTTCTGTAAAACACTAACAGGGAATCTTTAGATCACTTATAAGGAAATAACAAAATAAAATTAACAAGAGTAAATATACTTAGCTCGTGTAATAGCTACCCTGAATTTTTAGGCTGAGTTATTTATTATATTTCTTGTTTGAGATCCTAATAATCTTGATATGAAAAAAAAAGAACTTTTGAATGTAACTTTAAATGAAATAACATCTGACCCACTGCTTTCGTAGTCATTCTCACATGTAGTAAGTTGGGACACAGAGCCTTATCTCAAGTAAGGCAGGGCTCTTTATAAATCTTAAGTGTTTTAGTTCTAAAGATGATCTTTGTTTTTAAATATCAGTTTAAAAAGTTAACATTAATTGTTTGAGGTCACATGAACATTAGTTAACACCATATAATATAACATTTAAAACATGAATAAAATAAACGCTGAAAGTTTTATCCTTTTCATAGCTAAGGCTCTCATTAACATAAAAATACATTCAAATTGTTCCCCAAAGTAAAAAGTAACATAAAAGTTTACATATCTTATTGATAAAAGGTAAATAAAGGCCCAATATATTTTTTTTTTACCATAGAACTTCAGAACACCAGCTTCACATAATGCTCTTTTAAAGTTTCTACCTTAGAGACTTGTATTCCTGGAAGATATGAGCACATTAATAGCATCACAATTGCATTGATGTTTCTACATTAACCAAGTTTAGCTTTTAAAGAAATGGCAGTACAGTGCTCTAAAATAACAGATCGTATTTAATAAGTTGTTTAATATTTATGGTTGCTTGCTCTAGAAAAATAAAACTTAATAAACACAATGTTATTGGTAAACGTATGTTTTAAGAAATTTTTGTGTCTTTTACACATGACTGATTTTTACAATCTTATACAGACTTTAGAACAAACTTATACAGACCTTAGTAAATCAATAACATATCTAACAAGAATACTCATGAATGAGTAATCAAATATCAAATTTAATTTATTTATTTATCAAAATATTAGACAAAAGTATTGAACAGTGTAGACCATTTTTTTGTTGAAGGAAAAGTCCTAGAACCAAGGCATATTAGACCTTTTGTCGACATTAATATTTTATTAGATTTTTGAACACCTAGAAAAACATGTAAGCTTAAATTTAAAGACATTTATTTTTATCTGTTTATCCAATTTAAAGTGAACCATTTAAATCACGTAAATTAAAGATCTTTGGATCCGCTTTTTAAAATTTGTTTTTGTGAGTGCTCCTTTTTTTATGAGCGCTCCTTATGTATGTTAATTTGTATATAATATACATGATATACGGACATATGTATATATACACATACAACACATAACAAGAGTGTGCACACATAATTATAGTAAAGGCCTTGTAGCTTTTCGCAGGTGAAATCTCCATTGCAATGTTTCAAAAACTCCACTGTTGGTCAAAGATAGAACTGATCAGAAAAACATTAACCTAGGTCTGTAGGATCAAAATCATGAGTTAAAAACAATACAGAATCTAAGGAAAAAAATAAGAGTCCTAGAAAAAGTGACTGGGCAGTTATTAGTAAATACCATACAATATAATTTTTTCTCCCCCCCCCCTTAGGCCTCAGATCAGTCTCCTACTGAGCTAGTAGGCTTCTTTCATTTGCATTTCAACATAAGGCCTGGCTGAGGTCTGGAAGGAGCAGGGAAAAACTGCTATTCTGAGCAGACACCTCAGGCCTAAGGCATTTTAACCATAATTTTCAGGTTTGGATGTTGAAAATTATGGTACAATTTTAAGTTACAATTCACAAAATTTTATATCTTTACATCTTGTTCTGTCAACAGATACCATCCTATGATTTACTATCCTTTTCCAAATTAATGCACTGGTACACACTGTGATTTTTTCCCAGTCTACCCAATTCAAAACTGGTGAAAAATAAGACTGAATGTTTGGGAAGTTACTTGCCAACTTGGAAATAGAGTTCTTTAGTTTTCCATGCTAAGTATTTAAATTCTCTTGCATGAATTATCTAAAATCATAAACTAAACAATTATATGAACCAGACTTTTAACTGCAAGATTGTACAATGCTTCAAAAACCCATTCAGATACCAGATTGTTACAATAAAACGTCATCATTTAGAGACACATTGAGCTAAGATCATTCCCAAGAAACAATTTATAATATGAACACATTATTGCACATGTCTTTAAGGGCCAGAAACAAAGACACAGGACAGACAGAAAGGAGCTCCAGACTATGGCTGACAGACAGAAGCCTTTAAAACATAACGGATAAGAGAAAAATCTCCTACACCTGTAGCACGATAGATGTCCCCACAAGGGGAACAGATGTTTTCAAAGAGGAGCAACCTGAAATGTGAAATCAAGGGTCTCCATGGTGACTTTACTGCATTTAGTGTCCCCTTTTTCTTATTCTCTTTTTTAATAAGACAGAGGTGGCATAATTCTTACAGTGCAGGGACGGAAGGAGGGAATTCTCTGAAGCAACAGGGCTTTGGCAGCTGCTGGGAGTCCTTCAGTCCCTCCTTTTACTTACAGGATTAGCTCCTCTGGTTCAGTTCCACCCCGAGCACGCTCCGTCTCCTAATATTTCAGTAGTCAGCTCTCAAAAAGTCCCAGGGTCCGGGGGAGGGTATCAAAATTTGTAACTTAAATTTTGGTTCCTGATGTTGATGCCAATTAATACCAATTTAATAATGAGGACAGCGTTTGAGAAAAAGAAAAAGGGAGGTTTACTGCTTTGCTAACAAAGGAGAAACACAGGGGATTCTGCCGAAAGGTTGTGACTCTCTTGATCTGGAGGGACAAATGGTTTTAAAGGAGTTTCACTTTTTCACCTAAGAGATACTCAGTTCTTAGGTCACCAGCAGGCATTGCCCTCTGCAGTGGGTGTGCTCCAGGCAACCAGCTAGGGTCTTCTCTCATCCTGCTTGACAAAGGGGGGGAATGTTCATCACAGTTCCTTAAAACACAGTCCAAAGGGGTGTCAGGCTTACTTGCTTTATTACCCATTTTCACGTCCAATATCATTATGTTTTTACCAAAGAAATCACACAACAAAACGCACAAAAACTAACAAACCAAAAAAATACAGAACACAGAAAAAAACACAAAGAAACAGAAAACCGGTGAAGAAACAGAAAAACAGAGGAGCAATACAACGTCTTGCTAAAGCTCCGGGGAAGGAGCTCCTGCATGCCCGTTGGCACCTCTCTACCCTTTCAGAGGAATTCCCTACAGAACAGAACAGAGGACAGAATGATTCTTGTTACTCTCCCGGACAGGAGTATATGTGAGCCTCTCTATGCCACCTCTCTGTCATCAGAAGAGATGTCCCTTTACCGGATTTCAGATGTTATAAAGATACCACTTACCTATGAAGGCCTCCTCCACCAGGTGCTTGCTAATAGTTATAGTGCGATGGTTCACTGCAGTGCTCCCCGGGCTAAAGGCTCACTCCAAGGCCTTTGAACTTGGCTCTCCAGCCCGGAGCCTTGGAGGAAAGGCCAGCTTCAGAATTTCCAGGAGTCTGGTCTTGTGATCTGGTCGGGTCATCTCACTGGGGAACTCTAAAATATTAGACCAGGATGCAAGAAAAGACCACTGACTCCAATTAAAATCAAATTAAAGCAAGCTTATTATTTCATCCGGGTGGGCTGCCTCTCCCTCTCAAACAGCGGAAACAAGACAGCATCCCCACATTTCCTACAGCCCAGCTTTATACCCCAGAAAGTTACACAAAAGGGGAGTTACAGAAAACAGAACTTTGGCAAGCATCACCCTAATTATAGGTTACATTTTTTATTTGCTGGCCCCAGCATCAAAAATTATGAGGACCATTAGAGTCTAGAGAGGGTCTTTGGCCAGGGAAGGCCAATATTTATGAGGTGTCACTAAAGTTTCAGAGAGGGCTGCAATCTGGTCAGAAAGCCAGATATGGGTGAGTTCAAGGCATGGGCAGGAATTCCAAGTAGGTTTGGAATTTGCACTAATTTATAGTAAAGAAAAAATTATCTTCTCATGGCTGTGTGGCAAGATGACTCCCAATTTTATTGAAATATCAGGTTGGGAGATCAACCCTGTCCTTTACTTTTGGAAACTCCTCTACCACATCCATGTTTGTGAACTCCTGAGCATTTTCTATCCCAGATATGTATTCACAGATATTTTAACTCTACTTCTCTAATTGTGTCTTACTTGGGGCGAAGGTAATGTCAAGGCATTGTTCTGGATGAGAGTGGGAAGATTATTGTATACCATATATATGCATACTCATTGGATTCATTTTTCAATTTTCCATTCAAAATACTATATCCCTCACAATAACCCATACTCTATGAGACTCTAACAACTAATACTAATATGATGGAGAAAAATAACCGAAACAAAATTGAAATACAAGCAGTTCAGAGGAGACATGGTGTATATTGGACTTGCCTTTTGCAAGATAAATGGTAGGTGTTATTAATCTAGTCAATTTTTAATTGAAATAGTTCTCCATGTGTTTTTAAAGTTAAAAAATATGTGTATTCCTGTCTCCCTTTCTCTGTAGCCTATTCAGCACATGTATTTTTATATGCACATATAGAATCCTACGTGATATCACAAGTAAATTTTTGTGAGGTGCCTGACTTGGCAGTTACAAATTGTGAGAAGAGATTACTCCTCCTAAAAGCTGTTGGAACTGAAATTTCAAGCTATAGGTGAGCTTCCTAATAGAACAACATTATACATAAATCCATGTTCAGTGAAATGAATGTTTTTCGATCTGTGGATGATATATATTTCATGGTGAATTTTGTTTGGCATATGAATTGGTATGTTTATTGTCTGTGGTTGTTTGTGTGTGTGTGTGTGTGTGTGTGTGTGTGTTTGTGTGTGTGTGTGTATATATATATATATATATATATATATACACACACACACACACACTCTCCAGAATTTTTATAATATGAAATGTATGTGTCTTATATACACTCCCTAAATTCATTCATGTTCATGTATGTGGATTAATAATCAACTTTTCACAACATTATTCTCAGAAATATTCATTCACCTGAAATATATATTTGTTTCCTAGTACTGAAAACTAACTTCAGTGAAAGGTACATATAAATCCTAATATTTCTACAGTTACTGACCCAGTTTAACATCAATGCAAGTAGATTCCTATGGGACATGATGCATCTTTTGATGTTCATTTTTATTCAACAGTGGTACCTTACTATTTTTCAGTTTTTGCACATCATAGGATACATATTTCATCCACTAGTTAGCAAAATTATAGGCATTTGTTTCACTTTTAATCACTTTCTTCTCCAGAACACATGTATTTCTCTATGTTTCTTGACTGGTCTTTTAATGAGACTTCTTTCCAAATACATTATAATCGATTTCCATAATCATTTTGAAACAAATCTCACACACCCTTCATGATAAACCATAACCCTAAGATGACCATTAGATATATAACTGGTTGGAATGAATGATTGTATATCAATATAACATTTCTGATATATTTTCAGATATCTATTCAATCCATTATTTACAGTGGATCCAGTTATATTGTTTATTCACAGAATGGTGTATTCTTGCATTATCTCTATATTCATAGACACAGGGTACGCCTATTTGTACCCCCATACTAATTTATACGTCTTCAAAATATTGCTCCCTGAAATGGTGGAAGAAATACTCATGTCACCAGATCTGCATATACATTTTATCACAGAAATATTCTGGACACAAAAAGCAAAGGTCACATGTACAATTGTATCAAAGCCTAAATGGGAAGTGAACGTGGATTACTAAAATCATCCATGTCCATGTTGCCTAATGTTCTCAAATGTCAATTCTATTTGTGACTACATATTTGTTTCCTCTTAAGATTATAAATTCAAGCTCCAGCCTGTTGAAAATGTGTAATCCTATCACTCACTTTATACTTTACTTGATTTCCTAATGTTTTTATTGATATGTGCTTTCATACATGTTTTTCCCAGTTCATCATTGCGACTGACTCTTCACATGTGCTGACATTCACCTTCACTCTCTACCCGAAACCCTATTGTTAAGAACTTTTGGTCCAAATCCTATACTCACTCTTCTTCTTAGCCTACCGAATACCTTCCAAATCCTATCGACTATTGCTTTTTGACTGGATGTTCTGTTCAACATTCAATCATCCAAGTT
This sequence comes from Callospermophilus lateralis, assembly GCF_048772815.1. NCBI lineage: Eukaryota > Metazoa > Chordata > Mammalia > Rodentia > Sciuridae > Callospermophilus > Callospermophilus lateralis. The sequence continues at coordinate 103,392 of NW_027514499.1, read as the reverse complement.
ACAAGGTCCTATGCCATTGTATATTGATTTATCTGAGACTACTGTGCAGGACATAATTCAAAGCTAAGTATCCCACTCAAGGGCCCAATGCCCTTCTGGGCTTCAAATCTTACCAAATTTCTGCTTTCATACTTATATTTCACCTATATACTCTTGTAAATATCGCAGGTTGCCAATACCATTATTCATCCCGCAGAATGATTCCTAACCAAAATCGATGCTATTATTGAACCTAACCATACATTCTTCCCTTAATATAACTTACAGAAGAGCAGGGACAGAGTTCGTCTTACAATATAGTAATGTAGCTGATCTTTCACCGGCTGAGAAACTCAACGATCCATGAAGAAATGATCCTTAGAGAAGATGTAGGCAGCTATGTAGGACCTGAGAGAGCAATAGTCATCTTCCACAGCAAACAACCAGGTCAGGATGAATTGATGTGTCTGAATCAGTCTCTCTCTTCTTATTGTAGAGAAGATGGACCAAACAAGGCCTGTTGTCGCGACCCCTTGCCCGCAAGGAAGACGCAACTCAGGAATCTTCTTTCAGCAGTTTATTCAGGCCCTTGATATTTCTTCTAATTCCCCGTCGGATGCCCCTCCCAGCCTTAATAAAGCATCCCAAGCCCCAATGCGAAGCTGCCACGTGGAACTTTCTCACAGGGTGCTGAGAAACCATGCACCAACTCTCCCAAACAAGGAGTTGTTTATTACAGACCACAGTGGAGCCAGCGCCATCTTGCAATGGCGACCATAATCTGCAGAAGTGGCTCACCACAGTTCCCCCCTTCTGTTTTCTGAAAACAATACAGGCGAGAGTAGAGGTCCTATCCCACTGTGCAGAAGTGGCTGCATAGTATGGCTCAGTCCTAAGGAGGGCCCTTCCCCAGATCTGAAGCCATATCAGCCGACGCCTTTTTTCGTGGGGCGGGGCGTGGACATCAAACCCGCATGCAATAGGACATGCTCTCCTTGAGGTCCACTTCAAGGATCACTCAAGTGCAGTGCCTTGCCTCGCATCCTGTATCGTGACGAAGGTGGACGAAGGGGGACAGCTAAGGCTGAACTGTGGCTGTACACAACGACAAACGAGTTGACAGCACCCCGAAAGAAAGGCACGGACTTTAAGGCGATAGAGAAGCATTAGTGTGGAAACCCACCTGCGTGCAATGGCAGCAAGACCGGCAGAGTGCAAGGGCTTTCCAACACTAAGAGAATAACGAGGAAAGACATGCCGATCCCAGTGCAATGTTATAATAACTTGGGGTGCAATGGCCATGTCAAAGATTTAGTGTTTAAGATGCGCAAGCCAAACTTGAGGTGAATTGCCATTTTCTAAATCTGCAAGAGCTTGGATGATCATAGCCTTATCGTGAGCATTGCGGGCCTTGAGGCAACAGAGAAACCACAAACAGAGAGACATACCGAAGCAACACATTGCACCAATAATGCCTACCCCCACCCACTCTTTAAAAAAGGAAAAGGCAGAAGATATCCAATCGGTGAATTGACCCAAAGTCACGGGATCAACACGGGTGCTATTCAAGACAGCTATCTGGGTTAGTTGAGACTGGATCATGTCTTCCGCTTCCATGGACCAATTTCCAGCCAAATATTCGCCAATGGTGCGGGAAGCATTCCTGGAATCATTAAATCTGACAGAGGTTATGCATAAATGTGCACGTTGGTCAACACAACCCAAAAGCACTAAGTCAGCCAATTCTTCTACCTGAGCTTAGAGTAAATCTATTCTTTGGTTGGCAGCTAAAATCCCTGACAAAATATGTTGATTAATTGTATTTTGGGATTCAAGTATGGTGGAAGTTTGTTGGACAACTTGATTAATAGTGGCAGCAGTTTGTACTTGATTGGCCATAGCCACTCCGGCCGTAACCGCTGCAGCAGCAGATACCGCCACGGCTGTCACTATAGCCGCTGTGATTCCAAAATCTCTGCGGACTCTAAGTAGCTCAACAATAGGGAATTTATCAGGATCCGCAGTGAGCGGGATTGGGACAAAAGTTGGAATCTTCATAACCACTGCTACAGTCCAGGAACCATTCAAACACTCAGATAAGAGACAGGTAGTATGAGTACAATCCAGGATCCCCAATGAGGTGGCCTTAGCCAAAAGGAATAAGAAGGGGTATTGGACACAGACCATTGCAGGAGGCATTGTGGCATTATACAACAGAGAGTTGAATGAAACAGATGTAAGTCTATTACCTTGTTCACTTTCCCTAACAGTACCAGAAATATTAGCCAGCCAACTTTTGGCTCCTACCAACTGAGCCAGTGCAGAAATATCGGCTGCAGCCCCCTTTTCATTGGAAATCAGCCATTAAAACCAGGACCAACCTACTCCTGTAGAGGAGCTGGCACTATTGTTAAAGTTATAAACATACCTATCAAGAGAGGGGGAAAGGAAGAAACCTTTAGCAACTTGATGTTTCTCCCAAGAATGATCCTGACAAGGCGTAAATATTGGGGGGAAACCAAGATTAGGGGAACAGTAAGGAGAGGCCTTGAAATGAGTGGCATTATAAATACTACTAGAAGAAGGAGGCACTGGGATTAGTACCTCGGAGATAATAGCCAAGGTAGTTATGTTAAGAGCAGAGCTGTTGTTTGCAGGGGTCTCTGAGCCTGATTGATTCCCCTAAGGTACCTTGCTCAATACAGCACTGATAATGCTTCCTGAGACCTGATTGGACCGCAATGGGTCCTCCCAGTTAGTCAAATTTTTGGTCTTAAGGCTAATGCAATTAGCGTTTCTAAGGCTGAAACAAAAAACTCCTGTGAGATTAACTTGACATTGATTAAAAATTCTCTCCATGTCCCCTCTAGGAGAGGCACAGGGAGCAGACATCTCACATGAGGTAGAAAAAAGAGTGGGGAGGACACTAGAATTACCATGAACTGGCATCGGCATTGGCCATGCCCGTGCCACTGCCCACCACCGCATTGGTGTCGCCTGTGCCATCGGCACCAGCACCAGAGCCAGAGCACTTAGTAGAATGAAGATCCTCATCACAGGATTGTTGTGGTATCTCTTGTTGCTGGTCAGTTGATGTCGAGACTCTTCTTGTCAAGCGTTCAGGGACCCACAATGGTTCCGTACGATCCTGGGGAGAAACACATACAGATTCTCGTGCCCATGTCAGCACGGGGTCAGGGACGTTCCATTGGCCCGTAAGAACATCCTTCCACTTAACATAGCCAATCACAGAGGGCTGAGGGGACACATGTCTATCGGCCGCAGAGCGACCATGAATATCCAAATTCAAAAAATTAATGGTAAAGAGAGCTAAGGACAGGCGTTCTTTAGGAGTGTGTTCAGCTCCTATTCCCCCTTTTTGTTTTTGTAAAGTTTCCTTTAAGGTGCGATGAGCATGCTCAACAATGCCTTGTCCTTGAGGATTATAAGGCAAACCATGAGTAAGTTGCACTCCCATAGTAGAACAAAAAACTGTAAATTGTCTGCCAGTATAAGCAGCTCCATAATCAGTCTTAAGGGATGCAGGTGCACTCCATGCTGCCCATGCCTCTAAACAGTGAGTAATGACATTACGTGCCTTTTCTCCCGATAAAGCAGAAGCATGGATAATTCCAGAGCACGTATCAATGGAAACATGCACATACTTAAGGTTACCAAAGTCAGGTATATGTGTCACATCCATTTGCCAAACAATCAATGGCTTTAATCCCCGTGGGTTTACTCCATAATTAGGGGGATGAAGAAATGTGACACAATGGGGACATTGCAATACTATCTGCCGAGCATCCTCTCTTGAAATGGAAAAACGCCTGCGCAGCATTAATGCATTAACATGGAAGTTTTGGTGAAACAAATTAGCCCTCTCTAAGGAGGAAGCCAAGCATATCAATTAGCCTCTAGTGGCTAAGTCCGCACAGGCATTACCTTGGGATAACGGACCAGGAAGAGAGGTGTGAGCCCTGATGTGCATTGGATAAAAAGAAGCAGTGCGGTTACAGATAAGCTGTTGAAGCTGAGTAAAGTAAACAGACACATTGTGGGCATCACTAATAGTTCCCACGGTCTCCAGGACTTTTAGTGCTTGTACCACATAGCTGGAGTCCGAAATAAGATTAAAAGGAAAAGAACACTGTTTAAAAACTTCAATAACAATTTGTAGTTCTACCCATTGTGGATTTCCAGGAGCAAATTGATGCTGGATAGGGGGAGAGTCATTAATTACATAAGCTCCCATTCCAGACTTGGAACCATCAGTAAAAATGTTAACAGCCCCCGGAATTGGACTGGATGAAGTTACCTTAGGGAAAATGATGGGATGTTCTTTAACAAAATGGAGTAATGGATGAGAAGGGTAGTGATTATCAATACCCCCTTGAAACGAGCAACACAGAATAGCCCAGTTGTCTAGAGTAGCACATAAAACATTAAGTTGAGCTTTAGTGTAGGGTATGATAAGAGAAGAAGGTGATTGGCCGAAAAATTGAATGCTTTGTTGAATCCCTTTAAGTGCCAATGCTGCAACAGCATCAGGATAATATTCTAAGGATTTTCCTGGAGATACATGTGGGTGGATCCATAGTAAAGTCCCATCTTGCCACAGTACTCCAGTAGGCTGCCGCATAGTGGCAAAAACACATAACTGGAAAGGTTTATCACTCTGGAGCCTGCATAGAGTGGCATGCTGTATAGCTTGTTCTACTTTTATAAGGGCCGCTCTAGCCTCAGTAGTGAGGCTACGAGGGGAAGCAAGATCTGGATCACCCTTAAGAGTAGCATACAAAGGCTGGAGCACAATATTAGGATTATGTAAATATCCTCTTATCCAATTAATATCTCCCAGCAATTTTTGAAAATCATTTAGAGTTTGGAGATCTTGAGTCCTGATGGTAATTTTTTGTGGTTTTAATTTGTCATACCCAATTGTCGCTCCCAAAAACCTGATAGAATCCCCCGTTTGAACCTTTTCAGGTGCGATGTGCAGTCCATGTTGAGCCAACAGCATCACGAGTTCTTTATAAGCCTCATAAACTGTCTGTTCTAATTTTGCGGCCAATAACACATCATCCATATAGTGAATGATCTTGGTGGAGGAATACTTACGTCTGAGAGGTGCGAGTGCCTTCCCCACATACATCTGGCACATCGTGGGACTGTTAGCCATCCCCTGTGGCAACACCACCCACTCAAACCTTTGATCTGGTTCTTCGTGATTACACGAGGGAAGGGTGAAAGCAAAATGTTGTGAATCTTTAGGATGCAAAGGAATGGAAAAGAAACAGTCTTTAATGTCAATAACAATTATATGCCAGCCTTGAGGAACAGAGGAGAGCAGAGGCAGCCCTCTTTGAATGGGCCCCATAAGCTGCATCTGAGCATTAACTGCTCGTAGATCATGCAGTAGGCGCCACTTCCCTGATTTTTTCTTAATGACAAATATGGGAGTATTCCATGGAGAAGTAGAAGGTTGGATGTGACCCAAATCAAGTTGTTCTTTGACTAGATCATGGGCTGCTGCCAGTTTAACCGAGGGAAGAGGCCACTGACTCACCCAAACAGGCTCCTCGGTGAGCCATGTTAATGGTATTTGAGTCCCAGTGGCCCCTAGGAAAAACCCAGACCAAACCTGTTAAGCTTTTGATGACCTTGCACAGGATGCTTACATCCCTGTAGGTGCCTTCCTAGTCCTAGACCTGGCCTATACCCCATATTTTGCATGATATGTTGAGACACTGGGGAATAGTCATTACTAAGAGTGAACCCCATGTCTTTCATCAGATCACGGCCCCATAAAGAAATGGGTAAATCAAGTACATAAGGCTGAAAGGTACCATCATGTCCTTCCGAGTCCTTCCAAGATAGATGTCTACAGCTGATTTGAGGGGCTTGGGCATATCCAAGTCCTCTTAAGGATTGATCAGAAGCCTGCACTGGCCATCCCCTAGACCAGTCCTTAAGGGCTATGATACTACGATCTGCTCCTGTGTCCAGCAATCCCACAATAGATTTGCCTTCTATGCTTAATTCCAAAGTGGGGTGATTGCTCATATCCAGTGACAAATAGGCACAATTTCCTCCGGTGGTACCAATCTGATTTCCTGTCCGTGACCTTGAGTCAGCAGGGAAGTGATTATGCAAACTAGGCAAAATTAGCAATTGAGCAATCCGATCCCCTGGGGAGATAGACACAATGCCCCTTGGAGCTTCCACCATAACTTTTACTGCCCCTACAGTATCAGGGTTTATAACTCCGGGGAAAACATGAAGACCTTGTAGGATAGAGGATGCACGTCCAATTAAGAAACATACAGTGCCAGGGGGTAAAGGCCCTTTGAACTCAGTTTCCACCAATTGGATTCCCATCTTAGGTGTTAATACGAGTCTGGAGGTGGAACAGAGGTCCAATCCCGCGGCACCTGTAGTGGCTCTCCGCATCTCATGGGATGGCGCAGAGAAGGCCATGTCTCGGGTTCGGGTGTGACATTCTCCATTCCCCCATATATTCGTGGGCCCTGGGGTCGGGGGCCCCTTCGGCCGTTTTTTGGCCCAGCTGAAATAGGCTGTCCATGGATGTCCCTCACTGATCTACACTCTCTTGCCCAATGCTTCCCCTTTTTGCATTTTGGACACAGCCCCTGTGGACGAGGGCTATTAGAAGGGCCACCACGAGGAGGTCCAGTAAAATTGCATTTTTTGGGACAGTCACGTTTGAAATGGCCGGATTGACCACAATGGAAGCATGTTCCGGCACCAGGACCGCCCCCTTTTGCGATCCGAAGGACAGCAGCTGCAAGACCTGCATTAGTTAAAGGTCCTCCAAGCTCTCTACACACTTTCATCCAAGCTTCTATGCCCTTGTTTTTATAAGGAGCGATTGCTGCTTTACATTCTTTGGTGCATTGCTCAAAAACAAGTTGTTTAATCAAGGGCATTGCTCTATCAGGCTCACCAAAGATTTTTCCTGCGGCATCCACCATCCTAGCAACAAAGTCCGAGAAAGGTTCTGTGGGGCCTTGCATGATTTTTGTTAAATTGCCAGACACTTCTCCTCTATTTGGGAGTGATTTCCATGCACGGATACAAATGTTATTGATCTGTTCATATACCTCAGGGGGGTATCCTGTTTGTTGATTAGCAAATCTGCCTTGTCCCAAAAGCATTTCCTTGTCCCAATGGGGGTGTCCGGCCGCATAGTTTTGGGCAGCCTGCTCTACAGCGCCCTCTAGCACAAAGGCTCTCCAGTCCAAATATTTGCCTGGAGAAACACAAGCCCGAACAAGGCTAGCCCAATCAGAGGGAGTCATACAGTATCTAGACAGACTCTCCACCTGAGTTAATGTGCAGGCGGCATCCACCCCATAAGTGCGCACAGACTCTGCCAGGGTCTTCACAATTTTGAAATCTAAAGGCTCATGGAATCTTCCCCTATTGTCATCCTGGAAAACTGGATAAGCAAGACCCATCTCAGCGTTAACAGCCCTCCATGCTTGGGCATGGAAAGCTCTCCTCGAAACACCCTCACCGTACGGCGGCGGGTCCGGAGGATCATTTTTCTTGAGCTCCTGTTTATTTTTGTTCCCTTCTCCCATAGTTAAACTCCCTAGCTGCCAAGACAGTCTCCCGAGCTCCTCCTTCTCATCCTCCTCCTCTTCTGACCCACTTTTGCATGGGAGTGTGCGCAGTGTACTGAGATATGGATACAAGCGTTTCCTCCCCCGTTTCACGCTCTGCACATTCCCTTCCTCCTGAAATATTTCACTCCGTGCCAGAGACAATCGCCTCCTCCCCTGTTTCTCGCTCTGCACATTCCCTTCCTCCTGAAATATTTCACTCCGTGCAAGAGACAATCGCCTCCTCCCCTGTTTCTTGCTCCGCACACTGCCATCCTCCTGAAATACGTCACTGCCTGCCGGAGATAATTGTTTCCTCCCCTGTTTCTCGCTTCGCACACTCCCACCCTCCTGAAATACCTCACTGCCTGCCATTTCTGATCTTTCTTCATGTAATTGCTCTAAAACTTCTTGTCCTTTAGTAAGTGCTTCCTGACATCTGCCATCTGCGAGGCAACTACGGATCATCTTCCAAAGGGCTATCACCCCACCCTCTAATATGCCCTGCTCAGAAGCAAAGTCAAGATCTGTGCCTAACTTATCCCAGCTAGGAATAGTGAGGCTGCCAGAAAATGCGAACCACGGGGCAACAATATCTGTCTTCTGTAAAAATCTCTGTAAAGTACTACGTTTCACTTTTAGGCCCTTGGAACGTAACAGGTTATCTAGGGCCAGGAGAAGCGGACTTGAAGATACGGCACCCATGACACAACAAAAGACACACAACAAACAAAAGTGAAAGTAAGAGCGAAAGTACACAGTGCAGCTGCAATAAGATTTAATGCTCTCTCTGGCTTTACAGAGGAGCTGCCGCTTTGATAGCGGGTCCTAATTACCTAGGACTAATCTCCGCTTTGACTGCGGGTCCCAATTAATCTGGGACTAATCTCCGCTTTGACCGCGGGTCCCAATTAATCTGGGACTAATCTCCACTTTGACCGCGGGTCCCACTTACCTAGGACTGATCTCCGCTTTGATAGCGGGTCCTACTTATCTAGGACTGATCTCCGCTTTGACCGTGGGTCCTACTTACCTGGGACTAATTGGTGCACCACCCCTGACTGCTGAAAGTTCTGTTTCCCGGGTTTTCAGCACCACTTGTCGCGACCCCTTGCCCGCAAGGAAGACGCAACTCAGGAATCTTCTTTCAGCAGTTTATTCAGGCCCTTGATATTTCTTCTAATTCCCCGCCGGATGCCCCTCCCAGCCTTAATAAAGCATCCCAAGCCCCAATGCGAAGCTGCCACGTGGAACTTTCTCACAGGGTGCTGAGAAACCATGCACCAACTCTCCCAAACAAGGAGTTGTTTATTACAGACCACAGTGGAGCCAGCGCCATCTTGCAATGGCGACCATAATCTGCGGAAACGGCTCACCACAGCCTGTGTGGAGAGCAGTTCCCGGGTGCCTATGGTCGATATACAATTCTAACTTCTGAATGTGTCACAGGATGTAGGGGTAACCTCCATCTCATGGGAACCTTCGAAGCATCTGTTAGAACAAAGTGGTTACCAAGGCAGTGACCTCATTCAGTTCCTGAAGGAATTGACCCACCTCACTTCTTTGTTGATGCAATTTGCTGAACTCGGGATCCAGGAAGCCAAGCACACAGAGCCAGTCCCAGTCCCAGTCCCATTGGGTTCACTTGTTTGGATTTACCAAAGACAGAGTCAGTCTTTCTTGGTAAATACTTATCTGTGGATGGTTAAATGCCAGGAAAGCTCTGAAGAGGGGCCTTCCTGAGAAAGCAGGTAGTGACTCCCTGATGGCTCCTGACAACTTTACAGAGTTGGTAATGAAGACCAGATCTGAGACAGGACAGGCCATTTCGTGGGAACATAGTATGGCCAATCAGTCTGAGGACACTCTGGATAATCACAGACCTACTTGGGTAAAGGAGGTGCCTTTGTGGGTGTGCATGTGAGTTTGGTTTTGTCTCATGTTATGAGAATAGGTAGGAAAGGCAGTTTGTTTGGTTTGGAGTGGACTGTTTTTAATAAGTCATTTGACATGGCGAGTGTTTCTTTGTTTGTGTATCCCACTGTATCCGTGGTTGTAGACCTTTGAAAAGCGAATGCATCAATGGTTGTGTCCTGTCTAATATAAAGTGTCCCAGCGTTCATCCTGCCCAATTTAAGAATGGAGAGTGGCTTGCCTATGGATGGGCAATACCTACTATCTTTCTAAGTTCCTGTTTCTTCGTGAATTCTGGCCACTCTCCTGAATAGGCTCATGGTTTTGTGTCCAAAATATGTACCACCACAAGGCTCTGTGACATGGCCATGTACTGATAGCTGAAGGGAAGGGGAGAATCTCAGAAAACTCAGATATCAGTGTGACCAGGAAAGTCTTAGTGGAGAAACCCTGCTTTGGGCCTTTTGCTTACTTATGTTTCTATTACCCTGAATGTCAAGAAGGTCTTTACCTCAGGCCACCCCTTTGTGAAGCCTTAAGAAAACTGTTTTCATATGGAAATGAATGGGCATCACCTGTGGCTCTTTGCTTAATTGCTTTGGAATGGGATGTGCTTGAATCAGCCTCTTGTCCTTGTGTGAGGTTGTGGCTTAAATTCTCAGCACCTGATAGATCTAAATAAAAATCCCATGTGCTTCCAAACCAAAATGGCCAAAAGAGCAGTCATTGTGGATAAATTTTTTTGCCTTCTTAGGTTGGGTTCCTGACCTACATCAAGTGAGAATAGGGATCCTTTGGGTCAAATGCGTTCTTCAAATCCCTGCAGAGGCTATCCCATAGGTGCTTGGGTTTTCTCATGACTCCAAATCACATAAAGAATCTATACCTGACAGCTAGTAGGCCTCAAATTGGAAAAGCGGAACACTTTACCAGCAGGAATATTTGATCACTCCTGGTTCAAAGGAAGAGTACCCAGGCCACCATGATTTTAGGCAAATGAGGGGCAAGTGAGCTTATTTTGGACACTTTCTTGGCCTTGCCTCTCATAGAAACCTCCAGCCACAGGGTATGATGAGTGTCTATATGGAAGAAGATGAGTGTCATGTTTGAGTGTTTTGGATTTAAGCGAAGAAAGAGAGAACTGAAATTACTGACATATGGAATCAAAAAGGCAATATAACAACAGATGCTACAGAAATAAAGAAGACAATTAGAAATTATTTTGAAAACCTATATTCCAATAAAATAGAAAATAGTGAAGACATTGATAAATTTCTTAAGTCATATGATTTGCACAAACTGAGTCAGGAGGATACACACAATTTAAACAGACCAATATCAATGGATAAAATAGAAGAAGCAATCAAAAGACTACCAACCAAGAAAAGTCCAGGTTCAGATGGGTATACAGCGGAGTTTTACAAGACCTTTAAAAAAGAATTAATACCAATAATTTTCAAGATATTTCAGGAAATAGAAAAAAAGGGAGCTCTGCCAAATTCATTCTATGAGGCCAAGAACACTCTGATTCCGAAACCAGACAAAGACACCTCAAAGAAAGAAAACTACAGACCAATATCTCTGATGAACCTAGATGCAAAAAACCTCAATTAAATTCTGGCGAATTGGATACAAAGGCACATCAAAAAAATTGTGCATCATGATCAGGTAGGATTCATCCCTGAGATGCAAGGACGGTTCAATATACAGAAATCAATAAATGTTATTCACAACATAAATATACTTAAAGATAAGAAGCATATGATCATCTAGATAGATGCAGAAAAATCATTCGACAAAGTAGAGCATCCCTTTATGTTCAAAACATTAGAAAAACCAGGGATAACAGGAACTTACCTCGACACTGTAAAAACTATCTATGCTAACCCTCAGGCTAGTATCATTCTGAATGGAGAAAAATTGAAGGCATTCCCTCTAAAATCTGGAACAAGACAAGGATGTCCTCTATCACCACTTCTATTCAATATAGTTTTCGAAACTGGCCAGAGTAATTAGACAGACGAAAGAAATTAAAGGCATTAAAATAGAAAAAGAAGAACTTAAAACATCACTATTTGCAGATGACATTATTCTTTATATAGAAAACCCAAAAGGGTCTACAAAAAAAACTACTAGAACTAATAAATGAATTCAGCAATGTGGCAGCATATAAAATCAACATGCATAAATCAAAAGCATTTCTGTATATCAGCGACAAAACTTCTGAAACAGAAATGAGGAAAAACACTCCATTCACATATCCTCAAAAAAAAAAAAATCTTGGTAATCAACCTAACAAAAGAGGTGAAAGATTTATACAATGCAAACTACAGAACCCTAAAAAGAGAAGTAGAATAAGATCTTAGAAGATGGAAAATATACCCTGTTTATGCATAGGCAGAACTAACATCATCAAAATGGTGATATTACCAAAAGTTCTCTATAGGTTTAACGCAATGCCAATCAAAATCCCAAGGGCATTTCTTGTAGAAATAGAGAAAGCAATCATGAAATTCATATGGAAAAATAAAAGACCCAGAATAGCAAAAGCATTTCTAAGCAGGAAGTGTGAATCAGGCGGTATAGCGATAACAGATTTCAAACTATATTACAGAGCAATAGTAAAAAAAAAACAGCATGGTACTGGTACCAAAACAGGCAGGTGGACCAATGGTACAGAATGGAGGACACAGAGACTAATCCAAAAAGCTAAAACTGTCTTATATTTGATAAAGGAGCTAAAAGCATGCAATGGAGGAAGGATAGCATCTTCAACAAATGGTGCTGGGAAAACTGGAAATCCATATGTAACAAAATGAAACTGAATCCCTTTCTCTCGCCATGGACAAAAGTTATATCAAAATGGATCAAGGAGCTTTATATCAAATCAGAGACATGGCGTCTGATAGAAGAAAAATTGGCTACGATCTACATACTGTGGTGTTGGGCTCCAAATTCCTCAAAAGGACACCCATAGCACAAGAGTTAATAACTAGAATCAACAAATGGGACTTACTCAAACTAAAAAGGTTTTTCGCAGCAAGAGAAACAATAAGAGAGGTAAATAGGGAGCCTACATCCTGGAAACAAATCTTTATTCCTCACACTTCAGATAGAGCCCTAATATCAAGAATATACAAAGAACTCAAAAAATTAGACAATAAGATAACAAATAACCCAATCAACAAATGGGCTAAGGATCTGAACAGACACTTCTCAGAGGAGGACATACAATCAATCAACAAGTACATGAAAAAATACTCACCATCTCCAGCAATCAGAGAAATGCAAATCAAAACCACCCTAAGATACCATCTCACTGAAGTAAGATTGGCAGCATTTATGAAGCCAAACAAACACAAGTGCTGGGGAGGATGTGGGGAAAGAGGTACACTTGTACATTACTGGTGGGACTGCAAATTGGTGTAGCCAATTTGGAAAGCAGTATGGAGATTTCTTGGAAAGCTGGGAATGGAACCACCATTTGACCCAGCTATTCCCTTTCTCATTCTATTCCCTAAAGACCTAAAAAGAGCATGCTACAGGGAAACTGCTACATCGATGTTCATAGCACCACAATTCACAATAGCAAGACGGTGGAACCAACCTAGATGCCCTTCAATAGATGAATGGATAAAAAAAAAGTGGCATTTATTCACAACGGAGTATTACTCTGCATTAAAAAATGACAAAATCATAGAATTTGCAGGGAAATGGATGGCATTAGAGGAGATTATGCTAAGTGAAGCTAGCCAAACCCTAGCAAACAAATGCCAAATGTCTTCTTTAATATAAGGAGAGTAACTAAGAACAGAGAAGGGACGAAAAGCATGAGAAGAAAATTAACATTTAACAGGGATGTGAGGTGGGAGGGAAAGTGAGAGAGAAGGAAAATTGCATGGAAATGGAAGAAGACCCTCAGGGTTATAAAAAATTACATACAAGAGGAAGTGAGGGGAAAGGGAAAAATAATACAAGGGGGAAAATTTATTAGAGTAGTGGGATTAGAGAGAGAAGAGGGGAGGAGAGGGCATGGGAGGGGGGATAGTAGAGGATAGGAAAGGCAGAAGAATACAACATACAGTAGTAAGGCAATATGTGAATCAATGGATGTGTAACTGATTTGATTCTGCAATCTGTATACAGGGTAAAAATAGGATTTCATAACCCACTTGAATCAATGTGTGAAATATGATACATCAAGAACTATGTAATGTTTTGAAGAATCATAAATAAAAATTAAAAAAAAAGAAAACTCACTTAGGTGAATGATGCACGCGAATCCTAATATTTATACAGTAAATGACCCAGTTTAACATCAATGCAAGTAGATTCCTATGGGACATGACGTACATTTTGACATTCATTTTTATTCAACACTGGTACACTACTATTTCATCAGTTTATGCACATTATAGGATGTATATTTCATCCACAATTTAGCAAATTTATAGGCATTTGTTTCACTTTCAATCACTTCCTGCTTCAGAACACATGTATTCCTCCATATTTTTTGACTGGTCTTTTCATGAGACTTCTTACCAAACACAATATTTTCCATTTCCATTATCACTTTTGAAGCAAAACTCACACACACTTCATGATAAACAATAACCCTAAGATTACCATTAGATACATAACTGGTTGGAATGACTGATTTTATGTAAATTAATGATTTCTAATATACTTTCAGATATCAATTCAATCTATTATTTAAAGAGGAACCAGTTATATTATTTATTCACAGTAAGTTCTATTCATGCATTATCTCTATATTCATAGACTCAGGGTACACCACTTTCTACCCCCAATACTAATTTATATGTCTTCAAATATTGCTTCCAGTAATAGTGGTAGAAATAATCATGTCACATGATCTACATATATATTTTATCACAATAATTTTCTGGGCACAAATGCAAAGGTCACACTTATGATTGTACCAAATCCTAAATGGAAAGTGAACATGGATTACTAAAAACATCCATGTCCAGGTTGCCTAATGCTTTCAAATATCATTCCTATTGGTGACTACCTATTTTTTTCTTCCTAAGATTATGTATTCAATCTCAATCCTGTTGAAAATGTCTAATCCTATCACTCACATTATAATTGCCTGATTTTGTATTGTCTCTATTGATATCTTCTTTCTTATATTTTTTCCAGTTCATCATTGTGACTGACTCTTCACATGTGCTGACATTTACATTCACTCTATAACCAAAACCCTATTGCTAAAGAACATTTGTTCCAAATTTTATACTCACTCTTCTTCCTAAACCTACCGACTATCCTATTTTGAGTGGATGTTCTCTTCTACAATCAATCATCCAAGGTCCAAGGTCCTATGCCATGGATTATCGATTTATCTGAGACAATTTTGCAGAACGTAATTAAAAGCTAAATATCCCAAACAAGGGCCTAATCCCCTTGTGGACTTCAAATCTTACCTAGATTTCTGTTTTCATACTTATATTTCAGCTGTATATTCTTGTAAATATGGCAGTTTTCCAATACCATTATTCATCCAGCAGAATGATTACTAACCCAAATAGAACATGTTATTAGCCCTAACCATACACTGTTCCCTCAATTTAACTTTACAGAAGAGCAGGTACAGAGTTCATCTTACAATACAGGAATATAGGGTATCTTCCACCTGCTGAGAACCTTTGAGGTTCCATGTAGATTTGATCCCTGAAGAAGATGTAGGCAGCAATGAAGGACCTGAGAGAGCAAAAGTCATCTTCCATGGGAAAAAACCTTTTAAGGATGAAGGGTTGTGTCTGAATAAGCCTTTCTCTTCTTAATGTAGAGAAGAAGGACCAAACCAGGCCTGTGTGGAGAGATGTTCCCGCAAACTGGTGCGGCCAATTTGGAAAGCAGTATGGAGATTCTGGGGAAGGCTGGGAATGGAACAACAATTTGACCCAGCTATTGCCCTTTTTGGACTATTCCCTTAAGACCTTAAAAGAGTGTACTACAGGGATACTGCCACATCGATGTTCATAGCAGCACAATTCACAATTGCTACACTGTGTAACCAACACAATTGTCCTTCAGTAGATGAATGGATAAAAAAAAAATGTGGCTTCTATACACCCTGGAGTATTACGCAGCACTAAAAAATGACAAAATCATGGAATTTGCAGGAAAATGGATGGTACTAGAGCAGATTATGCTTAGTGACGCTAGTCAATCCTAAAAAACAAATACCAAATGTCTTCTTTGATATAAGGATTGCAACTAAGAACAGAGCAGGGAGGAAGAGCAGGAAGAAAAGATTAACATTAAACAAAGATATGAGGTGGGAGGGAAAGGTAGAGAAAAGGGAAATTGCATGGTAATGGAAGGAGACCCTCATTGTTACACAAAATTACATGTAAGAGGTTGTGAGGGGAATGGGAAAATAAACAAGGAGAGAAATGAATTAGAGTAGATGGGGTAGTGAGAGAAGATGGGAGGGGGGAGGAGGGGGGATAGTAGAGTATTGGAAAGGTAGCAGGATACAAATGTAACTAATAGGGCATTATGTAAAAATGTGGATGTGTAACCGATGTGATTCTGCAATCTGTATTTGGGGTAAAAATGGGAGTTCATAACCCTCTTGAATCTAATGTATGAAATATGATATGTGAAGAGATTTGTAATGTTTTGAACAACCAATAAAAGAAAAAAAGTAGCAATATATATGCCAATCGAAATTCATCATGAAATATATATAATCCACAGATGCAAAAATATTCATTTACTGAACATGGATTTATGTATAATGTTATTCAACTTGGAAGCTCACCCATAGGTTGAATTTTCAGTTCCAACAGCGTTTAGGAGGAGTGATCTCTTCTCACAATTTGTATCTGCCAATTCAGCCACCTCACAAGTATATACGTGTGATACCAGATAGGATTTTCTATGTGCATATAAAAATACATGCACCGTATAGGCTACAGAGAAAGGGAGACAGGAATTCACATATTTGTTAACTTTAAAAACACATGTAGAGTTATTTCAACAAAAAATTGACTAGATTTAAAACTCCTACACTATATAATGCAAAAGGCAATTCCAACTACACACCATGCCTCCTCTGAACTGCTTGTATTTCTATTCTTTTGGGGTTATTTCTCACCATCATATTAAGATTATTAGTCAGAGTCCAGTAGGGTAGGGGTTAATGCAGGGATTCAGTATTTCAAATGGAAAATTGGAAAATGACTCCAATGTGTATGTAAACATGTGCTACACAAAAATCTTCCCACTCACATCCAGAGAAGTGCCATGATATTACCTTCGCCCCAAGTAAGACACAATAAGAGGAGAAAAGTGTGAAAATTTGTGATTATGTATCTGAATGGAATATGCTCGGGAGTTCACAACCTTGGAGGTGGTAGAGGAGCTTCCAAAAGTAAGGGACAGGGTAAACACTCCACCAACATGGAGCTCTGCTGGCCTATGACTTCTTGGGAAACTGCCTCTGAGGTTGGGCACTTGAAATATATGTTGTTGTCATGAGCTTTAGCTTCCTTTGTAGTGAGACCATCAAATCTGGGTCTGCATCTATGTGACCTGGAAGACATGGTTTCTTATATTCCAATGAACCTGAAGCAGCAGTGCTGAATTCTCTCTTTGTAGGTAAACTGTGGCCACAGGAAGCCAAGTGTCTCCTGGTGGGGACTGTGAAGACATTTGGTCATCCTTCACATTTTGTGGTGCTTCTTGCTGCTGCACTGGGAATATGGTTTTTGCTTCACAAAATACAAGGAGTTCAACTGGGACAGAGTGCTGGAGAGAGTTCTGTAACGTGTGTTGTGACTCATTTATTTGTTGGTTTGTCCTTTTTTTTTTTTTTTTGAGGAATGACCACCAGGCGATGAATTTCCCTCTTAAAATTGCTTTCATTGTGTCCCGTAGATTCCGATATGTTGTGTCTGTGTTTTCGTTTATCTCTAAGAATTTTTTGATTTCCACCTTTATGTCTTCTATAACCCATTGATCATTCCGTAACATATCGTTCATTTTCCATGTGATGTAGGACTTTTTCTTCCTTCTTTTATCATTGATTTACAGTTTCATTCCATTATAGTCAGAAAAAATGCATGGTATTATCTCCACCCCTTTATATTTACTGAGGGTTGCCCTATGGCATAATATATGGTCTATTTTTGAGAAGGATCCATGTGCTGCTGAAAAAAAGTATATCCATTTGATGATGGTTGGTATATTCTATATATTTCAGTTATGTCTAGGTTATTGATTGTGATATTGAATTCTATATTTTTTTAATTCAACTTTTGTTTGAAATATCTGTCCAATGGTGAGAGAGCTGTGTTGAAGTCACCGATAATTATTGTGTTGTTGTCTATTTGATTCCAGAACTTGAGGAGAATTTGTTTTATGAAGGTTGCAGCACCATTATTTGGTTCATAAATATTGATAATTTTTATGTCTTGTTGGTGAATGATTCCTTTTAAAGTTATATAATATCCATACTTATCCCTTTTGAATAACTTAGTCTTGAAGTCGATTTTATTCTATGTGAGGATGGCCACCCCTGGTTGCTTACGAGGACCGTGTGCATGGTATATTTTTTCCCAACCTTTCACCTTCAGCCTATGTATGCCTTTTCCATTCAGATGTGTCTCCTGGAGGCAACATATTGTTGGATTTGTTTTTATAATCCAAGATACCAGCCTATGTCGCTTTATTGGAGAGTACAACCATTAAGGTTTAGAGTTACTATTTATATATGGTTTGTACTGCCAGCCATTTTGATTATTTTTTTTTTTAATTTAGTTTGTTTCTCCATGATTAGCTTTTCCCCCGCCCTCTGTTATTACTGAGGCACTTCCCAGTGATAGTTTTGGTTGTTGTTTTTCATTTCTTCCTCGTGTAGTGTTTTGCTCAAGACACTTTGCAATGCTGGTTTTCTGGCTGCAAATTCTTTTAGCTTTTGTTAATTATGAAATATTTTTATTTTGTTGTCGTACCTGAAGCTTAATTTTGCTGGATACAGAATTATTGGTTGGCATCCATTGTCTTTCAGTATTTGAAATACATTGTTCCAGGATCTTCTCGCTTTCAGCGTCTGTGATGAAAAATCTGTTGTTAACCTTATTGGTTTACCCCTGAATGTCATCTGCCTCCTTTCTCATGTACCTTTTAATAATTTCTCTTTGGTCTGTTTATTGGATATTTTCGTAACAATGTGTCTTGGCATTGGTCTACTGTGATTTTGTGTGCTCGGTGTCCTGTATGCATCTACAATTTGTATATCCGTTTCCTTTTTTATTTCTGGAAAGTTTTCTAAAATTATTTCATTCAGCAGGTTACTCATTCCCTTGGTTTGAATCTCTGTACCTTCCTCTATCCAGATGACTCATAAGTTTGTTTTTTTTATGTTATCCCATATCTCTTGGATGTTTTTCTCATGATTTTTTACCAGTTTTTCGGAGTTGGCTAGACTCCTTTCAAGATGATATATTTTTTCTTCATTATTTGACGTTCTGGCTTCTACTTGCTCCACTCTGTTAGTGATACTCTCAATTGAGTTTTTAATTTGGTTTATAGTTTCCTTCATTTCTAGAATTATTGTTTGATTTCTTTTATAATCTCTATCTCCTGATAAAGACGCTTAACTTCTTCTTTTATCTGTTTATGTAATTCATTTTCAATGTGTTCTTTCACTGTTTGGAATTGCTGTCTCGTATCCTCTTTAAGGTTCCATTCCATCTGTCTAAGGTATTCCTTGAGTTCTTTATATGACCATTTTCCTGATGATTCTAGGTCCTCCTGATTATTTATGTTGTCCTTCATTGTTTGTACACATTTTCATCCTTGCTTTTTTATGCTGCTAATGTTACTTCTTGTTCTGTTTGACTGCTGAGTTACTGCTTACTCTTATAAATTTATTTGAAGCTTGGGAGGAAAGATAGTAGTAGGGATGGGAAGAAGTCACTAAAGAGAATGAGAGTAGGCAGGTAGAATTCAAGGAAGGGAGAATAAGAAAATTGAAAAGAAATGAAAAGACAAAAGAAAAAAATAGAAAATAAAGAAAGAAATAAATTTTTTTAGAAATAATAATGATAATTATAAAAATGAAAATTAAAATTCAAAAGAATCATAAAATAATAAATTTTAAAAATTTTAAAAAATAAAAACATTAAAAAAAGTTAAAGAACAACAACAAAAAAATGAAAATGAAAGAAAAAGAAGAAAATAAAAAGAAAAATAATAATAATACATGCAGTAATAGAGTTCAATTAACTTCTCTTCCAGTAGGTGGAGCTGTGTGCATTGGGCCAAGCTTCTCCTCTCAATAGGTGGGAAGCAATCACTGTGCAGCAACTCTTTATCCCAGAATGGGCGGATCTCCAATCCTGAGTGTCTAGGGCCTTCTCTTTTGTTTCCTCAAGCCAGGCCCCCCAACCTGTGACGCTCACCACAATACTATGTAATGTTTTGAACAACCGTTAATAAAAAGTTTTAAAAAAAGAAAACTAAATTCAGTGAATGATGCACGCGAATCCTAATATTTCTACAGTAACTGACTCAGTTTAACATCAATGCAAGTCGATTCCTATGGGACATGATATGTATTTTGCCGTTCATTTGTATTCAACACTGGTACACTACTATTTCATCAGGTTATGCACATCATTGGATATATATTTCATCCACAATTTAGCAAATTTATAGGCATTTGTTTCACTTTCAATCACTTCCTGCTTCACAACTCATGTATTCCTCCATATTTCTTGACTGGTCTTTTCATGAGACTTCTTTCCAAACACATTATTTTCGATTTCCATAATCACTTTTGAAGCAAAACTCACACACACTTCATGATAAACAATAACCCTAAGATTACCATTAGATATATAACTGGTTGGAATGAATGATTGTATGTCAATATATGATATCTTATATATTTTCAGATATCAATTCAATCCATTATTTAAAGTGGAACCAGTTAGATTATTTATTCACAGTATATTCTATTCATCCATTATCTCTATATTCATTGACACAGGGTACACCACTTTGTACCCCCAATACTAATTTATATGTATTCAAATATTGCTCCCAGAAATGGTGAAAGAAATACTCATATCACATGATCCACAGATACATTTTATCACAATAATTTTCTGGGCAGAAAATGCAAAGGTCACACTTATGATTGTACCAAAGCCTAAATGGAAAGTGAACATGGATTACTAAAAACATCCATGTCCAGGTTGCCTAATGCTTTCAAATGTTATTCCCATTGGTAACTACATATTTTTTTTCTTCCTAAGATTATGCATTCAATCTTAACCATGTTGAAAATGTCTAACCTATCACTCACATTATAATTGCCTGATTTTGTAATGTCTCTATTGATATCTTTTTTCCTATATTTTCTCCAGTTCATCATTGTGACTGAGTCTTCACATGTGCTGACATTTACATTCACTCTATAACCGAAACCCTATTGCTAAAGAACATTTGTTCCAAATTTTATACTCACTCTTCTTCCTAAACCTACAGACTATCTTCCTAATCCTACTGACTCTCCCAATTTGAGTAAATGTTCTCTTCTACAATCAATCATCCAAAGTACAAGGTCCTTTGCAATTGTATATCGCATTATATGAGACATCTCTGCAGAATGTAATTCAAAGCTAAGTATCCAAATCAAGGGCCTAATGCCCTTCTGTGCTACAAATCTTACATAGATTTCTGTTTTTGTACTTATATTTCACCTCTATAATCTTATAAATATTGCAGGTTACCAATAGCAGTAATCATCCTGCAGAATGATTTATAACCCAAATCGAACAAGGTATTAACCCTAACCATACACTGATCGGTCAATCTAACTTTACAAAAGGGCAGGGTCAGAGTTCATCTTAAAATACAGGAATGTAGGGGATCTTCCACCTGCTGAGAACCTCAAAGGTCAATGCAGATTTGATCCTAGGGAAAGATGCAGGCAGCTATAAAGTACCTGAGAGAGCAAAAGTCACCTTCCATGGGAAACAACCTGGTAAGGATGAAGGGTAGCTTCTGAATAAGCCTCTCTCTTCTTAATGTAGAGAAGATGGACCAAACCAGTCCTGTGTGGTAAGCTGTTCCCGGATGCCTATGATTGATATTCCATTCTAACTTGTGAAAGTATCACAGGAAGTAGGGGCAACCTCCATCATAGGACCATTGGAAGGAACTGTTAGGACAAAGTGGTTGCCAAAGCAGTGACCTCATTAAGATATTGAAGGAAGTAACCTCACCTTACTTCTTGGTGATGGAAGTCTCAGATCCGGGAAGCCAGGCACCAAGAGCCAGTCCCAGTCCCAGTCTCAGTGTTCTCACTTGTTTGGGTTTACCAAGGACAGAGTCAGTCTTTCTTGGTACCTACTGATGTGAGGATGGCCAAATGTCAGGAAAGCTCTGAAGATGGGCCTTTCCTGAGAAACCAGGTAGTGGATCACCGCTGGCTCATGAAAACTTCACAGAGTTGGCCAAGGAGACCAGATCTGACACAGGACAGGCCATTTCAGCGGAACATAGTATGGCCCACCATTCAGAGGACACTCCCGATAGTTACAGACCTACTTGGGGGAAAGAGGTGCCTTTGTGGGTTTGGGTGTGGGTTTGAGGTTTTGTCTCATGTTCTAAGAATAGTTAGGAAAGGTGGTTTGTTTGGTTTGGAGTGAACTGTTTCTGGTAAGACGTTTCGCAAGGCGAGTGTTTCTTTTTCTGTGCACCCACTGTGTCCGTGGTTGTAGACATTAGAAAAGAGAATGCATCAATGGATGTGTCCTGTCTAGTAGAAAGCATTCCAGGATTTATCTTGTCCAGTGTATGAATGGACTGCGGCTTGACTTATGGATGGGCAACATCTACTATCTTCCTAAGTTCCTGTTTTCTTCCTGAAAACTGATCACTCTCAGAATAGGCTCACTATTTTGTTTCCATGATTTGTACCACCTCCAAGCTCTGTGCTTACCAATTGTTCTGTTTCCCTGAATGTGAGGAAGGTCTTTTCTTCAGGCCAAACCTTTGTGAAGCATGAAGAAAACAGTTTTCAAATGGAAATGAAAGGGCATCACCTGTGGCTCTTTACTTAATTTCTTTGGAAAGGGATGTGTCTGAATCAGATTTTTGGCCCTGTGTGAGGTTATGTCTTAGATTCTCAGCACCTGAAGGATCTAAAAAAAAGATCGAATGTGTGCATCTAAAACAAAAATTGCCAAAAGAGCAGTCATTGTGAATGAAGTCTCTTGCCTACCTCTGTAAGGTTCCTGACCTTCATCAAGTGAGACTAGTGATCATTTGGGTCAAATGAGTTCCTCAAAACCCTGCAGAGGCTAGCCCATAGGTGCTTGGTTTTTCTCATGACTCCAATTCACATAAAGAATCTAAACCCCACAGTCAATAGGCCTCAAATTGGAGAAGCAGTGCCGTATTAACGAGTATTAGGGATTAACGTATTAGGGATTCTTTGGGTCAAATGAGTTCTTCAAAGTCCCGCAGAGGTTCTTGTGTTTTCTCATGACTCCAAATCACATAAATAATCTATACCTAAAAGTCAGTAGGCCTCAAATTGGAGAAATAGAGCAGTATTAACGGCAGGCTTATTTGATCACTCGTGGTTCACAGGAAGGGTGTCCAGGCCACCTTGAATATTGGCAAATGAGGGGCAAGGGAGTTTATTTTGGACACTGTCTTTGGCTGTGCCCCTCATGGAAAACTCCTGGCAAAGGTTACAATGAGTGACTATATGGAAGAAGATGAGGGCCATGTGGGAGAGTTTTGGTTTTAATTTTGGTCATTTGTGAGGCGGTTGGAAGAAATGACTTGGTCCACCAGGGCTTGAACTCTGGTGTGATTCCCCTTAGAGACTGGGTTTTGGAACTGACCTCAGAGAAGTATTGCCATGAATTTTGTTGGGATTTTAGGAGGCCACGCATGAGAGTCGCCCTTGGAAACTGAGATCTAGGCCCAGGGTGGCTTTCCTCAGATCACTGGGAATCTCAGGCAGGATATCACATGATTTTATTCTGAAAGATTTCGGTACCATAGTTGAGAGTCAAAACACACACGTACCTCACATTGTAGACCTCAATGGGCCTGGCTTCATGTGTTCATTTGGCCACTCTTTGGGAAGACTTGCCTGTGAGAGTTCTCCAGAGCATTCACTGAAATGAGCTTCCTCAACATTTAATGTTTTCTGAATGAATTGAAATCAACAGTGCCTCCAACTTCATCCTTGAAAAATGGCTAGAAAAATACCATAAAATTTTGGAAATTCATTGGAGAAGCTTTGTATGTCCTGTTGCTGATCATGAGGGTACCAGACAGTGCCTTGAATTACTGGGTTTCATGAAAATGGTGTAGAACAGAGATTTCAGTATGTTGGAGCCTGCTGAGTAGTGGGCCTAGAGGAGTGGTAGGCAGGTGTGTGAAAGAACATCAGTGGTAGGGCCATGAGGATCTACCATTGGATTCCAAATGGCTTTTGACTGACATGGTGCAGCCAGCAGACCCTTATATGTAAAGGCATCTTGTTATATGGAGAGGTTTCAGGGCAATGTTCAGAATGAGGTTGATATGGACAAGGCGGCAATGGGACAAGATATGAGGGATAGAGCCTGGTTGGTGCATTCTCTCGCAGACTCTGACCCACCACTCGTGACAGAACTCCCTCCAGCACTGTGTCCCAGTTGAGCTCCTTGTATTTTGTGACGCAAATACCAAACTCCCAGTGCTGCAGCAAAAATACCACAAAACGTTGAGGAGGAACAAATGGCTTCACAGTCCACACGGGGAGACACTTAGTCTCCAGTGGTCACAGTTGACCTACAAAGAGAGGATTCTGCACTGCTTCCTCATGTTTATTGGAAAATAAGAAACCCTATTGCTAAAGAACTTTTGGTCCAAATCATATACTCACTCTTCTTCCTAAACGTACCGACTATCTTTCAAATCCTAATGACTATCCTTTTTTGAGTGGATGTTCTCTTCTACATTCAATCTTCCAAGGTACAGGTCCTATGCCATTGTATATCAAATTTTCTGAGACATCTGTGCAGAACATAATTCAAAGCTAAGTATCCCAATCAAGGGCCCAATGCCCTTCTGGCCTTCAAATCATACCTAGATTTCTGTTTTCATTCTTATATTTCACCTCTATATTTTTGTAAATATCGCAGGTTCCCAATAACATAATTCATCACAGAGAATATTTCCTAACCCAAATTGAACCTGTTATTAACCCTAAATATACACTCTTCCCTCAATCTCATTTTACTAAAAGCAGGGACAGAGTTGTTCTTAGAATACAGGAAAGTACGGGACCTTCCACCTGCTGAGAACCTCAAAGGTCCATACTTAAATGATACCCAGAGAAGTTGTAGGCAGGTACGAAGGACCTGAGAGAGCAAAAGTCATATTCCATGGCAAGCAACCTGGTCAGGATGAAGCAATGTGTCTGAATCAGCTTTTCTCTTCTTATTGTAGAGAAGATGGATCAAACCAGCCTGTGTGGAGAGCTGTTCCTGGGTGCCTATGGATGATATATCATTCTAACTTGTGAAAGTGTCACAGAAAGTAGGGGAAGCCTCCATCTCATGGGACCCTTGGAAGCAACTCTTAGGACAATGTGGTTTCCAAGGCAGTGGCCTCATTCAGTTCCAAAGAAAGTGACATGCCTCATTTCCTTGGTGATTGAACTCTCTGAACTTGGTATCCAAGAAGCCAGGCACCAAGAGGCAGTCCAAATCCCAGTCCCAGTGGGCTCACTTGTTTGGATTTTCCAAGGACAGAGTCAGTCTTTCTCGGTAACTACTGCTGTGAGGATAGCCAAATGCCAGGAGAGTTCTGAAGAGGGACATTTCCTGAGAAAGCAGGTAGTGGCTCAACACTTTGTTCCTGACAACTTCACAGAGTTAGCCAAAGAAACCAGATCAGAGAGGTGGTTTGTTTGGTTTGGAGTGAACTGTTTCTAGTAGATTCTTTTACAAGGTGAGTGTTTCTATGTCTGTGTATCCCACTGTGTCCCTGGTTGTAGACATTAGAAAAGAGAATGCAACAATGGATGTGTCCTGTCTAGTAGAAAGCTTCCCAGCATTCATCCTGCCCAATTTATGAATGGAGTGTGCCTTGCCTTATGGATGGGCAACACCTACTACCTTCATAAGTCCCTGTTTTCTTCCTGAATTCTGGCCACTCTCCAGAATACACTCATGGTTTTCTGTCCAAGGTATGTACCAACTCCAAGGTCTTTTACATGACCATGTACTGGATAGCTGAAGGGAATGGCCAGCATAACAAAAAACTCAGATATCCGTGTGACCAGGAAAATCTCAGTGTATAAACCTGCTTTGGGCCTTTTGCTTACCTATTGTTCTTTTGCCCTGAATGTCAGGAAAGTCTTTGCCTCAGGCCACCCCTTTGTGAAGCCTGAAGAAAACAGTTTTGAAATGGAAATGAATGGGCATCACCTGTGGCTCTTTGCTTAATTGCTTTGGAAAGGGATGTGTCTGGATCAGGCTCTTGGCCCTGTGTGAGGCTGTGGCTTAGATTTTCAGCACCTGATGGATCTAAAGAAAGATCCCATGTGAGAATCCAAAACCAAAATGGCAAAAAGTTTAGTCATTGTTAATGAATTCTATTGCCTACCCCTTTTAGGTTCCTAAAATCCATCAATTGAGAATAGGGATCCTTTGGGTCAAGTGAGTTCTTCAAATCTCTGCAGAGGACCTTGGTTTTCTCATGACTCCAATTCACATAAAGAATCTAAACCCCACAGTCAGAAGGCCTCAAATTGGAGAAATGGAACAGTATTAAGGGCAGGCCTATTTGATCACTTCTGGTTCACAGGAAGGGTGTCCAGGCCACCCTGAATTTAGGCAAATGAGGTGCAAGGGAGATTATTTTGGACATTGTCTTGGCCTGCGACCCTCATGGAAAACTCCAGCCAGAGGTTATGATGAGTGTCTATATGGGAGAAGATGAGGGCCATGTGGGAGTGTTTTGGTTTTAATTGTTTTTATTTAAGTCGTGTTTGGAAGAGTTGACTGGATCCACCTGGGCTTGAACACTGGTGTGATTCCCCTAGAGACTGAGTTCTGGAACTGACCTCCAAGAAGTATTGCTGTGTATTGTGTTGGGATTTTAGGAGGCCACGCATGAGATTCGCCCTTGGAAACTGAGATCTAGGCCCAGGGTGGCTTTCCACAGAGCACTGGGAATCTCAGGAATGATATTACATGATTTTATTCTTAAAGACGTGGCAGCCATTGTTGCAAGTCAAAACACACATGGACCTCACATTGTAGACCTCAATGGACCTGGCTTCATGTGACCTTTTGGCCTGTCTTTGGGAAGCCTTGCCTGTTAACGTTTTCTAGAGCTTTCATTGAAATGAGCTTTTTCTCCATTTAATGGTTCCTGAGTGAATTGAATCCCACTGTGCCTCCAATGTCATCGTTGAAAAATGGCTAGATAAATAGCATTAAATTTTTGAATTCCCATGACCAGGTCGCACTGGAGAAACTTTGTATGTCCTATTGATGATCATGAGTGTATCAGACAGTGCCTTGATTGACTGGTGTTCATGAAAATGGTGTAGAAGAGAGATGCCAGTAATTTGGAACCTGATGAGTAGTCGGCCTAGAGCAGTGGAGTGCAGGTGTGTGTTAAAACATCTGTGGTGTGGTCATTTGGATTTGCATTGGCTTCCAAATGGTTTGTGACTGACATAGTGTAGCCTCTAGATCCTTGTATGTAAAGGCATCTTGTTATATGGAGAGGTTTCAGTGCAATGTTTAGAATCAGATTGCTATGGTCAAGGGGGCAAGCTATGTGGGATAGAAGCCTGGTTGGTTCATTCTCTTGCAGACCCTTACCCACCACACATGACAGAACTCCCTCGAGCACTGTGTCCCAGTTGAACTCCTTGCATTTCGAGAAGCAAATACCAAACTCCCAGTGCAGCTACAAGAAACACCACAAAATTGGAGGATGATTAAATGTCTTCACAGTCCACACTGGGAGACACTTAGCCCCCATTGGCAACAGTTTACCTACAAAGAGAGAATTCAGCACTGCTGCCTCATATCCATTGGAAAATATGAAACCATGTCCTCCAGGTCACATAGATGCAGACCCAGATTTGATGGTCTCAATACAAAGGAAGCTAAAGCTCCTGAAAACAACATATATTTCAAGTGCCCAACCTCAGAAGCAGTTTCTCAAGAAATCTTTATGCCGGCAGAGCTCCATGTTTGTGGAGTTATTACCCTGTTCTTTGCTTTTGGAAACTCGTCTACCACCTTCAAGTTTGTGAACTCCTGAGCATTTTCCATTCCAGATGTGTATTCACAGATTTTCAAATCTTCTCTAATTGTGTCTTACTTGGGGTGAAGGTAATGTCAAGGCATTGTTCTGAATGAAATTGGGAAGATTTTGGGGTAGCACATATTTGCATACACATTGCATTCTTTTTTCAGTTTTCCATTGG
This sequence comes from Callospermophilus lateralis, assembly GCF_048772815.1. NCBI lineage: Eukaryota > Metazoa > Chordata > Mammalia > Rodentia > Sciuridae > Callospermophilus > Callospermophilus lateralis. Next base: position 75,363 of record NW_027514499.1, on the reverse strand, counting down.
AAATACTGAATCCCTGACTGTCAGGGGTAGAAGGAATTCTCCTTCAAAGAATAGCCTGACACATACAAGAAACAACACCCAGGGAGACATCATCTCTTGGAGACATCATTTAGCCATCTGTGTCCCTGAGACATCCTGTGGCCATCTCTCTTCCTGAAATATCCTGAGGTTATCTCACCTTGTGTAGACATCCAGGAACTGCCGATAAGAGAGCTTTCCCATCTCCAGCATATAAAATCCCCTGTGTGAACAATGTATTTTGAAGGTTGATCAGAACTCCTGTCTTGCTGTCATCTCTCGTGTCTCTTGTCCCTTCATTCCTCCCTATCTTGGTTCGCTGCCCACGTTGATGTGTCCTGCCAGCCGGGACATCTGGTGCCCACTGACTGGGGCTCGAGCCTTTGAGTCATAGGGAACCCCGTCCTCCTGGAAAACTTGGTCAAGCGGAGCTCACAATTGCCTCAGCAGACACCACCGAGAGACAGATCCAGGAGGAGAGTGGGGATGACGCACGGGGAGTGACCCACCATGGGTCAAGCAGTTTTGTCACATGATTTGTATTTGTCGGGCCTCAAGGATTCCTTCAAGACATGGGGGGCACGTGTTAAGAAAAAGGACTTAAAATTTTTCTTTTCATACATAGGGGAATTGTGTCTATGATTTCACCTTGAAGGGACCATTAATGGTAAAAGATGGCTTAGAGTAGGAGACTGTTTAAAAGATTATTATGAATCCTTTGGACAGAAAAATTGCCTGTTCCCACCTTTTCTTACTGGAAATTAATTAATGAATTTCTTAAAAGTTCACCCTTTGACAATGGTACCTTAAAACTTTTCAGGATTAGGAAAGAGACTATGCAAAAGACCTCTCGTCCCCCCTCGCATGCCCATCAGTTAGTATAGACATAGACCATTCTCAGTCTCCCCAGGACCCTGGAAACCTTCCTGGTCCCCCTCAAAATACCACCCTAATGAATAGGGCTCCAATGGTTACCAACCGCCTTTATCCAGTTTTAAATCCTGGAGACACATTGACCCCTGGGGAGAAGGCTAACTTGGAGAAGGAAGCAACTCCCTATGATACAGAAGACCTGCCACTGCTTAGGACCCAGCCACAGCCTATAGGACTTACACATCCACCTCCCTCCTATATCTCTCCTGCTTTTTGTGCTCTGGCCCTTCAGGGGCCAAATCCCCCCACAAGATATTTTTTCCCCAATTCCCTTGCCTAACCTGGCTCCCTTGGGAGAGTCTCTCCAACATAGACTGGAAGAGATCCAAGTTTAAAAAGAATTAAGATCCCTTGACTCTGAGCTTTATTCATTAGCCTTATTGCTGGAGTCAACACAAGCTGGCCCAAAGTGGTCTAATGCAAAGGCTAAACCGCTCCATTGGACTGTTCTCACTTTTCAGTCACCCTCAGTTAGATAGTTAAGCCTGCCCAGGTTGATGTCAAAGACTTAGACGAGGATCAAGAGGAGGAAGCGGGGGAAATGGATCAAGGAGATCAGGACTCAGAGGATGAGGACTTCATCCCTAGGCAGGAAGGAACCCAGAGTGTCTACAAAACATTAAGCCTGCGTTTTCTTGAAAAAACTTAAAAAGTTGTGCTCACTATGGACCCATTGCACCCTACACGTAGGGTTTATTAGAAAGCTACATGACACAATGTCTTACTCCCAATGATTGGAAATTTTTAGACCAAGCTACCCTCAATGCCGCAGACTTCCTGTTATGGAATGCAGATTTCAAAGAGCACTGTCAGGAAACTGCTCAGAAAAATTTAACTAAGCCCTCCTCTAATTCCTGGACTTATGTTTAGCTAGTGGGCAATGCGCCTTTTGACACTAAAACTTAACTGGCACGTTTCCCTGCTGGACTTTTGACACAGATTCAGATGGCTGGCTTACATGCTTGGAGACGCCTCCCTCAAAAGGCCTCTGCTACGACTTCCCTGGCAAAAATTCGACAAGGGCCCGACAAGCCTTATAGCGACTTTGTTCCCCGGCTTAACCTAGCTGCGGGATTCTTGCTTGGACCAAGTGAAAGTGAAAGCACCTTTGTAAAACATCTTGCCTTTGAAAATGCCAACCTGGCATGTCAGGATGTTCTTCGACCACATAAGAAAAAAGTGAAACTTTCTGACTTTATTGGACTCTGTGCAGGGTTGGGTGTAGCCCTTGCCATGGGTCTCACCCTCAGTGCCGCCTTTACCAAGGCCTTTCACAATCCTGGCTCACGTAGTTGCTTTACTTGTAAACAACCTGGCCATTTTGCACGTGAGTGTCCGACAGGCAAACAAACCCTAAGAATAGTGTCTTTTCAAACTGAGGCTAAACTGCCCCCAGCTACCCTTTGCCCTAGATGAGGTAAAGGTCATCACTGGGCCAGTGAGTGTAGATCTAAGACAAATGCCCTCAGCAGCCTATCTCAAAATCCTTCTCCACAATTGCCTCATTCCAATTAGCCACCCCAGGCAGCGCAGGATTGGACCTTTTTGCCGCCACCGATACAATATTAGACTCAATGCAAGGGCCCCAGATAATACCCACTGGAATTATGGGTCCCACTCCATCTCATATGTGTGCCCTTATTCTTGAAAGAGCCTCTACTACCTTACAAGGTGTTCAGGTCTTCCCTGGCATTAAAGATAATGATTTCACTGGAGAAATAAAAATACTGGCCACAGCTATTAATGGAGTTGCGGCCATCCCAGCAGGAACAAGACTTGCACAATTAATACTCCTTCCCTTGGATTCAGGAGGCACTTCCACCACTCAAACCTACCGAGGGGGACTACCTCCTTGGGCTCCTCTGATGTATATTGGGTTCAGCCCATTTCTCACAATAGACCCACCCTTATCTTACTTATTGAAGGAAAGGAATTCCAAGGAATTCTTGATACTGGAGCTGATGTCACAATTATTTCTCAAAAATACTGGCCAACAGGTTGGCCCCTCACCCCATCCTTGACAGACCTTAAAGGGATAGGACAGTCAAAAAATCCTCTGGTCAGCTCTAGGGCTCTTAGCTGGACTGATAAAGAGGGTAATATGGGAACTGTCACTCCTTTCTTTGTTCCTGACCTTCATCTTAACCTATACGTCCGAGATATTTTGAGTCAAATGTAAGTTATTCTTTCCAGTCCCAATTCCATGGTGACTCATCAAATGCTTCATATGAATTTTGTCCCTGGTACAGGCATGGGGAGACTGAGACAAGGACTGGTTGAGCCTATACAACTCTTACAAAAAACAAATACATATAGACTTGGGTATTTGGATTTTTAGTGTTTGTCCCTGACCCTCCTGTACCCCATGCAGATAAAATTATTTGGGAGACTCAGACTCCTGTGTCGGTGGATCAGTGGCCCCTTACCCAAGAAAAATTGGAGGCTGCCTCCATGTTAGTGCAGGAACAGCTGGCAGCTGGCTATGTAGAGCCATCAAGCTCACCATAGAATAATTCTATTTTTGTTATCAAGAAAAAAATCAGGCAAGTGGCGCCTTTTACAAGATTTGTGTGTCATTAATAAAGTTATATGCCTGATGGGAGCACTACAGCCAGGCATTCCCACACCAGTGGCTATTCCCAAAAACTATTGTAAAATGGTTGTTGACTTAAAAGATTGCTTTTTTACCATTGCTTTACATCCTGAGGATAGACCCTATTTTGCCTTTAGTCTCCCTCACATTAATTTTCAGGGCCTTATGCACAGATTTCAATGGAAGGTTCTTCCCCAAGGTATGGCCAACAGCCCTAGTCTTAGCCCAAAATACGTTGCTCAAGCAGTAGACCCTGTGAGAGAGCAATGTTCACAAATTCATATTTTACATTAATTGGATGATTTGTCAATTGCTGCACCTAATATCCATGAAGTTAATAATTGTTACCTGGACCTTTACAAAACCCTCACTACCTTAGGACTGCAGATAGCTTCTGATAAGGTTCAAACACAGGACTGTTATACCTATTTGGGCCTTAAACTTCAAGATAATCAGATTCAAATTCCTAAAATACAACTACGTGTGGACCATCTTCACACTCTTAATGATTTTCAAAAATTACTGCGGGATATTAAATGGCTAAGAACATATTTAAAATTACCCACTTGTGTACTTTTGTCCCTTAATTATATTTTGAGAGGTGATTCCCACCCCTCCTCCTCTCAAAAGCTTACACACGAGGCATTACAGGCATTAAACCAAGTCACAGAAGCCATTGCCCAACAGTTTGTTACACAAATTTCTTATAACCTTCCTCTGTTTCTGGTTATTTAACAAACTCCTCATACACCCACAGGAATAATTTGGCAGCGAGATCCACATTTTAAAAATAAAGGCTGCCCCTTGCTTTGGGTCCATTTACCCACCACATCCTCCAAGGTTATTACTGTTAATCTTGCTCAGGTAGCTTCTATTATTATTAAAGGTCATTTGATTCTCGACAACATTTTGGCAAAGAACCTCATAATAATTTAATTCCATATATGAAGGACCAAACCAAATTTTTAATACAGACACGGGATGAATGGGGTATTGCCCTATCAGGCTTTTGGGGAACAATTGATAACCACCTCCCCAATGACCCCCTTTTACATTTTGTCCAGTTACATCCATTTATTTTTCCCAAAATTACTCAAAAGGCTCCCATTCCTCAAGCCCTTAATGTCTTTACAGACGGTTCCAGTAATGGCTGAGCGCTCTTTGTTGTCAATAACCAGCCTACCATCTTTGATACTATCTATCAGTCAGCACAGGTTGTGGAATTGTTTGCCATAACACAAGTTTTTATAATATTTTTTGATAATCCTGTTAATATTTATACAGACAGTGCCTACATTGCTCATTCTGTGCCCCTGCTGGACATTTCCCCCACCATTAAGGCTTCTTCCAATGTGGCCTTTCTTTTTCATCAGCTTCAGCAGCTAATTCAGGCCAGACAACACCCATTTTTCTTAGAACACATCAGGGCACACTCTGATCATCCCAGGCCTCTAACACAAGGTAATGCCCAAGCTGATGCAGCAACTCGTTCCATCTTTCCAATTTTTGTGGGCTCCATTCAAAAGGCCACAGAGTTACACAATCTTCACCATCTAAATTCCAAGAGCCTTCAATTACTTTGTAAAATTACCATGCAACAGGCACGAGAAATAGTAAAAGCATGCCCAGGTTGCACTGTCTCCCTCCCCATTCAACACATGAGAGTTAACCCCCGAGAATTACTGCCCAATCAGTTTTGGAAAATGGATGTTACTCATTTTCCTGAATTTGAAGTTACCAAATATATACACGTTTCTATATATACCTTCAACGACTTTATTTTTGCATCACCACATTCAGGAGAGGCTACCAAATATGTTCTTTCTCCTCTTATTTCAGCCTTTTCCATAATGGGTAAACCAATACATATTAAAACAGATAATTATCCTGCATATACCTGTGCCAAGTTTAAATAGTTTTGTGCTACCTTGCAAATTCGTCATACTACTGGAATTCCATACAACCCTCAGGGCCAAGGCGTTGTGGAACGTGCCCACCTTACCTTATAGACTTGGATAACCCTCCATAAGGCTTCCGCCCTTGTATTTACCACTCCCAGGCATCGCCTTAACCATGCCTTACTTCCCCTTATTTTTCTTACCCTAGACAGTGAAGGCCATTCGGCCGCAGACAGAAACTGGCATCCCTTGTCAAATTCTGTTCGCCCACCTCTTATGTAGTGCAATCCCCTTACAAATAAATGGAAAGGTCCAGATCCTGTTCTCATCTGGGGACGAGGCTCAGCTTGTCTTTTGGACCAAGAGCAATCAGCCCCAAGATGGTTACCAGAATGCCTGGTTAAACAGGTTAATGACTTACCTCAACACAGGGATGGAGGGCCTCCCCCTGAGGACAAATTTTGTTCTTTTTCAAATGCAGCCAACAATCTGTGTGAGGATCCTGATTTAGGCACTTCTGCTTAACAGGTTTGTACATGGAGGCCTTGGCCCTCCACGTTCCAACATCATGGTGTAAGTTTTTGGGCCCCCCTGTGAATGCAAGTGATGATCTTGGACTCAGGCTCCCACTAGTTGGACCGAGACTGCTGACTGCGTGACTAAGGTGGCTTACCTCCATGCCGAGGTTGACCATAAACTTGGAGGAGTTCATCAGCCTAAATGGGTATGTGTTAACAAGTCAAAGTTTATTCCACCTAGTACAAGTAAAGCTCTCCAAAATTCTTCTGCAACCTGTTCTCATACCCAGGCGAGGCATGACTCTTGTTATGTGTCGCCCTCAATTTGTGTTAACAAGCAGGGAGAACAATTTTTTGAAGCCTCCCAAACTAAAACTCATGCAGCAGGGGGGACCACTATTCATTATACCTCCGTTCTATTTGACCAGGGAGTAGAAGGCAAATACACCAAGCTACAGTCAGCTGGTTGCCAAGGCCCTGTCGGTAAACCCTCCTGCTGGCCCATTAAGGCCCCTACAGGGGTCACTGATGGTGGAAGAACCACTGATGCTGTCAAACATCCTCACATAATCAAACTTTTGAAACCCCAAATCCCTGAGATCACATATCATCCCTTAATGTTGCCTAAATCTCAGCTCCCAGGTTTAGATACCAATACATTAGATATTTTGGAAACTACCTTCTACTTGCTTAATAATTCCAACCACACCCTTGCTGGTGATTGCTGGCTCTGCATGACAACAGGGGCAATTATGACTATGGCAGTTCCTATTAATTCTATCATAGACAATGATAATACATGCCAACCCGGATTTCCTTTTTAAGTACAACTTATAGGCACTATTACATTATGTCTTTTAGGCGCGATGCAGAATAACACCTATGATATTGATGTTGGAGTTACTTTCTTTGAAAATTGCTCAACATACAAAATTATTCCTCACCCACCCCAACTCTTTGTCCTCCCAATGGCAGAGTTTTAATGGGTGGAGGAAACTTGGCCTTCCCCATTCTTCCAGTGAATTGGACCGGTGGCTCTGTTCTTGCCTTATTACTCCCTGATATAACTATAGTCCCAGGAGATGAACCTCTACCCATTCCTAGCCTAGACACCTTAGTCAAAAGACACAGGCGGGCAACACAGGCCTTACCACTCATTGCCAGCTTTGGAATAACAGCTGCTGTGGGCACAGGTAAACTGGCTTAGGCACAGCTATACACTCTTACCATCGCCTGTCTCAACAACTTATACATGATGTACAAACTCTATCAGGAACCATTAAAGATCTGCAGGACCAAATAGACTCCCAGGCAGAAGTGTTCCTTCAAAAAGACGAGGCTTAGATTTGCTGACAGATAACCAGGGAGGTATTTGCTTGGGCTTAGGGGAACGATGCTGCTTTTATGCCAATAAATCAGGCATAGTATGCACTAAAATTAAGCACCTTCAATAAGATCTAGAAAGAGATGACGCGAACTATTTGAAAATCCCCTCTGGACTGGGCTTTATGGATTTCTACCCTACCTTCTTCCCCTATTAGGCCCTTTGTTGGGTTTACTTATAATTGGGTCCATAGGACCCTGCATTATAAACAGGCTGGTACAATTTATTAAAGAACAGATTAATATTTTGGCCTCTAAACCCATACAGGTCCATGATCGTCTGGAGATGGAAGACCGTGCTGCCAACATTTAAAAGGATGTTCTACCCTTCTCACAGGCTTATTTTTAAGTTTACATCCCCACAGATCTCTCTTTCTTATATAAAAGTATGAGTAACAGCTCTGACCAACTATCTTCTGCCCTTGCCATAACGGTTCGTGCCCCATGGGCCCCTCCACTTGGCGCAGGATGCACCCATGGAGTGAGGATGTTATCCCAGTTCATTATTGTGATTGACTCTTCACATGTGCTGACATTTATATTCAATCTCTACGCAAAAGCCTATTGCTAAAGAAATTTTGGTCCCACTCCTATACTCACTCTTGTTTCTAAACCTACCAACTATCATCCTAATCCTACTTACTATCCCTTTTTGACTGGATGTTCTCTTCAACATTCAATCATCGAAGATACAAGGTCCTATGCCATTGTATATCGATTCATCTGAGACGTCTGTGCAGAATATAATTCAAAACTAAGTATCCCACTCGAGCGCCTAATGCCTTACTGGGCTTCAAATCTTACCTAGATTTCTGTTGGTTCCAATACCATTATTCATCTCGCAGAAGGATTCCTAACCCAAATCGAACCTGTTATTAAACCTAACCATACACTGTTCACTCAATCTCACTTTACAGAAGAGCAGGTACAGAGTTGGTCTTACAATACAAGAATGTAGGGGATCTTCCACCTGCTGAGAACCTCAAAGGTCCATGCAGAAATGATCCCTGGATAAGATGTAGGCAGCTATGGAGGACCTAAGAGAGCAAAAATCATCTTCCATGGCAAAAACCCTGGTCAGGACGAAGGGATGTGTCTGAAACAGCTGCTTTCTTCTTAATATAGAGAAGATGGACCAAACCAGGCCTGTGTGGAGAGCTGTTCCCAGGTGCCTATGGTTGAAATACCATTCTTACTTTTGAAAGTGTCACAGGAAGTAGGGGCAGCCTCCATTTCATGGGACCCTATGAAACAACTGTTAGCACAAAGTGGTTGTCAAGGCAGTGACCTCTTTCAGTTTCTGAAGGAATTGACCTACCTAACTTCCTTGGTGTTTGAAATCTCTGAACTTGGGATCCAGGAAGCAAGGCATCCAGAGCCAGTCCCAGTCTCAGTCACATTGGGCTCACTTGTTTGGATTTACCAAAGATAGGGTCAGTCTTTCTTGGTACCTACTGATGTGAGGATGGCCAAATGCCAGGAGAGCTCTGAAGAGGGGCCTTTCCAGGGAAAGCAGATAGTTGCTCACCAATGGCTCCTGGCAACTTCACAGAGTTGGAAAAGGAGACAAGATCTGAGACCCTACAGGGCATTTCGGTGGAACAGAGTATGGCCCACCAGTCAGAGGACACTCCATATATTCACACACCTACTTGGGAGAAGGAGGTGCCGTTTGAGTATGGGTGTGAGTATGCGGTTTTGTCTCATGTTCTGAGAATAGATAGGAAAGTCGGTTTGTTTGGTTTGGAGTGGACTGTTTCTTGTATGTCATTTGACAAGGTAAGTGTTTCTATATCTGTGTATCCTACTGTGTCCGTGGTTGTAGACATTAGAAAAGACAATGCATCAATGGATGTGTCCTGTCTAATAGAAAGCTCCCATCATTCATCTGGCCCAATTTATGAATGGACTGCAGCTTGCCTTATAGATGGGCAAAACCTATTATATTCCCAAGTTCCAGTTGTCTTCCTGAATTCTGGAAACTCTCCAGAATAGGCTCATGGTTTTGTGTCCAAGATATAAACCACTTCCACACTCTGTGAAATGGCCATGTACTGAATAGCTGAAGGGAATGGGGGCATCTCAGAAAACTCAGATATCAGTGTGACCAGGAAAGTCTCAGAGGAGAAACCCTGCTTTGGGTCTTTTGCTTGCCTATTGTGCTGTTGCCCTTAATGTCAGGATGGTTTTTGCCTCAGGCCACACTTTGTGAAGCGTGAAGAAATTAATTTTCATATGGAAAAGAATGGGCATCACCTGTGGCTCTTTGCTTAATTGCTTTGGAAAGGGATGCGTCTGAATCAGCATCTTGGCCCTGTATGAGGCTGTGGCTTAAATTCTCAGGACCAGATGGATCTAAAGAAAGATCCCATGTGTGCATCCAAAAAAAATGGCAAAAAGTTCAGTTTTTGTGGATGAAGTTTCTTGCCTTTCTTTCTTAGTTTCATGAACTTTATCAAGTGAGAATAGGGATCCTTTGGGTCAAATGAGTTCTTGAAAGCCATGCAGAGGTGCTTGGGTTTCCTCATGACTCCAAATCACATGAAGAGTCTATACCTGACAGGCAGTAGGCCTCAAATTGGAGAAGCAGAGCAGTATTAAGAGCTGGCCTACTTGATCACTCCTGGTTCACAGGAAGGGTGTCCAGGCCACAATGACTTTAGGCAAGTGAGGGGCAAGGGAGCTTTTTTTGAACACTGTCTTTGGATGTGCCCCTCATGGAAATATCCAGCCACAGTTTATGATGAGTGTATATATGGAAGAATATGAGGGCTATGTGGGAGTGTTTTGGTTTTAATTCTGGTCATTTGTGTGGCGGTTGGGAGATGACTGGGTCCACCGGGGTTTAAACTCTGGTGTGATTCCCCTTAGAGACTGTGTTGTGGAACTGACCTCAGAGAATTATTGCCATGAAATGTGTTGAGATTTTTGGAGGCCACACATGGGAGTCACCCTTGGAAACTGAGATCTAGACCAAGGGTGGCTTTCCACACAGCACAGGGAATCTCAGCAATGATATCATGTGATTTTATTCTGAAAGACTTGGCAGCCATAGTTGAGAGTCAAAACAAACATGGACCTCACATTGTAGACTTCTATGGGCCTGGCTTCATGTAACTATTTGGCCACTCTTTGGGAAACCTTGCCTGTGAGAGTTCTCTAGAGCATTCATTGAAATGAGCTTCCTCACCATTTAACGGTACCTGAATGAATTGAAACCCAGAGTGCCTCAAAATTCATCCTTGAAAAATGGCTACATAAATACCATGACATTTTTGAAATTCCCATGACCAGGTGGCACTGGACAACCATGAATGTCCTGTTGCTGATTTGAGTGTACCAGACACTGCCTTGATTGACAGTGTTTCATGATAATGATGTAGAACAGAGATGTCAGTAAGTTGGAGCCTGCTGATTAGTGGTCATAGAGAAGTGTTGTGCACGTGTGTGTTAAAAAATCTGTGGTGCGGTCATGTGGATCTGCCATTGGCTTTCAAATGGGTTGTGACTGACATGGAGCAGCCAGCAGAACCTTGTATGTAGAGGCATCTTGTTATATGGAGAAGTTTCAGGGCAATGTTCAGAATCAGGTTGCTATGGTCAAGGGGGCAAGCTATGTGGGATAGAAGCCAGATTGGTGTATTCTCCTGTAGACCCTGACCCACGACACGTGACAGAACTCCCTCCAGCAGTTTGTCCTAGTTGAACTTTTTGAATTTCGTGAAGCAAATACCAAACTCCCTGTGCAGCGGCAAGAAACACCACAAAAAGTGGAAGGTGACCAAATAGCTTCACACTCCACATGGGGAGACACTTAGCCCCCAGTGGCCACAATTATCTACAAAGAGAGAATTCAGCACTGCTGCCTAATGTTCATTGGAATATAAGAGACCATGTCCTCCAGGTCACATAGATGCAGACCCAGCTTTGATGGTCTCACTACCAAGGAAGCTAAAGCTCCTGACAACAACATATATTTCAAGTGCCCAACCTCAGAGGCAGTTTCTGAAGAAGTATTTAGGCCAGCAGAGCTCCATGATTGTGGAGTTTACACTGTCCCTTACTTTTGGAAACTGGTCTACCACCTTCAAAGTTCTAAACTCCTGAGCAATTTTCATTCCAGATATATATTCACAGATTTTATAACTCTTCTCCTCAAATTGTGTCTTACTTGGAGCGAAGGAAATGTCAAGGAATTGTTCTGGATGAGAGTGGAAGGATTTTTGTGTAGCACATGTTTGCATACACATTGGATTCATTTTCCAATTTTCCAATTGAAATACTGAATCCCTGACACTACCCCATACCCTACTAGACTCTGTGTACTAATCCTAATATGATGGAGAAAAATAATACCCAAAAAATTGAAATACAAGCATTTCAAAAGAGGCCTGGTGTATATTTGGACTTGCCTTATGCACTGTATAGGGTAGGAGTTATAAATCTAGTCAATTTTTTGTTGAAATAGTTCTCCAGTTGTTTTTAAAGTTAACCAATATGTGAATTCCTGTCTCCCTTTCGCTGTAGCCTATTCAGCATATGTATTTTTATAAGCACATATACAATCCTACCTGGTACCACACGTACACTCTTTTGTGGTTGCTGACTTGGCAGATACAAATTGTGAGAAGAGATCACTCCTCCTAAATGCTGATGGAACTGAAAATTCAACCTATGGGTGAGTTTCCTAGCTGAACAACATTATATATAAATCCATGTTCAGTAAAATGAATATTTTTGATCTGTGAATGATATATATTTCATGGTGAATTTCAATTGGCATATAGTGCTAATTTTTAATATCTGTATATATATATATATATATATATATATATATATATATATATATATATATATATATATATATATATATATATACTGTCGCGACCCCTTGCCCGCAAGGAAGACGCAACTCAGGAATCTTCTTTCAGCAGTTTATTCAGGCCTTGATTTAAGTATCTTTTAGTGACTCCCTTTCTTTCTTCTTCCTCCTTTCTCCTTCTCCCGAGGGCCCAAGCACAGCCTAATAAAGCCTCCCACATACCAATCTTAAACCGCCGCGTGGGTCTTTCTTATAGGGTGGCAAGAGATAGCGTGCCAACTCTCCACAAAGGAATTTGATTTATCACAGGCCACAGTGGAAGCCGGCGCCATCTTCTAATGGCGGCCACAATTTACAACAATGGCTTACTACAGTTCCCCCTTCTAATTTATAAAACAATGCAGGCGAAAGTAGAGGTCCTATCCTACTGTGCAGAAGTGGCTGCAATGTATGGTTCAGTCCTAAGGAGGCGCCTTCCCCAGACCTGACCCCATATCAGCCGACGCCTTTTTTTGTAGGGCGGGGGTGTGGACGTCAAACCCGCATGCAATAGGACATGCTTTCCTTGAGGTCCGTTGAGGGATCACTCAAGTGCAGTGCTTTGCCTCGCATCCTGCATCGTGATGAAGGTGGACGAAGGGGGACAGCTGAGGCTGTTCTGTGGCTGTACACAATGACAAACGAGTTGACAGCACCCTGAAAGAAAGGCACGGACTTTAAGGCGATAGAGGAGCATTAGTGTGGAAACCCACCTGCGTGCAATGGCAGCAAGACCGGCAGAGTGCAAGGGCTTTCCAACACTAAGAGAATAATGAGGAAAGACATGCTGATCCCAGTGCAATGTTATAATAACTTGGGGTGCAACGGCCATGTCAAAGATTTACTGTTTAAGCTGCGCAAGCCAGACTTGAGGTGAATTGCCATTTTCTAAAGCAGCAAGAGCTTGGATGATCATAGCCTTATCGTGAGCATTGCGGGCCTTGAGGCGACAGAGAAACCACAAACAGAGAAACATACCGAAGCAACACATTGCACCAAAAATGTCTACCCCCACCCACTCTTTAAAAAAGGAAAAAGCAGAAGATATCCAATCGGTGAATTGACCCAAAGTCACGGGATCAACACGGGTGTTATTCAAGACAGCTATCTGGGTTAGTTGAGACTGGATCATGTCTTCCGCTTCCATGGACCAACTTCCAGCCAAATATTCGCCAATGATGCGGGAAGCATTCCTGGAATCATTAAATCTGACAGAGGTTATGCATAAATGTGCACGTTGGTCAACACAACCCAAAAGTACTAAGTCAGCCAATTCTTTTACCTGAGCTTAGAGTAAATCTATTCTTTGGTTGGCAGATAAAATCCCTGACAAAATATGTTGATTAATTGTATTTTGGGATTCAAGTATGGTGGAAGTTTGTTGGACAACTTGATTAATGGTGGCAGCAGTTTGTACTTGATTGGCCATAGCCATTCCGGCCGTAACCGCTGCAGCAGCAGATATCGCCACGGCTGTCACTATAGCCGCTGTGATTCCAAAATCTCTGCGGACTCTAAGTAGCTCAACAATAGGGAATTTATCAGGATCCGCAGTGACCGGGATTGGGACGAAAGTTGGAATTTTCATAACCACTGCTACAGTCCAGGAACCATTCCAACACTCAGATAAGAGACAGGTAGTATGAGAACAATCCAGCATCCCCGATGAGGTGGCCTCAGCCAAAAGGAATAAGAAAGGGGATTGGACACAGACCATTGCAGGAGGCAATGTGGCATTATACAACAGAGAGTTGAATGAAACAGATGTAAGTCTATTACCTTGTTCACTTTCCCTAACAGTACCAGAAATATTAGCCAGCCAACTTTTGGCTCCTAGCAACTGAGCCAATGCAGAAATATCGGCTGAAGCCCCCTTTTCATTGGAAATCAGCCACTGAAACCAGGACCAACCTACTCCTGTAGAGGAGCTGGCACTATTGTTAAAGTTATAAACATACCTCTTAAGAGAGGGGGAAAGGGAGAAACCTTTAGCAACTTGATGTTTCTCCCAAGAATGATCCTGACAAGGCGTAAATGTTGGGGGGAAACCAAGATTAGGGGAACAGTAAGGAGAGGCCTTGAAATGAGTGGCATTATAAATACTACTAGAAGAAGGAGGCACTGGGATTAGTACCTCGGAGATAATAGCCCAGGTAGTTAGGTTAAGAGCAGAGCTGCTGTTTGCGGGGGTCTCTGAGCCTGATTGCTTCCCCGAAGCTACTTTGCTCAATACAGCATTGATAATGTTTTCTGAGACCTAATTGGACCGCAATGGCTCCTCCCAGTTAGTCAAATTTTTGGTCTTAAGGCTAATGCAATTAGCGTTTCTAAGGCTGAAACAAAAAACTCCTGTAAGATTAACTTGAGATTGATTAAAAATTCTCTCCATGTCCCCTCTAGGAGAGGCACAGGGAGCAGACATCTCACATGAGGTAGAAAAAAGAGTGGAGAGGACACTAGAATTACCATGAACAGGCATCGGCATTGGCCATGCCCGTGCCACTGCCCACCACTGCATTGGTGTCGCCTGTGCCATCGGCACCAGCACCAGAGCCAGAGCACTTAGCAGAATGAAGATCCTCATCACAGGATTGTTGTGGTATCTCTTGTTGCTGGTCAGTTGATGTCGAGACTCTTCTTGTCAAGCGTTCAGGGACCCACAACGGTTCCGTACGATCCTGGGGAAAAACACATACAGATCCTCGTGCCCATGTCAGCACGGGGTCAGGGCCGTTCCATTGGCCCGTAAGAACATCCTTCCACTTAACATAGCCAATCACAGAGGGCTGAGGGGACACATGTCTATCGGCCGCAGAGCGACCATGAATATCCAAATTCAAAAAATTAATGGTAAAGAGAGCTAAGGACAGGCGTTCTTTAGGAGTGTGTTCAGCTCCTATTCCCCGTTTTTGTTTTTGTAAAGTTTCCTTTAAGGTGCGATGAGCACGCTCAACAATGCCTTGTCCTTGAGGATTATAAGGCAAACCATGAGTAAGTTGCACTCCCATAGTAGAACAAAAAGCTGTAAATTGTCTGCCAGTATAAGCAGGTCCATTATCAGTCTTAAGGGATGCAGGTGCACCCCATGCTGCCCATGCCTCTAAACAGTGAGTAATGACATTACGTGCCTTTTCTCCCGATAAAGCAGAAGCATGGATAATTCCAGAGCACGTATCAACGGAAACATGCACATACTTAAGGTTACCAAAGTCAGGTATATGTGTCACATCCATTTGCCAAACAACCAATGGCTTTAATCCCCGTGGGTTTACTCCATAATTAGGGGGATGAAGAAATGTGACACAATGGGGACATTGCAATATTATCTGCCGAGCATCCGCTCTTGAAATGGAAAAACGCCTGCGCAGCGTTAATGCATTAACATGGAAGTTTTGGTGAAACAACTTAGCCCTCTCTAAGGAGGAAGCCAAGCATATCAATTGACTTCTAGTGGCTAAGTCCGCACAGGCATTACCTTGGGATAACGGACCAGGAAGAGAGGTGTGAGCCCTGATGTGCATTGGATAAAAAGAAGCAGTGCGGTTACAGATAAGCTGTTGAAGCTGAGTAAAGTAAACAGACACATTGTGGGCATCACTAATAGTTCCCACGGCCTCCAGGACTTTTAGTGCTTGTACCACATAACTGGAGTCCGAAATAAGATTAAAAGGAAAAGAACACTGTTTAAAAACTTCAATAACAATTTGTAGTTCTACCCATTGTGGATTTCCAGGAGCAAATTGATGCTGGATAGGGGGAGAGTCATTAATTACGTAGGCTCCCATTCCAGACTTGGAACCATCAGTAAAAATGTTAACAGCCCCCGGAATTGGACTGGATGAAGTTACCTTAGGGAAAATGATGGGATGTTCTTTAACAAAATGGAGTAATGGATGAGAAGGGTAGTGATTATCAATACTCCCTTGAAACGAGCAACACAGAATAGCCCAGTTGTCTAGAGTAGCACATAAAACATTAAGTTGAGCTTTAGTGTAGGGTATGATAAGAGAAGAAGGTGATTGGCCGAAAAATTGAATGCTTTGTTGAATCCCTTTAAGTGCCAATGCTGCAACAGCATCAGGATAATATTCTAAGGATTTTCCTGGGGATACATGTGGGTGGATCCATAGTAAAGGCCCATCTTGCCACAGTACTCCAGTAGGCTGCCGCATAGTGGCAAGCACACATAACTGGAAAGGTTTATCACTCTGGAGCCTGCATAGAGTGGCATGCTGTATAGCTTGTTCTACTTTTATAAGGGCCGCTCTAGCCTCAGTAGTGAGGCTACGAGGGGAAGCAAGATCTGGATCACCCTTAAGAGTAGCATACAAAGGCTGGAGCACAATATTAGGAATATGTAAATATCCTCTTATCCAATTAATATCTCCCAGCAATTTTTGAAAATCATTTAAAGTTCGGAGATCTTGAGTCCTGATGGTAATTTTTTGTGGTTTTAATTTGTCATACCCAATTGTCGCTCCCAAGAACCTGATAGAATCCCCCGTTTGAACCTTTTCAGGTGCGATGTGCAGTCCATGTTGAGCCAACAGCATCACGAGTTCTTTATAAGCCTCATAAACTGTCTGTTCTAATTTTGCGGCCAATAACACATCATCCATATAGTGAATGATCTTGGTGGAGGAATACTTATGTCTGAGAGGTGCGAGTGCCTTTCCACATACATCTGGCACATCGTGGGACTGTTAGCCATCCCCTGTGGCAACACCACCCACTCAAACCTTTGATCTGGTTCCTCATGATTACACGAGGGAAGGGTGAAAGCAAAACGTTGGGAATCTTTAGGATGCAAAGGAATGGAAAAGAAACAGTCTTTAATGTCAATAACAATTATATGCCAGCCTTGAGGAACAGAGGAGAGCAGAGGCAGCCCTCTTTGAATGGGCCCCATAAGCTGCATCTGAGCATTAACTGCTCGTAGATCATGCAGTAGGCGCTACTTCCCTGATTTTTTCTTAATGACAAATATGGGAGTATTCCATGGAGAAGTAGAAGGTTGGATGTGACCCAAATCAAGTTGTTCTTTGACTAGATCATGGGCTGCTGCCAGTTTAACCGAGGGAAGAGGCCACTGAGGCACCCAAACAGGCTCCTCGGTGAGCCATGTTATGGGTATTTGAGCCCCAGTGGCCCCTAGGAAAAACCCAGACCAAACCTGTTAAGCTTTTGATGACCTTGCACAGGATGCTTACGTCCCTGTAGGTGCCTTCCTAGTCCTAGACCTGGCTTATACCCCATATCTTGCATGATATGTTGAGACACTGGGGAATAGTCATTACTAAGAGTGAACCCCATGTCTTTCATCAGATCACGGCCCCATAAAGAAATAGGTAAATCAAGTACATAAGGCTGAAAGGTACCATCATGTCCTTCCGAGTCCTTCCAAGATAGATGTCTACAGCTGATTTGAGGGGCTTGGGCATATCCAAGTCCTCTTAAGGATTGATCAGAAGCCTGCACTGGCCATCCCCTAGACCAGTCCTTAAGGGCTATGATACTACGATCTGCTCCTGTGTCCAGCAGTCCCACAATAGATTTACCCTCTATGCTTAATTCCAAAGTGGGGCGATTGCTCATATCCAGTGACAAATAGGCACAATTTCCTCCGGTGGTACCAATCTGATTTCCTGTCCGTGACCTTGAGTCAGCAGGGAAGTGATTATGCAAACTAGGCAAAATTAGCAATTGAGCAATCCGATCCCCTGGGGAGATAGACACAATGCCCCTTGGAGCTTCTACCATAACCTTTACTGCCCCTACAGTATCAGGGTTTACAACTCCGGGGAAAACATGAAGACCTTGTAGGATAGAGGATGCACGTCCAATTAACAAACCTACAGTGCCAGGGGGTAAAGGCCCTTTGAACTCAGTTTCCACCAATTGGACTCCCATCTTAGGTGTTAATACGAGTCTGGAGGTGGAACAGAGGTCCAATCCTGCGGCACCTGTAGTGGCTCTCCGCATCTCGTGGGATGGCGCAGAGAAGGCCATGTCTCGGGTTCGGGTGTGACATTCTCCATTGCCCCATATATTCGTGGGCCCTGGGGTCGGGGGCCCCTTTGGCCGTTTTTTGGCCCAGCTGAAATAGGCTGTCCATGGATGTCCCTCACTGATCTACACTCCCTTGCCCAATGCTTCCCCTTTTTGCATTTTGGACACAGCCCCGGTTGACGAGGGCCATTAGAAGGGCCACCGCGAGGAGGTCCAGCAAAATTGCCTTTTTTGGGACAGTCACGTTTGAAATGGCCGGATTGACCACAATGGAAGCATGTTCCGGCACCAGGACCGCCCCCTTTTGCAATCCGAAGGACAGCAGCTGCAAGACCTGCATTAGTTAAAGGTCCTCCAAGCTCTCTACACACTTTCATCCAAGCTTCTATGCCCTTGTTTTTATAAGGAGCGATTGCTGCTTTACATTCTTTGGTGCATTGCTCAAAAACAAGTTGTTTAATCAAGGGCATTGCTCTATCAGGGTCACCAAAGATTTTTCCTGCGGCATCCACCATCCTAGCAACAAAGTCTGAGAAAGGTTCTGTGGAGCCTTGCATGATTTTTGTTAAATTTCCAGACACTTCTCCTCTATTTGGGAGTGATTTCCATGCACGAATACAAATGTTATTGATCTGTTCATATACCTCAGGGGGGTATCCTGTCTGTTGATTAGCAAATCTGCCTTGTCCCAAAAGCATTTCCTTGTCCCAATGGGGGTGTCCCGCTGCATAGTTTTGGGCAGCCTGCTCTACAGCACCCTCTAGCACAAAGGCTCTCCAGTCCAAATATTTGCCTGGAGAAACACAAGCCCGAACAAGGCTAGCCCAATCAGAGGGAGTCATACAGTATCTAGACAGACTCTCCACCTGAGTTAATGTGAAGGCGGCATCCACCCCATAAGTACGCACAGACTCTGCCAGGGTCTTCACAATTTTGAAATCTAAGGGCTCATGGAATCTTCCCCTATTGTCATCCTGGAAAACTGGATAAGCAAGACCCATCTCAGCATTAACAGCCCTCCATGTTTGGGCATGGAAAGCTCTCCTCGAAACACCCTCACCGTACGGCGGCGGGTCTGGAGGATCATTTTTCTTGAGCTCCTGTTTATTTTTATTCCCTTCTCCCATAGTTAAATTCCCTAGCTGCCGAGACAGTCTGCCGAGCTCCTCCTGTTCTTCCTCCTCCTCTTCTGACCCACTTTTGCATGGGAGTGTGCGCAGTGTACTGAGATCTGGATACAAGTGTTTCCTCCCCCGTTTCTCGCTCTGCACATTCCCCTCCTCCTGAAATATTTCACTCCGTGCCAGAGACAATCGCTTCCTCCCCTGTTTCTCGCTTCGCACACTGCCATCCTCCTGAAATACGTCACTGCCTGCCGGAGATAATTGTTTCTTCCCCTGTTTCTCGCTCCGCACACTCCCACCCTCCTGAAATACCTCACTGCCTGCCATTTCTGATTTTTCTTCATGTAATTGCTCTAAAATTTCTTGTCCTTTAGTAAGTGCTTCCTGACATCTGCTATCTGTGAGGCAACTACAAATCATCCTCCAAAGGGGTATCACCCCACCCTCTAATATGCCCTGCTCAGAAGCAAAGTCAAGGTCTCTGCCTAACTTATCCCAGCTAGGCAGAGTAAAGCTGCCCCAGAACGGAAACCACGATGCAGCAATATCTGTCTTCTGTAAAAATCTCTGTAAAGTACTACGTTTCACTTTTAGGCTCTTGGAATGTAACAGGTTATCTAGGGCCAGGAGAAGCGGACTTGAAGATACGGCACCCATGACACAACAAAAGACACACAACAAACAAGAGTGAAAGTAAGAGCAAAAGTACACAGTGCAGCTGCAATAAGATTTAATGCTCTCTCTGGCTTTACAGAGGAGCTGCCGCCTTGACAGCGGGTCCTAAATTACCTAGGACTAATCTCTGCTTTAACCGCAGGTCCCGCCTTACCTGGGACTAACCGGTGCACCACCCTTGACTGCTGAAAGTTCTGGTTCCCGGGTCTCTCGGCACCACTTGTCGCGACCCCTTGCCCGCAAGGAAGACGCAACTCAGGAATCTTCTTTCAGCAGTTTATTCAGGCCTTGATTTAAGTATCTTTTAGTGACTCCCTTTCTTTCTTCTTCCTCCTTTCTCCTTCTCCCGAGGGCCCAAGCACAGCCTAATAAAGCCTCCCACATACCAATCTTAAACCGCCGCGTGGGTCTTTCTTATAGGGTGGCAAGAGATAGCGTGCCAACTCTCCACAAAGGAATTTGATTTATCACAGGCCACAGTGGAAGCCGGCGCCATCTTCTAATGGCGGCCACAATTTACAACAATGGCTTACTACAATATACTATCCAGATTTTTCAAAATATGAAATATATCTGTCTTATTATACATTTCCTAAATTCATTCATATTCCTGTATGTGGATTTATAATTATCTTTTCACAAGATTATTCTCAGAAATATTCATCCACCTGAAATACATATTTGTTTCCTACTACTGAAAACTAACTTCAGTGAATGGTGTATACAAATCCTAATATTTCTTCAGTAACTGACCAAGTTTAACATCAATGCAAGTAGACTCATATGGAACATGATGTGTATTTTGATGTTAATTTTTTTCAACACTGGTGCATTACAATTTCTTTAGTTTATGCACATCATTGGATATAGATTTCATCCACAAGTTTGCAAATTTATAGGCATTTGTTTCACTTTCAATCACTTTCTACTTCAGAACACATATATTTCTTCATGTTTCTTGACTGGTCTTTTCATGAGACTTCTTTCCAAACACATTATTTTTGATATCCATAAGTACTTTTGAAGCAAATCTCACACACCCTACATGGTGAACCATAACCCTAATATTATGATTAGATGTATAACTGATTAGAATGAATGATTGTATATCAATATATGATTTCTTATATATTTTCAGATATCAATTCAATCCATTATTTAATGTGGAACCAGTTATATTATTTATACACAATATTGTCTATTCATGCATTATCTCTATATTCATAGACACAGGGTACACCTCTTTATACCCCCAATACTAATTTACATGTCTTCAAAATATTCCTCCTTGAAATGGTGGAAGAAATACTCATGTCACCTGACCTATGTATACATTTTATCACAGTAATATTCTGGACACAAAAAGCAAAGGTCACACTTATGATTGTACCAATGTAAAGGTTGGTCGAGCGTTGGAGTAAGAGACCACCAAGAGACTGTCACATGCAACAGCAAAGTGTTTATTGGGGGTCCAGCATGCTGTGGCTCAGAGCTCACTTGAATTTAGCAGAGAGCCCTGAGAACAGCTTAAGCAGAGCTTATATACTTTCCTTAGAGAGGGCAGGGAGTGAAATTTATTGATGGGTCATGGCAAGTGGGCGGTTTGTTTGCAAATGTGTGAGGGAGTACATTCTGCAGTTTGGCAATTGGGGACAGTACATTTGGGGAACAAGATAAGCAAACAGTTCTCAAGATTTCAACAGTGTTTTGTTAAGCATACAGAAAACAGAAATTGACAAGTACCTATTTTATTATCCTTTCATTCCCCACTTCTTGTTCTGGTTACATTTAATCATAAAAGTGATCATTGGGGGGTGTCACAATTCATGTCTGCTAGTCGGAAACATTGTTGTCTGATTACCATAAGTTTAACTTGTCCAATTTGAGCTTGGAGAAAAGAAACTACACGGTTGAGCATACAGGGCCCTACAGTTAGCAATAATATGAAGATTATTAAAGGACCGGCCAAGGCTGATAAAAGTGTAGTTACCCACGGGGACTGTGTGTACCAAGACTCAAACCACCCTTTTTGGGCCTCTGTCTCTCGTTGACACTCTTCAAGGCGGTTTTTTAAAATTTACTCATAGATTCTTTTACAATTCCAGTATCGTGAGCATAAAAACAATATTCTTCCCTCAATGCAGCACAAAGGCCCCTTCTCTCATGAAGAGAAGGTCCAAATGTCGCCTGTTCTGTAAAACTACTTCAGAGAGCGAGGTTAAAGATTCCTGTAAAGCTGTGATGGAGGTTTTTAATATCTTTAAGTTTTGGTCTATTGGTACTTGTCATTGGGTTATTTGTTGTGTCCCATGGACTAGGGCAGTGGTTCCTGTGCCCACCCCTGCAGCAACTCCTATTCCGAATAGGATGGCTAAAGTGAGGAATACAGCTTCCCAGCGGAACCAAGTTTTTTGCCCCCCTATTTGATTTTTAAATGAACCTGTTTAATGATAGAGCACTCTGGGAATCATCTGCACCATTACATAATTAATCACATCTGTTGACCATTTTATGAACCCATTAACAATGTTTAAGTATATAGAATTACACTTTTGTAGGGACAGACAAGGCAAGGCACCTAAGATAGCACCGAAGCTAGGGAAACAATCCTATTTGGTTGCAAACGGATTTAGAGGGCATTGCTTCTGTTGTAATCAATTAATCCGCTGAACCCCAAGTTTAGGTAGTTTCAGAATTTTGTACCCAACATGTAGGTAAAGTGGCTCAGAAGTTCACAGTCTGCAGAAGTTCACAAAAAGATGTTTTTGTTTCTGTTTTATTTCCTCTGTTCTATGCAAGTTTAGTTTTTAAGGACACTTGGGAGGGGGAGAGATTTTGTCTTCTCTTTTTTTTTCTCCCTGCCAGCTATTACCATGGAGCCCAGTTGGTAACTTCTTTATCTTAGAAATGTAGCCATCTCTGTGAAGCCCCAGCTCAAGGCCAGAGGCCTTGTTCACATATTTTGTGAAAAACTAGTAAAGGGGTGTCTAGCATAGCAGAGCTGATTTTTCCAGCCCATGGTACGTAGAACAGGGCAACAAGAAAAGAGGAAGTTTATCTACATTGAACTCCTTCATTGGGACTCTTTTGCTAAAAGTCCTAAATTCAGCCATTGTGAAGACTTCTGGAGAAGGTCAGTTAAGAATTTTCTGTGGTCCTGGTACAGAGGGGGAAGACGTGAAAGGCGGGTGGTGAGAGCAGCTCCGTGGATCTGAGAATGAGGAAGAAGAGATGTAAAAGAATAATGGGAAAGGGCTTTGGGATTTTCCTAGCATCAAAAAGTTGAGCAGTAGAACAGATAGACCAGAGGGGAAGATGGGAGTGAGTATCTCAAAAAGCCTGTGAGGGACTTCAAATTCTTAGTAACCTGTTTTCAGTGTTGACAAAGCAACTTTAAAGGCCATTTTCATTACATCTTGGATAGGGGTCTGAGTGCTCTCCTCTGCCTGTTTGAGCTTTGGGTTAGCTGGTAAAAGGACCTGTTGGGACCCGGTGCGGACACTGACAGGAGAAGAGAGGAGTGAGTGGGAAGAGGGGTATCTCAGTACCTGCTACCTCAGCAAGGGGGCAATTGTCTGAGAACCAGCGGTGGTTTGGGTGTTTGATCTAGTAATTGGAGAGGAGAAATCAGGTTGCTGAGGTGGGATTGACAGCAGAGCATCTGGAGTAGATGGCAGAGGGTGAGGATCTATTGGAGATGTATAGTTCACGATTTGAGTGAAGGAGGAAAAAGGCCTCCACATAGGGGAATTTCCTTCCACGCTATTGAGCACTTGCCGCAGTTAAAAAGGTCACACAGAATTTGAGGTTATAGAGACCCCCCTGGGGGCCATCGGTTTTGGTTGTTAATTGGTAATATGGCCAATGCTGTGTACTGAATTTGATGAAAAGTTTGGGTTCCTCTAGGCAGCCCCTATATGCTCACATCCCTATGACTCACAGAAGAAGTCGGCTTTTTCCTCACACAGCCTTGGCTTTTGTGGCTTTGATAACTGCCGGGTAAACATAGTAATCTAGGCTAGCCAACCTGCATCTGGCTCGCGTTTTCCTTCACCCACAATAGCAAAACTCACACACTCTTCCTGATAAACCATAACCCTAATATTACCATTAGATGTTTAACTCGTTGGAATGAATGTATGTATATCAATATAAGATTTCCTGTATATTTTCAGATATCAATTAAATCCATTATTTAAAATTGGAACTAGTTATATTATTTATTCACATTATGATTTATTAATGCATTATCTCTGTATTCATAGATACAGGGTAAACTTATTTGTATCCCGAATACTAATTTATAAGTCTTCAAAATATTGCTCTGAGAACTGGTGGAAGAAATACTCATGTCACCTTATCTACAAATATATTTTATCACAGTAATATTCTGGACACAAAAACCAAAGGTCACACTTATGCTTCTACCAAAATCTAAATGGAAAGTGAGCAGGGATTACTAAAAACATCCACGTTCAGTTTGCCTAATGCTCTCTAATGTCAATCCTATTGGTAATTACATATTTGTTTCTTGCTAAGATTATATATTCTCTCAAGCATGTTGAAATTGTCTAATCCAATCACTCACTTTATACTTTGCCTGATTTCCTAATGTCTCTATTGATATCTGCTTTCCTACATATTTTCACCAGTTCATCATTGTGACTGACTCTTCACATGTGCTGACATTTACAGTCATTCTCTACAAGAAACCCTATTTCTAAAGAACTTTTGGTCCAAATCCTATACTCACTCTTCTTTCAAAATATACCGATTACCTTCCTAATCCTGCCGACTCTTCCTCTTTCACTACATTCAATCATCCAAGGTAAATGGTCCTATACCATTGTATGTCGATTTATCTGAGACAACTGTGCAGAAAGTAATTCAAAGCAAAGTATCCCCATCAAAGGCCCAATGCCCTTCTGGGCTTCAAATCGTACCTAGATTTCTGTTTTCATACGTATATTTCTCCTCTATATTCTTATAAATATCGCAGGTTCCCTATACCATTATTAATCCAGCAGAATGATTCCTAATCCAAATTGAACATGTTATTAATACTAACCATACACTGTTTCCTCAATCTAACTTTACAAAAGAGCAGGGACAGAGTTGGTCTTAAAATACAGGAATGTAGGGGATCTTCCACCTGCTGAGAACCTCATAGGTCCATGCAGAAATGATCCCTGGAGAAGATGTATTCAACTATGAAGGATCTGAGAGGGCAAAAGTCATCATCCATGGCAAACAACTTGATGTGGATTGTCTGAATGAGGCACTCTCTTCTCAATGTAGAGAAGGTGGATCAATCCAGGCCTGTGTTGAGAGCTCTTACAGGGTGCCTATGGTTGATATACCATTCTAACTTGTAAAAGTGTCACAGGAAATAGGGGCAGCCTCCATCGCATGGGACTCTTGGAAGCAACCTTTAGGACATATGGTTACCAAAGCAGTGATCTCATTCAGTTCCTGAAAGAAGTGACCTCACCTCATTTTCTTGTTGATTTAACTCTCTGAACATGGGATCCAGGAAGCCAGGCATCCAGAGCCAGTCCCAGTCCCAGTTTCAGTGTGCTCACTTGATTGGAATTAACAAGGATAGGGTCAGTCATTCTTGGTACCTTCTAATGTGAGGATCGGCAAATGCCATGAAAGCTCTGAAGAGGGGCCTGTCCTGAAAAAGATGGTAGTGGCTCAGCACTAGCTACTGACAACTTCGGAGACTTGCCCAAAAAACCAGATCTGAGACAGGACAGGACATTTCAGGGAAAGTCTGTCAGTCAGAGGACACTCCAGTTAGTCACAGACCTACTTGCTGGGAGGAGGTGCCTTTGTGGGTGTGGGTGTGTGTTTGTGGTTATGTCTCATGGTCTGATAATAGGTAGGAAAGGCGGTTTGTTTGGTTTGGACTAGACTGCTTCTAGAATGTCATTTGACAAGGGGAGTGTTTCTATATCTGTGTATCACACTGTGTCTGTGGATGCAGACATTAAAAAAGAGAATGCATCAATGATTGTTTCCTGTCTAGTAGACAGCTTTCCAGCGTTCATCCTGCCCAATTTATGAATAGAGTGTGGCTAGCCTTATTGATGTGCATCACCTGCTACCTTCCTAAGTTCCTGTTTTCTTCCTGAATTCTGGCCACTCTGCTTTAGGCCTTTTGCTTACCTAATGTTCTGTTGCCCTGAATGTCAGGAAGGTCTTTGCCTCAGGCCACCCTTTTTTGAATCCTGAAGAAAACAGTTTTCAAATGGAAATGAATAGGCATCACCTGTGTTTCTTTGATTAAATGCTTTGGAAAAGGATGTGTCTCAATCAGCCTCTTCACTCTGTGTAAGGCTGTGGCTTAGATTCTCAGCACCTAATTTATCTAAAGAAAGATCCCATATGTGCATCCAAAACCACAATGGCAAAAAGATCAGTGATTGTGGATGAAGTCTCTTGCCTTCCTCTGTTAGGTTCCTGACCTCTATCAAGTGAGAATAGGGATCCTTTGGGTCAAATGAGTTCTTCAAAGCCATGCAGAAGTTCTTGGGTTTTCTCATTACTCCAAATCGCATAAAGAATTTATACCTGACAGTCAGTAGGCCTCAAATTGGACAAGCAGAGCAGTATTAATGGCAGGCCTATTTGATCACTCCTGGTTCACCGGAAGTGTGTCCAGGCCACTCTGACTTTAGGCAAATGAGTGGCAAGGGAGCATATTTTTGACACTGTCTTGAGCTGTGTCCCTCATGGAAACCACCAACCGGAGTTTATGATGAGTGCCTATATGGAAGAAGATGAGGGCCATGTGGGAGTGTTTTGGTTTTAATTTTGGTTATTTGTGTGACAGTTGGAAGAGATGACTGGGTCCACATTGGCTTGAACTCTGGTGTGATTCCCCTTAGATAGTGAGTTCAGGAAATGACATCAGAGAAATATTGCCATGAACTGTTTCGAGATTTTAGGAGGCCACAGATAAGAGTTGCCCTTGGAAACTGATCTAGGGCCAGGTTTGCTTTCCACAGAGCACTAGGAGTTTCAGCTAGGATATCACATGATTTTATTCTGAAAAACTTGACAGCCAGAGTTGAGAGGCAAAACACACATGGACCTCACATTGTAAACCTCAATGGGCATGGCTTCATGTGACATTTTGGCCACTCTTTGGGAAGTCTTTCCTGTGATAATTCTCCACAGCTTTCTATGAAATGAGCTTCCTCACCATTTAATGTTTCCTGATAAATACCATGAAATTTTTGAAATTCCCATGAACAGGTGGCACTGGAGAATCTTTGGATGTCCTGTTTCTGATCATGAGTGTACCACACAGTGCCTTGATTGACTGGGTTCCATGAAAATTGTGTAGAACAGAGATGCCAGTAACTTGGTGCCTTCTGAGTAGTGGGCCTAGAGGAGTGGTGGGCAGGAGTGTGATAAAACATCTGTGGTGGGGCCATGTGGATCTGCCATTGTCTTCAAAATGGCTTGTGACTGACATGGTGCAGCCAACAGACCCTTATAAGTAAAGGCATTTTGTTATATGGAGAGGTTTCAGGGCAATGTTCAGAATCAGGTTGCTATAGTCAAGGGGGCAAGCTATATAGGATAGAAGCCTAGTTGGTGCATTCTCTTGCTGACCCTGTTTCACCACACGTGACAGAACTCCCTCCAGCCCTGTGTCCCAGTTGAATTCCTTGTATTTCGTGAAGCAAATACCAAACACCCAGTGCAGCTGCAAGAAACACCAGGAAAAATGGAGGATGACCAAATGACTTCACGGTCCACAGGGGGGGAGAAACTTAGTCCCCAATGGCCACAGTTGACCTAAAAAGATAGAATTCAGCACTGCTGCCTCATGGTCATTGGAAAATAAGAAACCACTTCCTCCAGGTCACATAGATGCAGACCCAGCTTTGATGGTCTTACTACAAAGGAAGCTAAAGCTCCTGACAACAACATATATTTCATGTGTCCAAACTCAGAGGCTGTTTCTCAATAAGTCTTTATTCCACCAGAGCTCCATGTTTGTGGCGTGTTTACCCTGTCCCTTACTTTTGGAATCTCCTCTACCACCTCCAAGTTTGTAAACTCCTGAGCATGTTCCATTCCAGATATATAATCACGGATTTTCAAACTCTTCTCTTCTAATTGTGTCATACTTTGGGTAATGGTTATGTCAAGGCTTTGTTCTGGATGAGTGTGGGAGGATTTTTTGTAGCACATATTTGCCTACTCATTGAATTCTTTTTCTAATTTTCCTTTGGAAGTACTTTATCCCTGACACTACCCCAAACCCTACTAGACTCTGACTACTAATCCTAATATGATGGAGAAAAATAACCCAAACAGATTGGAAATGCAAGCAGTTCAGAAGAGGCATGGTGTACAGTTGGAATTGCCTTTTGCATGATAAAGTGTAGCTGTTGTAAACCTTGTCAATTTTTTGTTGAAATAGTTCTCCATGTGTTTTTAATTTAACAAATAAAAAAAATCCTGTCTCCCTTTCTCTGTAGCCTATTCAGCACATGTAATTTCATATGCACATATAGATTCCTACCTGGTATCACATGTACATTCTTTTGAGATGGCTGATTTGGCAGATACAAATTGTTAGCAGAGATCACTCCTACTAAACGCTGTTGGAACTGAAAATTCAAACTATTCGTGAATTTCCTAGTTGAACAACATTATACATAAATCATGTTGAGTAAAATAAATATATTTGGACCTGTGGATGATATATATTTCACAACAAATTTCGATTGTCATATATATTGCTACTTTTTAATGTCTGTGTGTTATATGTATATCCAAATATATGTGGATGATATATATTTCACAACAAATTTTGATTGTCATATGTATTGCTACTTTTTAATGTCTCTGTGTTATATGTATATATATATACATATATACACACACACACACACACACTCCAGATTTTTCAAAATATAAAATATATGTGTCTTACTGTACACTCTATCAATTCATTGATGCTCATGTATGTGGATTTATAATCAATATTTCACAAGATTATTCTCAAAAATATTCATCAACCCGAAATACATATTGTTTCCTAGTACTGACAACTAACTTCAGTGAATGGTGAATACAAATCCTAATATTTCTACAGTAACTCATCCTGTTTAACATCAATGCAAGTATATTCCTATGGGATATGATGTGACTTTTGACATTCATTTTTATTTAACACTGGTACTTTACAATTTCTTCAGTTAATGCACGTCATAGGATATATATTTCATCCACAAGTTCGCAAATTATAGGCATTTGTTTCACTTTCAATCACTTCCTGTTTTAGAACACATGTATTCCTCCAGGTTTCTTGACGGGTCTTTCAGTGAGACTTCCTTCCAAACACTTTATTTTCGATTTCCATAATCACTTTTGAAGCAAAACTCACACACCCTTCATGATAATCCATAACCCTAATGTTAACATTAGATGTACAACTGGTTGAAATGAATGAATGTATATCAATATAAGATTTCGTATATATTTTCAGATATTAATTCAATCCATTATTTAAAGTGGAATCAGTTATATTATTTATTCACAGTATCATCTATTCATGCATTATCTCTATATTTATAGACACAGGATACACCTCATTGAACTCCAGTACTAATTAATACATCTTCAACATATTGCTCCCAGAAATGGTGGAAGAAATACCCATGTCACCTGATCTACATATACATTTTATCACAGTAATATTCAGGACACAAAAAACACAAACGTCACACTTATGATTGTACCAAACCTAAACGGAAATTGAACATGGATTACTAAAAACATCCATGTCCAGGTTGCCTAATGTGCTCAAATGAAAATCCTATTGGTGACTACATATTTGTTTCTTCCAAAGATTATATAATCAAACTCAACCCTTTTGAAAAAGTCTAATCCTGTCACTCACTTTATACTTTGCCTGATTTTGTAATGTCTCAATTGATATCTTCTTTCCTAGATATTTTCCCCAGTTCA
This sequence comes from Callospermophilus lateralis, assembly GCF_048772815.1. NCBI lineage: Eukaryota > Metazoa > Chordata > Mammalia > Rodentia > Sciuridae > Callospermophilus > Callospermophilus lateralis. The sequence continues at coordinate 45,355 of NW_027514499.1, read as the reverse complement.
TCATTGTGACTGAATCTTCACATGTGGTGACACTTACATTCACCCTCTAACCGAAACCCTATTGCTAAAGAACATTTGTTCCAAATCTATTATTCCCTCCTTCCTAAACCTACCGAATATCTTCCTAATCCTAACTTCTATCACTTTTTGACTGGATGTTCTCTTCTACATTCCATCATCCCAGGTACAAGATACTATGCCATTGTATATCGATTTATCTGAGACATCTGTGCAGAAAGTAATTCAAAGCTAAGTATACCAATCAAGGGCCCAATGACCTTCTGGGCTTCAAATCTTACTTAGATTTCTGTTTTCATAATTATATTTCACCTATATATTGTTGTAAATATTGCAGGATCCCAATACCTTTATTCATCCTGTAGAATGATTCCTAACTGAAATTGAATCTGTTATTAACCCTAAGCATACACTGTTCCCTCAATCTTACATTACAGAAGAGCAGGGACAGAGTTGGTCTTAAAATACAGGAATGTAGGGGATCTTTAACCTGCTAATAACCACAAAGGTCCTTGCAGAAATGATCCCTGGAGAAGATATAGGCAGCTATGAAGGACCTGAGAGAGCAAAAGTCATCTACCATGGAAAGCAACCTGGTCAGGATGAAGGGTTGTGTCTGAATCATCCTCTCTGATCTTAATGTAGAGAAGATAGACCAAAGCAGGCAATTATGGAGAGCTGTTCCTGGGTGCCTATGTTTGATTTATCATTCTAACTTGTGAAAGTGTCACAGAGAGTAGGGGAAGCCTCCATCTCATGGGACCCTTGGAAGCAACTGTTAGGACAAACTGGTTGCCAAGGCAGTGACCTCATTCAGTTCAGGAAGGAAGTGACCTCACCTCACTTCCTTGGTAATGGAATTCTCTGAACTTGGGATTCGGGAAGCCAGGCACCCAAAAGCAGTCCCAATCCAAGTCCCATTGGTCTCACTTGTTTGGATTTACCGAGGACAGGGTCAGTCTTTTTTGGTACCTACTGATGTGAGGATGGCCAAATGCGAGGAAAGCTCTGAAGAGGGTCCTTTTCTGAGAAAGCAGTTAGTGGCTCAGCGCTCGCTTCTGACAATTTCAGAGAGGTGGCCAAAGAGACCAGATCTGAGATAGGACAGGCCATTTCTGGTGAACATAGCATGGTCCACCACTCAGAGTAAACTCCGGATAGTCACAGACCTACTTGGGGGAAGGAGGTGTCTTTGTGGGTGTGGGTGTGGGTTTGTGGTTTTGTCTCATATTCTGAGAATAGGTAGGAAAGGCGGTTTACTTGGTTTGGAGTGAACAGCTTTTACTAAGTCATTTGACAAGGCGAGTGTTTCTATGTCTGTGTAACCCACTGTGTCCGTGGTTGTAGATATTAGAAAAGAGGATGCATCATTGGATGTGTCCTGTCTAGTAGAAAGCTTCCCAGCATTCATCCTGCCCAATTTATGAATGTACTGCAGCTTGCCTTATCGATGGGCAACACCTGCTATCTTCCTAAGTTCCTGTTTTCTTTCTGAATTCTGGCCACTCTGTAGAATAGGCTCATGGTTTTGTGTCCAAGGTATGTACCACCTCCAATCTCTGTGACATGGCCATGTACTGAATAGCTGAAAGGAATGGCGACCATGTCAGAAAACTCAGATATCAGTGTGACCATGAAAGTCTCAGTGGAGAAACCCTGCTTTGGGCCTTTAGATTACCTATTGTTCAGCTGCCCTGAAAGTTGAGAGAAACAAAAACCATGAGTACTGAATAAATGTTGCAGCAGTTGGAACATGTCGCTGTATTGAGGTTCCCTCACCAGACTTTAGTTTCCCCAGTTATCTGGACTGTCAACGTAACCTTTTAATTTTAGTGTTACAGTTGTCCTTCCCCATTAGATACAGTGTAATAATTTCATGTCATCTGATCTTGCAAAATCCTTTTACTAGTATGACCTTTGTGTCTAATAGAGAAATCTTCACTTCTGTTACTCAGGGCTGGATAATCGTACTAGCAGACACGAACACTACCTGTTTAGGTTAGGAATATAAGTAGGTCTTAACCTAAAAAATCTGCCTCTGGCAGCTCCTCTTGATAGTCTCTTTTTATAGTTATCAGGCATTCCTGTCTGAGAATCCTTCTTTTAGTTTCCAGTCTTACTTATTTTGGGAGGCTAACATAAATTGTATACCTTAAAATTTTATTATTATTATTATTATGATGATGATGATTATTATTATTATTATTAATTAAAATGCCCAGGAATGGCTGTATTTTCGTTTTAACTGTCTTTGCTAACTGTTTAAGATGAAACAGTCAAACTGACTTCTGTTTCTATCTATTTTTCACAGTCAGCTGAGCTTTTATGGGAGTCAATTCTGGGGAAACTTGAGAGCAGCTTCTCAGTTCTGATAGTGCCATTTTCGCTAGGTGGGTCCAGGTCTTGCTTGACCATGTGGTTTCCCTCAGAAGCATAAGAATGTCTCCCTTCTCTGATAACTCTCCTCTTCATGGCAAATGCACTCATTGGCTTTATGTTCTCCAGTGGTCTCATTATTTTTCCTGATCTGGAGGTTATTTGGCCCAGAGTTGCAAAGCTCTTTAGAGAAGTCCCCTGTTCCCTGGATTCAGACTGACTCAGAGGGCAAGAGCCAAATATTGGTTTTCTTGGCCCTTTTCATTTAACTTTAATTAAATCCTAATCTGAAACATCCAGCAAATAAATTTTAACAGCCTTATATTACAAGTACTGGGATTTAATGTCTATAACTTTATAATTATTTATCTTTTAATTAATTGGGATCTGTATTATTCTGTCTTATAGGTGATGACTTATTATCTTAAATTAACCCATGTTGTGTTCTTAAAGCAACACTTCTGTAAAACACTAACAGGGAATCTTTAGATCACTTATAAGAAAATTACAAAATAAAAATTTTTAACAAGAGTAAAAATACTTAGTTCGTGTAACAGCTACCCTAAATTTTTTGGCTGAGTTATACACTATATCCCCTGTTTAAATCCTAGTAATCTTGACACAAATCAAAAAAAAAGAAACTTTTGAACATAACTTTAAATGAAATAAAATCTGACCTACTGCTTTCGTAGTCATTCTCACATGTTGTAAGATGGGACACACAGCCTTATTTCAGTTAAGGCAGGGCTCTATATGAATCTTTAGTGTTTTAGATCTAAAGGTAATCTTTGTTTTTTAAATATCATTTTACAAAATTTACATAAATTGTGTCAGGTCACATGAACATTTGCTAACACCGTATGATATCAGATTTAAAACATGAATTAAAGAAAGGCTGAAAGTTTTTAACCTTTACATAGATTAGGCTCTCAATAACTTAAAAATACATTTAAATGGTTCCCCAATGTAAAAAGTAACATAAAACTTTACATATCTTATTGATAACAGGTAAATAAATCCCCAATATATTTTTTTACCATATAAATTTAGAACAACAGATTGATATAATGCTCTTTTCAAGTTTCTACCTTACAGACTTGTATACCTGGAAGATATGAGCACATTGACAGCAACACAATTACATTGATGTTTCTACATTAACCAAGTTTAGCTTTTAAAGAAATGGCAGTACAGTTCTCTAAAATAACAGTTCTTATTTATTCAGTTGTTTAATTTTTATGGTTGTTTGCTCTAGAAAAAATAAAACTTAATGACACAGTTTTATGGGTAAACTTATGTTTTCAGAAATTTTTGTCTCTTTAACACATGACTGAATTTTACAATCTTATAGACACTTTAGTACAAACTTATACAGACCTTAGTAAATCAATCAGATATCAAACAAAACTACTCATGAATGAGTAATCCCATATGAAATTTACTTTACTTATTTATTAAAATATTAGACAATTGTATTGAAAATTGTAAACCATTTTTTTGTTGTTGAAGAAAAAGTCCTTGAACAAAGGCATATTAGACCTTTTGTAGACATTAATATTTTATTAGATTTTTGAACACCTAGAAAACCTTGTGAGCTTAAATTTAAAGAGCAATTCCCTACAGAACAGAACAGAGGACAGAACCATTCTCATTACTGTCCCGGAGAGGGGTATATGTTAGCCTACCCAGGCCACCTCCCTGTCATCAGAAGTACTCTCCCTTAACTGGATAGCAGATGTTATAAAGGCGTCACTTACCTATGGAGGCCTCCTCTACCAGGAGCTTGCTAATAGTTTTAGTGCTTTGGTTCTCTGCAGTGCTCCACGGACTGAAGGCTCAATCCAAGGCCTTGGAACGTCTTAAGTTGCACACCCCCTAGAGTGGCTCTCCAGTGTGGAGCCCTAGAGGGCAGGCCAGCTTCAGAATTTCCACAGTCTGGTCTTGTGATCTGGTCGGGCAGGGTTATCTCGCTTTGGAACTCCAAAATGTAAGACCAGAATGCAAGAAAAGACCACTGACTCCAATTAAAATCAAATTAAGGCAAGCTTATTATTTCAACCGGCCAGGCTGCCTCTCCCTCCCAAAATGGCGGGAACAAGACAGCAACCCAACTTTCCTACAGCCCAGATATGTAGCCCAGAAAGATACACAAAAGGGGGGTTACAGATAAGAGAACTTTGACAAGCATCACACTAATGGTATATTACATTTTTTTTTTTTTTTGCTGGCCCTAACATCAGAATTTATGAGGACCATTAGAGCCTCAGAGACACGTTGTCTGGCCAGGGAAAGAAAAATATTTATGAGGTATCATTAAAGTTTTAGAGAGCGCTGCTATCTGGTCAGAGATCCAGACATGGGTGAGTTCAAGGCACTGGTAGGCATTCCAAGCAGGTTCAGAATTTGCGCTAATTTATAGTAAAGCCAAAATTATCTTTTCATGGCTTTGTGGCAAGATGGCCCCCAATATTAATGAAAGATCAGGTTGGATCTATCAACCCTGTCCCTTACTTTTGGAAACTCCCCTACCACCTCCAAGGTTGTGAACTCCTGAGGATTTTGCATTCCTGATAGGTATTCACAGATTTTCTAACTGTTCTCCTCTAATTGTGTCTTACTTGGGGCCGAAGTAATATGAAGGCATTATTCTGGATGAGAGTGGAAAAATTTTGTGTAGCACATATTTGCATACACATTGGATTCATTATCTAATTTTCCATTCGAAATACTGAATCCCTGACACTAACCAATAGCTGACTAGACTCTGACTACTAAACCATTATGATGGAGAAAAATAACCCAAACAGAATAGAAATACAAGCAGTTCAGAGGAGGAATGGTGTACAGTTGGACTGGTCTTTTGGATGATAAAGGGTTGGTGTTATAAATCCAGTAAATTTTTTGTTTAAATAGTTCTCAATGTGTTTTAAAGTAAACAAATATGTGAATTCCTGTCTCCCTTTCTCTGTAGCCTATTCAGCACATGTAATTTTATATGCACATATAGAATCCTACCTGGTATCACACATACATACATTTGAGGTTACAGTTACTAGGAAGATACAAATTTTGAGAAGAGATCACTCCTCCAAAACGATTTTGGAACTGAAAATTCAAACTATGGGTGAGCTTCCTAGTTGAAAAACATTATACATAAATCCATGTTTACTAAAATAAATACTTTTGCATCTGTTGATGATATATATTTAATGATGAATTTCGATAGGCATAAATATTGCTACATTTTAATGTCTGTGTATATATATATACACACTCTCCAGATTTTTCAAAATATGAAATATATGTGTCTTACATTAACTCCCTGAATTCATTCATGTTCATGTATGTGGATTTATAATCAACTTTTTAAAGATTATTCTCAGAAATATTCATCCACCTGAAATACATATTTGTTTTCTAGTACTGAAAAATAAATTCAGTTAATGTTGCATACAAATCCTAATATTTCTACAGTAACTGACCCACTTAAACATCATTGCCTGTAGATTTGTATGGGACATAATGTGTATTTTGACGTTCATTTTTTTTACAACACTGGTACATTATTATTTCTTCAGTTTATGCACATCATAGGATATATATTTCATCCACAAGTTCACAAATTTATAGGCATTTGTTTCACTTTCAATCACTTACTGCTTCAAAACACATGTATTCCTCCAGGTTTCTTAACTGGTCTTTTCATGAGACTTCTTTCCAAACACATTATATTTGATTTCCATAATCAATTTTGAAACAAAGCCCACACACTCTTCATGATAAAACATAAACCTAATATTAAAATTAGATGTATAACCGGTTGGAATGAATGATTGTTTATCAATATAAGATTTCCTATATATTTTCAGATATTAATTCAATCCATTATTTAAAGTGGAATCAGTTATATTATTTATTCACAATATCGTCTATTCATGCATTATCTCTATATTCATAGACACAGGATACACCTCATTGAACTCCAGTACTAATTAATACATCTTCAACATATTGCTCCCAGAAATGGTGGAAGAAATACCCATGTCACCTGATCTACATATACATTTTATCACAGTAATATTCAGGACACAAAAAACACAAACGTCACACTTATGATTGTACCAAACCTAAACGGAAATTGAACATGGATTACTAAAAACATCCATGTCCAGGTTGCCTAATGTGCTCAAATGAAAATCCTATTGGTGATTACATATTTGTTTTTTCCTAAGATTATATATTCAAACTCAAGCCTGTTGAAAATGTCTAATCCTATTACTCACTTTATACTTTGTCTCTTTTCGTAATGTCTCTATTGATATCTGTTTTCCTACATATTTTCCCCAGCTCATTATTGTAACTCATTCTTTACATGTGCTTACATTGACATTCACTTTCTAACCAAAACCCTATTGCTAAAAATATTTTGGTCCGAATCCTATACTCACGCTTTTTTCTAAACCTACTGACTATCTTCTTAATCCTACCTACTGTCCCTTTTTGACTGGATGTTCTCTTCAACATTCAATCATCCAAGAAAAAAGGTCCTATGCCATTTTATATCGATTCAGCTGAGGCATGTGTGCAGAACATAATGCAAAACTAAGTCTCCCAATCAAGGGCCCAATGCCCTTCTGAGCTTCAAATCTTACCAGGATTCCCCTTTTCATACTTATATTTCACCTATATATTCTTGTAAATATCGCAGGTTTCCAATACCATTAATCATCCTGCAGAATTATTCCTAACACAAATCGAACATGTTTTTAACCCTAACCATACACTGTTCCCTCAATCTAACATTGCAGAAGAGCAGGGAAAGTGTTGGTCTTACAATATAGGAATGTAGGGGATCTTCCACCTGCTGAGAACCTCAAAGATACATGCAGAAATAATCCCTGGAGAAGATGTATGCAGCTATGAAGGACTTTTGAAAGTGAAAGTCATCTTCCATAGCAAACAACCTGGTCAGGATACAGGTTTGTGTCTGAATCAGCCACTCTCTTTTTAATGTAGAGAAGATGGACCAAACCAGGCCTTTGTGGAGAGCTCTTCCCAGGTGCCTATGGTTTATATACCATTCTAACTTGTGAAAGTGTCACATGAAGTAGGGGCAGCCTCCATCTCAAGGGACCATAAGAAGAAACTGTTAGCACAAAGTGGTTGCCAAGTCAGTGACCTCATTCATTTCAGGAGGAAGTGACCTCACCTCACTTCCTTGTTTTTGGAAGTCTCTGAACTTGGAATCCAGGAAGGCAGGCACCCACAGCCAGTCCCAGTCCCACTCCCAGTGGTCTCACTTGTTTGGATTTACCAAGGTGAGAATCGGTCTTTCTTGGTGCCTACTAATGTGAAGATGACCAAATGCCAGAAGAGCTCAGAAGAGGGGCCTTTCCTGAGAAAGCCGGTAATGGCTCACTGCTGGCTCCTGTCAGCTTCACACAGTTGACCAAGGATACTAGATCTGAGACAAGATAGTCCAATTCCGTGAAACATAGAATGGCCCACCAGTCAGAGAACACTCTGTATAGTCACAGACCTCCTTGGGGGAAGGAGGTGCCTTTCTGGGTGTGGGTGTATGTTTGTGGTTTTGTCTCATGTTCTGAGAATAGGTAGGAAAGGCAGTTTGTTTGGTTTGGTGTGAACTGTTTCTGGTAAGTCATTTGACAAGGCGATTGTTTCTATTTCTGTGTATCCCACTGTGTCTGTGGTTGTAGAAATTAGAAAAGAGAATGCATCAATGGATGTTTCCTGTCTAGGAGAAAGCTTCCCAGGATTCATCTTGCCCCAGATATGTACAACCTCCAAGATCTTTGACAAGGCCATGTACTGGACAGCTGAATGGAATGGGAGCATCTCAGAAAACTCAGATATCAGTGTTACCAGGAAAGTCTCAGTGGAGAAACCCTGCAATGGGCCTTTTGCTTGCCTATTGTTATGTTGGCCTTAATGTCAGGAAGGTCTTTGCCTCAGGCCACCCCTTTGTGAAGCCTGAAGAAAACAGTTTTCAAATGGAAATGAGTGGACATCACCTGTGATTCTTTCCTTAATTGCTTTGGAAAGGGATGTGTCTGAATCAGCATTTTGGCCCTGTGTAAGGCTGTGGCTTAGATTCTCAGCACGTGATGGATCTAAAGAAAGATCCCTTGTGTGCATCCAAAACCAACATCTCCAAAAGAGCACTCATTGTGGATGAAGTCTAACCAACTCCACTAACCAACTCACAGTTATAGTAAATAACTTTTGAAGTTGAAGGGACCCCAGTAAACTTTGGAGTAGATACAGGGGCATTATACTCAGCCTTTAAGGCCCCATTGGGCCCTCTATCAAATAAAAGGTCTCTAGTTCAAGGGGCTAATGGCAGTAAATATCGGGCTTGGACAACTAAGAGGTACATGGACCTGTGGAAAGGAAAAATCCATCACTCCTCCCTAGTAATCCCAGAGTTCCCGGCCCCATTGATGGGTGGAGATCTGCTCACCAAACTCTGGGCCATAATGACTTTTAACCCTGAAGGCCCCCAAGTGGAATTTCTAAATCCTTCAGTAAAAACTCCTATAGTCATGGCTTTAACAATGTCAGTAGAAAATGTACATCAACTCACTCACCTTGGTTCAAAGAAATTGCAGGCATTCCTGAAAGATCAAGAAGAGAGTTTTCTACTAACCGACTCACAGCGAAAGGAAATAACTGAATGGGTATCAAAAGCGTCTCAGGTCCATCAATTGGTTAATGCTTACCCTTTTAAGCTTCCTGCAGGAAAACACCTTCGAAGAACCAGACCAGAAAAATTTTCAGAAGTGAACTTTACTGAAATTAAGCCAGCAAGGTATGGACTTAAATATCTCCTAGTCTTTGTAGATACATTTTCAGGATGGATTGAAACCTTCCCCCCCACAAAAAAAAAAAAAAAAAAAAAAAAACAATGGCTCAAATTGTGGTCAAGATGATACTGAAGGCTATTTTTCCAAGATACGGCCTGCCTAAGGTAATAGGGTCTTACAATGCACTGGTGTTCATGGCCCAGGTAAGTCATGGGTTAACCTGTACCCTGGTGATTAATTGGTAGTTACATTATGCTTATAGATCCCAGAGCTCAGGACAGGTAGAAAAAATAAATAGAACCATTAAAGAGACCTTAATGAAATTAAGCTTAGAAACCAGCTAAAAGATTGGACTATACTCCTGCCTTATGCACTGTATCATCTAAAAAATACTCCCTCTGTTTCTTTGTGTAACCTCTCCCCCTGTGAAATTTTCTATGTTTCCCCTCTTCCAGTAAATGACCTAACCCCAACTCTAAGACCTAAGGATCCCTTCCACACCCCCTTGCTTGACACACTTAAAGCTCTTGAAAGAACTCAGCGATACCTGTTAAAACAGCTGGCCACGGCCTACCAACCTGGGGACAAGGAGACTCCACATTGATATCAAGTAAGAGACTTCATCTACATAAGATGACATCAGGTGTCATCCCTGGAACCCGCTGGAAAGGAAATACCACGTGCTACTTATAACACCTACAGCAGTAAATGTAGACGGAATCCTTTCCTGTATCCATGCCTTCCATCTCAAGCCTGCGCCCTGTCCAGACTCTGGCTGGAAACTGGAAATGACTGGTAACCCTTTCAAATTGTGTATTTGGCATGTGTATAAGGCTATAGACTCTCCCCTTGGCCACCACTAGTCCTAACCCTCATCAGCGAATTCAGCAGCAATGGCTGATCACAAATCCTCATAGACCAGAAGAATGGTCTATCTCGCTTACAGCCCACATAGGGACCTGTTGGTCATCTCAACATTTGTCAGCTGCCTATAGGTTTTTCCTATTGGGATATCCCTGATAAAGCAGATCCCACTAAAATTTCATTAAATCCCTTTCGTATCATAGATAATGAAAACAAATATTATGGATGTAGGGACACGTGAGCCAGATGCAGGTTGGCTAGCCTAGATTACTATGTTTGCCTGGAAGACTATCAAAGCCACAAACAGCCACGGCTGTGTGGGGGAAAAGCCGACTTCTTCTGTAAGTCATGGGGATGTTAGCATACAGGGACTGCCTGGTGGAACCCAAACTGCTCATCAAATTCAATACACAGAATTGGCCATATTACCAATTAGACAACCAAAACCTGTGACCCCCAGAGGGGTCTCCAGATCCTCACATTCTGCATGACCTTTTTAACTTCTGCAAGTGCTCAAAAGGGTTAAAGGAGATTCCCCTATGTGGAGGTTTTTTCCCTCCTTTGCTCACATCCTGAACTATTCTTCTCCAATAGTTCCTCAAACTCAGCCTTCTGCTCCAGACTCTCTGCTGGCACTCCCACCTCAGCAACCTGATTTCTCCCCTCCAATTACTAGATCAAAAATCAAAACCTCTGCCGGTTCTCAGACAATTGCCCCCTTGCTGAGGTATCCGGTACTGAGGTACCCCTCCACACACTCACTCCTCTCTTCTCCTGTCAGTGCCCGCACTGCGTCCCATTAGGTCCTCTTACCAGCTAACCCAAAGCTCAAACCAGCTGAGGAGATCCCTCAGACCCCTATCCAGGATGTAATTAAAATGGCCTTTAAAGTTGCTTTGTCATCACTGTAAACAGGTGACTAAGAATTTAAAATACCTCACATGCTTTTTGGGATACTCACTCCCGTCGTCCCCTCTGCTCTACCTGTTCTACTGCTCAAGTTTTTGTTGCTAGGAAAATCCCAAACCCCTTTTCCAATATTCTTTTACATTTCTACTTCCTCATTCTCAGATCCATGAAACTGCTCTCAGCCTTGCCTTCCACGTCTTCCCCCTCTCTACCAGGCCCACAGAAAAGTCTTAAATGACCTTCTCCAGAAGTCTTCACCATGGCTGACTTTAGGACTTTCAGCAAAAGAGTTCCTTTAAAAGAGTTCACTGTAGATAAACTTCTTCTTTTCGTGTTGCCCTGGTCTACTTGGCAACTGGCGAAAAAAAATCAGCACTCCTGAGCTAGACACACCCATACTAGTTTTTCACAAAATATGTGAACAAGGCCTCTGGCCTTGAGTGGGGGCTTCACAGAGATGGCTACATTTCTAAGATAAAGAAGTTACCAACTAGGCTCCATGGTAACAGCTGGCAGGGCGAAAAAAAAAAAGAGAAAAAAATCTCTCCCCCTTTCAGGTGTCCTTGAAAAGTTAACTTGCCCAGAACAGAGGATAAAATAAAAGATAGAAAAACAGCTTTTTGTGAACTTCTGCCGACTTTGAACTTCTGAGCCCCTTCCCTTACATGTTGGGTACAAATTATGAAACTACCTAAACTTGGGGTTCAGGGGATTAATTGATTACAACAGAAGCAATGCCCTCTAAATCCGTTTGCAACCAAATAGGACTTTTTCCCTGTCTTCAGTGCTATCTTAGGTGCTTTGCCTCGTCCGTCCCTATAACAGAAAGATTCTATATACTTAAACATTGTTTATGTTTTCATGAAATAGTCAACAGATGTGATTAATTATGTAATGGTGCAGATGTTTCCCAGAGTGCTCTATGATGACGCAGGTCCATTTAAAGATCAAATAGGAGGGCATGCAACTCAGTTCCGCTGGGAACCTGTATCTCTCACTTTAGCCATCCTATTAGGAATAGGAGTTGCTGCATGAGTGGGCACAGGAATCAATGCCCTAGTCCAAAGGACACAACCAATGCCCTAATTAGAAGCAGCAATAGACCAAAACTTAAAGATAATAAAACCTCCATCACAGCTTTACAGGAATGTTTAACCTCTGTCTATGAATCTGTTTTACAGAACAGGCGAGCGATAAAACCTCCTCTTCATGAGAGAAGGGGGAATTTGTAGTGCATTGAGGGAAGAATGTTGTTTTTGTGCCGGCCACACTGGAGTTGAAAAGAATCTATGAGTAAATAAAGAAAACGCATTGAAGAGCGTCAACGAGAAAGAGAGGCCCAAAAAGGGTGGTTTGAGTCTTGGTTCACACAGTCCGTCTGGTTAACTATGCTTTCATCAGCCCTGGCTGGTCTATTAATAATCCTCATATTATTGCGAACTGAAGGACCCTGTTGGCTAAACCATGGAGTTTCCTTTCTCCAAGCTCAAATTGGACAAGTTAAACTTATGGTAATCAGACAACAATATACCACACTAGAAGACATAAAATGTAACACCCATCAGTGATGACTTTTATGATTAAAAGTAACCAGAAGAAGAAGTGGGGAATGAAAGGTTAATGAAATAGGTACTTGTCACTTCCTGTTTTTCTGTACGCTTAACAAAACACTGTTGAAATCTTGAGAACTGTTTGCTAATCTTGTTCCCAGAATGTGCTGTCCCCAACTGCCAAACTGCAGAATGTGCTCAGTCACGCAGTTGAAAGCAAACGGCCTACTCGCCCTGACCCATCAATAAACTTCCATCCCTGCCTTCTCCAAGAAAAGTACATAAGCTCTGCTTAAGCTGTTCTCAGGGCTCTCTGCTCTATTCAACTGAGCTCTGAGCCCCAGCATGCTGGACCCACAATGAACCCTTTGTAGTTGCATGAGACAGTCTCTTGGTCATCTCTTCCTCCTATACTCGCCTGACCATTACAATATTTCACCTCTATATTCTTAAAAATATCTCAGGTTCCCAACACCATTATTCATTCAGCAGAATGATTCCTAACACAAATCAAACATGTTATTAATCCTAACCATACCATCTACCCTCAATCTAACTTTACAGAAGAGCAGGCACAGAGTTGGTCTTATAATACAGGAATATAGGGGATCTCTCACCTCCTGAGAAATTCAAAGGTCTATGCAGAAATGATCCCTGGAGAAGATGTAGGCACCTATGAAGGACCTGAGAGAGCAGAAGTCATCTTCCATGGCAAACAACCTGGTCAGGATGAAGGGTTGTGTCTGAATCAGCCTCTCTCTTCTTAATGTAGAGAAGATGGACCAAACCAGCCTGTGTGGAGAGTTGTTTCCTGGTGCCTATGGTTGATATACTATTCTAACTTGTGAAACTGTCACAGGTAGTAGGAGCAGCCTGCATCTGAAGGGACCCTTGGAAGCAACTGTTAGGACAAAGTGGTTGCCAAGGCAGTGACCTCATTCAGTTCCTGAAGGAAGTGACCTCACCTCACTTCCTTGTTGATGGAACTCTCTGAACTTGGGATCCAGGAAACCAGGCACACAGAGCCAGTCCCAGTCCCAGTCCCAGTGTTCTCACTTGTTTGGATGTACCAAGGACAGAATCAGTCTTTCTTGGTACCTACTGATGTGAGGAAGGCCAAATGCCAAGAGAGTTCTGAAGACAGGCCTTTCCTGGGAAAAAAGGTAGTTGCTCACAGCTTGCTCTTGACAACTTCACAGAGTTGGATAAGAAGAGGAGATCTGAGACAGGACATGCCATTTTGAGGGAACATAATATGGCCCACCAGTCAGAGGACACTCCAGATAGTCTCAGAATTACTTGGGGTAAGGAGGTGCCTCTGTGGGTGTGGTTGTAGGTTTGTGATTTTCCCTTGTTCTGAAAATAGGTAGGAAAAGTGGTTTGTTTGGATTTAGTGAACATTTTCTAGAAAGTCCCTTGACAAGGCGAGTGTTTCTGTGTCTGTGTATCCCACTGTGTCCATAGTTGTAGACATTAGAAAAGAGAATGCATAAATGGATGTGTCCTGTCTAGTAGAAAGCTTCACAGCATTCATTTTGCCCAATTTATGAATGGACTGCGGCTTGCCTTATCGATGGGCTACACCTGATATCTTCCTAAGTTCCTGTTTTCTTCCTGAATTCTCGAGACTCTCCAGAATAGGCTCATGGTTTTTTGTCCAAGTTATGTACCACCTCCAAGTTCTTTGACATGGCCATGTACTGGATAGCTGAAGGGAATGGCGAGCATCTCAGAAAACTCAGAAATCACTGGGACCAGGAAAGTCTCAGTGGAGAAACCCTGCTTTGGGCCTTATGCTTACCTATTGTTCTGTTGCCCTGAATTTCAGGAAGGCCTTTGCCTCAGGCCACACCTTTTTGAAGCCTGAAAAGAAGAGTTTTGCAATGGAAATAAATGGGCATTACCTGTGGCTCTTTGCTTAATTTCTTGGAAAAGAATGTGTCTTATTCAGACTCTTGAGCCTGTGTGAGGTGGTGGCTTAGAGTCTCAGCACCTGATGGATCTAAAGAAAGATTCCATGTGTACATCCAAAACCAAAATGGCCAAAGAGCAGTCCTTGTGGATGAAGTCTCTCACCTTGCTCTGTAACTTTCTTGACCTCCATCAAGTGAGAATAGGGATTCTTTGGGTCAAATAAGTTCCTCAAACCCTGCAGAGGCTAGCTCATAGGTGCTTAGATTTTCTCATGACTCCAATTCACATAAAGAATCTAAAACCCACAGTCAGTAGGCCTCAAATTTGAGAAGCAGAGCAGTATTAATGGCAGGCCTTTTTGATCATTCCTGGTACACAGGAAGGGTGTACAGGCCACCCTGACTTTAGGCAAATGAGATGCAAGGGAGATTTTTTGGACACTGTCTTGGGGTGAACACCTCATGGAAACCTCCAGCCAGAAGTTATGATGAGTGTCTAAATGGAAGAAGATGAGGTCATGTGGGATTGTTTTGGTTTGAATCATGGTCATTTGTGTGGCGGTTGGAAGAGACGACTGGGTCCACCTTGGCTTGAACTCTGGTGTGATTACCCTAAGAGACTGCATTCTGGAACTGACGTCATCGAAGTATTTCCATGAATTGTGTTGGAATTTTAGGAGGCCACGCATGAGATTTGCCCTTGGAAACTGAGATCTAGGCCCAGGGTTGCTTTCCGCAGAGCACTGGGAATCTCAGCCAAGATATCACATGATTTTATTCTAAACGACTTGGCAGCCATAGTTGAGAGTCAAAACACACATGGACCTCACGTTGTAGACCTCAATGCACCTTGCTTCATGTGACCTTTTGGCTACTCTTTGGGAAGACTTGCCTCTGAGAGTTCTCCGAAGCTTTTATGGAAATGAGCATCCTCAACATTTAATTGTTCCTGAATGAATTGAAACCCACATTGCCTCCAACTTCATGCTTGAAAAAATGGCTCGATAAATACCATGAATTTTTTTTTTTAATTTTCATGAACAGGTGGCACTGGAGGACCTTTGGATATCCTGTTGATGATTATGAGTATACCAGCAGTGCCTTGATTGACTGGGTTTCAAGAAAATGGTGTAGAACAGAGATGCCAGTAAGTTGGAGTGTGCTGACTAGTGGGCTTATAGCCGTGGTGGGCAGGTGTGTGATGGAATATCTGTGGTGGGGCCATGTGGATCTGCCATTGGCTTCCAAATGGCTTGTGGCTGACATGGTGCAGCCAACAGACCCTTACAAGTAAAGGGACCTTGTTATATGGAGAGGTTTCAGGGGAATGTTCAGAATCAGGTTGCTATGATCAAGGGGCAAGCTATGACGGATAGAACCTTGGTTGGTGCATTCTCCTACAGACCCTGACCCACCACATATGACAGAACTCCCTTCAGCACTGTTTTTCAGTTGAACTCCTTGTATTTCGTGAAGCAAATACTAAAGACCCAGTGCAGCAGCAATAAACACCACAAAATGTGGAGGATGACCCAATGACTTCACAGTCCACCAGGGGAGACACTTAGCCCCCAGTGGCCCCAGTTTACCGACTAGGATTGAATTCAGCACTGCTACAGCATGTTCATTGGAAAATATTAAACCATGTCCTCCAGGTAACATAGATGCAGTCCCAGCTGTAATGGTCTCACTACAAGGAAGGTAAAGCTCCTGACAACAACATATATTTCAAGTGCTCAAACTCAGAGGCAGTTTCTCAAGAAGTCTTTATGCCAGCACAGCTCCATGTTTGTGGAGTGTTTACCCTGTCCCTTACTTTTGGAAACTACTCTACCACCTCCCAGGTTGTAAACTTTTGAGCATATTCCATTCCAGATATTTATTCCCAGATTTTCTAACTCTTGACTTTTAATGATGTATTACTTGGGACGAGGGTAATGTCAAGGCATTGTTCTGGATGAGAGTGGGAAAATTTTTGTGTAGCATATGTTTGCATACACATTTGGTCCATTTTCCAATTTTCCATTTGAAATACTGAATACCGGACACTGACACCTAATCTACTAGACTCTGACTACTAATCCTAATAAGATGGAGAAAAACAACCCAAACAGAATAGAATTACAAGCATTTCAGAGGAGGCATGGTGTATAGTTGGACTTGCATTTTGCATTATATAAGGTAGGAGTTATACATCTAGTCAATTTTGTGTTGAAATAGTTCCCCATGTGTTTTTCTTTCGATTATTTTATTTTATTTTATTTTATTTTATTAGTTGGTTGTTCAAAACATAACAAAGCTCTTGACATATCGTATTTTATACATTAGATTCAAGTGGGTTATGAACTCCCATTTTTACCCCAAATATGGATTGCAGAATCACATCGGTTACACATCCACATTTTACATAATGCCCTATTAGTAACTTGTATTCTGGTACCTTTCCTATCCTCTACTATCCCTGCTCCCCTCCACTCCCATCTTCTCTCTCTACCGAATCTACTGTAATTCATTTCTCTCTTTGTTTATTTTCCAATTCCCCTCACAACCTCTTATATGTAATTTTGTGTAACAATGAGGGTCTCCCTCCATTACCATGAAATTTACCTTTTCTCTACCTCCCCCCCCAACTCACGTCTCTGTTTAATGTTAATCTTTTCTTCCTGCTCTTCCTCCCTGCTCTGTTCTTAGTTGCTCTCATTATATCAAATAAGACATTTGGTATTTGTTTTCTACGATTGGCTAGCTTCACTAAGCATTATCTGCTCTAGTGCCATCCATTTCAATGCAAATTCCATTTTTTTGTCATTTTTTAGTGCTGCATATTACTCCATGGTGTATAAATGCCACATTTTTTTAATCCATTCATCTATTGTAGGGCATCTGGGTTGGTTCCACAGTCTAGCAATTGTGAATTGTTCTGCTATGAACATCGATGTGGCAGTATCACTGTAATACCCTCTTTTAAGATTCAGGGAATAGTCCGAGAAGGGCAATAGCTTGGTCAAATGGTGGTTCCATTCCCAGCTTTCCCAGGATTCTCCATACTGCTTTCCAAATTGGCCGCACCAGTTTGCAGTCCCACCAGCAATGTACAAGAGTACCCTTTTCCCTACATCCTCAGCAGCACTTGTTGTTGTTTGACTTCCTAAAGGCTGTCAATCTTACTGGAGTGAGATGGTATCTTAGGGTGGTTTTGATTTGCATTTCTCTGACTGCTAGAGATGGTGAGCATTTTTTCATGTACTTATTGATTGATTGTATGTCCTCCTTTGAGAAGTGTCTTTTCAGGTCCTTGGCCCATTTGTTGATTGGGTTATTTTTTATCTTATTGTCTAATTGTTTGAGTTTTTTGTATACTCTGGATATTAGGGCTCTATCTGAAGTGTGATGAGTAAAAATTTGTTAACATGATGTAGGCTTCCTATTTACCTCTCTTATTGTTTCTTTTGCTGAGAAAAAACTTTTTAATTTAAGTAAGTCCCATTTGTTGATTCTTGTTATTAACTCTTGTGCTATGGGTGTCCTATTAAGGAATTTGGAGCCCGACCCCACAATATGTAGACCAGAGCCAACTTTTTCTTCTAACACATGCAGAGTCTCTGATTTGATATCTAGCTCCATGATCCACTTTGAGTTAACTCTCTTGTGCATGGCGAGAGGAGGGGATTAAGTTCCATTTTGTTGCATATGGATTTTCAGTTTACCCAACACCATTTGTTGAAGATGCTATCCTTCCTCCATTGCATGCTTTTAGCTTCTTTATCAAATATAACATAGTTGTAGCTTTGTGGATTAGTCTCTTGTGTCCTGTATACCGTACCACTGGTCTACCCGCCTGTTTTGGTACCAGTACCATGCTGTTTTTGTTACTATTGCTCTGTAATATAGTTTGAAATCTGGTATCACTATACCGCCTGATTCACACTTCCTGCTTAGAATTGCTTTTGTATTTCTGGGTCTTATATTTTTTCCATATGAATTTCATGATTGCTTTCTCTATTTCTACAAGAAATGCCATTGGGATTTTGATTGGCATTGCATTAAACCTATAGATAACTTTTGGTAATATCGCCATTTTGATGATGTTAGTTCTGCCTATCCATGAACAGGGTATATTTTTCCATCTTCTAATATCTTCTTCTACTTCATTTTTTAGGGTTCCATTGATTTATTGTATAAATCTTTCACCTTTTTTGTTAGGTTGATTCCCATGTATTTAATTTTTTTGAGGATGTTTTGAATGAACTGCTTTTCCTCATTTCCGTTTCAGAAGATTTGTTGCTGATATACAGAAAGGCCTTCGATTTATGCGTGTTGATTTTAGATCCTGCTACTTTGCTGAATTCATTTATTAGTTCTAGTAGTTTTTTTTGTAGACCCTTTTGGGTCTTCTATGATTCTATAGAATCATGTCACCAGCACATAGTGATAATTTACATTCTTCTTTTCCTATTTTTATGGCTTTGATTTCTTTCGTCTAATTTCTCTGGCCAGTGTTTTGAGAACTATATTGAATTGAAGTGTGGATAGAGGGAATCCTTGTCTTGTTCCAGATTTTAGAGTGAATGCCTTCAATTTTTCTCCATTCAGAATGATCCTAGCCTGAGGCTTAGCATAGATAGCTTTTACAATGTCGAGGTAAGTTCCTGTTATCCCTAGTTTTTCTAATGTTTTGAACATAAAGGGATGCTGTACTTTGTCAACTGCTCTTTCTGCATCTATCAAGATGATCATATGGTTCTTATCTTTAAGTCAATTAATGTGGTGAATAATATTTATTGATTTCCATATATTAAAACATCCTTGCATCCCAGGGATGAATCCTACTTGATCGTGGTGCACAATTATTTTTTATGTGCCTTTCAATACGATTCTCCAGAATTTTACTGAGGATTCTTGCATCTAGCTTCATCAGAGATATTGGTCTGTACTTTTCTTTCTTTGAGGTGTCTTTGTCTTGTTTCAGAATAAGGGTGATGTTGGCCTCATAGAATGAATTTGGCAGAGCTCCCTCTTTATCTGTTTCTCGAAATAACTTGAAAAGTATTGGTATTAATTCTTCTTTAAAGGTTTTGTAAAATTCTGCTGTATACCCATCTGGTCCTGGGCTTTTCTTGGTTGGTAGTCTTTTGATTGCTTCCTCTAAATCATCCATTGATATTGGTATGTTTAAATTGTGTGTATCCTCCTGACTCAGTCTGGGCAAATCATGTAACTTAAGAAATTTACCGATGTCTTCATATTTTCTATTTTATTGGAATATAGGTTTTCAAAATAATTTCTAATTGTCTTCTGTATTTCTGTAGCATCTGTTGTGATATTGCCTTTTTCATCCTGTATGTTTGTAATTTGAGTTCTCTCTCTTCTTCTCTTCATTAGCATGGCTAAGAGTCTGTTGATCTTATTTATTTTTTCAAAGAACCAACTTTTATTTTTGTTAGTTTTTTCAATAGTTTCTTTTGTTTCAATTTCATTGGTTTCCACTCTGATTTTAATTATTTCTTGCCTTCTGCTACATTTGCTGTTGTTTTGCTCTTCCTTTTCTAGGGCTTTTAGATGAAGTGTGAGCTCATTTATTTGTTGGTTTTTGCTTTTTTTGATGAATGACCTCCAGGTGATGAATTTCCCTCTTAAAATTGCTTTCATTGTGTCCCATAGATTCCGATATGTTGTGTCTGTATTTTCATTTATTTCTAAGAATTTTTTGATTCCCTCCTTTATGTCTTCTGTAACCCATGGATTATTCAGTAACATATTGTTTATTTTCCTAGTGATGTAGGATTTTTCCTTCCTTCTTTTATCATTGATTTACAGTTTCATTCCATTATGATCAGATAAAATGCATGGTATTATCTCCACCTCTTTATATTTACTGAGTGTTGCCCTATTGCATAATATATGCTCTATTTTTGAGAGGGATCCATGTGCTGCTGAAAAAAAAGTATATACACTTGATTATGGTTGATATATTCTATATATGTCAGTTAAGTCTAGGATATTGATTGTGATATTGAGTTCTATATTTTCTTTATTCAACTTTTGTTTGGAGGATCTGTCTAATGGTGAGAGAAGTGTGTTGAAGTCACCCATAATTATTAGGTTGTGGTCTATTTGATTCTTGAACTTGAGAAGAATTTGTTTTATGAACATTGCAACACAATTATTTGGTGCATAAATATTGATAATTGTTATGTCTTGTTGGTGAATGGTTTCTTTTAACAGTATATAATGTCCTTCTTATCCCTTTTGATTAACTTAGTCTTGACTTCGATTTTATTCTATATGAGGATGGCCACCCCTGCTTGCTTACGAGGACCGTGTGCATGGTATAAATTTTCCCAACTTTTCACCTTCAGCCTGTGTATGTCTTTTCGATTCAGATGTGTCTCCTGGAGGCAACATATTGTTGGATTTGTTTTATTAATCCAAGTTACCAGACTATGTTGCTTTATTGGAGATTTTAAGCCATAAACGTTTAGAGCTACTATTGATGTATGGTTTGTACTTCCAGCCATGTTTAATTATTTATCTTTGTTTTTAATTTACTTTGTTTCTCCATGATTAGCTTTCCCCCTGCACTCTGTCATTACCCAGTCACTTCCCACTGATGGTTTTGGTTGTTGTTTTTCATTTCTTCCTCATGTAGTGTTTTTCTCAAGATGCTTTGCAATGCTGGTTTTCTGGCTGCAAATTCTTTTAGCTTTTGTTAATCATGAAAGATTTTTATTTCATTTTCGTACCTGAAGGTTAATTTTGCTGGATCCAGAATTCTTGGTTGGCATCCATTGTCTTTCAGTGTTTAAAATACGTTGTTCCAAGATCTTCTCGCTTTCATCAACTGTGATGAAACATCCTTTGTTAACCTTATTGATTTACCCCTGAATGTAGTCTGCCTCCTTTTTCTTGTAGCTTTTAATATTTTCTCTTTGTTCTGTATATTAGATATGTTTATAACAAATGTCTTGGTGTTGGTCTACTGTGATTTTTTGTGCTCAGTGTCCTCTATGAATCTACAATTTGTATATCCGTTTCTTTTTTTATTTCTGGAAAGTTTTCTGTAATTATTTCATTCAGTAGGTTACTCATTCCCGTGGTTTGAATCTCTGGACCTTCCTCTATCCAGATGACTCATAAATTTGGTTTTTATATGTTATCCCATATCTCTTGGATGATTTTCTCGTGATTTTTTACCAGCCTTTCTGAGTTGGCTAGACTCTTTTCAAGATGATATATTTTGTCTTCATTATGTGACATTCTGTCTTCTACTTGCTCCACTCTTTTAGTAATTCTCTCAATTGAGTTTTTAATTTGGTTTATCATTTCCTTCATTTCTAGAATTATTGTATGATTTTTTTTATTATCTCTATCTCCGTATAAAGATGCTTAACTTCTTTTTTTAAATCTGTTCATGTAATTCATTTTCAATGTGTTCTTTCACTGTTTGGATTTGCTGTCTCATATCTTCTTTAAGGTTCCATTCCATCTGTCTAAGGTATTCCTTGAGTTCTTTATGTGATCATTTTTCTGATGACTCTAGGTCCTGCTGAGTATTTAGGCTGTTTTTCATTGTTTGTACTCTTTTTCTTTCTTGCTTTCTTATGCTGCTCATGTTACTTCTTGTTCTGTTTGAGTGCTGAGTTACTGATTAGTCTTACAAATTTATTTCATGCTTGGGAGGAAAGATATTAGAAGGGAAGGGAAGAAGTCAATAAGAGAATGAGAGTAGGCAGGTAGAATTCAAGGAAGGGGGAAAAAGAAAATTGAAAAGAAATGAAAAGACAAAAGAAAAAAACAGAAAATAAAGAATTAAAGAAAAATTAAAAAAATAATAATGATAATAAAAAAATGAAAATTACAATTTAATAATAATAATAATAATTAATAATAAAATAAAGAAATTTAAAAACTTAAAAACATTAAAAAAGTTAAAGAAAAACAACAACAACAAGAATGAAAATGAAAGAAAAAGAAAAAAAAAAACCCCAAATTTAAAAAATAAATAAATAATGATAATAATAAATGCAGTCATAGAGTTTGATTAACTTCTCTTCCAATAGGTGGTGCTGTGCCCACCTGGCCGAGGTTCTCCTCTCAGTAGGTGGGAACCAATCACTATGCAGCTGCTCTTCCTTCCAGACTGGGCGGGTGTCCAATCCTGACACCCTAGGGCCTTCTCTTGTGTTTCCTCAAGCCATGCCCTGCTCACCTGTGACGCTCACCACAATACTGGCAACACGCCAGGTCTGCTGCTCCTGGGAGACCTGTTTTTATGAATACCTGGGCACACTCTCCCGGTTTGCTTCCCTCAGACCCTAAGTTTGTAGAGCTTGGGGCTGAGATCCCCAAGTGAATTTGTTTGCCCTTCGGGAGCCACGCCCCAGTAGCTGGTGCAAGAGACCTCAGTTGTCAGCACTCGTGGGAGCGGTAGCCTGGAGTTCTGTGCCACAAGTCCCGCGCCACTCCTGATTTTCTCGGTCTGGCTATCGTGCTCATGGTAGAGCTGAGAGGGACCCTTACGGGAGAGCTGGGAGGGGCCCTTAAGGATTCCCTGCTGTGTGGAGAGAGATGGCTAGGGAATTACAAACCTGTCGCGCTGGTTTCAATGAAGTTATCTCCTCCATCCTTGACGTCAGTTCTATGCCATGGTGGTATCCCATGCAAATGGTGATCATTCGTTCCCTTTGCTGGGTGACCGATGCAACTGGTGGGTCCTCACTGTCTCTCCCATGCCCCGTTTCAATCCTTTGGCCACTGCCTATGAAGGCTAGGTTGGCTTCTACCTCTGTAAGTTCAGAAGGGCAGACCAGTTATTTCAGCTGGATCGTTAGTGCTGAGTCACGAAACGCAGGCAAACCAGAGGTTGAATGCAACCGATCCGGGCTTGGTGTGTGTTCTGCGTGGCCCAGACTGTTCACCCTGCCAGATTCATGTCAGTGCATCATTGCCTAGTGATCCTGAGCAAACAGTATTTAGACAGTTTATGACTCCCTATTCCAGTGCAGCTGAAGAGGTCAGAGACTTGATCTCTCCATACCCGCCGCCATTTTGGATATCTCTCCATGTGTTTTAAAGTTAACAAATATGTGAATTCCTATCTCCCTTTCTCTGTAGCCTATTCAGCAGATGTGTTTTGATATGCACATATAGAATCCTAACTTGTATCACATGTACATTCTTGTGAGGTGGCTGACTTGGCAGACACAAAAGGTGAGAAGAGATCACTATCCTAAACACTGCTGGAACTAAAAATTCAACCAATGGGTGAGCTTCCTAATTGAACAACATTATACATAAATCCATGTTCAGTAAATTGAATATTTTCGGATCTGTGGATGATATATATATCTCGATCAATTACGATTGGCATATCTATTGCTACTTTTGAATGTCTGTGTGTGTGTTTTGTTATATATATATATATATATATATATATATATATATATATATATATATATATACAATCTCCAGATTTTTAAAATATGAAATATATGTGTCTTATATACACTCCCTAAATTCATTCATGTTCACGTATGTGGATTTATAATCAACTTTTCACAATATTATTCTCAGAAATATTCATCCACCTGAAATACATATTTGTTTTCTAGTACTGAAAACTAACTTCAGTGAATGGTACATACATATCCTAATATTTCTAGAGTTACTGTCCCAGTTTAACATCAAGGCAAGTAGATTCCTATGGTACATGATTTGTATTTTTACGTTCATTTTTATTCAAAACTGGTACATTACTATTTCTTAAGTTTATGCACATCATAGGATATATATTTTATCCACAAGTTCTCAAATTTATACGAATTTGTTTCACTTTCAATCACTTCCTGCTTCAGGACACATGTATTCTTCCATCTTTCTTGACTGGTCTCTTCCTGAGACCTCTTTCAAAACACATTATTTTCGATTTCCATAATCACTTTTGAAGCAAAACTCACATCCCCTTCATGATAAATTATAACTCTGATATTTCCAATGGATGTATAACTGGTTGGAATGAATGATTGTATACCAATATCAGATTTCTTATATATTTTCAGATATCAATTCAATCCATTATTTAGAGTAAAACCAGTTATATTATTTATTCACATTATGGTCTATGCATGCTTTTTCTTTATATTCATAGACACAGTGTACACCTCTTTGTACCCCCAATACTAATTTATATGTCTTCAAAATATTGCTCACAGAAATGGTGGAAGAAATACGCATGTCACCTGATCTACATATACATTTTATCACAGAAATATTCTGGACACGAAATGCAAAGATCACACTTATGATTGTACCAAAGCCTAAATGGAAAGTAAATATGGATTACTAAAATCATCCATGTCCAAGTTGCCTAATGCTCTCAAATGTCAATCTTATTGGTGACTACATATTTGTTTCCTCTTAAGATTATATATTCAAACTCAACCCGATTGAAAATGTTTTATCCTATCCCTCACTTTATACATTGCCTGATTTCATAATGTCTCTATTGCCATCTGCTTTCTTACATATTTTCCACAGTTCACCACTGTGACTGAACCTTCACATGTGCTGACATTTGCTTTCACACTCTAATTGATAACTTATTGCTGAAGAACTTTTTTTCCAAATCCTATACTCACTCTTCTTCCTAAACCTACTGACTATCTTCCTAATCCTACTGACTATCCCTTTTTGACTGGATATTCTCTTCTACATTCAATCATCCAACGTACAAGGTCTTATGCCATTGTATATCGATTTATCTGAGATATCTGTGAGAACGTAATTCAATGGTAAGTATCCCAATCAAGGGCCCAATGATTTTCTGAGCTTCAAATCTTACTTAGATTTATTTTTTCATACATGTATTTCACCTCTATATTCTTATAAATATCGCATGTTCCCAATACCATTAATCATCCAGCAGAATGATTCCTAAGCCAAATGGAAAATGTTATTCACCCTAACCATACACTGTTCCCTCAATCTCATTTTACAGAAGAGCAGGGACAGTGTTGGTCTTACAATACAGAAATGTAGTGGATCTTCCATCTGCTGAGAACCTCAAAGCTCCATGCAGAAATGATCCCTGGAGAAGATGTAGGCAGCTATGAAAGACCTGAGAGAGCAAAAATCATCTTCCATGGCAAACAACCTGGTCAGGATGAAGGGTTGCATCAGAATCAGCCAATCTCTCCTTAATGTAGAGAAGATGGACAAAACCATGCCTGTGTGGAGAGCTGTTACCATTTGCCTACAGGTGATATACAATTCTACCATGTGAAAGTGTGACAGGAAGTAGGGGCAGCCTCCATCTCATGGTACCGTTTGAAGCAATTGTTATGATAAAGTGGTTGCTAAGGCAGTGATCTCATTCAGTTCCTGAAGAAAGTGATCTCATCTCACTTCCTTGGTGATGGAACTCTCTGAACTTTGGATACAGAAAGCCAGGCACCCTGAGCCAGTCCCAGTCCTAGTCCCAGTGGTCTCACTTTTTTGGATTAACCAAGGACAGAGTCAGTCTTTCTTGGTACCTACTGATGTGAGGATGGCCAAATGCCAGGAAAGCTCGGAAGAGGGGCTCTTCCTGAGAAAGCAGGTAGTGGCTCAATCCTGGCTCCTGACAACTTCACAGAGTTGGCCAAGAAGACCAGATCTGAGACAGGACAGGCCATTTTGGGGGATCATAGTATGACCCATCAGTCAGAGCACACACCAGACAGTCACAGACCTATTTGAGGGAAGGAGGTGCCATTGTGGGTGTGGGTGTGGGTTTGTGGTTTTGTCTCATGTTCTGAGAATAGGTAGGAAAGGCGGCTTGTTTGATTTGGAGTGAACAGTTTCTAGTAAGTCGTTTGACAGCGCAAGTGTTTCTATGTCTGTGTATCCCACTGTGTTTGTACTTGTACACATTAGAAAAGAGAATGCATTAATTGATGTGTCCTGTCTCGTAGAAAGCTTCCCAGCATTCATCCAGCCCAATTTATGAATTGACTATGGCTTGCCTTATTGATGGGCAATACCTGCTACCTTCCTAAGTTGCTGTTTTCTTCCTGAATTATGGCCACTTTCCAGAATAGGCTCATGGTTTTGTGTCCAAGATATGTACTACCTCCAAGCTCGGTGACATGGCCATGTACTGGATAACTGAAGGGAATGGCGAGCATCTCAGAAAACTCAGATATCAGTGTGACCAGTAAAGTCTCAGTGGAGAATCCCTGCTTTGGGCCATTTGCTTACCTATTGTTCTGTTGCCCTGAGAGTCAGGAAGGTTTTTTTCTCAGGCCACAGCTTTTTGAATCCTGAAGAAAAGATTTTTCAAATGGAAATTAATAGGATTCAGCTTTGGCTCTTTTCTTAATTGATTTGGAAAAAGGTGTGTCTGAATCAGCCTCTTGGCCCAGTGTGATTCTTTGACTTAGATACTCAGCACCTGATGGATCTAAAGAAAGATCCCATGTGTGCATCCAAATCCAAAATGGCAAAAAAGAGCAGTCATTGTGGATGAAGTCTTTTGCCTTCCTCTGTAAGGTTTCTGAATTCCATCAAGTGAGAATAGGGATCATTTGGGTCAAATGATTTCTTCAAATTAATTCAGAAGCTTTCCAATAGGTGCTTGGGTTTTCTCATCTCTCTAATTTACATAAAGAATGTGTACCCGACACTCGGTAGGCCTCAAATTGGTGAAGCAGAGCAATATTAAGGTCAGGCCTATTTGATCACTCCTGGTACACAGGAAGGATGTACAGGCCACCGGGAATTTAGGCAAATGAGGGAAATGGAGCTTATTTTGGACACTGTCTTGGGCTATGCTAATGCTCTCAAATGTCAATCCTATTGTTGACTTCATCTTTGTTTCTTCCTAAGCTCATACATTCAACCTCAACCCTGTAGAAAATATCTAATCCCATAACTCACTTTATTCTTTTCCTGATTTCCTAATGTGTCTATTGATATCTGCTTTTCTACATATTTTCCCCTGTTCATCATTGTGACTGACTCTTCACTTGTGTTGATATTTACATTGACTCTCTAACCAAAACCCTATTGGCAAAGAACTTTTGTTCCAAATCCTATACTCACTTTTCTTCCTAAACCTACCAACTATCTTCCTAATCCTACTGACTATAACTTTTTTAATAGATGTTCTCTTCTACATTCAATCATCCAAGTAAAGTTTGGGCGAGTGCCGGAGAAAGAGACCACCAAGAGACTATCTCATGCAACAGCAAAGGTTTTATTGGGGGTCCAGCATGCTGGGGCTCAGAGCTCACTTGAATAGAGCAGAGAGACCTGACAACAGCTTAAGCAGAGCTTATATACTTTCCTTGCAGAGGGCAGGGATGGAAGTTCATTGATGGGTCAGGGAGAGTGGATGGTTTGTATTCAACTGGGTGAGGGAGTACATTCTGCAGTTTGGTAATTGGGGACAGCATATTCTGGGAACAAGATTAGCAAACAGTTCTCAAGATTTCAACAGTGTTTTGTTACGCATACAGAAAAACAGGAAGTGACAAGTACATATTTTATTAACCTTTCATTCCCCACTTCTTCTTCTGGCTACTTTTAATCATAAAAGTGATCATTGTGGGGTGTCATATTCTATGTCTGCTAGTGGGGTATTACCATAAGTTTAATTTGTCCAATTTGAGCTTGGAGAAAAGAAATTACACGGTTGAGAAAACAGGGTTTTATAGTTAGCAATAATATGAGGATTATTATTGGACTGGCTAGGGTTGATAAAAACGTAGTTAACCAGGGGGACTGTGTAAAAAAAGACTCAAACTACCATTCTTGGGCCTCTCTCTCTCTCGTTGTCGCTCTTCAAGGCATCTTTTTAATTTACTCATAGATTTTTTTTACAACTCCAGTATTGTAGACATAAAAACAACATTCTTCCCTCAATGAAGCACAAAGGCCCCCTTCTCTCATGAAAAGGAGGTCCAACCCTCGACTGTTCTGTAAAACAACTTCAGAGAGAGAGGTTAAAGATTCGTTCAAAGCTGTGATGGAGGTTTCTAATATCTTTAATTTTTGATCTATTGCTGCTTTGGGTCATTTGTTGTGTCCCATGGGCCAGAGCAATGGTTCCCGTGCCCTACCCTGCAGTAACTACTATTCGTAATAGAATGGCTAAGGTGAGGGACATATGTTTTCAGCGGAACCGTGTTCTATGCCCCCCTCTTTGATCTTCAAATGAACCTGCATCATGATAGAGCACTCTGGGAAACATCTGCACCATTACACAATTAATCACATCTGTTGACCATTTCATGAAAACATAAACAGTGTTTAAGTATATAGAATTATACTGTTGTAGGGACGGACAAGGCAAGGCACCTAAGATAGCACCAAAGACAGGAAAACAGTATTTTTGGTTGGAACCAGATTCAGGGGGCATTGCTTCTGTTGTAATCAATTAATCCCCTGAAACCCAAGTTTAGGTAGTTTCAGAATTTTGTACACAACACGTAAGGAAAGGGGCTCAGAAGTTCACAGTCTGCAGAAGTTCACAAAAAGCAGTTTTCGTTTCTGTTTTTTCCCCAGTTTGGGGCAAGTTAACTTTTCAAGGACACCTATGTGGGGGAGAGCTTTTTCTTCCCTTTCTTTTTTTTCAACCTGCCAGCTGTTTCCATGCAGCCCAGTTTGTAACTTCTTTATCTTAGAAATGTAGCCATCTCTGTGAAGCCCCAGCTCAAGGCCAGAGGCCTTTTTTTGACATATTTTGTGAAAAACTATTAAGGGTGTGTCTAGATTAGGAGTGCTGGTTTTTTT
This sequence comes from Callospermophilus lateralis, assembly GCF_048772815.1. Lineage (NCBI taxonomy): Eukaryota > Metazoa > Chordata > Mammalia > Rodentia > Sciuridae > Callospermophilus > Callospermophilus lateralis. Next base: position 16,129 of record NW_027514499.1, on the reverse strand, counting down.
TAGCCAGTTTCCAAGGAGACCAGGGCAACACGAAAATAGGAAGTTTATCTACAGTGATCTCTTTTATAGGGACTCTTTTGCTGAAAGTCGTAAATCAGCCATGGTGAAGACTTCTGGAGAAGGTTAATTAAGACTTTTCTGTGGACCTGGTACAGAGGGGGACGACTTGGAAGGCAGGGATGAAAGCAACTTCCGTGGATCTGAGAATGAGGAATGAGAGATGTAAAAGAATATTGGGAGAGGGCTTTGGGATCTTAATAGCAAGAAAAATTTGAGCAGTAGAACAGATAGAACAGAGGGGGAAATGGGAGTGAGTATCCCAAAAAGCCTGTGAGGGACTTTAAATTTTTAGTAACCTGTTTTCAGTGATGACAAAGCAACATTAAAGGCCATTTTCATTACATTTTGGATAAGGGTCTGAGGGTTCTCCTCTGTGGGTTTGAGCTTTGCATTAGCTGGTAAGAGGACCTGGAGGGACCCAGTGCGGGCACTGACAGGAGAAGAGAGTAGTGAGTGAGTGGAGTGGTACCTCAGTACCTGCTACCTCAGCAAGGGGGCAATGGTCTGAGAACTGGCGGAGATTTGGGTTTTTGATCTAGATATTGGAGGGCAGAAATCAAGTTGCTGAGGTGGGAGTGACAGCAGAGAGTCTGGAGCTGAAGGCTGAGGGTAAGCATCTATTGGAGAAGCATAGTCCAGGATGTGAGCAAAGGAGGGAGAAGGCCTCCACATAGGGGAATCTCCTTTTACCCTTTTGAGCACTTTCAGAAGTTTAAAAGGTCACGCAGAATTTGAGGATATAGAGACCCCTCTTGGGGCCATCGGTTTTGGTTATCTAATTGGTAATATGGCCAATGCTGTTTACAGAATTTGATGAGGAGTTTGGGTTCCATCTGGCAGTCCCTGTATGCTCACAGCCCCATGACTTACAGAAGAAGTCTGCTCTCCCCCCCGCACAGCCGTGACTGTTTGTGGCTTTGATACTCCGCCGGGCAAACATAGTAATCTAGGCTAGCCAACATGCATCTGGCTCACGTGTCCCTACATCCATAATGTTTGTTTCCATTTTCTATGGTACTGAAGGGATTTAATGGAATTTTAGTGGGATCCTCTTCATCAGGGATATCTCAATAGGAAAGACCTATAGCCAGCTGACAAATGTCTGGGTGGAGAGATGGCCACCAGGTCCATAAGGGGGCTGTATGTGAGATAGACCATACTTCTTTTCCAGTAGGATTTGTGATCAGCCATCGCTGCTTAAGGGGCTGATGAGGGTTAAGACTACTGGTCGTCAAGGGGAGAATAAATGTCTTCCAGGATCTTCTTGACAACCATTTGCTCTGTTTCTTTTTTTTTTCCTTTTTTCTTTCTTTTTTTGTGGGGAAGGCTTCAATCCGTCCTGAAAATGTATCTTCAAAGACTAGAAGATATTTAAGTCCATACCTTGCTGGCTTAATTTCAGTAAAGTCCACTTCCCAGAATTTTCCTGGTATGGTTCCTCGTAGGTGCTTTCCTGCAGGAAGCTTGGAAGGGTAAGTATTAACCAATTGATGGACCTGACAGGCTTTTGTTACCCATTCAGTTATTTTCTTTCACTGTGAGTCGGTTAGTGGAAAACTCTGTTCTTGATCTTTCAGGAATGAATGCAGTTTCTTTGAACAAAGATGAGTGAGTTGATGAACATTTGCTACTGACATAGTTAGAGCCATGATTATAGGAGTATTTACTGAAGGATTTAGAAATTCCACTTGGGGGCCATCAGGGTTAAAAGTTATTTTGGCCCAGAGCTTGGTGAGCAGATCTCTGCCCATCAATGGGGCCGGGCATTCTGGGATTACTAGGAAGGAGTGATGGATTTATCCTTTCCCCTGGTCCATGGTCCCCTTAGTTGTCAAAGTCTGATATTTACTACATTTAGACCCTGGAATTAGAGACCTTTTATTTGATAGAGGGCCCAATGGGGCCTTAAGGGCTGAGTATATTGCCCCTGTATCTACTTCAAAGTTTACTGGGGTCCCCTCCACTTCAAAAGTTGCCCTGAGGTCGGGGAGAGGATCTGAGCCCCGACTTTCTTAGTCATCCTCCAGAGTCAGAATGTCTGGCTGGCGTGGCTGTCTCTTTCTAGGGCACTCTTTGGCCCAGTGTCCTTTTTCTTTAGAGTAGGCACATTGATCTGAGGCCAGGGGTGGCCTCTAGTGTGGGCCCAGGTATCCCTTTCTGTCTCTCTGTTTCTTAATTTCTGGCCGGTTTGTTGTTGTGACCAGGACCTTAGTCAATGCCTTAGTCTGTCTTTTGCTTCTCTCATCCTCCCTTTGCTCCCTTCTCTTCCTCAGTTTCACTCTTTTAGTATACCTTGTTGGCTTCTCTAACTAAATATCTCAAAATCATATCTTGTAATCCATCTAAGCATTGTAACATTCTCTTAATATCTAGGGCAGCTTGCCCAATAAAGGCCATTGTGACAGATGCCTTTTGATCCTCTGCCTGAGGATCGAAAGTAGTATATCTCCTATATGCCTCCATAGTTCTCTCTAGGAACATAGAGGTAGATTCACCAGGCCCTTGAATAATCTCTCTTACCTTGGACAAATTAGTTTGTCGCCTAGCGGCCACTAAGATACCCACTATTAGAGCCCGGTGATAAGTGGACAGATGCTCCCTACCTTCAAATGTGTTGGGGTCCCACTTGGGTCGTTTCAAGAGAAAGCCGGCTTTGATTATTTTGGGAAGTTGTGTTGGTCACCCATCTAGTCCGAGGATATTGTTTTCTAGCATCCAGGAGGATTCTCTTTTGTTCCTCTGTCATGAAGAGAGTCCCTATGAGTTGTTGGCAGTCATCCCAAGTAGGCTGGTGTGAAAACATCAATGACTCAACCAGACCTGAGAGCCAGGTTGGGTCCTCGGTAAAAGGAGGATTGTTATTTTTCCATTTATATAGGTCTGAAGAGGAGAAGGCCAATACTGGTAGGCTTGCATTTTTCCTCCATGGCCGTTGTCAATCATTGGCCCATAGGAATGGAGGGGGAGCAACACGGGAGTTTCAGGGTTTTAAATCATTTGACGCTGTCGAGTTCCTTTAGCCAGGCCAGCTTCCTCCAGGGGAGGAGGGGCTGTGTGTGCTGCAGGGGAGTTATCTGGAGTGCGCTGGGCTGGTTTATCTTTCTCCAATGGCGGAGAGGCTGAGTCAGCAGCAGGGGAATCACTTAGAGGGTGTTGGGGGTTGTGGGATGAGGGTAGAAGATAAAGAGGGGGATGAGAGTCCAGTAGAGTCAAATCTTGTGACTCAGGGAGAACAGAGGGTGGAGGAGGAGGATGAGCAGAGGGTTTGAGAGATCGTGGGGAAAAGAGTAGGAGCGGGGACATGGCAAGGAAAGGCTTCACCCATGGAGGAGGAGATTTGCAGAGGTCCTGCCAAGTTAAGATATATGGCTGTTGATCGGGATGGCTATGTGGCCCTGGCTGTAAGACAATATCTCTGACTTATTAAATTAGTGCGAAGTAGAAAGATCCTTCTAGGGGCCATCCAAATGCAAAGGTGGGCCATTCTGAGGCACAGAGAGTCTGCCAGGTCCAGCGTTTTACTGAAAAAGAAAGATTCTGAGCCCTTAAGCGGACTTTGGTCCAGTGATCAAGGTCAGAGACAGAGGCATTGAAGTGACCTGTCCCATAATGAAAGATACACAAACAGTAAAAGCAACTCTCACGACACAGACAAGACAAGATAATAAAGACAGGCAATGAACATCCAACACTGAGACCAAGACTGAGCAGCCGGCAAAACCCGATGGGCTGGCAATACCGAATCTGAAACAAAACATCACTGAGTCGAGGAGACTATTGTTCCTTGATTCCCAAGTCCTCTGTGGCGTCCCCCAGAGCCTGTGGCTCTGTGACACATCTGCCAGCCACCGTCAAAGAGAGCTCATGCAACTTCATCAACAGCCATTTTGCCAAGCCCTAACCTGAAACCTGAAACCAGAAAGAGGCGCCTTACTTTCCCTGAGAGTAGCCCATTGAGGTCTCTCTTCCGCCCCTGCCGGATCTCGAAGGAACCTCCATATATAAAGGTCGGGAGAGCGTTGGGGGAAGAGACCACCAAGAGACTCTCTCATGCAAAAGCAAAGGGTTTATTGGGGGTCCAGCATGCTGGGGCTCAGAGCTAATTTGAATAGAGCAGAGCTCATATACTTTCCTTGAAGTGGGCAGGGAGGGAAGTTTATTGATGAGTCTGGGCGAGTGAACAGTTTGCGTGCAACTGGGTGAGGGAGTACATTCTGCAGTTTGGCAGTTGGGGACAGCACATTCTGGGAAAAAGATTAGAAAACAGTTCTCAAGATTTCAACAGTGTTTTATTAAGCATACAGAAAAACAGGAAGTGACAAGTACCTATTTTATTAACATTTCACAACCAACTATACTTTGCCAGATTTCCAAAAGTCTCTATTGATATCTGCATTCCTACATATTTTCCCCAGTTCTGCATTGTGACTGATTCTTCACATGTTCTGACATTTACATTCACTGTATACCCGAAACCCTATAGCTAAAGAACTTTTGGTCCAAATCCTATACTCACTCTCCTATATAAACCTACCGACTATCTTCCTAATACTACCGATTACTCCTTTTTGACTGGAAGTTCTCTTTTACAATCAATCATCCAAGTTACAAGGTCCTATGCAATTATATATCAATTTATCTGAGACATCTTTGCAGAACATAATTCAAAGCAAAGTATCCCATCTGTGCAGAAAATAAATCAAAGCTTAATACCGAAATCAAGGGCTCAATGCTTTTCTGGACTTCAAATCTTACCTAGATTTCTGTTTTCATACTCATATATTTCACCTATATATTCTTGTAAATATTGCAGGTTTACAATACCATTATTCATCCAGCAGAATGATTTCTATTCATAATCAAACCTGTTATTAACCCTAACCATACACTGTTCCCTCAATCTAACATAAGAGAAGAGCAAGGACAGAGTTGGTCTTAAAATACAGGAATGAAGGAAATCTTACAACTGCTGAGAAACTAAAAGGTCCATGCACAAATGATCTCTAGAGAAGATGTAGGTAGCTATGAAGGAACTGAGAGAGCAAAAGTCATCTTCCTTTGCAAACAACATGGTCAGCATGAAGTGATGTGTCTGAATCAGCCTCTCTCTTCTTTATGTAGAGAAGAAGGACCAAACCAGGCCTGTGTGGAGAGCTGTTCCCAGTTACCAATGGTTGATATACCATCCTAACTTGTGAAAGTGTCACATAAAGTAGGGGAAGCCTCCATTTCATGGGACCTTTGGAAGTAAATGTTAAGACAATGTGGTTGCCAAGGCAGTGACCTCATTCAGTTCCTGAAGGAAGTGACCTCACCTCACATCCTTGGTGATGGAACTCTCTGAACTTGGGATCTAGGAAGCCAGGCACACAAATCTAGTCCCAGTCCCAGTCCCAGTGGTCTCACTTCTTTTGATTTACCAAGGACAGAGTCAGTCTTTCTTGCTACCTACTGATGTGAGGATAGCCAAATGACAGGAAAGATCTTAAGAGTGGCCTTTCCTGAGAAAGCAGTAAGTGGCTCACCGCTGTCTCCTGACAACTTCACAGAGTTGGCCAAGGAAACCAGATCTGAGACAAGACAGGCCATTTGATGGGAACATAGTATGGCCCAGCAGTCAGAGGACACACACGATAGTCAGAGACCTACTTTGAGGAAAGAGGTGCCTTTGTGGGTGTGGGTGTGTGTTTGTGATTTTGTCTAATGTTCTGAGAATAGGTAGGAAAGGCGGTTTGTTTGGTTTGGAGTGGACGGTTTCTAATAAGGGTTTTGACAAGGCGAAGGTTTCTATGTCTGTGTATCCCACTGTGTCCATGGTTGTAGACATTAGAAAAAAAGAATGCAGCAATTGATGTGTCCAGTCTAGTAGAAAGCTTACCAGCATTCTTCCTGCCCAATTTATGAATGGAATGCGGCTTGCCGTATGGATGGGTAAAACCTGCTATCTTCCTAAGTTCCTGATTTCTTCCTGAATTCAGGCCACTCTCCAGAATTGGCTCATGGTTTTGTGTCCAAGATATGTACCACCTCCAAGCTCTGTGACATGGCCATGTACAGGATAGCTGAAGGGAATGGCGAGCATCTCAGAAAACTCAGATATCAGTGTGACCAGTAAAGTCTCAGTGGAGAAACCCTGCTTTTGGCCTATTGCTAACCTTTTGTTCTGTTGCCCTGAATGTCAGGAAGGTCTTTGCCTCATGCCACCCCTTTGTGAAGACTGAAGAAAAAGTTTTCAAATGGAAATGAATGGGCATCTCCTGTGGCTCTTTGCTTAATTGCTTTGGAAAGGGATGTGTCTGAATCAGCCTCTTGGCCCTATGTGAGGTTGTGGCTCAGATTCTCAGCACCTGATGGATGTAAAGAGAGATCCCATGTGTGCATCCAAAACCAAATTGGTCAAAAGAGCAGTCATTGTGGATGAAGTCTCTCGCCGTTATCTTTAAAGTTCTTGAACTCGATCAAGTGAGAATAGGGATCCTTTGGGTCAAATGAGTTCTTCAAAGACCTGCAGAGGTGCTTGTGTTTTCTCATGACGGCAAATCACATAAAACTATATACCTGATACTCAGTTTTCCACAAATTGGAGAAGCATAGAAGTATTAACGTCTAGCATATTTGATCAATCCTGGTTCACATGAAGGGTGTCCAGACCACCCTGATGTTACACCAATGAGGGCAAGGGAGTTATTTTGGCCACTCTCCTGGACTCCGTCACTCATGGAAACCTACAGCCAGAGGTTATGATTAGTGTCTATATGGAAGAAGATGAGGGCCAATGGGAGTGTTTTGGTTTTAATTTTGGTCATTTGTGTCCGGTTGGAAGACATGACTGAGAAAACCTGGGCTTGAACTCTGGTGTGATTCCCCTTATAGACTGAGTTCTGGAACTGACTTCAGAGAAGTATTGCCATGAATTTTGTTGGGATTTTAGGAGGCCACCTATGAGAATCACCCTTGGAAACAGAGATCTAGGCCCAGGGTGGCTTTCCAAAGAGCCCGGGAAATCTCACCCAGGATATCACATGATTTTATTCTGAAAGACTTGGCATCCATAGTTGAGAGTCACAACACCCATGGACGTCACATTGTAGACCTCAATGGGCCTGGCTTCATGTGACCTTTTGGCCACTCTTTGGGAAGCCTTGCCTGTGAGAGTTCTCCAGAGCATTCATTGAAATGAGCTTCCTCACCATTTAATAGTTCCTGAATGAATTGAAACCCACAGTGCCTCCAACGTCATCTTTGAAAAATGCCTTGATAAATACCATGAAATTTTTGAAATTTCCATGACCAGGTGGCACAGGAGAACCTTTGGATGTTGCTGATCATGAGTGTACCAGACAGTGCCTTGATTGACTGGGCTTCATGAAAATGGTGTAGAACAGAGATGCTAGTAAGTTGGAACCTGCTGAGTAATGTGCCTAGAGCAGTGGTGGGAAGGTGTGTGATAAAAAATTTGTTTTTGGGCCATGTGGATCTGCCATTGGCTTCCAAATGGCTTGTGACTGACATGGTGCAGCCAGCAGACCCTTACATGAAAAGGCATCTTGTTATATGGAGATGTTTCCGGGCAATGTTCAGAATCAGGTTGCTATGGACATGGGGCAAGCTATGTGCGTTAGAAGCCTGGTTGGTGCATTCTCCTGCAGACGCTGACTCACCACACATGACAGATTTGCCTCCAGAACTGTGTCCCAGTTGAACTCCTTTAATTTCATGAAGCAATTGCCAAAGTCCCCGTGCAGCATCAAGAAACACCACGAAAATAGAAGATGACCAAATGGCTTCACAGTCCACATGAAAAGACACTTATCCCCCAATGGTCACCGTTTACTTACAAAGAGAGAATTCAGCACTGCTGCCTCATGTTTCTTTGGAAAATAAGAAACCATTTCCTCCAGGTCACATAGATGCAGACACAGATTTGATGGTCTCACTAGAAAGCAGCTAAAGCTCCTGACAACAACATATATTTCAAGTGCCCAACCTCAGAGGCAGTTTCTCAAGAAGTATTTAGGCCAGCAGAGCTCCATGTTTATGGAGTTTTTACCCTGTCCCATACTTTTGGAAACTCCTCTACCACTGCCAAGGTTGTAAACCCCTGAGCATATTAAGTTCCATATATATATTCACAGATTTTCTAACTCTTCTCCTCTAATTGTGTCTTACTTTGGGCGAAGGTAATGTCAAGGAATTGTTCTGGATGAGAGTGGGAAGATTTTGTTTAGCACATATTTGTATACACATTGGATTCCTTTTTCTATTTTACATTTGAAATACTGAATCCCTGACACTAACACATACCTAATAGATTCTGAGTACTAATCATAATATGATGGAGAAAAATAACCGAAACAGAATAGAAATACAAGCAGTTCAGAGGAGGCATGTTGTATTTTTGGACTTGCGTTTTGCATTATATAGGGTAGGAGTTATAAATCTAGTCCATTTTTAATTGAAATAGTTCTGCATGTTCTTTTAATGTTAACAAATATGTGAATTCCTGTCTCCCTTTCTCTGTAGTCTATTCAGCACATGTATTTTTATATGCACATATAGAATCCTACCTGGTATCACATGCAAATTTTCATGAGTTACATGACTTGGCAGATACAAACTGTGAGAAGAGATCACTCCTCCTAAACGATGTAGGAACTGAAAATTCAACCTATGGGGGAGCTTCCTAGTTAAAAAAAGTTATACATAAATCCATATCTACTAAAATGAATATTTTTGGATCTGTGGATGATATATATTTCACTGTGTAATTAGATTGGCATATATATATATATATATGTATATATATATATATATATATATATATATATATATACTCTCCAGATATTTCATAATATTTAACATATGTGTCTTATTATACACTCCTTAAAGTTATTCTTGTTCATATATGTGGATTTATAATCAAATTTTCACAAGATTATTCTCAGAAATATTCATTCACCTGAAATACATATTTGTTTCCTAGTATTGAAAACTAACTTCAGTGAATAGTGCATATAAATCCTAATATTTCTACAGTAACTAACCCAGTTTAATATCAATGCAAGTAGATTCCTATGGGACATGACATTTATTTTGAAGTTCATTTTTATTCAACACTGGTACATTTCTATTTCTTGAGTTTATGCACATTATAGCATATATATTTCATCCACACGTTCACAAATTTATAGGCATTTATTTCACTTTCAATCACTTTCTGCTTCAGAAACATGTATTCCTCCATGTGTCTGACTGGTCTTTTCATGAGACTTCTTTCCAAACACATTATTTTCGATTTCCATAATCACTTTTGAAGCAAAACTCACACACTCTTCATGATAAACCATAACACTAAGATTACAATTAGACGTATAACTAGTTGTTATGAATGATTCTATATCAATATGTGATTTCTTATATATTTTCAGATATCAATTCAATCCATTATTTAAAGTGGAACCAGTTATATTATTTATTAACAGTATGATCTATTCATGCATTATCTCTATATTTATAGACACAGGGTACACCTCGTTGTACCCCCAATACTAATTTATACATATTTTAAATATTGCTGCCAGAAATGGTCGAAGAAATACTCATGTCATCTGATCTACATATACATTTTATCACAGTAATATTCTGGACCAAAAAAGCAAAGGTCACTCTTAAGATTGTAGCAAAGCCTAAATGAAAAGTGAGCATGGATTACTAAAACCTTCCATGTCCAGGTTTCCTAATGCTCTGAAATGTCAATCATATTGGTGACTACATATTTGTTTCTTCCTAAGATTATATATTCAACCTCAAGCCTGTTGAAAATGTCTAATCCTATCACTCACTTTATACTTTGCCTGATTTAGTAATGTCTCTATTTATGTCTGTATTCCTACATATTTTCCCCTGTTCATCATTGTGACTGACTCTTCACATATGCTGACTTTTACATTCACTGTCTACCCGAAACCCTAATGCTTAAGATCTTTTGGTCTAAATCCTATACTCACTCTTCTTTCTAAACCTACCGACTATCTTCCTAATCCTACCGACTATCTCTTTTTGAGTGGATGTTCTCTTCGACATTCAATCATCCAAGGTACAAGCTCCTATGCCATTGTATATAGATTTATCTGAGACATTTTTGCAGAACATCATTCAAAGCTATGTGTACCAATTAAGGGCCCAATGCCCTTCTGGGCTACATATCTTCCCTAGATTTCTATTTTTATACTTATATTTCACCTATATATTCTTGTAAATATCATAGTTTCCCAATACCATTATTTGTCATGCAGAAATATTCCTAACCCAAATTGAACATGTTATTAACCCAAACGATACACTGTTCTCTCAATCAAACTTTACAGAAGAGCAGGGACAGGGTTAGTTTTACAATACAGGAATGTAGGGCATCTTCCACCTGTTGAGAACATCAAAGGTCCATGCAGAAATGATCTTTTGAGAAGATGTAGGCAGCTATGAAAGACTGAGAGAGAAATGTCATCTTCTATGGCAAACAACCTCGTCAGCATGAAGGGATGTGTATGAATCAGCCTCTCTCTTCTTAATGTAGAGAAGATGGACCAAACCAGTCCTAGGTGGAGAGTGTTTCCCGAGTGCCCATGGTTTATATACCATTCTAACTTATGAAAATGTCACAGGAAGTAGGGGCAGCCTCCATCTCATGGGACCCTTGAAAGCAACTGTTCGTACAAAGTGGTTTTCAAGGCAGTGACCTCATTCAGTTCCTGAAGAAGTGATCTACCTCATTTTCTTGGTGATGGAACTCTCTGAACTTCGGATCCAGGAAGCCAGGCACCTGGAGCCAGTCCAGTCCAATACCCATTGGCTCATTTTTTTGGATTTACCAAGGAGAGTGTCAGTCTTTCTTGGTACCTACAGATGTGAGGATGGCCAAATACCAGGAGAGCTCTGAATAGGGTCCTTTCCTGAGAAAGCAGGTAGTGGTTCACTGCTGGCTCCTGACAACTTCACAGAGTTGGCCAAGGAGACCAGATCTGAGATAGGACAGGCCATTTGGGGGGAACATAGTTTGGCCCACCACTCAAAGGACACTCCGGATAGTCACAGAGTTATATGGGGGAAGGATGTGCCTTTGTGGGTGTGATTCAGGTTTTGTCTCATGATCTGAGAATAGGTAGGAAAGGTGGTTTGTTTGATTTGGAGTGGACTTCTTCTAGTAAGTAGTTTGACAAGGCGAGTGTTTCTATGTCTGTGTATCCACTGTGTCCGTGGTTGTAGATATTAGAAAAGAGAATGCAACAATTGATGTGTCCTGTATAGTAGAAAGATTCCCAGCATTCATCTTGCCCAACTTATGAATGAACTGAGGCTTGCCTTATCCATGGGCAACACCTGCTATCTTCCTAAGTTTCTGTTTCCTTCCGAAATTCTAGCCACTCTCCAGAATAGGCTCATGGTTTTGTGTCCAAGATATGTACCACCTCCAAGATCTGTGACATGGCCATGTACTGGATAGCTGAAGTGAATGGCGAGCATCTCAGAAAACTCAGATATCAGTGTGACCAAGAAAGTCTCAGTGGAGAAACCCTGCTTTGGGCCTTTTGCTTATCAATTGTTCTGTTGCCCTGAATGTCAGGAAGGTCTTTGCCTAAGGCCACCCCATTGTGAAGCCTGAAGAAAACAGTTTTCAAATGCAAATGAATGGGCATCACCTGTTGCTCTTTGCTTAATTGCTTTGGAAAGGAATGTGTCTGAATAAACCTCGTGGCCCTGTGTGAGGTTGTGGCTTAGATTCTCAGCACCTGATTTATGTAAAGAGATATGCCATGAGTGCACCCAAAACCACAATGGCCAAAAGAGCAGTTATTGTGAATGAAGTTTCTCACATTCATTTGTAAGTTTCCTGACCCCCATCAAGTGTTAATAGGGATCCTTTGGGTCAAATTATTTATTCAAAGCCCTGCAGAGGCTAGCCCATAGGTTTTTGGGTTTTCTCATGACTCCAAATCATATAAAGAATCTATACCTGACAGTCAGTAGGCCTCAAATTGGAGATGCAGAGCAGTATTAACACCTGGCCTATTTGATAACTCCTGGTTCACAGGATAGGTGTCCAGGCCACCGTGAATTTAGGCAAATGAGGGGCTAGAGAGCTTATTTTTGAGACTGTCTTGGGCTGCACCCCTCATGGAAAACTCCAGCCAGAGTTTATGATTAGTGTCTATATGATGGCCATGTGGGAGTGTTTTGGTTTTAATTGTGGTCATTTGTATAGCGGTTGAAAGAGATGACTGGATCTACCTGGGCTTGAACTCTGGTGTGATTCCTCTTAGAGACTGAGTTCTGAAACTGACCTCAGAGAAGTATTGCCATGAAATGTGTTGGGATTTTAGGAGGCCACGCATGAGAATCGCCCTTGGAAACTGAGATCGAGGGCCAGGGTGGCTTTCCAGATTGCACTGGGAATCTCAGCCAGGATATCACATGATTTTATTCTGAAAGACTTGGCAGCCATAGTTGAGAGTCTAAACACACATGGAATTCACATTGTAGACCTCAATGATCCTGGCTTCATGTGACCTTTTGGCCACTCTTTGGGCAGGCTTGCCTGTGAGTGTTCTCCAGAGATTTCATTGAAATGAGCTTCCTTACCATATAATGGTTCCTGCATGAATTGAAACCCACAGTGCCTCCAACATCATCCTTCAAAAATGGCTAAATAAATACCAAAAAATTTCTGAAATTTCCATGACCAGGTGGCACTGGAGAACCTTTGGATGTCATGTTGCTGATCATGAGTGAAATAATTCCCCACGCAAAGACACTTCAAAGGGAGAATTCCAATTTTATTGCAAAAAAGCTGTGTGATTATATAGAACTAAGGGGGAGATGGTAGGGCTTAGATAAATGGCAGTAACCCGTTTATTGAAAGCAAGTTCTTTCAGATATCATCTCCAGAACCCAGGAATTAGTTCTCATTGGGGCTAAGGTTCTCCACCAGTGAGATTTGAAATTGGCGATGGCGGGAGAGTTCACAAGGGCGGGAATTTTCGCACCACTGCAGAAATGAAGAAGGTAGGAAGAAGAAGTCCTTAGGCACCATGTTGGGGTTTTTCTCTGGGGTATGGCTGCCATTTATACTTTTCCCAACATTCCTCCCTTTTTGTTTTCTTAGGAAGTGGGGGCGTCGTTTTTAGATCCGGCTGCTTCCTGCTGTATGGGGGTGCTGTGAGGCCTAGAAAGGGAAGGGGAGGAATGCTCGGGGGGCAGGTCTGGGAATATCATGGCAGGAAGAAATAAAACCCAGTGGCTATAGACAGCTACTTCCGTAGGGGTGAAGTCAATGAAAGTTCCCTGAAGCCACAAGTTGTCGATGGCATGGAACCAGTCCTGGATGGAGGAGATTGTTGGTATCACCCACTGGTCCTGTAACAGAGACTCTAGAAAATACTGGAAGCGTTGCCTGGATAAGGTGCCACAGGTCCTGAAGAAGATCAGAGTGAATAAAAACAGAATGAAGATAAAAATTAAAGCAAAGGTCAATTTTTGGCAGAAGTTCCATGTTGGGGGAGTGACATAGAAGAGGCCAAGGGCCATGAGGAAGCTTAGAAGGTCATAAAGATTCAAGAATCCAGGATGGCAGATTAAGAGGTTTTCCGAGCTTGTTGTCTCCCACTGTCTGATGTCCATTGCATTCCATCGTGCCTGGTAGTGAGCTTCATCACGGAGTGAACTGTTCTCTTGGAGATGTTGGGGGTTCGTCGGTCATCAGAGGCTGGTAGTGCCTAAGCAAAAGCTGGTTGAAAGTTTGATTACGAATTTTTTGCAGTTGGGTTTGAAGGAACTTCATTATGCAGGGCAAGAGAGCACAAAAAAGGAGCATCCCAATAAGGGGCCCAGAGAGAGGTAGTAAGTACATGGCAAGATAGGATTGGAAGAACCTCGTTATGGGATTGGAGGAGGTAGGTTTGAGCAATTGGGTCGATAATTCCTGCAATTTAACAACTTTTTTTTTATTAGCCCAGATTCATTAACATAATAGCAACATTCTCTCTGAGGAATAGGCATGTACCCCCTTTTTCTGCAGTGAGAAGATCAATTGCCCTTTGGTTCTGTAAAGCCACTTGTGCCAATGAAGTAACCTGCCACTGCAAGGAGCCAAGAGACTCAGCAGTGGTATCGAGTGCTTCCTGCAGTTTTTGTTGCACGTCATTGGATGCCCATAGAGCATGACCTATAGCTCCACCAGAGAGACCGAGACTCGCCACTGAGGTTGTTAAAGTGAGGCCTACCAGAACCGGCAGAAAGACTGCCCTACGGGTGCGGGAAGGTAGGGCCAACTGTCGGAATTCAGTGGGAGTATACAAAGAAAGCAGAGGAACTACAGTAACCAAGATACAGGTGCCAGAGACATTGATCGTTGAGGTACTTAAAGACCAATTACACCAGATGAAATGTCCAGGTTGCATAAACGCAGGGCTCTATGGGGTGCTATAGCTCAAGGAACAAATGGGTAAAGGATTCATTATTGGCAGGTGGATACAGATGAAAGGAAATAAAGTATTGTTGGAATAACTTTCCCACAGTGGGATATGTGTCACATGTAGGGGTTGTCCTTACTTAGAGAAATTGTAGGTTTTTGCTGAAATATTTCCTGCCGCTAATGGGACCGCTGCTAGAAGTGGACGACTAAGTGAAGCACAGAGAAAGCACTGAGAAGTAGACACCAAAAGAATAGAGGAGTTTAATAATCGAAGAGTTTGGTGTAGCAAATTGAGCCATGTGGAAGGGGGACCTTAGGGGGTTGAAGGCTCTGAATCCTCTTTGGATGAGCTATGGATAAGATCTCGAAGTTTTGATTCTGACTCCTTAATGTGTTCGACTACCTGGATGGTTGCCTTAGGTGGTGTAATCAGGGTGCGGCCAACAGTCATCCACCCTGTGGGTCTGGCTGAGGTTGTCCGAGCATAGACAGCAAACTCAACATAGCCCCAACGTTTGGCCTTGGGGTCAGGTGTATCTGAAGTATATGATCCATTGTTATCGGATGAAGAGCCTTTATGCCACTTTAGGTAACTAGAAGTCCACCCTTCAGGGTAGCCAAGTGAGTGGTAAGAACAGCTACTACGTTCATCATGGAACCTGCATGACCAATAGGGACACCCATTATATATCTCAGGCCACCAATGACAATAGTCTTTGGTTTGATTAAAAAGGAAGCAAATGAAAGGCCAGTTCCAGCTACCAGGGACGAAGGTCCTTGAAGGTGACAATTTTAGGGGAATAGAGGTGCAGTTGAGGATGAAGCAAGTAGTTGCATCCACTGCGCGGACCTTCTGCATGCCATGTTCTGAGTATCGTTCCCGAAGAGTGAATAAATACATGGTAGGTTAGGAGGGTAAAGACAAGTCCCAACAGAGCACAGAAAAGAAGCAGAGCACAAAAAAACAAGCAGTTAGAGAAGACTAGGGTGTTGGGAGAGCTCATTGTGCCTTTTTTAAGAGGAATTGGGCTGCAGGGAACACCGTGTGAGCCGCAACTTAAATGGGTGAGATGGGTGTGGAAAGCAGGAGTAAAGGGGAGGTTCAGGAGGTGATTCTTGGAGTTCCTCTGGGGTGGTCCTGTCGTCAGCAGGTGGAGCCTCCTGGTGATATGGCTTCAACCTAGAAATGGGAATCCAGGGAGTGAGATGGTTGTCTGATAAGGAGAGTTTGGCGGCGGTGGGGTTACAGAGAATGACAGGATAGGGGCCTTCCCATTTTGGTGCAAGAGTCCCTTTCTCCTCTGGGGTATTATAATAGACTAGACTCCCAGGTGTTAAGGGAGGAGTGTTTGGAGAGGAGACTGGGTCTGGAAGAAGCCAGTTCTGATATTTCCAGTGTTCCGAGCGGAGATGAAACAAGAGAGGCAAAGACAAATCTCGGGTGAGAGGTCCTTGTGAAATGACCAACCCAAGGGGTATAAGAGGTCTTCCATACATTATCTCAAAGGGAGACAGTAAAGATGGTTTCTTAGGGAGAGCTCTGATTCCAAGCAAAGCCAAGGGAAGGATTTTGACCCAGTCTAAGTTTAATTCCATTGTCAA